>NC_079318.1:69826962-70474679 GCF_029931775.1 Euleptes europaea
CACAGTTACACAGCCCGGATAACCTACAAGAACCAATGAACTCTGACTGTGAAAGCCTTCAACAGTAAGTGTTGCCTTTGGACAGCACAACTGTGGTATTCCTTGTCAATCTTGTCAGGCAGTTTATATTTTTGACTGTTTTTGTGGTTGTTGGAATTTCCTTGGGTGGGTGCATTCCTAGTGTCTCCTTCGCTGGAAGTGTGCAAATTACTGTTCTGCAACAGCAGAATGACTTGTTTTAGAAGAATTTGCTTAAGGCTCCCACTCCAACCTCATTCTGCTAAATAGAAACTGCAATATCAGCAGTGCTTGATCACATGTGTCTGGGGGGGTCACATAATGTGTACATTTCACAGACAGATTTGCCAAAGCTGATTCCAAAACCGGAGAAAAAAGCAAAAGAGAACAAGCAGGAGAACAAGAAACTTGCCTATCAGAGAAAAGCCACTGGGAGAACACAAGATGAGCAGCTGCAGGCCCAAGTGAGCAAACCTCTTCAGAATCAAGTGGTGAGTTATTTCCTTCTTAAAAGGTAAAGGATTATCCCCTGAGCAAGTACTGGGTCATTCCTGACCCACTGGGTGACGTCACATCCCAACATTTACTAGGTAGACTGTGTTTACAGGATAGTTCGCTATTGCCTTCCCCAGTCATCTACACTTTACCTCCAGGAAGCTGAGTACTCATTTGACCGACCTCGGAAGGATGGAAGGCTGAGTCAACCTTGAGCCAGCTACCTGAAACCGACTGCCGTTGGGATCGAACTCAGGTTGTGAGCAGAGCTTTGGCTGCAGTACTGCAGCTTACCACTTTGCGCCACGGGGCTTACTTTTTAGTGTTGCTTTAAATTGTATGTGGCTTTCTTAAACCTTTGCTTGTCCAGCTCTGCTGCCCTGCCTTTTCCCTCTTCTCCCCAAAGGTTAAATACAGATGAGAAACAGAGGGACAACAACCAAAGGTTTATTTGTGAAATTAAGTTTTCTGTGTGCCGGGAGCTCTCAATAGGAGGTGCTTTCAGATGAGTGTGTGCCCAGTCTATGCATTTTAAAAGTAGTATAGGATGGTGAATCTATGCCTTATACAAGAACACTGGAATCTGTTTTACACATCCACTTTGTATGGTGCTTCTCAAATTGTTGTACATTCCATTTAGAAACTTCATTGGATTATTCTCTGTTATGCTGAGAAAGTTTGAGAAAACTAGGTCTCATTTATATAGGGCAGAACTAAACCCTTTACTTGCATGTGTGTCCAGTTTATAAGTATACCTACACCAATGGCACACCTGCCTCACCATCATCTTTGGCCTAATAATGCTACTGCCAAATTGACTAGCACAGATGGCAAGTATGTTTAATGTTTGGCCATATGTGGAACATCTTTATGGGCAAGGGCTTTCTTTTTGGCCCTGCCTACATATTCTATAAAAGCAGGCCTGGACTTAAAATATGCAAGTTTAAATCCAGCTTTATCTCCTTCAGAATGCCCAATGGTCAATTTTCTGCTTTGACATAGAACAGTCTGGTAGATTTGAAAAATTCAGCTGTGGCTGATCTATAGCTCCAGCAAGTAGTTGAGGGCTGTAAACTGCAGCAGAAATTAGTTGGACTGGGGTTACCAGTCAGTTACTGGCCTCCAGACTCCAAGACCAATTTAAGCTACAGCAGTTGGCAACAGCAGTGCCTCTAGCTAGGCATCAAAAGTTGGTAGACATGTGGCCAATCCTTAGTCTCTGCAAAGGGCATACAGTTGGTATCTTGCTGGACACAGCTGCTACTATCTCCATGCCTTTCACCTAAGGTAAGGTGCCTACAATATTAGCTCAAAGTCTCTCTTGTAGATACGATCTAACAGCCTCATACCAACAAAAACCTTAATCAGCTATGAATGAAAGCACAAAAGATGTCGGGATTGGCTTTGCAGTGTCACTTTAAATGGAAGTTCCACAGTACAACACTTCAAAGAAAGCTTAAAATGCTGTTTAATGCAGATGTAACAAAGGTTTCTACAGTTTAGCAGTTGGCAGCATACATTTACATTCAGATATATACACACACATACAATAACCTTGATTGTAACCATTTCATTTTTTTTTTTTTTTGCGCACTATTGATGCTACTTACCCCTTAGCAAATATTTGTCAGAGTATGCTAGCTTCTAAAGGAGCTTGGAGAATAACACAAAAGAAAATGTAGGTCTGTGCAAAGAACCTCTAAAATATTCACCATATGACTTCTGGCATCTAACTTTTTTTTGTACTGGCTTGCTGCTTCTGACTAGATTTGTTTTCAGGCAGGTCTTTTCTGTCTACAAGAGGCCATTAGCAAGCAGATAATCTTGTTCAACCTAGGAAATAATTGAAAAACCTAAGTTGAAGCAGCTGCTGATCAGGGCTATAAAACAGAGCACTACTAAGTAGGTAATAGGTCAATGGAGACAGTGGAAGGCTGGCGCTCTTCCTCAGAACACTTTTGCCCCACCATAAACATGGATAAATGGGGTGTTTCAGCCCCTTCCTCTGCATTTCAGCCAACCCCACAGGAAGGTACAACTGCAGGTGCCACTGCATAAAGTTGGCATAAGTCACTTCTGTGGGGGGTGGGAGGGCAGAGAATGACTGAATCCATTCCTCTCCCTTGCTGTAGAAGAGAAGATTGAAATGACTGAAGAACCCCTTGAACTGAGTGTATGGGGTTTCAGCCCAGGCAAAGGCATGCTACAATTAATTGCATGCACTCTGCTTATTACCACTGAAGAAAATGGTATTCCCTGTTACAAGTCTAACTCGGTAGAAATCCCACATTCATTTGGCTTCCTCCCCAATAGCCATCAGACACAAACTTTTATGATATGAGACAATAGGATACCGGCTGTAAATGTTTGCTCTTCAATTGTGTTCAAGGATGGAAACCTTATTTGTTCTTCAGGAAAGAAAAGAACCTCCACCTGGGACATGTCCATTCCACAAGACTTTCCAGAAAGTTGAAGAAAAATCCATACAAAATGGAATTACTTATTCACCAGTCTGTCAACCTTTGTCTAGCTCTTCCAGGTTCAGCGCTCCTGTACTAAGTGAAGAACTGTACCAATATATTATAGCCATTGTTGTTCTCCTATTGTTGATACCGCTTGCTTTGTACTTCCTTTGAGATCACCTTCAGTGTGTCTCTTTTCAAGAGTTCTGGGCTAGGCAGTTACCGGTTGTCTGAACCTCCACTTCAAGCTTTCTTCAGACATTTTCAGGGTGATTTGCTGGAATTTTTACAAAGCAGAAGAGGAAAGGGAAGGTCATTAGAAAGTGTATTTGATAGATTACAAAGAATAATGTATCAGACTTCTTTCCAGTTTTAAGTCAACTTATTAAATTTCATCTACCTACAAAGCAAACTCACTCGAGTGTTTCAAATACAAGTGTTTACAACTATAAGTTTGCAATGAAGGCTTTTCATTCCAACTTATGTTTCAACAAGAAACTGTTGCCTTACCTTGTTGCAATATGGACATTCACCAAATATGACATTAAAGCTTTGTCGACTAGAAGGGAGTCCTCGCAACCACTGTTGAGAAACACAAGGTTATTATCGACTATGTTTGAGGACAGCTCTTCAATACTGGCAGGGCTTCCGCTACTCAGTGTCTGAAATCAGCACAACGTGCTCTGCTGAGTTACAGGAAGTCAACATACAGAATGCCTGGTGGGTGTTTCTATGACCTGTTCTGATTAGTAAAGCAGTGCAGTTGGTATTTATAAGTCGACTTTCCCACTTAAGGAAGAATCAAACCGGATTACAATCACCTTCCCTTCCCCACAACAGACACCCTGTAAGGTAGGTGGGGCTGAGAAAGTGTGACTAGCCCAAGGTAGGAGTGGAGAAGCGAATCCAGTTCACCAGATTAGCCTCTGCCGCTCATGTGGAAGAGTAGGTAATCAAACCCGGTTCTCCAGATCAGAGTCCACCGCTTCAAACCACTGCTCTTTCTGAGTCAGTTCCACAGAGCCCTGGTGCAAAAATAATGGTGAGGCACAAGAATGGCTGTGCAACTGCACTCACCGCCATCACTTGTAACCTTGGCTATTATGTGTGCATGTTTTATTAGCAGACCAGAGATCCACGGCGTAGAAAGGCACTGGCATGCTGAGTGAGCACACACGGATGCTTTACACAAGTAGCATCTCAGCTTAAATTAGAAGCTGGGAATGTGGAAACTCACACTTTTGGCTCCCTCGAGCTCTTTTGCCTCAACCGTACTTAAAGGGTGTCTGATCAATCCAGAACAGAAACAGTACTAGCTATATCATTTTTATCACAATGACCTCAAACAGTTCCCACCTACATGTAGAGTGATGTGGGGAGTTATCTTTTCCCATACTCTTCCCCCCTCCCACAATTAAGATCAACCACTGAGACATTGCTACAAGTTCCACCTTGTGGGCCCCAAAATTTGGAATGTGGTTCCTCAGGCAGACTGCTTGTAATCTTTTCCCACTCCATTTTGGAATCACGTGAAAGTAATTTTATTGTGCCAAGCCCTTGGGATCTGCATTTTTGCTTAGAAGTTGTTCTTAACTGCCTTCTTAAAAAAAGTTTTAATGGGTTTTAAAATTGTATTTTATAAGCCCCCTTAAACTGTGCTTAAAATATAAATAGCTTTTGAGCAGAGGCACCACACCAGCGTCTCTTGGGATAATGTCAAATCACCCAACACAACTGCCCTACCAAATCTTGTGTGACACAAATAGCCACCTTGGTGGCCCTTATGGAGGCCTGAAAGACAGGGTATAACTTATGCAAAATCATTAAATCAGTCAAGAAAGCATTCGTTTTAAAAATTTACAATTTACTAAAACTTGAAAACTGTTAAACTTAACATTTTACTTGTTAATTAAACAGGTAGATTCAAACTTCACAAGCTATTCTAAATCCAAGCATAGTAAAGAGGATTTCACTGCTAGGGGACTTAGTGACAGCCATGATCAGAGATGGCCTTAAAATGGGATTTAGGCAGCTTCATGGAAGATGGCTCTACTAGTGACTGGGACTTCCACATTCAGAGGCAGTGAACCTGAGTACCAGTGCTAGGAGGCAACAGCAAGGGAAGGCCTTCTCCTGTGCTCTGTTTGTTGGTTCTCCAATGTAATTGGTTGGCTAATCTGTGAAAAAGGATGCTACACTAGATGCATCACTAGTCTGATTCAGCAAGGCTCTTCAGTTCTTAAAAGATGGTGCGAGTATACAAGCCATGACAGCGATGAGTACTGCATCCTAATCAATAATTCCTTAGTCTGCTATACACTTTTAAAATATTGAATCACATCCTAATTTTTATCAGTTCACGTGTGGGAAGACACTGCAGGAACAGGTACGTTACTGCAGCGGTCCCCAACATGGTGCCTATGGGGACCCACCAGTAAGTTTCTTGGTGCCTGCTAGTTCCTTCCCCAAAGCATTTCATCATAGCAAAGATCCCCTCCTGGCTTTCTGCCAGCTCACTAGAGCTTGAGGTACTTCAGAAGTACCTGGGACATCACCTTTGTGTCTGCAGAGAACACCCCTTCAAAAACAGCTGCCTCCATGAGAGGACGATGCTTAGGCTGGAACTTCTAGCATTCTGTGGAGCCGTTTTGTGATTGGTCCCACTCATCCACTACCAGCTATCAACATTTCTGATGTGGCCACAGATTCAACGAGGCTGGGGATCCTGATCTAGTCTGAGTTACAGAGCCCCACCTGCTGGGTCACGGGCCTTTGCACAGCAGCCATTTTGGGCTGCCTTTCCAAAAGGCCTTATTGAGAGGAGCTGCAGGACAGCAAAACGAGGTCACTAAATGACAAAAAGGATACCTCCATGGCTCTGGCCCTTGACTTCTTCCTCACTATGGTACACCATCTTGAATTTCCTGTCCCAAAATTTACTTTGTTTGCTACCTGTAACCCTGGCCTAGAAACCAGGCATTCCCTCTTCCTTTCATGAGTTGTCCAGGTCAGGAAAGGTTGGACCACTACTTGACTGGACACTTTGGATCTCCTTACCTCATACAAACAAGCTTGATGGAAAGGCTGGCCACAGCGTGAATCGTCACAGACTTGGTCTGGAATAGTCCCATCAAGTCGGTAAGCATAGCAGATCCCACAGTCCATAGAGAAATCCTTAAAAGACAAAATAGAGTGGCACCACAAACCCTGATATGCATCACAAACCCTGATATGTTTGTTCTAGGATAGTAAGAGAACTTAAATATGAAAGCTATCAGTACTGTACTAATACAAACCGACATAGGTGATTATAAAGAACTTGGTATATGGATTAGACCCATTCTGTCTCAGTTGGCCACTATCTAATGGCCACATTGTGTGAAAGGGGCCTAAGCAGACATGTCAGTTTCAGTAAATTATAAATAGATTACACACTTGCTTACATGTTTAGGACTCTAACTTTACTAAGGATGATAGATCACGGTCGGTAGATAGCTGGGTAGCCATGCTAGTCTGTCTGTAGCAGCAGCAAAGAGCAAGAGTCCAGTAGCACCTTAAAGACTAACAAAGTTTCTTGTAGTGTATGAGCTTTCGTGAGTCACAGCTCGGAAGAAGTGAGCTGAGACTCACAAAAGCTCATACTCTACCAGAAATGTTGTTAGTCTTTACGTTGCTACTGGACTTTTACCAAGAATGGCATAAGATAGTTTTAGGATGATCCCAGATCACATCTAGATTCAGTATTACCTTCTTTTGTGTTTTGTAAATAGTGATGCCTGCCACTTATAATCTATTATTAACACCAAGGATATATTTACATTAAAAGTTTGTAAGGTTTGACAGCTTTATATTCTATTGTGTGTTATACTTTGTAAGTCACTTCAAGCAGGAACTATGGAGCAGTAGCACAGAAATAATCTTAGTAATTAAATATTTTTTTAAAAAATATATCCTATTAACTGCCTCCATTCTTTTCCAGAAATGGTCATAAAATGTTCATTGCGTTTTTTTGCCAATTTAAGGTATTCAAAATATTATGAACATGACCACAAACCAACATACAGATTTATCTAGAGCTTCTTGGGATGGAAAATCCACTTCTAAAACTTCTTTCAAATTTTGTAACAGACTGACTTCTGGATCCCTGAAAGGGGGAAAAAGGAACAGAAAATGTCAGTACCCACTGAAAAAAAAGCTGTGAATTAAAAATGTAAATCCAAACATCTTACCACATATGTATGTTGCTGTTCAGCTTCATTTTCAAAGGATTTACAACTAAAAACAGAAGGTAAATGTTTTGACATTACTCACAGAAGTGTTTTATTTAATTATAAAAAATCCATACTCTAGGGCAAGCAGTATGGACCGATGATACAGAGTCAGCCTAGGAGTGCGGCTACAACTAGCTGTAGCTAATATTTCATGCTAGAGTTACAGCTGGTTGTCTGGTTGCAGAGAGCATGTTCTCAGTGACTGGGCATACACTGAGTTGGATCCAGCCGGCTTTTCCACTGCTAAAAAAGTAAGTGTTCTGGGGAACTACACAGACAAATGCCATGTGGCTCTAGGGCTGGAGCAAGGAGGGAAATTACATGAGGTTAAGTGAAAAAGCTGGTTGGATCCAACATATTTATTTCTCTTTTTACATCCACCGTTCTCACACAGTGGCCCACAAAAGATGGCAAAGTAGCCTCAATACTATCTGCTTAGGAAAGCTGTATAAGATAGTCTTGCTATAGTGGTGTAGTGGTTAAACTGTCAGGCTAGGATCTCAATTCCTACTGTGCCATGGAAACTCACTGGGTGACCTTGGACCAGACACTCGCTCTCAGCCTAACCTACTTCGTAGGGTTGCTGTGAGGATAAAATGGAGAGGAGACTGGTATAAGCCACTTTGGGAGAAAAGCAAGATATATATCTAAATAAAATTCTGGCCATGACTATATACACAGTCAATGGAAGAAACTTGTTCATTCATACTGCTTGAGAAAGTATGTGTGAGCAACATCACACAAGTATTTAGTTATCGCCTTCAAATTTAGCTTAGAAGGGGCTGCATCCATGTACTCTTTCCACACCTTTAGCCATGGGTTCTGTATGTATGTTAAGAATGACGGCTGCAAAGGATACAGATATAGGACTCTGCCTAGTTACAGAACCTGCTGTGCAAGAACATGCAAATGTTGATATAATCTGTAATCAGGCTCCTGCTATAACATGGGTTACCTTATTACTGCCTTCAAACTAGAACAAAACCATGAACTTATTGGAAACTTCCACGCTGTTCAGTAATGACAGGGCAGCCAGGAAAACCTCAAAGCCTGCGCTTCTGAATCAGCAGACGGTGTTCTGGTATTTACCCAGTCCCCACATCAAGAAATCTTTGGTTCCTTGAAACAGATGGACCTATAAGAATGTTATTAACTTCCTTGAGAAAAACAGCAAGAGCGGACAGGAAAAAGGGGTGTCCTCAGCAGGCCCTGAGTAAGTTGCAGGAGTCCCAAGGGCTAGTGATGGGCTGACTTTAGGCTTTTCTGGCCTGCCTTTGGAAAATTTACAATCTGTCTGGCCCACTGATGTGTTTTCAATTTATCCAGCAAGAACAAATACTTGGGGTTCTCTTAACACAATTTTAACTAATCTCTATTCAGCAATCCTGACTATGCTCTCTGTTCCAGAACAAAAGAAGTGCCTTGCTGGATTACCTCAAAGGGCACCTAGTCCAGAAGATTCACAACAACCACTGCATGAAAGATGGTCAACTTAAAGTGGACGGGCTATCCAAATTCTGCTCACCTCTACCCAAGGGAACCATATGTATTTTATTGGGGAGGATGAGAGAGACCAAATCTACGATGCTTGATTTTTCTTTCTAGAAGGCAAAACACTGCTATAGCAACGTTGTCAGCTTCATTTAGCCTCTGTAGACAGGGGAAAAGGCAGACCAGCTTAGGATCTTTTTCTGACTACCCAAATGGTTTAGAAGTCACACACATGCAGAGTGGACAGGAAGAAGTTTTTCTCCCTCTCCCATAATACTAGAACACAGGGTCATCTGCTAAAGCTGGAGGGTGAGAGATTCAAAACAGATAAAAGGAAGTATTTTTTCACACAACGCATAGTTAAATTGTGGAACTCCCTGCCCCAGGATGTGGTGATGGCTGCCAGCTTGGAGGGCTTTAAGAGGGGAGTGGACATATTTATGGAGGAGAGGGGTATTCATGGCTATTAGTTAGAATGGATACTAGTCATGCTGCATACTTATTCTCTCTAGTATCAGAGGAGCATGCCTATTATTTTGGGTGCGGTGGAACACAGGCAGGATGGTGCTGCTGCACTCGTTTGTGGCTTCCTGGAGGCACCTGGTTGGCCACTGTGTGAACAGACTGCTGGACTTGATGGGCCTTGGTCTGATCCAGCAGGCCCTTTTTTATGTTCTTATCGGGTTGGAAAACAGGTGAACATCTTAGCAATACACTCAGCAGTGGGGCAGACCCAGTCCTTGGCAAAAGGAGCCCAACCAACAAGGCATACTGAGATGGCTCTTTTGGTGCATCCCTGGTACCCTCCAATAGCTGAGAAAGAAACCAGGGCAGAAGGGTGAGATTCATCTTTTCTGCCTTGTCATTGCTGACAAATTATTTTACCTTGAATGCTGAAAATGGATGAAACGATTGTGCAGGATGGTACAGAAATATGAACTTAACTGGAAGACTGGTTAGTACCTCCACACTGTGAAACCAACTGAACAATAACAGGTCTGCACCCAAAATGTTACTTGGTACAGAGAAGGGACATGGCAGGACCAGCAATACTTCATCCATGCATGCATTAGTTTGTTATAGTGTTGTTGACACGCAGCACAGCAAGGAAGATATGAAGTACATGATATCTTCTCTAAATGCATCTTCAGGATGGGTATTGAGTGAGTCTTCAAACATTTTTCTGAGCAACACAACATTTCTTGAAAAATTAATTTTCATCTCATGATTGCAGCTTGGTCTGACTGAAAAAAATGTACTCACTGTGCCATCCAAAGCAGAGATACACCCTTCTAAGGCCATTAATGTCAACTGGACTTTGAAGAATGTTACTGTGCTTAGAATGACACTGTCAATTTGCTAAGAAGTTCACTTGAAGTAAGCAGTCATATACATTGCTACAGAAAAACTAATGTGGCTGATAAAAAATTGTTTAAGAAAGATGGCACCCTACCGTGATCTGGTCCAAGAAAGAAGCATTCAGGAGGCATGGTGGGGTGTCTGGGATCCATCTCTACATTAATTGAAACGTTGTTTCCTGAAATTGCAATGGATGTACAGATCTAATATCAAAAACAGCTTTATTCTCACTCAACACTTGACACACACTCAAAAGGAACATAATCCCAAACTGTGTCCAGTTGACTATAAATATCTTTAGCGGTTGCTGATCCCATAAAAAAAGTCTGGAGGTGCCTGGTCACGATCATGTTTTTGGTTAGTGATCAGCATCTAACAGCTAATTGTAATTCTTTGTTAGCCGCTGCATTGGTAGTTTCATCATAGCCCAAGGTGTAATATGCACCATTAAAATCCTTCAGCAACTGCTTTCTGAAGAATGGGGCCAGCGCATGCATCTGTTGTTAGATACCGTGCCTTTGTCCTTGAGAGGGAAAAATCTTGGGTCACTGCATTTGGAAACCAAAAACTCGAAGGTTTCCCCAATATGTTCACAAGACGGCTCAAAAGCAAAGTCAGCTGAAATCGCTTTTCAATACTCAGATAAGTTCTGCTCTTGTTGCACCATCGCTGACACTGTAAAGTGGAGTAGTTCCTGTGCAATCTTTAGCCACAGCATGGCTACCAGAACTTAGTTTCCTCCGGCACACCAGGATGAACCGCTGACAGATGTAGCCAACCAGTTGATTTCTGCACTTATCCTCATGTTTACGAGATGGGGCATGCTGTTCAAGTGCTTCAAACCCCCATTTGATACTAAATCCTTTAGCGCACACAACACAAAACAGTTTTTCACTTTTTCCCGTCCCCATTCAGATATAACATCACGTTTCCCCCAAAATGCAGTAATGAAGAAAAAAAAATCCACAAATTGCAGTCACAAAAACATAGAAATACTGACTTTATGGACCAATTTAAAAAAAAAAAAAACCTGACAAATTACTGACCAAGATGAAAAAAGCCTGCCTTTTAATGACTTTGCTGACTATTTTCCACCCATGAGAATCAAGCACCTAAAAACAGAAAGAATACTTTTCAGATTTTAGTCAATTGCCAGCTTAGCTGATTAATTGGGTGGCAGTCAGATTGCTGACACAGCTCAGTTCATCTATGTGGCAATTTACAGAACATGTGAACATTTCTAAAAACTTTGTTTTGAGGAACTTGCACTCTAAATTCTGAAATGTTACTATTTGATACTGAACTGCTAGAAACCACATTGGATTTCTTCGTTGACATTCATCATGGTGTTCCATTGTAAATCATGTATTTGTTAGAAAAATAATTTTAAACATCTTGCTTTTTGGTTTTCCTGTCTGTGAATCCACAGCCAAAACCATATTCTCCTTTCTATGCTTCTTACCGATGGCAATTCTTCGCATTGTGGCGCTTCTTGTGGGTTTTTCTGGCTCAAGGACCCAGGTCTTCCCATCAATTTCATCTAGAGCATTCCAAAATGCCTTCAATGATTCCAACGCTGCCAAAAACTGACGGTGAATGCTTAATAAGGAGCTCTACGAGAGAAGGAAATTGTAACAAATTTTATAGATGGCATTTTACCAAGACCAATAGAGAATAGTTTAAAAAACAAACAAACCAGAGCCCACTCCAACACTTCAAAGTCTTGCCACATCAAGCTGTAAAATGTGTAGCAGTAAAAAGATTGGAATTTTCCCCTACTTTTTCTCCTCTGAAGACTTGAGTTTTGAATGGGCCACCAAATGCTGTGTTTCTTTGGCTATGTTACGATTCAGTTTTTGTTTGTTTTTAATTTCCACTGCTTTCTACTGAAACCAGGTATTTCTCAAAGCTATTTTAATTCTAAAACTAAGTACCATTTAATTAATTAACTCATAACAAATGGGTTCTAGAGTTTTCCATTGGGAGGGGTAACCCCATTATCACATTTACTTGAGAGATCATGGCCAGGATGGTTTGCATCACAGTTTCACTGTAACTCATTCTTATGCACAATTCAGAATATCAAGTTAACTGAAATACCAGGAAGTCTAGAAATATGTTGCAATTAAACCTTACAGTTGGGGAGGGGCTGTGGCTCAGTGGTGAAGAATCTGCTTGGCATGCAGAAAGTCCCAGGTTCAATCCCCGGCATCTCCAGATGAGACTAGGCAGGTAGGTGATGTGAAAGACCCCTGCCTAAGACCCTGGAGAGCCGCTGCCGGTCTGAGTAGACAGTGCTGACTTTGATGGACCAAGGGTCTGGATCCCTTAAGAGAGTCCCCAAAATGGGGAGGTGGACTTGCAGGCACCTCCCCAGCCCCATGGATCCATCCCAGTGCTCAAACTGCCAACTAAACTGTGACAAAGATGTAGAGCATACCTACACATGGAGGTAGCAGGGGCCTTAAGGGTCGTCTAGTCCAACCACCTGCAAATGCAGGGGATTTACAATTACCTCCACTCTCAAGTGACCCCCACTCCAGAAAAAAGCAAAAAACCTCCAGGATCCCTGGCTAACCTGGACTGGAGGAAAATTCCTTTCTGACCCCAAAGTGGTGATCGGCACTACCCTGGGCATGTAAGCAAGGGCCACGAAAGCCAAGCACTGGCTCATCCCTTCCTGCTCTTCTTCTCATGATCTGCCTAAGAGCAACAAAAGATAATCTGAAATGCCACCCATAACGCCCCAAGCACTGGGTGGGAGAGTTCGAGCCCAGAGAGGGCGAGACACACATGGCTGCCCAGCTAAGTAAGGAGGGTGGGGCAGACCCAGAAGATGACCCTTCTTGTCAGGACCGCCTGACACTCCCACCCCCCTTCTGCCCCTGGAAGAAAAAGGAGCCATGCTGCCTGTGCAGGCCTGGCCCAACAACCTCCCTCTCCATGCTCCTGGCCTGCAAATGTGGCCCCAGGTAAGTCTGGGGCCACTGCTTCCAATAATATCAGCCTTTTCTCCTTAACCAAAATATGTTAAAGGAAACAACTACTGACTCACATAGGAGGCAGAGACTTGTATGGCTATTCTCTTGTTACATTTAACACCCCTTTTAAAAACAGGCACTCAAATGGCAAGGGTGCTTCAGCAGGATTAGCAAACACATCTGGTAAAGCTTCTACTCCACCAAAATGTACACTAAAGAGTTTTCCTCCCGTGGCATATATGAATATTTAGTTATGGTAGGAAAAGACACGGCATGTGAGTTAAAAAAAATTATATAGCACTTTGTTCTAAAGTAGGGCATGTTAGAATTGCACTTTAAAACAACACTTTTCCCAAACGTGCCTTTTTTTTTTTTTACTAAAGACACATGAAGTTTTAGGGGTTTTGGAAATTGCTTAAATGGCTTTTTATTTTATATATGAGGAAAACCTTGAGGAAGAGGAAGGGTATAAGCTTGAGAAAAATGTTGGATTTTTCCCCCTACAGTTATTAAATTATATTAAAGTAGGAAAGCACTTAAGCAGAAAAGTGTGAATACTGCCAATCTCAAAACGTAACACTTATTATCTTTAAAAGCATTTTGTTACTTTTATAATACCTGAAGTGATATAATAGTGTCAGTCACTTAACCAGATCTTAGAGCATAATATCTTCATCTTAAGTACTTGTATTTCCAGTATTTTAATAATTTTCACAGAGTCTTGGAATGTGATCTTTTGTGCTCTGATGACACTTAAATTAATAGCATAATTTTCTGGTACTTGCAACAGTTGCTTTCCATTTTGATTTTTCACATTTTCCTACATCACATACAGATAAATCCTCTAATAATCATTTTTATCTTTATCTTTAGGGAATTGAAAGGGTTTCCAGTAGAAATAAAGAAACATCAAGGGATTAGAATCCACAGATAAGTTTTGAATCCAATTAATTTTAATACTAATTGCAATTTTCAATGATGTTCCGCAAAAGGTGGCCAAATCTTTTCTTAAAATGATCTGCTCATCTGATCTTATTTGCATGCATCATTGATGTCGCCAACTGACATTCCATATGCATATCTGAATCTTTTTATCTTAAAATCAGCCATATTACTTTGTCATGCAAATCATGAAGAGTTTATCACCCATTTTACATTTCAACCAGTTTATATCTAACCACTTTTTCCTTTAAACAATCGGCATGGCTCCTGTTTTTGTCTGTGAAAACTGCTTGGTAATACAGCAAATAGTCAATCTGCTGCTTGATTTCCTGTAAAATGAGTTGCAGTGTCACAATCCACTGTGTGTCCAATGTAAAAAGTGACAAGCTATGAAGGCTTGGATTTAAAGAAGGGTGAGCAAAAGGGAAGTCACCATGAGAAAAGTGGAGTATCTGGGCAGGGCTATAATAGGCAGGTTCTATAGCAAGCCCCATGCTTCCACCTACATGTACACGGGCCCCTTTGGACTGGATCCATCATGCTCTGTACTACTGATAGCATGTCAGTATATAAACTTGCAGCACAATCCTACACATCTTTACTCAGAAGTAAGGCTCAAGGTGTTCAGTAGAGGTTACCCCCAGGTAAGTACACATCAGATTGCTTCTGGGCAGCCCGTTCCTGAAGGAGGGGGCAGTTAGGCAGCAGCCGGGAGCAGTGCAACCATGCCACCTCCACAGAGGCATCCCAGCTGCTGCAGGGAAGATAAGTCATTTTAAAATGAAAAAGGGGGAAATGCTGCCATAGAAAGCAACAGGGCTATGCCACCAAAAAAGGTGCATAGTAACGCCGCTGCTTGAGGGGGCGTTCCCGGGGCAAAAGCTGACTAATGTCAGCTCTGCCCCTTGGAACGCCCCCCCCCCCCACACACACACACACACAGGCTTTCCCTTCCGGGAAATCCATGCCAGTGTGGCTGCACAGGCAGTGTGGGCCGGTGGAGCCCCGTGGCCTTTTTCTATGGGAAGGTGGCACCTACGCCAGCATGGGGTCACGCTGGCTCCTAAGGAGTCCCCCCCTTTCAGGAATGCAGCCGTAGTCACAAAAGACTCCTTGCCAAATATCAGTTTTCATGCTAGTCAAACAAAACATAGTTAGACAAGATAGCAGTGCTGTTTCTTGGAACACACTTGCTTTATACTAGCAGGGACTTCGCAAATAAAATCCTTGCAAAATTCTCGCCATACTCGTTTATTCAGATATAGCAAATGTCTCAGGCTAGTCAGTGATCCATTTATGAAGGGACAATCTTTCTATTATCTAGAAGCATGATTTTTTAACACACACCCCAGTTCAAGTTGTATTTTGAACTCTTGATCCCAAGATGGTACACCAACATTTAAGTGTTTGCATAAGTACACACCACTGCCACTAGTTACAAAACACCACAGTATAGTAGTATTACAGCAACATTATGCCAGCAGGTAGACATATGAGGGGGCATCATTGGTATCAAAATAGAAGAAACAATTCTGAAGGGAGTTTTCTTATACACTGAATATCTAGGTATTTTTAAAAAATATATAGAGAAAGTTGCTAAATTTACACTTCTGTTTACTTTGGACACAATCCAGCCAGAATTAATCACTCATGCCCCATTTCCTTCAGGGAAGTTCAGCACACGCTTAGCTCACCCAGTAAAATTAATAGCATTTCTACTTGAAAGAAATTCTCAATTTGCATTTATCTGCATTCCAATATGTCAGGCTCATGTTCACCATAAACTGAGACACAATGGCCACAATCCAAAAGAGAGTTAAACTCTGTCAAACCCCACTAATTCCAATGCGCTTAAGGCTGCTTAATTCTGCCTTGGATTGTGGTCAATATTCCTTTTAAAAAAATTATGAAATATCATTCTATTCACCTGGAGGACATCAGAAGATAAGGACATGCTGCCAGAATTGGTGGATTAATTAAACCAGCTGTTGCCTCTTTGGCAGCCCTAGTGAGAGTATATATGCATTGCAATATCAAAGCCAGCTTTGGATAGTCAATAGGAAAGCTCCCCACTACCACCACCTGACTTGGATGGGTTGATTAAAGTAGTTTTCAAAATAAAGGGCATGCTGAAGTCTTGGCCCTGTTGTATTTCCAAGAATGTTATCAGGAGCATGATGGGGCCTAGAGGCTTCGATGCCACTCCACCCTCACCAACCCCTTTCTCTGAACCATATTTGCCAAGAGGTCAGAGCTGGGACCTTAGTTGCCCTTCTCTGTGGTGTGGGGGGCAGCAAAGAACCGTGGGAGCAGTAGTTGTTGGCGTATCTGATGCCTTCAGGAACTACGAGAGCTAAATTTCCCATGATTACTGGCAGCCTCAGCTGCTACTGTGCATGCTTTCCTTGCAGGAAAGGTATACCAAACATGCTACCATTTTAATCACTGTATTACTTTCACAGGCTCCTGTGTATTTCTTTAGGAGCAGCAACCAGAGCAGCACACAGTATTTTAAACGTGGCTGCATCGTAGATTTATTTAATGGCATGAAACAGTAGCTGAAGTTTTATTTTCAATAATTTTGCTAATTATTAGCACCAGATTTGTCTTTTGCACTTCTGCAGAACACTGAAATGACATTGAGCTTTCACTACAACCCCAATAGTGACTGATGCTGACATTGAGATTTCCCCATGAAATGAACAGCTTTCAAATAGAACAGCCCCTCTATTGAGGTGTAGGCAAATAGGTACCTTCTTCTGTAGTCTTCATAACATATAAAGATGATCACAGATATTTAACTGATGTTATTCATCAGTTAAGCGATTTGTACCCTGCCTTTCCTGAATTCAAGGCGGCTCATAAAAAGTGCACACACAATCCAAGATAACAGATCACTCCTGTTAAAGCGGTTCAAACACCTATAAACATTCACAGCTACGTTTTTGCTTATTTAATGAAATTACATACCTGCTTTTGCTTTAGTTACCAGTGAAGTTTGAACTAAATTGATTTACCTTGGAGGGGATGCAGATCTTTTAGGACTGTTACATCTAGCCCCTTGCTTTATACTGACAATAAATATACAGAAGGTGGAAATCATCACAAAGCAGGATTTATATCGTGGACTTCTCTTGCTTCTTCAGAGTCTATTGCAAATTGTTAGGGACAGGTTGCTTGCGCCAGCCACACACATGTGGAAGCTTCAAACCGTCCCTGTAAATTCAAATCCACTGATTTTAGATTCTTCCATGATTTGCAGTCTCCCCTTTGGGTTCCTAACTGAGAAGAAAAGTCTATAACTACAACTGAAGAGGGAACTAAAATTCTTTTCAACTAAATAATGGGTGGGAAAGACTTGCTGGGCTAGGCAATATCCACTACATTGATTGGAGGATTAAGACAAAAACACGAGAAAAATGCATTGCGGCGAACAGGTTCCGACACAGCAGGGGTATGGATTGGATGACCTGCTAGGTCTCTTCTATTAGTAATTTATGATTCTTTCAGATTTGCTTGGAAAATGGTTTCCATTTGTCATTTACTGAAGCTGAACCCCTTCTTCTACACCCCCTCCCAACCCTAATATCCACCAGCAAAAACAGTGTTGAATCTGAAATCTTTAAAAAGCTCCCCTTGTCAACTATCCAAGCCTTTGTGCGTGTTATTGATTCAATATTCCACAATCCTACTGCAGGCTTAGCAATAGAAGCTAGAAATACACCCAGCTTATTCTGAAGATCCAGTATAGCATATTTTACCGAACATATTTTAACTAAAATTTCAAAGGGAAAGACAAGGCTTTAAAATTAGGGACCCTGAATAATTACATGCAATAACTATTTTTTTTCCTTTCAAAAACTGAGCAGATAGCAAACGTATCTGGCTAATTAAAAAAAATAAAGCATGCGACCGACGCAAGTAAATGTTCTAGCACATGTCATTGGGAAGCTCTCCATTTATTTGGCACGTGGAACAATGGCAGCAGCCTTGCCCTTGGTGCTGATTTCTTACTATTCTAAAATGTCTCCTCTGAGCCAGAATACGTTGGCTGTTACTGATCATGCTGTGAGACACCTGCACTGGCTACTAGGCTTGTCATGACGCACAAAACCCTACCATCTTCAGCTTGACATTGTGCACGTTATAATTATTCATCCAAATGAATATGTCAGAGCAGCAGCAGCAGACCTCTCATCAGAGCACAAGAAAAATACATCAAAACATTATCAACCCAGCAGGAAGACAGGGACCATAAGGAAAATTACCCATTTTTAATACAGATGCCATAAAGCCACGTCTATTATTATATAAAGTGAGGGGGGGACCCCATCAAGTCTAAAGTCCAAAAGTACTTGAAGAACATAAAGCAGGGAACAGCTGTTAGGTTAAAAAAAATCAATTATGGTACCTGAAATCTATTTACATTTCTTTAACAAGAGTGTGCTGGTATTCTAACAGTGACATTAGCACCGTTTGAGTTCAGGGTCTTGTCAATGTTTTCATTAAGGTGACCTACAGATGTTGGAATTAAATGCCTATCAAGGATTAGAACATGCATGCTGAATACCCAAAACATCTAAACCAAGAGACAGCCATCCCATATATTCTTGCCACGCATCCACACTACACCACACTATACCACAAAGAAGTATCCTTTTCAAAATGTGGCATGCACAATGTCAAAGGATTCTCCCTTTATGGTTTGTACTTAGATACCAAAGTACAAAACGTGTACCCTGTGAAGTGTGGAGGGTGTGTACATGTAGAATTAGCTGCACATCTTTGTAAAAAACTCAGCTGCGGCAGGAAGCCAAATACCCTGCATGTTTGTATTTTGCATTTCAGCACACTTGCCGGAGTTAGAGATGTAAAATTTCCAGAAATTTGGAAGCCACAAAGGGGGGGGGGCATTTTTCAGGAAAAAGTGGAAATTTGGGGTAAATGGAAATATATGTAATATTTACTGTCAAACCTAAACTAATTTTACTGGTTTAACACATCAAATGCATCATTTATAACTTACTGATCATATAAAACTGTTATATTTTATATATGTATGTAACTTAAAAATTATAAATGCTTAAAGTTTTATACAAAGAAAATTGCCACTATACCCAATACCTGAGAGAAAACTGCAAGCTGATGCACCCGATGCTTTCTTAGCACATGTACCTTATTTTTTGCTATGTGGTTAGAGACAGCTAGAGATGTTCAGTTTTCCTCTGAGGCTTTGATGCAGTTTCTGCTCCACCTCCTTCCGATCTTTTTCCTCCCTCATGCAAGGTAGGGCAATAAGCTACTTTTTACCCAGTCTGTAGTTAAACGTATCACAGTGGTTTGAGGGATAGGCAAAAAGGTCAATCACAAGTCAGGTCAAAAAGACAACAGAAGGCTTGAAACAGCTGAAAAGCTTGAAACAGCTGACAGCTCTGTAGGCTCCCCTCATGAAGATTAGGTATCCTTCTAGGAGTAGAAATGCATCTTGAATTTAAGAGTTGTGCAAGAGAGGCAGCATGGTGTTGTGATGAAAGTTTCAGACTAGGACCTGGGAAACATAGGTTCAAATCCCCACTTGCACCATGGAAGCTTGTTGGGTGACCTTGGGGCAGTAACACACTCTCAGCCCTGACCCTGGCCAGTATTTGGACAGAAGACCTCCAAGGGACGCCAGGATGAAACGGAGGCAGGCAATAGCAAACCACCTCCAAACACCTCTTGCCTTGAAAACCCTACAGCTGTGACTTGATGGCAAAACAAAACATGTCAACCACATGTCCCCTTGTCTTTAAAAGTATTTCACTCATTCTAAAAGAGAACATATTTCATAGGAGTTTATTTTTTTCCAGTACTCCCCCAAATTTCCAATTTTTCTATTGGAAAAAATTTCCCCTGGGTCTTCACATCTCCAGCAAGATTAGGAAAAAAATCAGCCCCTCCATCAGCTAGAGTAATTTTTTTGTAATTTTTAAAAGTATACTGAGTGTGCACAAATAGCTTTAGATAGAGATTTAACGGGTCATCACAAAAGTGTTTATGATGGGTCATAACAGCTACACCAGTATCAAAGCACTACCTATTAGCTTTAATGCAAATATCCCTAATAAATGCTCCATAACAGGTGTTTAGGATCAAGCGATAAGTCCAGCTGTTCTCCTTAACACAGTATACAAGAATATTACATTTGTAAATTGTTGAATATGTGAAGGCTAGCACAGTTTGCATTTGAACATCAGCTAGTCAAAAGCAGAAGTCTGGAGCAGAGCATGGCCATAATCCTTAGCAGTATGGTGTAGTGGTTAAGAGAAGCAGACTCAGTCTGGAGAACTGGGCTTGTTCCCCCACTCCTCCACATGAAGCCTGCTGGGTGACCTTGGGCTAGTCACAGTTCTCTCAGAACTCTCAGCTCCACCTACCTCACAAGGTGCCTATTGTGGGGAGGGGAAGGGAAATTGATTGTAAGCTGCTTTGACAGCCCATTCCTGACCTCTGAGGACAAAAGTCCTCAGGAGGCCAAAAAGGGGCTGTGCCGGTCTTGGGGCCCCCCATGCCAGTGCCAGGGCCACTTATGCCACTCTGAGTGGCCCCAACGCCGGTGGGGAGGCCAGGACACCGGTCTCCTGGCACTGCCACGGCAGCTTCCTGTTCCCTTTCGGCCCAGCATGCCAGCAGGGAGAACGGCATTGCTGCAACTGTTTTTTTTGCAGGCGCAGCATCACTGTTCTCAAAGGGCAAAAAGCCCCATTTCAAAATAAAAAGCCTTTCAAAGGCTTTTTAAAGCTTTTCGGTGGCCAGGAAACGGCTTAGGAGGCACCGTGGCAGCGCCTTGGCCACGCTGTCCCCGGCCGCCGAAAGCTCAGGAATGACTATGAGACTCCTTAAAGGTAGAGAAAAGTAGGGTATAAAAACCAACTCCTCTTCTTCTACTTTGTCAAATAACATTTATTCCTCACTTTTTTTTTGTTAGCTGGTAGCTGCTCTTGAGAGATTAGTATTAAAACCACTGAACTCCATCAGAAGCCTGGTATTCTGCAGTGGGGAGAGAGAGAAAAGAACACGAGCTTCTTCCATCGCCTGCCTAGCCTACTGTCACCTGGCCTTCCTTCTCTCTTAACGGCCCACTATCCTACAGAAGGGAAAGAGAGACAAAGGCCCCTTGCACCGAGTGGCAGCTGAAACAACTGTTGTATACTGTTATCATCTCATTAGTCCTTAACAGAGGAGAGGTGGAATAAAAATGCTCTAGACGCTACTGCTGTAAACTGCCTTGTGATTTTTATAAACCTAGATTATGGGATATCAAATATATAAATATACATCAAATATATAAATAAAGGAGAGCCTTACTAAAGATATTTGTGTTGCTCTTTATTTAAGAAAGTTAACGAAACTTTTCTTCTAAAGTGTCAACCTGAGTTACACAATAAAGCTGACACCTCTGAAGATGTCTTTCAGATTACAGTAAGAAAGGGCTATACGTTGGAAATGTGAAGGAGTACAGGGGACTGAGAATTGTACATGGGGCATGTTTGGAGACTTTTTGCTTGCAGTACAACATACAAAGCCCTTCATGGCCTTGGACCCTCATATTTGTGAGACTGCCTCTCCCCCTCTACACCACCATGACAGCTTCGCTCATCTGATCAGGGCCTCCTACTGCCCCCCCGGCAAATGGGCAATATCACCAACTGCCCGTATAAGTGTATACTCTGTTGTGGGGCCCACCTTGTGGAACGGCCTGCCTGATGAGGTCAGGAAGGCTCCCACTCTCCTGACATCCCACAAACTATGTAAAACTGAATTATTCAGGAGGGCATTTTTACAAAGGTGATAAGGGCTATATGGTTGAGAAACAGAAAGGGGCTGTGCATACTATTGTATAGAGTGCATACTATCCTACTATGTAATTTCTGCACAGTTTAACATACGTTAACACTCATGTCTTGTTTCAGATTTATGCAGTCCTAATCCTATTACATTGCTTATTGGATGTCCTATCCTGTTAAGTGCATTGATTTACACAGTGTAATCCATCTTGAGTCTCAGGGAGAAAGGCTGACTATAAATAACATAAATAAAAAGAAATGAAATAATAAAATAAATTCAACCACTGGCAGCTCCAGTTGACTAAAACATGTTTTAAAAGGAAGCCAGGGTGTTGAAAGGCCCCGTGAATATGCTTCCAAAACTAGAGGCTGTATAAGAAGCAGTTCAAATTAACCATCGTTGCCTCCCAAATAGGGACATATCCATATATCTACCACTATCCACTCCTTTTATTAAACACATGAACTGCAAACTCTGTGAAATCTCAACTGATTTGAAAATTGGGGGGGGGGGGTGAACATGGATGCCAATTTTTGCCTATGTGTAATTTTTCTACAGATCTCTGATTTGCATTAACCAAAGAACATGTAGGTCTCACCTTTGTTAAGTGCCTTACTGTGCAATCCTGAGGGGGGAGGCTGAATGCTCTTAGAAGCCAGTGAGACCCTTATGCCCTCATGCATGCCACTTGTGCCACGCAACTGGCATGGACACTAGCACAGGGCCACTTTCACCACCGCCCCTGGACTGCACCAGCAGTGCATCCCTTGGACACCTGCGCAGCCTCCCACTGGTGTTCTCCCAGGCCATTTATTCATGGTAATTAGCAGCGTGTTCCAGGCTGAATTGCCCCACATATTTTTTTTTTTAAATTTTACATGCTGAACCGTCATTCTGGAAGTGACTGCGAAGCCACTTCGCATTACTAAAGAGCTCACTTAATGCGATCTTTGGAGTTTGCCTCGAAGAATCCTCCTCAAAGAACCATGCAAAACAACAGCAGCGCATTAGCTATACACATGCTAATGACTCTGCAATCAGGAACAAAGGAGCAGACGAGTGGTGAGGTGGAATTTCTCCTTTTGCATCGGGACTGTGAATAGGCATTTTTAAAGTAGCATTTTTAAAAAGAGCTTTGAGTGAGCATCAAAATTGACCATGAATAAATGGCCTCAGTGTTCTGGGGAGCAGAGCTGCCATTAGGCAGCTTCCTAACCCCAGTCGCACTGGGAACGCCCCCTAATGCAACAGCATTGCTGCGCCACCATTTTTGGTGGTGCAGCATCACTGTTTGCAATGGGGCCTTTCCCCCCATTTTAAGATCTTTATTGTGTTTAAACCCCTTTTTCCTTCCACAGCAGCCGGGAAGCCTTTGTGGAGGCACAGCTGCAGTTCCCAGGATTGCTCTGTACATATGCCATGTGCAGATCTAGCTACTTTGCTCATACTATTTCTGTAAAGTATTGTGTATTTTGATGGTATGATATTATGTCTTCAATATGAGAAATTTCTGCAAAATTAAGTATTTTGCATTCTTGCCAGAGGGGGGCATTTTCTTTCCACAAACTATTAATTCTGTAGAGGTAATTTATGGTACTTGAATATCTATATCTGACAAGGATGAAAAGATTCCTAGCAAGGATGCATTCTGCCAGGTTTGAGTATGGTATTTACAACCTGTCAGAAATACTAGCTTTTTCCTATATAAAAATATTTTCATGTGAACATATTTTATTGAATTGAAATTCAAAGATTCTCAACCACATTTATACAATTCATCTTAGGCCTTTGCTCAGCATTTCCTATTTTAACATAAATCACTGTGTTGCACTTGAGGAACCCCATCTGATCAAGAAACAGAGTGAATCATCAATGAACCTCACCATTTCCCTTAAACAGAAATGGAAATTTGTCCAATTATTTAATTCAGCTGCTGAGGTAACGAAAGCTTCAGTTGTAAGTTGAGGATGCTTTGAGGAGGGTGGATGTCTAGTGTATTGTTGCTGCGATAACACAATTCTGTTTTTCCTTACCATAAATATGGTTCTTTACAATTAGTTTGCATTTTTCCCTCCTCTGATAACTTATTACATTTACATAGTCCCATACAATTAGGGAATTTACTGCTTCCACTTATATAAACAAATGTGCTCAAGGCAGTTAAAATTCCTTGGCTGGATCCTTCTAGTCCTTTCTGCTGGTGTATTTGACTGGCACAAGAGCCCCTCTGCAGTCAGGACAGCCTACTGCATTAGCAGAAGATTCTTTGCGCTGGCGGAATAACACTCATGCCAGCAGGGTGGACTGATAAGATCTGACCCATGCTTTCAAAGGAAGCTTTATTTATTATTCTCTTTTGCTTCTTTGCAAATACTTTTCCAGTTGACCCAAGATTAAGCATATAATCTTTCTCTCACAATGTAAGTCTTTGAAAGAGTAATCTTGCTCTGCAGAAGCTAAGGAAGTCTGTATTCTTCTGATTTCATTTGTGGCTGAATTAGGGTCAGAGCCGTTAAAACGGGACACAAGAAACTGGTCGCTTGAATGCATGGCCCACTGCTATTCACTACAAGGCACTTGCACTTAGGCCCAGTGGAATTTTTTTTCTTCAATGAAGAACCAATACCTCCCTCCCCCTCACACCACCAAGTCACAAAACACTTTCGAATTCCCCTCACTATCAAAAGCAGTTTGCTATGAGGCAGGGAACGAATGGTAGGAAATATTACTTTGGAAGTGAACAAGTGCCTCTTAGACTCACAAAGCTAATTTCATAGTTTTTTTGGATCCTAGCCTATTAATACTAAACTGAAGATCCAGTTAATTATCCTTCTTTTCTCACCCAATAAAAAGAAACAGGAAATACGCTCATACATTTTTGTTATACTTTGCTACATAAACTTTGAGAGATGCTTTCAAAAGTTACGTACCTGGGTATCAACTGTAACAGTGAACTGAACTGGCAAGTCCACAAGGCAATCTGGTGGTTCTGCGGGATACTGTAAGTGGGGAGAGAAGAGAAAATTACTGAATTGTTTTTACTTCTTATAATTTTTGTAACATACACATAACTGAGAATAGGTTAAATAAATCCAAATCAGAAGAAAGGGGGTAAATACAATTTGAACCAATCAGTTTATCTTAGGGTGCCATAAACAATTACATGGGTCCTCCTTAAGGAAACACAGAGGTGGCAATTCTACCTTTAACTCTTACCCTGCGTACAGGAATATATATTTTATCACATTTCTTGTAAAACACAGAAGGATATTTGCTTTGTCAGGAATATCTGTAAGCCACTTGCCAGATCTGACCCCAAATTATATTGAACTTGCATAAAGCTTCTATCACCACAACCAATGTATTGTCGAAGGCTTTCATAGTCAGAGTTCATTGGTTCTTGTAGGTTATCTGGGCTGTATAACCGTGGTCTTGACCACAGTTACACAGCCCAGATAACCTACAAGTCTTCCAATGCTTTTGAAATGTACACAGCTACTATTGCTGCCATATACATTTCGTCAAAGCTATGGTGAGGAAACTGATGGTGACAAAGTGAATGTCATAGAAAGAGTGCTGGAATTTCCATCAGTTTCAATTGTTAAAGACCACCCTTTATGTACATACAAACCCCACTAATATAAATGGGATATATATAACTGAGCATAACTGAAAACATCAAGTTTGGAGGACAGAAAAATAAGAGCACAGAAGAAAAGACTACTACCTTTCACCTAATCCACTTTAATGAAACTCATGATTAAGAGGCAGAACACGAATATTTGAGATGTTAGGCAGGAGTAAGGTTAAATATAAATACAATTTAAACCTTTCCAAATGAATCCACCCAACATTAATCCTGAATACTTGCCACCTATTACTCTGAATGTATTATCATCCTACTTTGTTTTCTAATGCTATGGACCCTGCTAAACTTAATTCAGTAGTAGACCACATCCAATTGGCTTTTATGGTAATGAAGTTTAGCTTCTCTTATAACTTTATATCCGCTTCTGGTAATCTCTCCCTGATTCTCACACCTGCTCCTCACCTATGTTACACTTAAATTTATTTTTATTTCTCTGGCTACTTGGTATTCAAATTTACACTTATATTTTATTATACCTACCATGGTTTATGTTCCCTGCTATACTTCCAGTTTTTAAAGGAAACTTTTATGGCTTGCAGAAAGCTCTTACGCTTTGCCATTTTATCATGCTCTTTTCAGTCAGTTACACTAATGACTTTCAAACAAGTTGTGAAGTGAAGTGAGGAAGGGGTTAGGGAGACTCAACTGAAGCGGATGAGGACTACCACCAACACCCCTCCCCAGCCTTAAGGTCTTGGTTAGAACATTCCTGTGCATGTAAACTTCTAGAACTGGAAGGGAATAATGTTTGGGTTAGGTGCAGAGATATAGAGGGCTGGGGAAGGTTAAAATTCAGGGGGGAAAGATATCTTCCCTCTGTTGGCCATCCCCCCAAAGTTAAAAAAAAAAGGGACATTTTATCATTTAGAATGAGTGAAAATGCAAGGGTTTTCTCATTCAAAGAAGTGAAACAGTCTGAGGATTACTTGAGGGAATGCTGAAAAAACTCCCCTTTTGGAGTGAGTGAAATAAAAGAGAGGGTTTAAGTCAAAATGTGTAGCATGAATTTGTTAACATAAGAAATCCACAACATTAGATAATGATAATTCCAGTGAATATTGAATTTGGTTTAAATGGTTTACCGTATATACTCGGGTATAAGCCGACCCGAGTATAAGCCGACCCCCCCAAACTTGAGGCCAGAAAAGGGAATTTCTTATTGACCCGCGTATAAGCCGAGGGTCAATAAGAAATTCCCTTTTCTGGTAAAGCTGCGCTCTAAAATGGCGGCCGCCATTTTAGAGCGCAGGGAAGATCTTGCCCCTGCCCCAGGTCACCCTCCCACCGGCCTCCCGGGACCTCCCAACCCACCCCAACCCACCCCGACCCCAGTGCCATTCAAGGGGGGGAGGGGGAAGAGCCCCTGAACCCCCTACTCACCAGGAGAGTCGTCGGCGGCAGCAGCGGCGCAGCCTTCCCGGCCCTGCAGGAGGCCGCTGCCGGCTGGAAGAACCCTCGCGGGCCCGGCGGCGTGGCCTTGCCGGCCCTGCAAAAGGCCCCTGCCGGCCGGAGGAACCCTCGCGGGCCCGGCGGGGGCGGCGGCGTGGCCTTGCCGGCCCTGCAGAAGGCCCCTGCCGGCCGGAGGAACCCTCGCGGGCCTGGCGGGGGCGGCGGAGCGGCCTTGCCGGCCCTGCAGAGGCCCCTGCCTGCCGGAGAAACCCTCGCGGGCCCGGTGGCGGCGGTGAGAATGGTAAGTTCCCCCCTCCCTCCTCTCCCTTCCCCCTCCTCCGTATTGACCCGCGTATAAGCCGAGTTCGGCTTTTTCAGCCCTTTTTTTGGGCTGAAAAACTCGGCTTATACGCGAGTATATACGGTAAATTTTGGTTTAGATGGTATTACAACAATTAATATGCTATGTTGAATGAGCCTACATTGAAGAATTCGTTGTTTTAAAAGTTACAACATTTAATTCAATACTGATATGTTAGTAGCCCTACATATTGTGACTGTGGGAGAGTGTGTGTTGAAATAAACATACTTACTTGTTTACTACAGAATTATTTCCTACCTTCAACTTTTATTTTTTACTACCGCTTGGATGGCAAACATTAAGATACATGTGCTATGGTAGAATGGAATGCAGAAGTCTGAAACTCTTTCTTAAGTATTGGGTATGCTACAATTTTTTCTTACAGAAAACGAAGATATTTATACTTTTAAATTCCATAAATATACCAAAGAATCAGCATATAAAATTGTACTAATTTATAAGTGATGCATTTAATGCTATCTAAACAATAAAATGGCCCTGACCTGGATAGCCCAGGCTAGCCTGATCTTCTCAGGTCTCAAAAGCTAAGCATGGTTCACCCTGGCAATTATTTGGATGGGAGACCTCCAAGGAATACCAGGGCCATGATGCAGAGGCTGGCAATGGCAAACCACCTCTGAACGTCTCTTGCCTTGAAAACCCCACCAGGGGCTGTGTGTGTGTGTGTTAAGTGCCGTCAAGTCGCTTCCGACTCATGGCGACCAGGGGCTGCCATAAGTCAAATATGACCTGATTTTTTTGGGGGGGGGGGCAGTAAGAAGTTTCAGTTTGTCAGGAAAATAATTTCCCCCCACAATTTTTTATTTTTAAAGGGGGGTGGGCTATCCCATTGCTTCAATATTTCCAGAAATTTTCTCTCTCTAGTTAGGTGTACAGAATGATAGCTTTTCTCCCTTTCTGCTTTTAATGCAATTAAAGCCAGAGTCTAAAAAGTGCACAATAATCAGGTAGTCAATGTGAAATTAGTATAAATTCAGAACTAGTTAGTTCTGCATTAGAAAAAGGATACACAAAAGGAAGAAAAGACGACCAAAAACATAATAGGTAGTATAATCATATTTACCGAGAAGTTCACTGAGATTGACTTATTTTGAGCCAAAGAAGGTTTAAGATTGCAACCTGAATCAGCTAGTTATGCAAAAGAGGCAAAAAATCCTGAGCGTGTGCTTAAGCACCTCAGATTGTCTAAATGTCTATATGTCTTAATATATCTATGTTTCATTTTCAAAATTATAATTTTATATTAAATATAATATATACATTTGCGATAATTTATACAGATCTATATTTTGTTTAAAAACAGACAGGAAGAGAACACACTTGTTTCTCAATCACTATATAAGTGGCAGGTTGTATAGGTAAAAACTGGTCTCTACTTTTTGGAGGTGGTTTATAATGTAAACGATGTCAGGCAAGATCTAGTCAAAGTCAAGCATGTTTCAGTCCCAATAAAATAAACAGAAGATATATAAGCATCAGTTAAACCCACTGACCTCGATGGGACTTCAAACACATGCTTAAATCTCTCCCATTGATTTTAGCGGGATATAAATGTGCCTAAGTATGGCTGGTCTTCTTGCCTTCTTAAATAAATACAACATATAAGCATCACTGCTCTGTTATTTAATACACATATTGCTGGAAATCAAATTCCCATGTCACCAGGCACACGTTTTATATATTAATTTTCTCTCATGGCAAGTATAAATGCCAGACACATTTTTAAAAAGGACAAACATAATTGATCCTTTCATCACTATAATCTTGGGAAACAGAGTTGATTGATGACCACTGGTTACATCTGGACAACTTGCATAATCTGACTGCGCAGGAAAGCTAGAATACTGTTAGTTTTTTACCAAGCAACATATTCGCTTTAGTTAATGACTACTAGTTATATCTGGACAACCTGCATAATCTGGATACTGAACAGCAAAACTAATACTCTTAGTTTCTTACCAAACATAATAGCTTCAGATAAAACAAAGCTACAGGGAATTAGCATGAGAAGAACCATATTTGCAAATGGCTTGGTTTCTACAAGATTACTACTTAATGAGACCACTAGTGTGAGAGGAATACTTTAATACATACATCCAAGGCACTGGAATTCCAATCTGTAAATTCTCATTAAATTTATACAAAGGAATCAAAATGTTAGTTTAGAGATCACACCTCCTGACAGTCTGCTCTCCATTTAGAGCTAGGCGACAAGGATATCTTATGAGAGAAAAAGTGGTGTGGCAAATTAGGCAACAGTACTGTTAGTCCAGGATCCCTATAGACATGTAGTGCCATATGATGCTCTAGAAGAGGGATCCCCAATGTGGCGCCTGCTAACACCTTTCCTGGCACCCAAGAACTTGAGCAGGGCTAGGTAGGGTGTTTGCCAAGTAAGGCTTCTGATTAACCAATGGAAATTTGATTGGTGGTGCAGATTTTTAAAAATATTGCTCTGGCAGCAACTGTCACCACTGCACAAGGATCATCCCTGTGTGATAGAAGGTAAGCTGCAGCAGCCATTTTGTGGCTGGCTCTCCTACAGCAGCCAATTTGTGGCAACTGTTTTGTGGCTGCGCTTCCCATATTGTGTCAGAATTCCAAAGGTGCCCGCAGGCTCCAACCGCTGGAGATCTCTGCTCTAGAACATGAGGGCCATGTGAAGCCCCCCCCCACACACACACACATACACGAATCTTGCTTTCAGAACCACAGATGCCAAAAGTCCAGGAGGAAAAGCAGCCTTGATCAAATTCAATCTGATAAAGAAATAAAACACCAGCTGAAATTGGCAGAATGCAAAGGTTTTACCATTTGCAGGAAAATTTATCCTAAAGGCAAACATCCTGACTAGTTAAGATCATTCCAGCCACATAAAGAATGGTCAGTGTTAATAACAGGAAAAAGACAAATATTACAGAAGACTTAAACTGTTTTGGGGCACATTGAAGAGGGCAATCTAGTCTCCTTCCTGAGTTAATCATAATGGCAAACTACTCTTTTGTATTGGAAAACCAACACATCAATAAAAAGAGAATCAAATATTGTGTTTGAACTACCTTTTCCCATAAGCCAACTTTAGCCTCAAACACTTCTAGTACAGAAAATAATTTTTTGATGCTTTGAACTAGTAGATAATTTTATTTCACTCCATGAACTCGCTCCCTCTGGAAATTAGGTATGTAAGGTCTGAGATTTAACCACTCAGATCAGGTCTTTCCTTCTAAGCCTACCTCCAGTGCTAAGGAGACGACCCGCACTCTTCAAGACTGGTAGCTAAGATCTAAAACAGGATTTCACTTACCTGTCATTGTCGTTCCATCACGTGTCTTTTGTGCAGACACATACGGCATGCGCAGCCCAGCCATGGAGAAGAGAATTCTCACGATTCCTAGCTCTTTCTAAGCTACAAGAGCGCTCTTACACCCTTCCGGTGCATGCTGGCAGGGAGAGCTCTCCTTCATCAGTCTTCCTTTCACCACTGTGGAGAAGGACATACACAGCAGAGGATCCCACAGTGGGGAAAGGAGGAAGGGATGTGTGCCTGCACAGAAGACCACTTAATGAACAGCAGTTACAGGTATGTGCAACCCTGTTTTCAACTTTGTGGCTTTGGTGCAGTCCCACATAGGAGAGTAGCAAGCTCACTTACTGCAGGAGGAAGGAGTGGGGTCCTTAGCGGAACAATGACCACAGCGCTGCTTTCACCACAGCAGCATCACTCCTGGAGTTGACATCAATGGTACAGTGCTTCATGATTGCTGAAGCTGACAACCACGTCACTGCCTGGCAGATGTTGACCAACAGTACCTTCCCCAAGAATGCTGCTGAGAAAGCCTGGGCCCTGGCAGAATGTGCCTTGACTGGAAAAGGACACTCTACCCTGGACAATGAGGAGGTATGCCAAATCGCCAAGGCAGTTCATACCCTCTATGAGCCAGTGAAACACACCAACAGGTTATCCAACTTACAGAATTCTTTAGTGCAATACAAATAAAAAAGTAACGCTGTGCTCACATGCAAGGTGTGTAGTGACTGTTCCTCCAGTTCTGGGGGGAAGGGGGAAAATACAGAGAGAATATCATGGGCCATATGGAAAGTGGAAACAACCTTAGGGAGGAAACCCAACTTTGTACACAGTACCACTTTGTCCCCATGGAATCTAGTGAAGGATGGTGAACAACTGAGGGGTCTCAGTTCCCCAACACCCCTAGCATAGGCAACAGCCAAGAGAAATGCTCTTGTATGACAGAAAATATAGGTCATATGTAGCCAGAGGCTCAAATGGTTTATTCAAAAGGGCTGATAAGACAAGAGAAAGACTCCATTGTGGAACAGATGGGGACATTGGAAGATACGTATTGAACAGCCTCTTCAAAAACCCTTTTAGACATTTTACACGAGAAAACCAATAAACCATCAACATGAAAGGCCAAAATGGCTGCTACATGCACTCTTACGAAAAATTCAGCTAACCCCTCATTTTTAGATTCACTGGGTACTCAAATATGTAGGAGACAGACCTCTGGCTGGACTTGCCCCATTTGTAAATGTAAGATTTCCAGGTCAAGGGTCTACTCGCTGAACTAAATACCAAAGCAACCCAATCAGAATAAACTAGAGTCCCCTGATCCTCCAAGCTGTGAGATGTATTGCATGTACCCCATGATGTAAAAGGAGTCCTATGTGGAGGAAGTCATCCCTGACCGGGAAGGGGATATACCTTCCCCTTGATAGGCTGTGCAGGACTGGAAACCATACCCAATTGGGTCAGAAAGGGGCCACCAAAATGCAGGTGGTACTCTCGACTTTGAGGTTTGAAGTAACTCTGCTCAGTATTGGGATGGGGGAGAGGGCGTAGAAATGGGTACCAACCAGCAAATCTGGAATGCATCCCCCACTGACTCTGGGTCTGAAACCCCCAAGGAGCAGAAAAGGGCACATCTGGTGTTGGTCACAGAATAAAACAGTTCCACAGATGCGAACCTCCAGGACCAGAAAACAGGTTGAAGCCAGGACATCCATGCAGGTGGGCCAGTGATACCAAGAGTCTTGGCAGTAAGCTTATTTTTATGAAGCTTATCCAGCACTTCATTGATCTGGGCACTAAAATGTTCCCTGTCCTCAAACCAAGGTCTTCCACTCATGTCCTGGTGTCATTAGGCAGAGAGTCGAACGTAGCCATGAATGGTGTTAAAATACAATGGCTGATGCAGGTAGAGTCTGCCACATGGCGTGCAGCGTTGATCTGCTGTTTGCCCCGTTTAACGTCTACAGCCGGTCTTTAGCTAAGGTCTTTCAATTATCAGGGAACATCCATATCCCAGAGAAACATTTGCTATCTGCCCATAATGGTGCTGAAGTTAGCCATATGAAGGGTCAGGGCACCTCAGGATTAGATCTTTCTCCACAAACCATCTAATTTCTGCCCTTCTTTGTCAAAGGGCAAAGTGTGAGCCCCACAAAAGTGTTTGGGTAGCAATATCTCAGTGACTAAAGAGTTAATCACTGGATAAGAGAACAAACATTCCCATCCCTCCTCCCTCACTTTGTACATATTTTCTAGCTTTCTGGCATAGGGGGACACAGAAGCTGGCCTGGACCACACTCCCTGTGTGATGTCCAGCAGCCCCTCTAGCATAGGGAAAGCTTCAGGTCCTGGGGTTGATGAATACAAAACTTTGAGAATTGGATCCAATGGTTGCAGATCCCAGCAGACACCCAGTTCTAGCAACTTCACCATTCTGATGAACTCTTCATTAGAGGCGAAGATCCTCTGTTGAAGAAACAGGTATTGAGTCTCCAACGACTTCATCCAGGGATGGATCCAATGGAGCATCTGACCCCACCTCAGATGGCTCCATGGCTTCTTCAGAGTCAGAGGCCAGCTGTTCCCACTCAGTAGGGTGTGAAACTGTGTCGATGTCTATTGGGCAAAAGATGTCAAAGCCAGAACCAATGGAGCCCACTTGAAACTGACAGTTGGTGCAAGATTCGGAGCCTGGTAATACGGGAAAGGGTGCTCCCAGGGCATTAGACAGCCAGTACATAGGAGACAGAGCTAAGGGGTATGGAAATCATGGTGCCTAGGGCAGGCCCCAACCACAAGGAAACACAGTGACTGATGGATCCAAAGAGACTGACTCCTTCCTCTTAACAGATTGTGGAACTGCTTCAAGAAAAGATGGCTGGATGTCCACGATCTCATCATCTGACAACCGCAGACTTGCGACCAATATCGGAGGCAGTGATGGGAGTCCAGGGCCAAGCTGGTTAAGGAGCAGAAGTCTTCGATGGCAAGGAACACTTAGAAGGTAAGTCCTTAGCCTTGTGCTTGGTTTTGGTCTTGGTCTTTTTTGCAGGTGGTTCAGATGCCCTCTGAGGAACCAGCACCAGCTTCAGAGTTGAGGGGGCTCCGGATTCCAACAGTGAAACAGAGGGTGCAGATCCCACCAAGGCAGTTTAGACCCAAGTCTCCCATCGTCTGACCTTCCGAACAGGCTGGTCTTTATCTGAGGCCCCCAATGCCTTCTTCCAAAGAAATGTTTTAAGTCAAGATGCCCTTTCTCATCTGGCCTTATGGGTGAACTGTTGGCGGATGAGGCAAGCCACAACAGTGCTTGACCTGTGCCAGACGGGTCAGGCACTGTTCATGATCATCTGACTAGGCTATTTTTAACCCATGCTCCCTTCACTTTTTAAACAAGGCCATTCTAACACCAAAGAAAAGGGACTAGTCTCACCAGAAAAAAACTTTTTGAGATAAGAAGAAAGCTGAAGAGCGAGATGGTCCTTCTTCACAGCTGCAAAGGGAGGACTGAGGGAAGAGCGCTCTCCCTGCCTCCGTCACATGCCAGTTTGGGCAGGAAAATACTGCATTCGTTTGGGCTAGAAAGCTTGGAAATTCTCTTCTCTGTGGCTGGCCTGCGCATATACAGCCCCATGTGGGACTACACAGAAGTCACGAAGATGAACATCTCCATTTTTCTGAATCTCTTCTCTTTCTCTCACTATAGTCCATGGTCCTCATGCCCTTCCTCCCCATTGCTCTGACATGGCTCCTGGTTATTGCCATGAAGTTTTCCTTGGTCTAGCCCCTCACCAGGCCCTTGGCTCTGACTCCCGCCACCTCACCTCTATTTTTCAACATCTCCAGCATAACCCTCCTACGCAGATCTCCAAGCCTTCTCACATTCTCATGGACTAGCTATGAGATATAGTTGGGAATCTTAATTATCAAAGTTTTTAGTAATTGCTTGATTAGGACTTGCCAACGCAGATATTTGTTTTATTTCGACTTGACAAGTATTTTGATTGCCGGATATGAAAACTTCTTTACAGAAATCAATACAAGATTCAGAACAAAAGGTTCTTCAAAGTATTTCCAAGGTTGAAGAGAAACTTGAACTCAATTCCCAAGAAATTGTTAAAATTAAACAGAAGCAAGACGAAATCGAGACATCAGTAACACACCACACCACAGAACTTTTAGAACAATCAAAAATAATTCAAGATCTTTCAATTAAAGCTGATGCTCATGAAGTGAAGCTTAGGGATAAGAATATTAAATTTCGCGGGATTCCTGAACACTTCGGGAAAGAAAGCCTAGAATCAGATATTAGGTCATTACTCCATGACAATTACGATTTTGAAGAAGACGATACTCTTCTGGAATTCTGTTATAGAATAAACTCATTCTATGCCACCAAGTATAAAAAACCAAGAGATATATTGGTGAGATTCGTTCATAAAAGAACCAGAGACTTGCTGTTAAAGACACAAAGAGACGATCCATTGATTTGGGAAGGGAACTCAATACAGATCTTAACCGATCTTCCGAGAAGTGTCCTAACAAAAAGAAAAGAGTATAACGATCTGAAGCAAGAACTGGATAAGCGACAAATTAGGTTTCGTTGGCTAATTCCATATTCACTAGAGAGCTCCTTGCCGCAAGGGAAAAGGATAATCCATAATCAACTTCAAGCAAAAGATTTACTTGAAGAAATAAAAACTCAAGGAGATACTGTTCCAAAAGACTCCGAAGATTCCCCAGGAGAAGGCCCTAGCAAACTCCAACCGACTCAGAAGGGAAAAAAACAACCGCTTGAGAAGCGAGAACTTAGAAAAAACAAGAAGACTTCCGAAGGAGACAAACTAAATCAAGCAGCTGCTCTGTAGAACTGAATCTTAATTTCATCATGAATCATCTGCAGATAACATCATTGAATATTAATGGTCTTAACTCTCCTAATAAAAGAAAAAGAGTTTTTCATAGCCTAAAAAAGCAAAAGAAAGATATTGTTTGTCTTCAAGAAACCTATATAAAAAAAAATCATGAAAAAATTCTACACACAAATCATCTTGGAACTCCTTATCTTGCATCGGCGAAGGTGAAGAAGAGAGGCCTTGCTACTTACATCAATGAGAAAGTTTTGACAGTAAAAACCCACATAGCAGACCCGGATGGACGCTATCAGATTTTAATTCTTTTTGGATCAGATGGAATTTGCTTCACAATAGTACATATTTACGCTCCGAATGCCGCTAAAGAAACTTTTTACGAAGCACTGTTTAAGAATCTTGCAGAATGCCATCAAGGAGAAATCATAATCCTAGGAGATTTCAACGCAGTCGCGAATCCTACGATTGACAAGACTCATAGCAGCACATCTGGGAAGTTGCCGAAGAGTGTTTTTAAATCAATGAAAGAATTCGATTTAATTGATATGTGGAGAACGAAAAATCCAAAAACAAAAGATTATACCTTCTATTCAAATCGTCATAAATCACACTCAAGAATTGATATGTGCTGGACCTCTAGATCAATGACAACAAGTGTGGAGAAGATACTTATAGCACCCAGGATACTGTCAGATCACAATCCAATTGAACTGACCTTAATAAGAGGCAAAATAGGGATCAGAAGATGGCGGATGAATGAACAAATACTCCGGAACAAGCAAACACTCGAACAATGTAAGCATGATTTGAAAGAGTTTTTTATTTTAAATAAAACAGAAGACATGTCTGATCTTGTTATATGGGACGCCAGTAAAGCTTTTGTAAGAGGGAAAATGATAGCCCTGAATTCAAAAAAAAAAAAAAAAAAGACAGAAGAAATTCAAAGAATTACAAGATCAATTAAGAAAATTGGAAAAGAAAGTCCAAATTAAGTCAGATAAAACCATCTTACATGATATTAAGATGACCAAGCACCAAATAGAGTTGATAGAAACAGAAGAAATCAGAATAAAAGTTAAATATGCCAAGCAAAGGTTTTTTGAAAGAGCAAATAAGCCAGGCCGCTTTTTAGCCAATCAACTTCGACAATAAGAGAAGAAAAGGAAGATAATCGGTGCTAAAGCTGATGGGATAACTTACAATAAACAAGAGGAAATCGAAAAAATATTTCTGGAGTACTACAAACAACTCTATTTGAAAGATGATCTGCGAGAACAAGGACTTTCAACTTATTTAGTAGGTGCACAACTACCCAAACTTCCACTAGAAGAACAAGAGATACTTAACCAGAAGATAACAACTCAAGAAATTGTAGATGCCATCAATAATTTAAAATTAGACAAGGCACCCGGTCCGGATGGCTTAACGCCACAATACTACAAGCTGTTAGAACATCAACTAACTCCGGTTTTACTCTCTTTACAACGAGGTAATTGAATACGGCAAGATTCCCCCGTCATGGCAAGAAGCACATATTTCACTGATCCCAAAAGAAGCTGCAGATCAATATCTTCCTCAAGCTTACAGACCAATATCGTTATTGAACATTGACTATAAAATTTTTGTCTCTATAATCACTAAAAGATTTCAAAAATATATCGGAAATTTTGTACACCCAGATCAAACAGGTTTTATTCCTAAGAGACTAATGAGAGACAATGTGAGACTGGTTCTTAGTGCAATAAAATATGCAAAGTCAAAATCATTAAAAACAGCAATGATATTTTTAGACGCAGAAAAAGCTTTCGACAATGTTTCCTGGCACTTTATTGGTAAAACATTACAACAAATGGACTGTGGAGAAACTTTACTTAAAGTCTTCAACACGATATATTCGGTGCAAAGAGCTCGCCTCTTGATCAACGGTCAGTTGTCCACAGAACTAAACATCACAAAAGGTACTAGACAAGGCTGTCCTCTTTCTCCAACTCTATTCGACTTATCTATGGAGGTCTTCTCAAACTACATAAGAAATGATCCAAAAATTAAAGGTTTAACAATAGAAAATGAAGAACACAAAATTAAAAGCTATGCAGATGACGTTGTCTTAATTTGTCAAAACCCTGAGCAAACACTCCCATATGTTTATAATCATCTTATCGAATATGCAAAATACTCCGGGTATAAACTCAACAAAACAAAGACGAAAATTCTGACTTTTAATTTAACAGCAGATGAAGACAAGCATATTGAAGACATTACCGGATGCCGAATTACTAAAGAATCAGTGAAATATTTGGGTGTCAACATATCCTCACAAAACAATACACTTTTAAGGTCAAACTACTTGAAAATCTGGGGAGAAATAGAAAAAGATTTGAGTTTATGGTCAAAGATGAACATCTCATGGATAGGAAGGATATCGACGATAAAGATGAATGTTCTCCCTAGACTAAATTTTTTATTTCAATTTTTGCCGATTGACATCCCTGACAGGATACTAGAAAATTGGCAAAAACAAGTTAACCGATTTGTCTGGAATGGAAAAAAACCGAGAGTAAGATTTAAAGTCCTTCAAGACGAAAAGAAAAGAGGAGGGCTGGCACTGTCCAATTTCAAATTATACTACCATGCTGCCTGCCTAACTTGGATAACCGAATGGATAAAACAGCCTAAAAGTCGGCATGTTATTTTAGAACGGGCGGACTTGGGACAAGGCTTTCATAAAGCTTTGTGGGACCTCAAATCAAAAATTCAAAAAGACAAAGTACAAGAAGATTGCGATGTCAAAACAGTGTTATTGAAAGTATGGAAAAGATACAAAAAGAGAATAAGTCCTTCTCCACCATCTATAATGTCACCAATTGAAGCTTATCACGATAATGTTAAACTGAAACCGGGTGTTCATTTTACCTACAATGACATGATAGAGCCTACGGGAGAAATTAAGAACATGATTAAACTTCAAGAAAAATTTCAAAAGTTGAATTGGTTAACTTTTTTACAATTGAGGTCCAATTTGCAAAAAGACTGTTTATACCCACAACCATTTCGTGAACCAACTGCATTTGAGCAGTTAATATCTAAAAATGACTCACACGTATTAGGAAAAATATACAAGCTTCTCTTGAAATACGATACAGAAGAAGAACAAGTGAAAACAAATATGATAAAGTGGATGCAAAATTTCGGAGAAATGATTAATATGGACTTATGGGAAAAACTCTGTTCTTCCGAATTGAAATATACTGTCTGTCAAGAAGTGAAAGAAAATTGGTATAAAACTTTCTACAGATGGTATCTGACTCCTAATATGCTCTCCCAGATGACAACTCCAGGGAAAAAAGGTGCATGTTGGAAATGTCAAGAATCAGACGGCTCTTATTTTCATGTTTGGTGGACGTGTTCAAAACTACAACTATACTGGAAAAGAATTCATCGAGAACTACAAATGATGTTAGATATGAAGTTCATATTTGATCCAAAATTTTATTTACTCAGTATAGTACCGTCAAATTTACCTTCGAAATCGCATGACGTTTTCAAATATGCCACAACAGCTGCCAGAACAATTTTAGCAAGAACATGGAAACAAACCCATATACCTGAAATTGATGATTGGAAAGAAAAACTTCTGGAATATGCAACAATGGCTAAAATGACTTATGAACTAAATCCCAAATCCTGTGAATCCACTGAGCAATTCGAGAAGTGGGCATCTTTTTATACCTATATGAAATGCAATTAACACGAACGAAGTATGCTAAAATATTACAATAAACTCTGTTTTATATTTTTTTATCTTAATTAACTGCCAAAAAGAATAAGAATTTTTAAAATGAGATTACCCTGATGCAAGCATAACAAACTAAAGTTATTTTGTAACTATATTTTATTTAGAAATCACTTTACAATACTGTATTGTTTTTATAATGTTAACGTTTACCCCGTTCCCTTTTTCTTTCCCTGTACCCCTCAAATATATAAATAAAATAACAACAAAAAAAAAAAAGTATTTTGATTGCCAACTACCTTTCAAATTTCCTTTCTGCCTTGCCTTAAATCTATCCATTTGCAGTTAATAAAACTTAAACCTTTTAAAGACAATTTTTCTCATTTTGTTATGGGGAAAATGCCGCATCAGTCTGCAGTCTGTGTATACAGACACAGAAGTCCCTAAAGGCAGCATTTGTGTGAATGGCCATGCACATGTACCTCCTCATTCCCTGGATAACAGTGTCCTAGAGACTGTAGCCAGAAGAGTAAGATTCAAAGAATAATATCCCTACCTTCACCCTACCCACCCTATAATCCTGTTTTCCCACACATGATCAGCAAGTTGTTAGCCATTTGTTTCAGGAGACGTCAAGCAGAATCCTCTCCTCACCTTCCTGGCTGCTATCATGCTAGGAACATTCCAAAGTGATCAGGTGATCCATCTCAAGCAGAGGCCGCCAACACCACACCTACACTTAGGTAGCCTGTTGCTTCCCAAACCAATGCCATACAGACAATGGAGATGCTGCTGGGTAAATGGGAGGGAGGGTGGTGATTAGAGAAAAACAGGTTCACAGTCTTATGCTAAGTACAGGAGGGCTCTGCTTGAACTAAACTGTATGGCTACACCAGTGGTCGGCAAACTGCGGCTTGCAAGCCGCATGCGGCTCTTTGGCCCCTTGAGTGCGGCTCTGCCCCCTCACTCACCAGCATCTCATCCAGGGCGGCACCAACGGGTCTGTCTCTCTCCCCAGCGGAAGACTCCCAAATGGCAAACTTTTAATTTAAACCGCTTCCCCGCCCCAAAAGGTGGAGAAGGCGCCTTCTGTCCCGGTAGCGCAAGACGCGGGCGACCCCTGCAACTACTTTGAGGGTGCCCCAGCCAACGTTTTGGCACTGATCTCCCCAGCAGCCCCGCTCGGAACTTGGACGGGCCCGTCCCCCTTCGCGCCTCCCGTCGCCGGACTGTTCCATTCCCAACGCAGGAAGCAGGGAGGTCTCCAGTGCCGGGCCAGCGACCTCCTCGCCGCCGCCTTCTCCCGCTCCTTCGGTCCGGCGGAGGAAGGGCCAGCAGCGGCCTCAAGAGACTCTTGGCCCAGCAGCAGGCGGGGAAGGTGACGGAGCGCCCAAGCCTCCCGACTCTCCCACACAACCCTCGCCCCCTGCTCATCCAGCGGCCCTGCGTCCTGGGCTGGGATGCCTGGCGGCGGCGGCTGATTCAAACTCCAGCTTGGTAAGGGGCTCAGGAGCGAGCCAAGGAACGCGCCGCGGCCGGTCCCCAGGCACACGCGGCCAGGGTGGCCCCCCGGACCCCCACTCCCGAGGACTAAGGTGAAGCAGAACAGTGCCGCCACCCGCACGCACTCGCTTTTGGGGTGCCTCTTCTTTTCCCCGGGGCGTCCCCCCGCCCCCGCCGGCAGCTCCTGCCCACGCGGCTTTTCTTTGCACAAACGTCCGAGGGAGAATTGAGCTCTGACTCCCCCTCGGACTGGTCTGAGGCGGAAGAGACTGTCTCAGCCCCGACATCCTCCCGGGCAGAGAACCTCCCAACGGCTGGGACTAAGCCCCCTCCTGACACCTTTCCCCCCCCCCCTTAAGTTTATTTGGCTCTCAAAAGAAATCTCAATCGTTGTACTGTTAATATTTGGCTCTCTGGACTAATGAGTTTGCCGACCACTGGGCTACACTAACAGTGTTACAGAGGGGCAGAGATGGGATCTGACCTGCTCTCCATTTACACGTAAGGGAACTGGGACCCTATCTACCAATCCATTTTGAGAGAACAGACTCCTGGCCTCTAGCAGGTAACATGAGCAGGCCAAGTCCAGTTAGGATGCTCTTCCAGCTGACAAAGCCTAATTTTGGCAGATGCTCCTCACTCAGAGGTCTGTGGTCCCAGTAACCATGTATTGGAAGAGAGAAACTGAATTCTCGAACCAGCATAAAAAGGTTCTGAGAATAAGTGGAATCACTAATTTCCTTTGGCGGGAATGCTTACTATTTGTGCTGCTTGATTTCTTCACATTAAAGATCTTCACAAATCTCCACTGGGCTACAGAAATTTCTACTGCAAGCAGAAGTATTGAAATACTGAAACAGACAAACAAGTTAACATTAATCAACTGGAACTTCCGGTTGGTCAAGATGGAGGAATGACCGCACCTCGCAGGAGCGGGATTGAAATTGCCTGTTTTGTGGCTAAAAACTACTCCTTTTAGCCCGGGGTTAGAAGATTCTCTTCACATTACCCGGCTCTCGATAGAGAGGGGAACGTCGCGACTCCATAAGAGCTACAGACGTACCAGCAGGCAAACTCAGGCAAGTCCTTGCAGTTCCAACCTACCAACCGACCCCCCCCTTAGTTACCCCCTGCACTCCCCTTTCCCTTCCCTTTAATAATCCTATTATTGTATTGAACGTGGTAAAGGAAAGATATTATCCTGATAAGTATATCACTAATTATTGTTTTTTGCTTTACCGAGGGCTGTTGGAGTTCCGAGAGGGAGAAGACGGCGACCCGAGGCGGCGGCTCGTGACTTACAGAGGTCGGCATTTGGTGGAGAGGACGGAGGGCCGAGGCGACTTGAGGCGGCGGAGGCTCGCGGATCCCGAAGGTCGGCCAAGGGAGCGGCGTGAGGCGGCGGCCTGAGAGGGGACTCCACGGAGAAGGCGGAATCGGCGGACGGGAAGCAGGGAGAGACCTGGTGACGATTGGCGGCGAAGAAAAGCAGCGGCAGAGGTTCCAGAATTGACTGGCTTTGCCTGGGCAGCGAGAAAGAGCCGGCGGGTCCTGCTTGTCGTTGAAAAGTGGTGCAGGTCACCTTAACACATTCCCTTCTGGCGGCTCAACAAGGATCTCCGGGGCCACTTAAACAGTAATATAAGCTTAAAACTACATCTCCCAGGTGGCTTTGCAGCATTAAGGCACGGGCAAGCGTGCAACTAGCCTGATACTAACTCTAGTACAACTTTAAAGTTCTCTGATATGCAAGATCTTTGGTGGGTGAATAGTGATGTGAAGAATTAAGACAGATAAACTTTTGCATTGAAATAATAATTAAATCAGTGACTAATTTTTGGAATTAATTAGCTTAATTATATAAAACTGGTTGATGCATTAACTTCTCATTATTTATTGGTAATCCAATTGCATTAATTTGTTTTGCTGAAAATACCATAAAAAACAAAAATCCACTAGCTAAGGGTGATTTGATACATGTGAAAAATTAAGTGAATACTTAATCAAATGCTAGTCCATGTGATAACTTGAAATACTGATAATCCTGTGTATATTTATAAGATTCTTAAAAGTAATAGGAATATCTATACCAAACACAGTTAGAAGCTATTACTGTAGATACTTGTGCATGTCAGACACTTTCAAGGAATTACAAACCAGGAGACGTGTATATAGATATAACCTGATGAGAAAGAACAGAAAAACAGGGGGAAAAATCATACCCTCCAAAAAAGAACTTGAGGTTCGAGAAAAAGAAGAAACCGAAGAAGAGGACGAGGAATTTGAAGGAGAAGAAGAGGAAGAGATAGCAGAACAGCCCTCAGGTAGCAGTACAAAATCTAATATGGAGAAGACCCTGGAAAAGCTGGCAACCCAACTTGCAGCTATCACAACTCAAATAGCAGGAACTGAAGAAAGATTAAATGCTAAGGTGGACCAAGTCAGCAAAAAGATGGATAGAGTGAACAAAGAATTGGAATCGCTAACAAGGGAATGCTCTTCAGTCAGGACGGACGTTCAGAAGGTACAAACTGAAATGAAGACAGTTAAACAAGAAATAACTACAGGATTACTGGACATTAAAAAAAAACTAGAGGAAATACTAAAGAGATCTCATCTAATAGAGAAGATATCAAAAAACTTAAAGAAAGACAAATCAGAGTAGAAAAATCACAATCAGAACACAGAGCCTGGAAAGAAGATACGGAATACAGATTGGCATCCACAGAAATGCAATCGAAAGAGATGAATCTTCGTTTCCAGGGGGTCACGGAAGAAGTAAAGCCTGAAATTCTAGAAGAAACAATGTCCCAGACCCTGGCTGACTACTTGGAAATTCAGGAAGAACTGATAGATATAAGAGATATATACAGAGTCAACTCGGCGTATGCATCTAAGAAAAAACTACCAAGAGAAATCTTGATAAAATTCTCTGATAAAAAGGTAAAGGATGAAATCATGACCAAACAAAGAAAGGAACCTCTAGTTTTCAAAGGTAAAGAAATAGCAATTTTCCAGATATCCCATTAGCAGTGAGAAAGAAACGACGAGAATTTGACTCACTACGTAAACTACTTCGTGACCTAGAAATCTGGTACAAGTGGATTGGGCCATACTTTTTGAGTGTTCAGCTGCCAAGAGAAAGAAGATTAATTAGAAATGCGGAGGAAGCAGAAGAGTTAGAATAAGAACTTCTGGCAGAAAGAAAAAAGAAAGGTGAAAAATCGGGCAAAACAAGCCCGCAAAAAACTAATGGGAAGAGCCACTCATCTGGACATGACAATGGTTGCTCAGCTGAAGCTGTAGCATACAAATAAGAATATACAATGGAAGGTCTACAGATAATCTCACTCAATGTTAATGGTTTGAACACACCACAGAAGAGGAAGAAAATTTTCCATGGTCTGGCAAAATATAAAGCAAACATACTATGTTTGCAGGAAACGCATATAAAAAGGAAGTACACTTATCTACTCAATGATAAAAGGCTCGGTAAAGTCTATGCGTCTTCGGCGTTGGAAAAGAAAAGAGGTGTAGCTATCTATATTAGAGATCCAGCAATAAAAGTTCTGGAAAAAAAACATTAATCAACTGATCAATTCCAACAAAACACAGTGTATTTGGGGCACAAATGTTGTTAACATGTACATTATCTCTCCCCAACACTGTCAAAATAGTCACCTTTGGATTTAACTTCAAGGTGATCTGATGATGCCGACCACAAGAATCTTCTGCTTTCAACTTGATGGTAGTAAAACTAGGATCTACAAACACAACCCTGGAAGAAGAAAGGAAACAAGCTCTTGTGTAAATCCCTTTGTAACTTGCTTGAAATGTCTGTTACAAATATATTAATCAGAAATCATCCATATGACAGCCATTTCTGCTGTTGTAGATTTACTGCTGTTAATACACCAGTCTGCTGCTTAATACAGTCATATATCTCTGGGTTATTTACATTGTGTGTCAGGGCTCATGCTGTGGTCAGTGAGCGCTATGTTTCAGTTTTCCATCACTGGAACCTTTGGCACACACAGCATGTTCCTGTCAGCCACTACTTATGTACACATTAAACTTCCTGTCAAACTATTTGATCCATTTCTGCAGTTTCTTAAAGTAGAAGACTTTGTATGCTTGTTTTTTTCAATGAACTTCTTTCACTGTAAATCCATACACTGTAGACAATTCAATGGATATTGGTTCATATATTAAAAGAGATCTTTGGAATAACATTTTGAATTGTAGCTGCAAACTCACCTGCAATTTGTGAGATTTTAAATGTATAACACTTTAACAGTTACCTGTCAAATGTACACAGAAGTCCCATGGCAAACAAGTGAGAAAGTACAAGGGCTTAAAGGTAGTCCCCTGTGCAAGCACCGGGTCATTCCTGACCCATGGGGTGGTGTCACATCCCGACATTTACTAGGCAGACTATGTATAATGACTTGATGGTAATGGTCCTACATTTGATCAATAGCTACATATGTGCTTGGCTCCAGATTTCTCTCTGGTTTGAATTATCCACTTACAGGAGGAAAAGATAGGGTGGCTAAATATCCTATGATATCTCTGTTTCCTTGAAAGAAAGATATGGGGCAATCTTTCTATAGCAGAGGTAGTCACTCTGTAGCTTGCAAAGAGCCACATTCACAATTACCATCAATCAAAAGAGCCACATGACTACTACATAGCCTTTGCACCACCTCACTGAACACATAGATATAATACTATAAGATATATCTGTTAATAATATGTAACTATAACTACGTGTTTTTAAGATTCCCAGAGTACCTCTGAGCATGTAGGGTTGTCTTTCCCTACCACTGTTGAACCTTAACCAGTCTTTTTTTATTTTGAGAGAAGGAAAGAGTTTCGCCCTCTGTCTTTCCATGCTTACTTCAGCATGAGGCACAGCATGTCAGGTGAGAGAGCAAATTGGCCATGGAGAAAGGGGAGTAAAACCACCACTATCCCACCGTGGCTAACCTGTTCATTTCCCCGGTGGCTGGCGAGATGGTGGTTTTACTCTCTTTTCCTCTGTGGCCAAGCTGCTCTCTTCCTGGTAGCTGCCCGAGGGCTGAGATGAGCATGCAGAGGCTGTGGAGAGGGGTGGGGCCCAATGGAGAGGATAGGCCCTTTATTTCCATTCATGGAACAAGACCTGCAGTTCAGGGAGGCTCACAGTTTACCTGCCCTCCAGTCCCTCTGCCAGTGGTTGTTTCAAGGTACAAATCACCTGCCAACCACAAGCCCAACTGGGCAATGGCTAAAATAAAGTGCCTTCAGATGAAAGAGCTGACAACAGCTTCATTTCAGCTTGCTACATTACCACTGCTTCACCTGACACAAGCAACAAAAAAAATAAACCTGCCTCTTTTTAAAAAAGGTACATATGCGAGGGACAAAGGAAAAAACAACCAAGAACCACTGGCTAAAACAGTCCAACAGAAACCTTCTCTCCTACATCAAGGCAGGAAACAAACCAAGAGGGGGAATCACCTCCACTACTGGAGACAGGAAGGTAGAAGTTAGCCCTGCCTTTGTAACAGTAGAAATTGCATTTCAATAAGGACATCCTCCACCTCCAAAAGAAAAAAGTTCTGACCTTCTCACTGTGTTTGTAATTGGGATCTGGCAAAAAGCACTAAGACCACTTTGCTGCAAGGCAGCGTTAACTGTGCAAGACCTCCTGCAGGACATCCAGAGGAGCCCAACAAAGCTGCTTTTGTTTCCTCTCTAACTACCCTAAGGGGAATACAAACCTAGACTTTTATATGGAATCTTTTCAGTTAGTTCTTTAAATGTATTAGGAACATTGATTCAGGGAACATTCATAAAAAATACTGAATTTTACCTGTAACGATACAAACAGGATTACTTCCTAAATGGGCAAGCTGTACTTAACCTTTTCCCAAAAGAATTCTAATAATAAATAGCATACTTATTCCAACCCAAAGTTTCTATATCACTGATAAGACCAGAATAATGTTGTTGTGGTGGCAGAGCTGGTGATTGCAACTCCCGGGTGTTCTTCAAGGCAAGTTCCTGTTAAAAAAAGAGGACATCTTAACTATAGTTGTGCAGTTGTTTCTAATGCCTTTTTAAAAATTGTTTTGTTGGATTTAGCATTCACTTTCATTTCTAAGGGATTTCAACAAGTAATATTTTCAGTAGTTATGTCATGTGGTAGTTAGTGGTAGGTTCACTTTTTGATTTTTTTTGTTTTGTTTAATGATTTTCCTGTTTGAAAACAATGCTAATAGCCTTTATCATAGGTCATTTATGCATGGTCGCTGTAACCTCCTATATTCCCTGTTTCAGCCAGGATCTAACTTTTCAGTATGCACAATATCCCATTCCTTGGTAGCTCGACGCTGTTCGAACGCAAAACCAACCTGGGCCTTCCCGTTCCTCTGTTAATCAGACTTTTCCCCATACCCTGAGCTCAGCCCGGTTCCAAGCAACGTGCAGATGACAAGCAGGAGAAACACAGAAGACTTGTTTCTCTCACAACCAATCACAAAGCAAGAGGCGGGGATTCAAGTGCTTCCTGCTACCTCAGAGCTCTTTCTGAGCAAAAGAAAGGCTTTTTAAAAACGAGGCTTGGATTCCCCCCCCCCCCCGCGCTTTCAGATTGCTTTGTTTTTTGTTCTTAAAATGCTTTTTTACGCAGCAGTTGGGTTTGGGGGGAAGGAAATCTTATCCCACGGTGAGTACTGCGAAGTTAGCCAATTACAGAGCAGCATTTAAAGGGGTGGGGCTTGATTTGAGCTTGGGAGACCATTTTTCTGTACTCATGGCTCGATTAGCACACAGTTTCGTCCCTGATCATTCAAGCCAATGCATACAGTTTCCCCCAAATCGGGTTACATTAATGTGCAATGAACCCAGGTCCAACCAGGGAGATCCAACCCATGCATAAAAGGCCATAATCTTTATCATAATATCAGATAGTGGATTCCTTGCTTCTGCGTGAGGGCACTATTGGATACTGATTATGGTATCTCCCATATGACGAGTACAACTCTATATGTGCAGTAATTTATGTTCTACTTAAAAATGATCATATTTCTTTAGAGTTTGACTGTTACCTCACTCATAGTGCAATCATAAATGGGGTTACACCCCTCATTGATCTAGGATTGTGCTGTCAGCCACTGAAACGTGCGAGAGTTTATAGAGAAAGTTGCAAACACCAGCAACTGCTCAAGTATATGAAAAATTAACTAAAAGTATAGCAATAGTACAGGGATTGCAGCCTTCAGCTAAGACTTTAAAGAGCAATAATTGCACAGCAAGTTTTTTGTAATGAAAATGTTACATGACAAATTTTCTAAGTTTGAGAATCCTAAGGGAATTTGCCACACTGTTTAAGAAACTACATTCAGGAAAAGAAAAGGGACTTTGAGAAATTTTTTAATTGCACTATCAAACAACAAAGAGCCTAAATATGGGCTGAGAAAAACTTCTGTCAAGCTCCGATAAGCGCATCCAAATGTAGTAAAGGCTCAGGACACTCTGCTTTTCCTCCTTCTATTCACGGGTTTTGGAACTTCATATTTTGATGTGAATGGAAATAATGTTCTTTGGAAGCTGTGACCAGGAAGTTTTTTACTCTTTCTACAATGATTGCCATCCCATGTCTGCTTGGCAGTTGTGAACTGGGAAACATTATCCTGATATTCTTAAAATAAGAAAATAAAGCTTGCCTCTCATGTGTAGATTTAGTGCCACATAGGCAATTAACACAATACTGTCAAAGGCTTCCACGGTCAGAGTTCATTGGTTCTTGTAGGTTATCCGGGCTGTGTAACCGTGGTCTTGGTATTTTCTTTCCTGACGTTTCGCCAGCAGCTGTGGCAGGCATCTTCAGAGGAGTAACACTGAAGGACAGTGTCTCTCTGTCCTTCAGTGTTACTCCTCTGAAGATGCCTGCCACAGCTGCTGGCGAAACGTCAGGAAAGAAAATACCAAGACTACGGTTAGACAGCCCGGATAACCTACAAGAACCAATTAACACAATAATACAGTAATCCTGCACTCTACATATACATTACGTGCTCCCAAACAATTAATCAGATAAGAAAAGTATCCACATGGCTTTATAATGCCCCATAATGGGCCAATGACAGGAAACAGAAGGTAGAGGAACAGTCTCAGTTATTCCTTGTGTAGTAATATTCCAATATAGATCTTATACAGGAAAAAACCACAGGATCTTTATTTCAGCATTAATTTCCACCATTACAACCTTATGCAGAAAGATATTCAGTTAGAGTATTGTCAGAGTAACAAGTTGCCCATAATAATCTGACAGAGACAGCTGACAGGTAGCTGTCAGATCAGAGGCATCTAGGATGCAAGAGGCAGCAATAGCCTTGCAGGATCTAGGGTGAACTGCAACTAACCGGTTTGAAGCAGTAAGGATGATATAATACTGTGGCCAGGTCTACAGGTGGCTTTATTGGTTTCAGGTGGAGTTTTGTATATAAGCCTATGTAACTGTAACTCTGTGTTGGGAAGTTTGGTGGAGAGAAGTGTACGTGACGGTTTGTCTTTTATCTGTGCACTGTAAATTAAACAACACTGTTTTCTATAAAGCAAGGAGTTCTGGTGGTGTGTCCTGGATAACTGCTAATCCGCCTGCTTCCATGTCAAGTATATGCTTACTAATCACACATGAAACAGATGTGTTTACAACAGCTGTATGAGCAAAAAAAAATTCGACTTTCAATGAATTTACAAAATAAAGTTTTGGAAGCTATGGTATTGGCCTTTGCATTGTTCGGCCAACACATAATTATTTCCAGGAGGATCATCAAAGAAATTGCCAGATTGTTAGCAAATAGGGTCTCTTGTTTAAACAAGATAAATAACAAATAATGAGGTATTCCTACACACAACCTCCTATAATATAGTTCCTCACCAAAATAGTCTTCAGCTCCACCATAAAACTGACCAGATCCAAAGAGTGCTGCAATCTCTGGAAAATACATGTTATTTTTAATTACTTCATGAAACTAGTTTTTACAATTAGTTGATGATACAGATTTTATTCTATTAAACATTTTTATCATATAGCAAATGAATGATTCAGTTAATTGATCAATGATCAGCATTTGATCACACGTGAATGTGAAAAATACTGAAGTACTGTGTTTGAGGGGATGAACAAGTTGATTTGGAACAGCTCGTTCACATGCCATTCATCCATCGATTCTACAGAAGAATGTATGTGGGAACTGTCTTACTGCCAGCAAAAAAGCCTTGAAATGGATGTTTCCTGGAATTATAGTTATAGTTAATGATACAAATAGTTTCAAGTGTCTTTCATCACATTACCAATTGTACCTGGTGAAACAGATGTGAAACTTAGGCTCCAAAAAGACCTCTAGTGATTTTTTTCAAAATTGTCACGAGTCAACTACTATGACAATACAGCTCTCTGCCTTAGTGAAGGTTTTCTATTCTGGGATGAATGCCTTTTCTCGCTCTTGTCTATTGACCTGCTTTTAATGAAAAATATTTTTAAATGTAACGTATTCGAAAAGCTTATAAATTCACATGTACATATCTTCTATTTATTTCTCATTCTAAGAGAAACATGACATTTTAATATCCCTGTTATTACTAGAATAGCACCAGCATGTGAATATGAGGTTAGATGCACCTGTTATTGATGGTCCTTTTGAAAAGGCATTTTCCTGTTTTTTAATGTAATAAAGATGTCTAGTTAATATATAAAAAAACTTCATATAATTCTTTCCATTTGAGAGCATCCATTTTAAAGCATCTTTTTTTTAAAAAAAGGATCTCCAGCAACAGAAAACTTTAAAATTATGCATACAAACTTAAACATATTTTCTTCCTCTTTAAACCTATACTGAGAGAGTAATAAATGCAAGATATACATAGGTGAAGTATAAATGTTTAAAACATATTAGATTGTGAAGTATTTTTCATTTAAAGCAGGTCAACAGACAAGACCAAAAGGCACACAACCCACAATAGAGAACCTTTAAGTGCAGCAAAAAGTTCCATCACTAAGGCTATGTTCCCTCCCTTCTCCAGCCTCAAAGGTTGGGTTACCGGAGAGCAACTTCCAATCACTCTCCAACCCTGAGCACCAGCTTCTACCTAATAGGGAACAGTAGTTAAGAACAGTGCACAAGAGCCAGATGGTGGATTCTCCCCACTAATGCAGGCTCATTATCACAACTGGATCATGCTGGTTGCAATCTACATAACTAATAGCAACATGTGATCCCCAAGTACTCCCCAAGTGTGCAGAAAAATCTGAAAAGTAAAAACAAAACAAAAACAGGGAGTTTAAATTCCTCTGATTTTTTTAAAAAAGGATTGTCTGTGCATGTGCACACAATGCACTTAGCTTTTGAACTGACAACTGGCCGCCACCACAATCCTCTCCAGGCCCAGCTGTGTGCTCAGACCAGCTCCCAGGAACCTTCACTGGGCTTAAGGTAGGTGGTGGGGGCCTGGAGCTGTGATGAGGGTGGGTGGGAGTCTTGCAGGACTAAACAAACCCAAATTATCAGAAGTAATGTCCATGCTTTAAGAAATGAATTCTCACGGAGATCTCATGCGACTACATTCTAAGACAGGGATGGGGAACATCCGGCCCGAGGGCCATATGCGGCCCCTGAGGACATTTTCAGTGGCCCTCGGGAGCTTCAGGGCCCAGACGCAGAGGAACAGCACAGCGCGGCCCTCCCCGAGGGTGTTCCTGGGGCCGCGGCGCCCTTTGGACCTCCTCTCGACTGTCGGCGAGAGGCAGGGGGGCGCTTCCCCCAAGGCTGCCCCCTACAGTCGTGGCATGCAGGAAAGCAGCAGCACACTGTAAGCCCCTCTTGCCACCTGCCAAGCGGCGGGGCGGGGGAAGGAAGGCCGGTGGCTCCCAGCAGCGGAACATGCGCGCGGGAGCTGATCGGGCTTGGAGGGCCTTTTGTGGACTCGGGGTGGGAGGGTGTGGAGGCTGGGGCCCGGTCGCGCGGGGCCGGCGTATGCAGGTGTGTGTGTGGGGGGGGGGGAGGCTTTTCTCTCTTCCTCTTTTTCTGTCACTCTTTCTCCCCCTCATCTCTTTGTCTGTCTCCTTCCGTCCTTTTCTCCCCCTCCATTTCTGTTTTCCTTCCTTGCTTCCTTCCTTCCCTGAGGATCAGCTGCGGGCTGCGCCCCCCTGGCACCTTGTTTGCTGGGGCCCACTGCTGGCTGCCCTCCCGCCTGGGAGGGGGGAGAGAGGGGGGGTGCCCTCCAGGCCTTCTCTGCGTGGCCTCCCCTGTGGTTGCCAACGTCCAGGTGGTGGCTGGAGACCTGGCAACCCTAGCTTCTCCCCCCCCCATGCCAGGAGATCTACACCTGGTTATGGCTCCCGAATGATGTTATAAATGAGCAAATGGCCCTCGGCAGGAAAAAGGTTCCCCACCCCTGCTCTAAGATCTTGGTGGCCATTTGGGGGGTTGCTCGGCAACCATAACAATATTGTCAAGCCTTCTGAACCTAGGTTTCACAGTTAAAGGTGGTGTGTGTGTAAAAATGGTAAAAGATGGAAGGGAAGGAAGCAGGGAAATGGGAAAGGCTATGGGAGCTGGTGGGAAGTGAAAGAAAAAATAGTGCAGGAAGAGAATATGAGGGTGGGATGAATTTCTCCCTGCAAATCTTTACAGATTCCCCCACTTGTAATCCACCAGGTCTGAAGCACTCTGATGTAAGGGATTATACTACTACTAATCAGGCATGATTAGTAAATAGTTAGAGATGCAAGTTCTTACCATAAATATTTTGACAAGTTTTTGCTGTTGTTTTTTATTTCCGACTAGCACATTTCACTAACATACCTGTTTTAGAATCTGCTGGTATCCACCCAACACCCTTTTCAGCTGCCAGCTACACTGTATCCTACAAAACATAATATTTAATCCTGATCAAATAAGTAACTGTTCAACATTCAAACAGCAAGACAATCCCCTCTAGTAAGACTGAAAAACTGTATATGTGGGAAGGGGCATGAGAGGAAGTGGCATTTATTCGGGCACTGCTCTCCTACATGTCAAGTGCACTTCGCTACAGAAACACTAAATTCTGTTGGTTCTTGTAGGTTATCCGGGCTGTGTAACCGTGGTCTTGGAATTTTCTTTCCTGACGTTTCGCCAGCAACTGTGGCAGGCATCTTCAGAGTAGTAACACTGAAGGACAGTGTCTCTCAGTGTCAAGGGTGTAGGAAGAGTAATATATAGTCAGAAAGGGGTTGGGTTTGAGCTGAGTATTGTCCTGCAAAAGTATTGTCCTGTAAGTATCAAGATAATGTGCTAATGCCTTCGACAATACTAAATTCTGTGTTGAAAATAATACTTCCTAAGAGTAAATATGGCCAACTCTTTCTGAGTTCATGTTCAACAAGTTGGGGATAAGATGCACTTAGAAAGGCTACAAATTTGAAATTAAAAAGGTGTACAAACATTAACAGCTCTTACAAATTCCACCTAGGCCATTTATGCATGGGGGGGGGGGGTTTGCCTTGGATTTGCCGCTCTCTAGATGTACATTTCCCCCATTCAAATTCTCAAAACTCCACAATAAGCCCCCATACAGAGTTCTGAGAATTCGGATGGGGAAAATGCGCGTCTAGAGAGCGGCAAATCCAAGGCAAAACCTCCCATGCATAAATGGCCTTAGTTATTGTGTTCTGTCTCTCCTTAACCTATACTTCATTATATCAAACTTCAGAGGAGGAATTGATATTGTTGGAATCACAGCAATATATTGGAAAACTCACATGAGCTTATAACATTATTTCAGAAAGCCTGTGTCTTGAACTTATCTATATGTAACCTGGTGCAGGTAATCTCCAATTATGACTACCTGATCAATAAAAAGATGCAAATATTAACATAATTTCAACAGAACATTCAGAAAAACCTTCATAAAACTAAACGTGTCCAATTTTCCTCATTCAAATAATGCACAATAAAAAAATCACCGTATTTAGACATGAAAATATTTTTTCTTCTACTGACAATATTCAGAAGGATGCTTGTTAACAGAGTGCTGACCTGCTTAAGCAGTTTAACTTGTTTCCAGAAAAAAATATTTAAATGGCTCTTAAAGCATTACATGAATCTCCTATATCTGATCTCACACTAACCTCTTTTATGAATCTTGAAAGGGTAATTATGCTACCCTCATTATTTTCTAATCCAGGAGGCCACGCCCCCAGGAACAGAGACTGAAGCTACATGTTCTCCAATGGCTATAAGGGACAGACAGCATGCCTCAATCAGGCCACATCTGTTCAAGGGGATAGGAAAATGAACATCAATCATTACCCTATTTTAATTAAACAGCCTCATTAGTAAGGACTATAATTCATGTTTGAAATGGCGGCTTGCAACATTACATGCTGCACCTCCAGCAAGCTAAAAAAAAAAAAAAAATCTACTGGGGCAAAACCACATTCCTTTACAACATGAACCATAAAATCTTTAAATAGGGCTACCTACAATAGGGCTATTGACACCAGTGGAAACAATATGGCATTAAGTATGCCAACTTAAGTCGTTCAGATATAGTAGTTATTATAATACCTTTATATGCATGATACATGTGTACATAATTTCAGATAAACACATAGGGTGAAATAATTGAAAAGAGAAAAGGAACCAGTTTTCACTGACCATTGAGCTTAATTTAAATGGTTCATAACCTTCTTCATAACCTGGGTAACCATCCACTTCTATCAGTTCTTATTATTATGTTCATTCAATTGTAGCACAAATTCCATCTAATCTTTGCATCTCGGAGAACAATGTACCTTTCAAAGTGTGCAGTATAAGTCATAGATTCTCAAACAATAAACTTACTGCTGTTTGTGTGCATCTTACCAACGGCTTCATAATAAAGGGACAAACATTTAAAATGTTTCCTACAAATCAAGCTTGTTTGGTGATACTTTAAATTTTATAACCACTATCTCCAAATAATATGATTTCCATAAGATTAAAATATTACCACAAGGTAGTCTTTGCAGGGTTACTATACATGTGTTATTTTTCATACAGCGTACACTGATATAGGGAGAAACAGTGTATGGTTGCCTGTGTATACTGTTATACATAAAACTGTACAAATAACTCATACATATGTTTAATTCCTGCCCCAACCACAATGATCTACACAGTGATAGTTTCAGATTATTGTACATATTCCAAATTATTCTCTTACATAAGCAGAGAGTAGTAAAGGACAAAAATACTTTTAATTCTATGTTTTAATCTTATGTTTTAATTCACATTATATTGTATCACATATATTGCCTGTTGGAAGCTGTCCTGAGCCTGCCTAGATTGGGAAAGGAGGTGGTATAAACTAAATAAAATAAAATAAAGTCACAACATGAATCCAGTTGATTCAAGGAAGTGAGCCAACCTACATACAACTGCAGAGAAAGTCAAATACAACACATCCACACAGAGACCAGAAGTGTTAGCCAACCCATGCTAGGCAAAAATTTATTTCCTGATCTGCATGATGCTAGTGATCAAGAGAAAAGCATAATGATCATACAACCCACCCATTCGCCCGACTCCCAGATATTTATGAACTGATGGAGAGCAATTTAAGACTTCATAGTCACTTCAAATTTGAACAAGCAGTGGCAACCCCAATTCATACCGGAAGTGCAATTTCGGTGTGAAGCTATTTCTTTGCACAGAATCCAATGCTTCCAAGCCACCTCAACTTATTTAATTCTGGGATCTGAATGACACGCATGTCCATATAGTCACCACATATGCAGGCACTTCATGTAAACAACATGCAATGAGCTGAGACATCTTCAAATTAAGAGCCGCCATTTCCCCCCCGGAGATCTGTATCTAGTAGCCTTTCAAAGAATTTAAGAGGGAATTGGGATTCTAATCAGTGGGCTATGAACTGGAGACCCAGGATTTGCGAGGTGTAGGCCCTACAACGTTATCCCTTGGTTGGTCTAACCGAAAACATTTCAGTTTTGCAACAGTCATTGACTGGCTTATAATTCCAGCCTGACTGGCTTTTAGGCCACATACAATGTTCAGGGTTTCATTCTTCGGTGACTGCACTCTGGTCTTCAGAAACAGAAAATTACTGCACATTCCCAGCCTTCTTGTGTTCTGTCTCAACACCAGCAATGTTAAGTAAACTAACTAGTGGCAAGTCATTCAATTGAAATTGCTGATATTCAGGATCTCTGCAAACTGTAGTAGACATCACTGCTCATCACACAAGATATATCATCAAAATGAAAAATTACTGGGCAATAAAAGACGGGGGTTGTAGAAAATCATGAACCTCACCTTGCATTTTTCAACTGAAGATCCACTGGCAACAATATCCTTATATGAAAGTCTGTGCCCTGGAAAAAGTACGGTAACCGCTCATTAGGCATCACATCTACAGACATCTACTCTCCAAACCCATAGAATCTCAGATCAAGACACTATGGTAACACAGTATAAACTGGAAGACAAAAACTAATCTTCAAATGTACAAATACATAAAAACGCTTTAGAAATCACTGATGTACCTTTCATTTCCCTTTTGACTTCTGTACTTAAGATACAAAGATGTTACCATTTTTACTACATCCTTCATTGCTAGAAAATCTCTAAACAACAAGGTAGCTGGGATTATTTTCAGTTTTATCAACCACAGAGTTAATATTTGCGCAACCCATAAACTGTATACTGCCATGCCTGTAATACGGATATCCCATTTAAAGAAACAAACACCTGGGTGAATATACTCATTTTCCTACATAGAATTTTGACTGCTATACTGTGCTTGCTGTGGAAAATGCAGACTTGCCCAAGTGTCATAGATAAATTCAAAGGGAGTAACAGTAGTTTTAAGACACCTACAACAACTCAGTCTGACCTTCTTGCACAATTTTATGAGGTGCTTTTATTTTAATTGCTTTAAAAAAAAAACCTAACCAGTGGCTGCATGGTTTACCACTGAGCAATCAAGCAGTGAAGCAGTAATCTAGGATCAGAAAAAAGAACAGCAATGCCCCGACTCATCATTGCTGCATTGTTTTTAGTAACATTAGGGGGATTAGAGGTTTCATAGTTCTTCTGAGGCTGAGACCACCACCTCTTTTGAACAGGAGCGAGCATCTAAAGAGTTTTTGGGGGGGATAATAAGAAATAGCAGTAATTTCCCCATCCCCAGGAGCATATGTGAGTGGAATACCAACTGCAGAACTGCTCCTGGACTGCTGCTCGTGGGAATACAGTTTAAAAGATGAAAAGTGGGTGGAACACACTTTACCTCATTGGATGCAAAGACCCAAACTTAATAACATCCTCATCCTTTTATTCTTCCATAGAACTGAAGTCAGTCATGCAAGTCCGCTTCAGCGCTCATAAAATCAATACAAGCCTTTTTTTTAAAGTGGGAACTGTTATTAGAGATCTATATAAACTGCAAATTTAAACATGCACAATATAACAGCAGCGTCTGTATTGTGGATCAAAAGACAAAGGTATCCTGTAGGACACAAGTCTAACTTGTCAAGCAATCCCCTTACAGTGGCTTGTTAAATGTGTGCAAAAGACATGCTGTTTTTCCACTCAGTCAATAAGGAGGTAGAGTAGGGGTTCAGTGCAGCGTACAATGAGAATACTTAGCACCAAGCTACCGTATATACTCGTGTATAAGCCGAGTTTTTCAGCCCCAAAAAAGGGCTGAAAAAAGCCAACTCGGCTTATATGCGGGTCAATACGGTAGGCGAGGGGAGGGGGGAGAGAGGGGGAACTTACCGCCGCCGCCATCCTGCATGCCTTCTCTGCGGCCTGGGAGAGGCCAGCGGGGCCTGCCTGAGCGCAGGAAGGCCCCGCGGGGCCCCCCGCGGGCCCCCCTCGTGCCTTCTCTGCGGCCTGGGAGAGGTCAGCGGGGCCTTCCTGCGCTCAGGCAGGCCCCGCCGCCGCCCCCCCCCCCGCTCCTTCTCTGCGGCCTGGGAGAGGCCAGCGGCCTTCCTGCGCTCAGGCAGGCCCCCCGCCGCCCCCCCGCTCCTTCTCTGCGGCCTGGGAGAGGCCAGCGGGGCCTGCCTGAGCGCAGGAAGGCCCTACCGCCCCCCCATGGCCCCCCCGCGCCTTCTCTGCGGCCTGGGAGAGGCCAGCGGGGCCTTCCTGCGCTCAGGCAGGCCCCGCCGCCCCCCCCCCCGCGCCTTCTTTGCGGCCTGGGAGAGGCCAGTGGGGCCTGCCTGTACTCAGGCAGGGCCCCGCTGCCGCCTCCGGCCTGCGTGCCTTCCCTGCCGCCACCTCCAGCTGATCAGCGGGCCTCGTCCTCCCGGTGAGTAAGGGGTTCAGGGGCTCTTCTCCCTCCCCCCTAGGGTGGCGCTGGGGTCAGGGTGGGTGTGGAGGGCCCGGGAGGCCGGGCGGGAGGGCGACCTGGGGCAGGGGCATTGTGTAAGCCGACCCTCGGCTTATACACGGGTGCCTAATTTTTCCCCATTTTTGGGGTAACATTAGGCACCTCGGCTTATACGCGGGTCGGCTTATACATGAGTATATACGGTAGATCTCTCATGCAAACTTGTTTTTAAAATCCAGCACCTGCTCTGCTGAAGGAAAAAGGGCTTTGAGACAGGATCATTACACAGCGGAGAAGTGGCTGCAAAGAGGTGATGTTAACACTTTCCGTAATTCACCATCTTTCTGCTTCAGAATTGCCAGCCAGCAGCCTTTTTCTCATGGAGTTGCAGGCGAGCATTTACAGAGTTAAATACACATTTGGAACCAAACGCAACAAAAACACATGGGGGAGGGGACATGTTAAGCACCCCCTTCTCTGCTCTAAATCATTCCTTCCTCAAACTGTGTATGTGTGTATGAGTGTGTGTGTGTGTGTAAAGTGCTGTCAAGTCACAGCTGACTTATGGCAACCCCATAGGGCTTCCAAGGCAAGAGACAAACAGAGGTTCGCCATTGCCTGCCTCCGCATCATGACCCTAGTATTCTTTGGAGGTCTCCCATCCAAATACTTGCCAGGATCGAGGCTGAGAGTATGTGACTGGCCCAAGATCACTCAGTAAGTTTCCTTGCCAGAATTGGGATTTAAACCTGGGTATCCCAGATCCTAGTCTGACATTTTAACCACTATACCACGCTGGCTCTCTCTCCCGTCCTCAAACTATGGTTTCCATAATCAAAGTGGTCACTGGTTTGAAACACATGAGTTTGTGTGTATAATCTAATTTGGTCCTTAGGATAGCAGCTTCACAGTAAATATCTCTAAGTTCAACAGAATTTACTTCCACAGATAGATTCCTGCAGCCTTCAGAGAAAATCCTACAAGTCATTACGTTTCTATAATTTATTTTGTATCTCAGATAATGAAGAATACTAAAATATTATTTTAAATTGTCTTACAGCATTTAACTTTAAAAATAAATAAATTTATATACTGCCTTTCCAACGCAAAGCAGGGTTCAGAGTATTAAAATACTGCAGGAGTCCATAGGTGCGAAGCATTTAGAGGGGACTGCTTGACCCTCATGAGTGATCTCATATAGTCCAACAGACTTAACTGGAAAATCAGCCAAAGTTAGTTAATAGTTTCAGTAGTAACACTGGTTAAGGTTTGCAACTTGTGCTCAATTTTAGCAAGTTATCAGGATTTTCGAGAACAGACATTTTTGCCTTGGCAAAAATAATATGAAATTTCATGGGCAAAAAAATCCTTCTTTTTAATAATAACTAATTTTTAACCAGTTCCGCTCTAGCATCTGATGAAGTAAATAGTAATTTGTGAAAAAGCTCTTGCTTTTTCAATGTTATTTCAGTCAGTCTTAAAAGGCACAGCTTTTTAATAAAGATTTCAACTGATCACATTCGGGAAGTCTGATGAAACTTGAACTTTTTGTTTGCATCAAATAGACCACAGAATTGAACACATGAAGCTGCCTTATAATGAATCAGACCCTTGGTCCATCAAAGTCAGTATTGTCTACTCAGACAGGCAGCAACTCTCCAGGGTCTCAGGCAGAGGTCTTTCACATCACCTACTTGCCTAGTCCCTTTAACTGGAGATGCCGGGGATTGAACCTGGGACTTTTTACATGCCAAGCAGATGCTCTACCACTGAGCCATGGCCCCTCCCCAAATCTTATTTGGGAAGTATTTTAACTAAATTTAGAAGCAGTTACCAGGTTAGCTGATAATTATTTCCAGAAGTTACACAAAGGCATTCCAAGAAGCTGTCACAGTGTCGTCTGAAGAACTGAGAAACAATTAATGTTGCCCATAACCTTTACCTTCATAGTATATTGTAAATCTCACTCTATTACATTTAAATGGCCCCTAAAAATAGCAGATGTAATCTTGACCTTTTGTAAAGGTCAAATATCTTTGATTCAGTGGTTCATTAAAGTACTGAAAGGTATTTTAAAAAACCTTTAAGACAACATAGTTATCCTGGAAAATATCATATCATATGCAAACAACATAGTTAAGACAACATAGTTATCCTGGAAAATATCATATCATATGCAAACTTTGTACATTCTAGACATACAATAGCTTAGGTAAGTCTCAGTTAATGGGGGGAATTATGTTATGGGTTTTTAATGTTTGTTTTGTATATGTGACAGCAATGTCTGTATAGCCAGTTACTTCACTATCTCCTTCGATTAAAAAAATACATATATCTGTATAAAAAGGAAATCTAGCAAACAGATGTCAAATAATGAAGTGTTTTAAGGGTGGGACCCTATAGAAATCAATGGCAAAATTATCACAATTTTAATTGAGCAGAATTGCATCCTGAAAGCACAGTCTGCTGGGAAATCCCATAACCGAAATGAACGCAGTTCTTCTCCCATGTACACCTGCCTCTGACCTCACAAGTCTCATTGTTTAAGTTGTATAGGATAAGTTGTCAACTCCTTAGGGCAGGCAACTGTCCTATACTCTGCACTATGCACAATGATGTAGCAGTAATAACAAATCATCCTGCACAAACTCCAGTGGGTAAGAGGGACTGCTCTTGCACTGTGCTGTTAAGCAGACCTTCCCATGGGATTGAACCCTCAGGCTGCAGCCCTAAAGACACATGATCCAAACCGAAGCTGTGGAATGCTGGGGCCAGGATTAATCCCTTCCCCTAATCCAAATCCTCCCTTCTTAGAGCTGTGATGCACCATATGGGGAAAGCACACAGGCACAAAATGGGTATCTGTATGCCCTGATCCCTCCCCTCCAGCAAAGAGAAGCTCACATCACGGCAACAGTGTGTGTGGTGGCACAGGGTCCCCTGCCACACACAGCAGTCCTTAATTCTGATGAAAAAATGCAGGTAATCAGTTCTTCCAACATTACTTGGAATGAAGCCCCACCAGTTGCGAGAGAGAATGCCAAAAGGGACAACAAGTCCAGCATTCTATTTCCCACAGGGGGACGCCAAGTGTTTTGGGAAAGTTTAACAGCAAGGCCGGAAAATAGCCCTTACACAACTCAGTAGTGGTTCTGTTCCACCAACGCTGCTCAAACGCCACCCATGGGAATTTGACCAGCCTTAATAGTGTACAGTAAACATCCCAAGTGGTTAGATCACTGAAAGTCACATTCATATTCTCTACAGGATACATGCACATTGCCTTGGGGGGAGGGGAAGCACGAGAGTGATTTTCCAAATCATTCCCCCCGTTGAAAAAAATAATCTGTCAGTTTTGCACAGAAACATTCACACATACACTCTTTCTTTAAGGGAGGGAGTTTACATTTTTACACAGCCCCACCCCCACCCCAGCACATGACCAGCTAAAGCAGGCTTGTCCAATCGGCGGCCCAGGACGGCTATGAATGCCCAGGACGGCCCAACACAAAATCGTAAACTTACTTAAAACATTATGTTAGTGTTATGTTAGTGAATTTTATGTGTGGCCCAAGACAATTCTTCTTCTTCCAATGTGGCCCAGGGAAGCTAAAATATTACACACCCCTCAGCTAAAGGAAAGAGTGTCCCTCTTGGAACATCTATGAAGTAAGGAGAGTGGAGGGCCTACTCTCATCTCATCCTCCCCTTATTTACTGCGGTGGGGGCTAGGTTGCCAACAGGCCTGGTGAAAAAAACGCCCTAGACTTTTAATACAGACCTAAAATGATGTTATTTACTAAGCGGATTTATTTATCTCATCCCTATTTCTAAACCTTGAACCACTGCCAAAGGGACAGGACATTTTTCTCAGCGCCTGTCGACAACCATTAGGTAGGGAAGTGACCTGACTTGGCTGCCAGCGGAACAAGGGGCCACCTCACTTAAACTCCCTTCATTCATACCTTGCCGCGCTTCCCAACGAGGACCCAAAACAGCTTACATCCTTCTCCTCCGTTTTATCCTCAACAACAACCCTACGAGGCAGGTTAGGCCGAGGTTGTCCCAGCGGCCCGAGGTCACCCAGCAAGCGGCCCGAGGTCACCCAGAAAGCTTCCAGGGCAGAGCAATGGATGGTGAGACAGCAGGGTGTTGGAATTTAAGACTGGTCATAGCAAGCAGGTAGATTGCTGTTATCTGAGTGACAGCCAGATGACAGCTGGTGTCACATGACTGCTGCTGACTTAGCAGTAAAGCTGGACTGAACTGGGTTAAACAGGATGAGATCTGACCACTGGGTGGCTAACTGTTGATTGGCTGCTGGACAGGGCCAGTAATGTATATATGTTGTACAGAACTTGTATGGATGTTGGTCGTGGATTATTGATAGCCAAGCGGAGCACTTTGACACTGTTAATAAAAGAGCACATTTATATGTGCTGAGTCTGCTGTGATTACTCGTCTATTGAGCTGTAAACGCTTCCTAACATACGCCAACACAGGGTAGACTTCCCCTGACTATGGAAGAGCCACTGATTTAGCAATTTGCAATAATCTCTTTTCCTTTCTGTAAAATGTATTGAAATGTATTAGGACAGCCAGGGAATAGCTTGTTGCTGGGCAGAATATCTCTGTGTGTCTGTGTGCTAAGGAATTGGGGGAAGAGTCATGGAGGGTTACAGTAAACTATAACAAGAACCGTGACTATACTGCCGCCTCCATGTCTGGAGTGCAATCAGCTTTACCCTGAATGTTGATGGGTTGTCATATCTTGAATGTGGATAAATATCCCTTCCTCAGTACAATCGGGGCTCAGAGATTTTTACTCGGTAGAGTGCTCTGGGTAGCAGCTGCTCCGAATAAATAACTGTTTCCTTGCAAACAACGGTCTTGGGCCTCCTCCTCCTCTACGGACCATTTTACCACATCAATGACCATGAAACTCACGAGTAGGACGGGGGGGGTCGTCTCTGGGCACTCCTTCTTAACGCGGCTCACCTCGCAGGGCTTTCAGGAGGATAAATTTAAGGGGTGAGAAAATCCGCGCAGGTCAGTCCGACAGCCCTTGACAGCCGGGATGAACTCCCGCCTTCCCCTCCCCCCCCCCACGCCGCATTGGGACTTGAGCACCGAGTCTCCGTACCTGGGCGGTGACAAACCCCTCGTAAACAGTCTTTTCCCGGTTCTGGGGCAGGAGAAGCGGACATTCGCGCAGCAGCGACCCGAACCCAGCAGCCATTGCCTGCTTTTCTCGCCCGCCCCCCCCCCCGCCGGCCTTCCAGCCGGACACCCCAAACGGAAACGGTAAGCCGTTGCTCTGCTTCCCGCTCCTTCCCCCACCCCCTTCCTCGCGCCGGACGGTTCGAAAGTAGCGCGCATGCGTCAACTGCCTGTCAAAACCCCCACCGGACGCCGCCTTAGGGGGGAAATGAAAGATTGCGGGGGCGCATGCGCACTGCCTGCAGGCGCACGGTGCCGATGAGTAGAGCCAATCATTTGAAAGGCATCCTCCCCGCCAATACACACACGCTCCTAAAAAACAGTGGGTCGCCGTGTTAGTCTGTCTGCAGTAGTAGAAAAGGGCAAGAGTCCAGTAGACCTTAAAGACTAACCAACATATTTTCTGGTAGGGTAGGAGCTTTCGTGAGCCACAGCTCACTTCTTCAGATACAGCTAGAATGTGAATCCGTCTGTCTTTAAGTAGAGGAGTGTGAATTCAGACGAGCATTAGTATATTCCACAGTGGGTAGCCGTGTTAGTCTGTCTTCAGTAGTAGAAAAGGGCAAGAGTCCAGTAGCACCTTACAGACTAACAAGAATATTTTCTGGCAGGGTATGAGCTTTCGTGAGCCACTGGCTCACGAAAGCTCCTACCCTACCAGAAAATATTTTTGTTAGTCTTTAAGGTGCTACTGGACTCTTCCCCTTTTCTACTAGTACTACTAAAAAAAAAAAAAAAACTCCTGATCTGTGGAGAGAAACGGGCCCATGGCCACATCACAAAAGCAGACCGCGCCTAATTTAGAAGCAAGAAGAGGTTGCTGGTATCGGGTTGACTGTTTTGTTGTGTTCAAAACTTCCTGCCTCTCGCGCCCTTAACTGTGATTGGACAGAGGAGGAGAGGGGCGGGGCTCCATGAAGTCTCGGTCTCCCCTGTCCTAGTAGAGAAGAGCAAGAGTCCAGTAGCATCTTAAAGACTAACAAAAATATTTTCTGGCAGGGTAGGAGCTTTCCTGGCAGCTCATACCCTGGCAGAAAATATTTTTGTTAGTCTTTAAGGTGCTCCTGGACTCTTGCTCTTTTCTACTGCAGACAGACTAACACGGCTACCCACTGTGAATTATCCCCTGTCCTAGTAGTCGGTTTCTTCCGGGAATTGTGACTGTTGGTGAGTTTGCCCTTACTGGGTTACGGTCAAATGGAAACAACTTAAGGTTGATGCTTTAGCACAGTTGTAAACGGGATTTTAAAAAAACCCGGGACACTGTCCTAAATCTTTTATCCTTACCTACCTATTCAATACATTTTTTTTTTTTTTTTTGGTGGTGGTGGAAAGGACCATCAATTTGCAGGTTTCCAAGGCGAGAGTCATTTAGAGGTGGTTTGCCACCGGCTGCCTCTGCGTAGGAACCCACGACTTCCTGGGGCGTGGGGTTTCTCATCCAAGCATTAAGTAGGGCCAACCCTGATTACCTTCCGAGGTCTAATAAGATCGGGTTAAGAAGAAGAGTTGGTTTTTCTATACCAATTTTCTCTACCACTTAAAGGAGACTCAAACCGGCTTACAATCACCTTCCCTTCCCCTCCCCACAACAGACACCCTGTGAGGTAGGTGGGGCTGAGAGAACTGTGACTAGCCCAAGGTCACCCAGCTGGCTTCATGTGGAGGAGTGGGGAAACAAATCCAGTTCACCAGATTAGCGTCCACCGCTCATGTGTAGGAGCGGGGAATCAAACTCAGATCTCCAGATGAGAGTCCACTGCTCTTAACCACTACACCACGCTGGCTCATCCAGATCAGGGCAGTACACTTTTATCCTTTCCTTTTAGGAGCCCAAGGCAGGGGTGCCTGGTTCTCTTTTCCTCATTTTATCTTCACAGTAATCCTATTAGGTAGCCCTGAAAACGTCACATGGTTGTTATGAGGATAAAATGGATAAGTGAAGAAGTGTAGGGTTCTCAAAGGAAGGCTGGGATAAAAAATGTGACAGAGCAGAATGGTTAGGCTGAGGTTTTGCACTGTTTGGATTTCTTCAATGAAGATCGTTTTAGAGGGTAGCTGTGTTAGTCTGCAATAGAACAGCTAGATTCAAGTCCAACTTAGAGACCAACAAGATTTTTAGAGTGTAAGCTTTTAGAGTGTAAGCTACAAGAAGTAGAGAGAGAGACAGTGTGGAGTAGTGGTTAAGGTGTCAGACTAGGACCTGGGAAACTCAGGTTCAAATCCCCACTCATGCCATGGAAGCTTGTTGGGTGACCTTGGGCCAGTCACACATTCTCAGCCTCGACCTTGGCAAGTATTTGGATGGGAGACCTCCAAGGAATACCAGGGTTGTGATGTGGAGGCAGGCAATGGCAAACCACCTCCAAACGTCTCTTGCCTTGAAAACCCTACGGGGTCACCATAAGTCAACTGTGACTTGATGGGTGGGGGGGAACTTTAGAGAGTCAAAGCTCCCTTTGTCAGATACAAATTGGAATGGAGATATCTGAGTCCTTATATCCCAGTCAGAAGGTAGGAGAGGTGTTCCAAAGAAGGAACTCCAGATGCTGAGGTACAATGCTAGGAAAAGTTGAAGGCAATAGGAAAAGAAGTAGTCCCAACATGAGATGGACTTACTGTATTTACAGAGGAAGCCACGGCCCTCTGTTTGCAATACCCACACAAGGCTGCTAATGATAGGATGTTTTTGAGGTCATTGACTCAAAGTGTTGTCATAAGTTAGAAGCATCTTGACAGCACTTCACACACACACATACACACACATATCAAAATAACTGGCCATCTTTGCTTTTCCTCCCATTTGCCAATTTCTGAGGTTTTACCAGGTGCAGCACTGTGAATGTAATTTAAGTGTATCTTCATCAAATGTACCTAAATTTGCTTGTTTTCCCTTTTCCTTCTATCCTCTTTTCCCTTTTGTGTTGCAGGTGCTATTTTGAATTGTAAATTGCCTTGAATGCAAGGGCAGAAAAGCAGAATATACATACGTATCCAATAAATAAATAAAAGCTAGAAACTGGTTCTTTCATTCTTTAAAAAAAGTCTTATCTATTGACCTTACCTTTGAGAAGATGTTGTAAGGTGGGAAGTAAGAGGTAACCTGAGAAAGAGCACTGTATAGTCCTTGAACAAAGGCTGAACAAACCCCTGTCTCAAGGGCCCTCTATCCTTGCTTCTATCAGAGCCAAACAAAGTGTTAGATCTGCCACAAGGTTGGTCAGGATTTGCCCACCCATTTTACAGACTGATGTGACATCAGGGAACCAACGTTCCAAGTGCTCCAGGGCCTGATTGATTTCTGGAGCACAGCATGGAAGAGGAGAAGGAATTTCAGCTTTTGCACTGTTGAGGGGAGGAGTGCTTCAGAATGTTAGTTCCTCAACATTACATCTGTCTGTAAAGTGGGTTTGGGAACCATGACCTGACTAGGGGCAGATATAATATCTGCACTTTGCAGATAAAATCTCTTGCATCTGTTCCAACTTGGACTCTACGTTAGCAGTTAACAGGGTCGAATGGTGCCAGAGTGCCAACTTGTCCATAGGATGCTTTTCAGTTTATTCAGTCTGAGGATGTGGATAGGATCCTTGGAAGTTTGAGGTCTACCACCTCCTTGTATGACCCTTGTCCTTCCTGGCTACTTAAATCTTCCGGAGAGGGGGCTAGCTGACTGGGTTCAAGAAGTAGTTAATGTTTTCTTAAGAGAGGGTGTGGTTGCCCCAGCCTTGAAACAGACTGTGGTGTGTCCACTTCTAAAGAAGTCTACCCTTGACCCAGGAGATCTCAGTAATTATCGACCAGTCTCAAATGTTCCATTCTTGAACAAGGTGACTGAACAGGTGGTGGCTGGACAACTCCAAGCCTTCCTGGATGTGAATTGTTTAGATCTTTTCCAGTCTGGTTTCAGGCATGGTTATGGGACTGAAGCACCCTTGGTCACTCTGGTGAATGACTTGTGCCGGGAAATGGACAGAGGGAGTGCAACTCTGTTGATTCTCCTGGACTTCTCAGTAGCTTTCAGTACCATAGATCATGGCATCCTTCTGGACTAGGATTGGGAGGTACCGTTCTGCAGTGGTTCTGGTCCTATCTGGAGGGTAAGATTCAGAAGGTGGAGCTGAGGGACTGCTACTCAGCTCTTTGATCTATGGGGTTCCCTGTGCTCTTTAACATCAACATGAAACCACACTGGGTGAGGTCATCCAGAGATTTGGGCTGGGCTATCACCAATATGCAATTTACACTCAACTATATCTTGCACTTCCAGCTGATCCCAGGGAGGCTGTGAAAACCCTCAGCCAGTGCATTTGAGGCAGTTCTGGAGTGGATGCAGGATAATAAACTGAAGCTTAATCCTGACAAGGTGGCCGGAAGGTCTGACCTGGGATTTAAGGTGTCACCCATTCTGGATGGAGTTGCACCCCCATTGAAGGAACAGGTCCATATTCTGGGTGTGCTCTGGGACCCAGGTCAACTGCTGGAGAAGCAGATGGCAACTGTGGCCAAGAGTGTCTTTTGTCAGCTTTGACTGGTTAGCCAGTTGCAGCCGTTCATAGACAGAAGAGGTCTGGCCACTATGGTACATGCCGTGGTTCCATTGAGATTAGATTACCACAATGCGCTGTACATGAGGCTGCCCTCGAAATGTGTTCAGAAGCTTCAATTGGTACAGAACTCTGCAGCCAGGATGTTGACAGGAGTGGGTTGTAGGTGTTAAGTCCGCGTGGGGAGGACACATGAGGTCGAGACGGAGTTCCAACAACAACGCGTTTATTGTGAACAGAACAGAACTAGAGAATACAGTGAACCGGTCCTGCTTATATGCCCCCCTGGCCGCCCGCAGCCACTCCCCCCTGATCCGTGATGGGGGGAAACAACCCCCGGGTCGCCAATGGCGCATGTCGGCTTAGGGTAAATGGCGTGTGCTGGCTTGGGCCAATGGCACATGCAGGTCTAGGATCCTTCATCAGGGACTCAAACTCCTAGGTTTTCCCCTGCTTACCGGCCTAACTATGTATATACATAACACCCCTCCCCCCTAAGTCCGAACAATACATGAACACACAAAGTCCTTGAGATGGCTTGGTCTTGTTTGTGCCTGCTGTGAACGGCGCGGTGCTGGGACGGGAGTTGCTGGAACGGCAGCTGCCGCTAGTTCGGCGGAGGCTGGGCTGGATGCTCTTGCGGCGGCCAGTCCTTCCTCCAGACGGGTCTCTGGGGCACATGCCTCAGTCACTGGTGGTTTCTCCTCGGCGCACTCGGTCTCCGACGCCGCAACTTGCTCCAGCTCCGTGGCTCTGGGGAACGTGGGGCTTCCGAGGCGGTGGCGAGGTCGGGCGTGTCTCTTCATGTGTCAAGAGATTTCAGCAAGGCGAGCTGGCCTGCCTACCGGGCACTGTGAGGTTGCGGAAGATTGAAGGTGATTTCAGTGAGAGTGATCTCAGCAGGATAGCCGGACTGCCTACCAGCCTTCGTCGCCACTGTTAAATCCGCGTGGGGAGGACACACGAGGTCGAGACGGAATCCCAACAACAACACGTTTATTGTGAACAGAACTAGAGAATACAGTGAACCAGCACTGCTTATATGCCCCCCTTGCCGCCCGCGGTCACTCCCCCCCGATCAGTGATAGGGGGGAAACAACCCCCGGGTCGCCAATGGCGCGTGTCGGCTTAGGGCCAATGGTGTGTGCCGGCTTGGGCCAATGGCACATGCAGGTCTAGGATCCTTCGTCAGGGACTCAAGCTCCTAGGTTTTCCCCTGCTCACCGGCCTAACACATACATACATAACACCATCTCACTCCAGTCTTGGTCTACCTACACTGTCTTCCAATTTGTTTCCGGGCACAATTCAAGGTGCTCGTCTTGACCTCCCAAGCCCTACATGGTTTGGGACTAACATACCTGAAGAAATGCCTAATCCTGTATATACCTGCCCAACCATGGGACTTCAGCGGGGTATAATGGGGTATAATGCCATACAATCCACCTGCCGCATCACCTCATGTTGTTTTTATTGCACTGGATAATGCTGTAGTCACTTTGTAATGCTTTTTTGGAGTTGATTAAGAGAGCAGGATCGATCAACTAGTTTCTGGGCACTTTCCTGAGATCGCCTCACACAGAGCACAGCACATTACAGTAATGTAATCATAATGTTACTATGGCATGTGTCACTGCAGCCAGGTCATTTTAACCATTGGGAAACCTATTTAAGGTGGCAAAAAAGCACTCCTGGCCACCTCTGGAATCTGCTTCTTCGGCACAGCTAGAGCACCCCCAAATCTGATGCTTCAAGGGGAGTAACATCCTGTCCAAAACTGGCTGTATGACATCTGTACAATGCCAATTTCTATGCTAGCGCTGGATTATGGAGGACTGTGGGGATAATTCCAATAAGTTATGGCTGTCTGCATTTGTTTCTTTACAAAATAACACCAAGTGGCCTTGAGTGTATCTGTGCATGTATGCAAAACACAATCTTGGCTCCCCAGAATTATTTCTTCCTGGCAGGTGTCCAATAGCAACCATATAAATCAGCTGCCTTCTACACATAAAGAACATAGATTCTCTAATGCCTCATTTACATCTCCTTGAATTATAAAAATATTCCCTTTGCAGACATTGGCAGCATTGGAAGACCAGACCAATCCATATGCTGCCCTGATTTTTAAGGCCCAAAAGGATGCGGTTAATCCCTTTCAAACCTTGAAAATACTTGGAGGCTTTCCAAACTGTCCGCTGAACATTTCCCCTTCAGAAAATGGTTGGTGGGTATTCAAATTGTAAAAGGCCTTTGGCTCAGGATGTGATCTTGCAACCCAATATAATTCCTGCTTCTCTGATCCTTCAATCCTTCCTCAAAACCCATCTCTTAAGCATGGCTTATCCTGAACCATCAACCACACTGTTTCTGTAACATCTATTGCCTCTTCCTCAAACTTATGTTCTTAAATAAATAAAATAAGGGGCTTGTGATGGTTACATTTTGAGTGTATTAAAGTGTACTTTAAATATAAATTGTATGAAATGAAAGTTCATCTTACTCAAAGTAAAATTTATGATCATATGTGAAAAATACATTTTAAAACAAAAGTGAGACCAGGCAAACCAATACAATGTATGATTTCACTGGAATAGGCACAAACCTCAGAGGCAAATGAGAAATCTTTGAATTCCTTTTTGAAGAGGAAACATTTAAGAAAACTAAGAAAGGAGATTTTTACTGAAGCAAAACAGTTTTTGAATTGTAAAGCTCTAAATGAATAAAGTAAAGTCTTTGAATACGAAGATGATTAAAAAGACAAAATCATTAGCAAAAAGATATTTACAAGTTTGGTCTCTTTCATTTTGACTGTAATTTTAATTAGTTGGACACTGGGGGGGATGAAAATGAAAGCCTACATCATGTACTTACTCTTTAAATTGCATTCCACCTTAATTTTATGCTCTTCAGTTCTTAATTTCCTTTGGTTTTTTTGTTCTATGTAATCCGGTTATCAGACTAAAGTGATTTTCTCTCAACCAGGTTTAACATTCAGCATTTCAAAGGCGGGGTGGGGGGGTGGGGTGGGGGATAACACAACTTCAGTTTCCATTCTTTCATTCATTACAACTCTTCAGGTAACTTTTATGTCCTGTTATGTATACACTTATATTATTTCATTAGAATCACCATTTTATATGTATTATAGCTTCATATATTCTAAGAGCCCCTCCACCCCAATGTATACCTTGCCAATGAGGTGATATGAAGAACCAGAATATAGAGATCTGGCTTCCAGGGATAAAGGGAGACTTACTTTACTTTCCTTCCTAGCTCCCATGACCCACTGGTTTTGAGCAGTTAATGGGGAGTTCATAGGGGAAATGCTAGTAAGTATATGACGTCCCCATGTGTACAAGTCCAAATTTACTAAAGGGTTTTTTTTACACTAGGGAAAGGTATATATGTAACCAAAGATTGTTGTATTTTGATGTACAGTTTTTAATTATTTAAATTAAAGTTTTAAATATTAGGGTTTTTTTGTACTTTACAGTGATATATCCTTTTCCCCAGTATTTTGGACTGCCTTATACCAAATCAGACTCTTGGTCTATCAAGGTTACTATTGCTTCTGTAACTGGCAACAACTGTCCAGGGTTTCAGGTGGAGGTTGTTCATATCACCCGCTACCTGATCATTTTACCCGAATATACAAAGGATTGAACCTGGGACATTCTGCATGCAAAGTTGCAGATGCTATATCATTGAGCTACAGCTCCTCTTTAAGTATCAATGTGGTAAAGTAGATAAAAATTTGGAGTTTAGATGTGGGAGGCCCTCCTCAGCCACAAGTTGCCTCTCAGCCTATCCAATCTGCTAAATTTATCAGGATAAGTGGAAAAACTGCAAAGCTGAGAAGTGCTATAGAACAAAACATAACAGTCTCGCTGCTAAAATCCTAGATGTGCCTACTCAGAATAAGGTCTCACTGAGTTCAATGGGACACAGTTCCTTGTAAGCCTACAGCTCAAAAAGCACTGTTTATGGAGAAATCTCTCCCCCACACCATCCTGGAAATAATAAAGCCAAACATGTTTAACCAAATTATCCCATCACATCACATTTTAAGAAGGGTTGTTAAAATGTTGATGAATGAATATTGTGTAAGATGATGAGTCAGGGGGTACTAAAAGGACCAAATGGGTAAGTTCCACTAGATACTACCATAAGTACCAAGATGTTATACTTTATAACCCAGTGTGATTAAACTGCATGAAAATTAAGATGTGATAATGCTACAGTAAAATAAGTCTTAAAAATAAAGAAGCTTCTAACTAAACTGCAACATTAAAAACCATGAAGGAAATACTAGCAGAAGATGTTTCTTAGAAGGGTGACCTTGTAGGTAGAAGGGATCACGTGGAAGGGATTATTTTAATATTTAGTTACAGTCAAGGGTGAGAAGAAGAATTCACCCAGGTACCGGTAAGCACAATTGCCTACTGTTATACTAAGAACCTGATTTATTGAAAACAGTTTACAAAGTTGAGCAACCAAAGTTGCGACTGAAGTTTTCCAGAGGTCCTTCATCAACAAAAGGAGCAGGAGGAGGAACTTAGCCTAGATCTGTTCTTGATCATCAGATTATGGACAAATATTAACACTTCCTAGCTTAACACCTATATTTATGATCTGTGTGGAAACAACAACTAATCAAAGTGTTTCATAATCTGTCTTCTCATTGAGGTAGGTTCTGATTAGGCTATCACCTCTACCTGTTATAGTTTTCTATGCTTTACTGGATCCATTTTCCCTATGTAATACAGACCCAGAACATTAACTCACTGGTCTCAGCTAAGCAACAAGTTCTGCTACGCTGTTGTAGACCTTTGAAGGCCAAACCAGATGAGAGGCTGGAAGATTCATGAATGGATATCCAATAGACATGCTGAGAACATCAACACAAATGTGATCACTGGACAGATTTGCCTTGCGTGAACTCCCTTATTTACTCATGATATGAGCTCCTGATCTCAATGATCCCTAGCAAAGTGCATCTTGAGTAGTTTGTCCCCCTTTGTATGTGCGCAGGTGGAAACATCTTTTAAATTAGTAGACTATTACTCATTTTGGGGGCCTGCACAGTCAGAGGCACCCATTTGAGAAGTAATCACAAGAACTGACTGCAAGATTATCTGGGTTCATTGGCAGATACTGTAAGCACACATGTGTAGCAAGTCTCAATGCAAATGGTTTTGTTTTTCTTTTTCCTAAGTGACTTTTACACACTGGAGGTGTCCGTGCCAAAAGACAGTTACATGTAATTATTTATTATTAATGTTTACAAGCCTTATATCCTGCCCTCACAAGGACAACCAAGGTGGCCAACAATTTAAAACATGCATGATAATGTTGCCTTTATATTTCCCCCAGCAGATCAAATAATTCCAGGAGGGTATTTGAAATTGGGGAAATGATGTGGGGTAGAAGAACTATACACTCCCCCAAAAACATTCCCCCCAAACCCCTCTGGCCTGAATCAGGGCTCTTCATGGCTGCCATTTACTGAGGGGGGGGTGAACATGCTAATGAGCTATTTATGGATCATCCAGCATCTTCTCTAGTTTGACTCCAATAACATGGATTTCTATTCCATGATATGGTTCCTTCAACACCATAATTGCTGAACAACACCATAATCTAGTTACCCCAAGCAGACTGAAAATTTTTTGGCCCTGGAAGGTGGAAAAGGTTCACTAGTCTACTCTCTTCCCCAAGACATAAAATTCCCAACAGATATAGCTTATTTATTTTACTTTGTTTTACAAAATGTATGAGGGTCACAAAGGCGGCTAACAAAATATACAGAATAAAATCATATCTTAAAAAACGTTAAAACCAACAAAAATGCATCATTAAAACAAATAAAACCAGAACTAAAATACACATACAAAACAATTAAAACATTGAGCAGGAAAGAGGGAATGCCAAATGGAACAAAAAAGTTGTCATCCACTGGCAGAGGATGGCAACATAAGTGGACAGATGAGTTTCTCCAAGGGAGTCCCAAGAGATCCCGTGCCACAACCAAGAAGGCGCTCTCCCAGGTGGCCACCTGCCTAAACTCAGAAGGCAGGGGCACCAGAAGAAGGGCTGTGCACCAAAAACAGGTATATATTTAATACTTAAGTCACTATGCAAACTTTTAATAGGTAATGTCCACAGCTAAAAAGCTGAAACTGAATGGAAAATGTTCCTGTTATTCAACTTTTCCTTGAAAATCTTCAGATAAGGAGAACCTTCAACATTCGTAGCCAGTTAGAATGACAACTCCCTTTAATTAAGCCCATTGTTACTGGATCTATTATTAGCTTGAGAGCTGGGCACAACCCAAGTAGAATATAATTAGGATATGAGTTAATTCCGCACATGTTGAAGTAATCATCTCATACATGTAGCACAAAGGCTGCTCATGTCTACTGTGCTGTTGTCAGGATTCATTCCCAGCCTTCCACTTTGGCCCATGTCATCAAGGCAACTAAATCCAGCTGCATGTATAAAGCTTGGTTCCAGTGAATTCACATCAGTCCTCATTAATGACATGGCAGAAAACTCATGGCAGGCTGGCTTACAGTGTATATAGCTCACTGTTACCCTTGGTGAACTCTTGCTTGGCTCTGGACTGTTGATTTCTTTCTTTGGAATAGCTTGATCTATTAGACTGGGCTGCTGAATCCATGATCAGCCATACCTCAGTCTGGACTTGACCAATGTGTAGGGTTGCCAGGTCCCTCTTTACCACCGGCGGGAGGTTTTTGGGGTGGAGCCTAAGGAGGGTGGGGTTTGGGGAGGGTCTTCAATGCCATAGTCTAGAGTCCAATTGCCAATTGCCATTTTCTCCAGGTGAACTGATCTGTACTGGATGGAGATCAGTTGTAATAGCAGGAGATCTCCTGCTAGTACCTGGAGGTTGGCAACCCTATCAATGTGACAGTTTAAGGAGGCTAAAGTCCGGGGTGGGGAGCACAAGTATTACTGTGTTGCCAAGGTATGAGCAGAGAACCAGACTTCCCATATTTATATCAGATGTAGCCAATCTGGAGGTTTCATATTGCCTGCCAGTCACAGGAGCTGATGATCTACATCCCTATCCCTTTTGTACCAGAAGAGTCCTCTGTGGCCTGAGCAAACACAGTTTCAGGCAAGACCCCCCCCCCTTTGACCTTCCTATAGACTCTGTGAGCGTGTGCGTGGGTGTGGAATCAACCACACTTTAGCCATGGCACAAGCTGTGCTTTTCGCAGATCCACATTCTCAACCTGCATTCTCAGTGTGACAGTTTGTGTGAATTGTCCCTCACACACATGCTACATTTAGATGCTACCCCAAGCTCTGGAGAACTTCAAGTACCTTACCAAAATGTCTGTCAGAAGCACATCTGTACATCCTATACAAAGATTGGCATGCTAAAACCTTGGGTCTGCATCCTAAATGGCAGAATCGCTTAATATTGAAGTCTAGACATCATAAACATTCTTAAGCTCCTATGCTTTTCTTCCCTGTACCCCTTCTACTCAGGTCTTCTTAGTCTCTACAAATCCTTGGCTTACCAGTTTTATTACAGAGATCAGTCTGCTGTGTGACTTCATTCAGCAATGTCCAGTTTTACCATCTGGTCTAACTAAGCTTCTGCTTTCTCTCTCAGAAACCATGGAAATTTACATGGCATATGTACTTTTGCGCACGCACTGGGATCCTCAACACTGTTAAGGTTTCCCCCCTTTGTTGTACAATGCATCCCAATAAAAGCCATCATCCAGCCTGCTAAGTAATATGGTCTCTACCTATTTTAGTAGATAAAGGGCCAAACTAGACATGACAATGCAGTTGCTGTTGCTATTCATGTGCCTAAAGCAAGAGTGGGGATGTCTAATTTTTTTCAGTAAAAAACAGAAAGGGAACATGAACCTGTCCGTGGTCCCAGTTGGGGGGTTGAGTGGCATCTGGGACAGGCACACCAGATCTTGGAGCATGGAAGATCTTAGTAAGCTGGGGGGTGGACACCATCTTCACTTTCCACCATACACAGTACTTCAACAGGTCCATCTTTTTCTCTTCCAGCTGCTGCCCCCAGCTCCTGCAACCACTGCCTTTAAGGCCTGCCCCCAACAACTAGAAACACCCCTGGAGCCTGGCCCTTCCTTCCCCTCACCTCACACAGCTGTTGTGGTGTGGCCCCAGCAGCACACCCTCCCTACCCAGGGCTGTGGATACCACCACTCATCACTGGCTATACCTGGCCTATACGTCGATCTTCAGATTCCTGGCCCTGGCGGCCCCAGCATCCAGCCCTATCTCTCCTGCTGGTTCAGAGTTGCCAACACCAGAGTGGGAGCGCAGCCCCCCGGGAAGGGCCATGTCACAACTTCCCTTTCTTATCTCCAGTGGTTGCTCACCTCAATTACTTTTCCCCTAAGACCAGCTTTACAGGAAGTATTGGGCAGAAGTTGGACTGAAAGAAAATAACCTCAAATGATGGTCTATGAAAAGGTAAGGCAAGAAAGGACAAGATTTCAGCTCTGCCCAAGTGCATACCTCCCTTTTCATGTCACGATTAGACTCCCTCTCTAGGGAGTCTAATTTTAAGCACTTGATCCTGTACAACACATAGCATCTTATGAGGCATTTATAAAATGTCATAAATAGGCCATATAATGGTAATGAATATGTAGGTAGGCTGGCTGGTGAGTGGGAATTTTGCCACCAAGAAACCTGACCCTGAGTAGAAAAGTTCTCATTCGCCTCAGTGTAGGAACTGTTAATAATCCCTGGTCTCATGATCAGAGCATCAAATTTAAATTTATTATTAATACAGCTCATCTTTCCTATTCTGAAAATAAACCTCTAATATAAATCATTATTTATTACAAGGTAGCACACCACAGGGGAAGTGTAGAGTAGTAGGCAAGCTTTAGGAAAGCTTCCCTTTGAAGAACACCTGATAAGCTTTTGGGGAACCCTAGGGTTCTCCAGGACTTGGTATGAAGCCCACAGATCCAGAGATACTTCTACCACAACAGTAGAAAAACCAGATCTGGAAGATCATATCCCAGGTTTCTTTCTTCCTTATCATCCTTTGGAATAAAACAGCATTTACCTTCAAAGGAGGTGGGGGGGGGAATGAAATGTGTTCAACATATGGCGTCCAAGACCGTTTGATATTTTAAATCTATAGTAAATGTCAGGAACAATTTTTACTGCCCTCCCTACACTACAAGCGCTTGGATCGTTTGTCTTTCAAAGGACTAGTAAACCTTAATTTGCTTGAGCAGCTCTCCGTGGATTTTTATTGTTTCTTACGGCTGCCTCTCAACTCATGCAATTTGTAAAACTAAATATGAACTGCTAAACTCCATCAATCCAGTAGTATTCTTTTAATATCAATTTTTACATAATTAGCCTCCAAACTGTGTTCAATTACTGACAATTAATCTCCTGTGCTTGGGAAGGACAACATTCATTTCACAGTCAGCAGCAACCGAAAAGGAGGATGGTTCCAATTTGACACGGGTGTGGGGGACTACTTTCTTTCCTCTCACTGTAAGAAGGCAGCAATGGGTTCACTCATGGATGTGCCCCACCCAATGACAGCAGTGTCAATTGATGGCTTGCATGTATGAACCCGTTGTTGCTTCATACATAGGGTTGTCAGGCCTGGCCTGGCAAGCAATGAGAGACCAGGGGTGTGTGGAGGACATGGGGTGGTCATGCTTCTCCAGAAATCACCGGGAACTCTATGGCTAACAAAAATTCCCTCACACTGGCTGCTGGAGAGCCAACAGGTAACACCCTCTGGGGGCAGGAGATCTCCCTCCCCCAGTGGATATATTTCAACCCTATACATGCCACTATGGAGACCCTCTAGACCTAGAAAATAGGCAGGTCTCCACAGATAAGTCAGGAAAACCAACCGGGATGAGGGCCACTTATTTAAACAGCTTTACAAAAAAGGATTGGAAAGTTCATGAAGATTTGGTCTATTGGGAACTATTATTCCTGGTAGTTAAGTGTGTCGCGGTTCGGGCCGTTAAGTGCCTACACTCTTAGAATGTACCATTTACTGAGAAATGGAGTTATCTTATTCAGTGAGACACCACTAGACCGGAATCAACGGTTCCTAGAAACTTGTTATTGCTTCTAGGACATCTCTTGAACACGCCAATAAATTTATAATAATGGACAACAGTAGAAGTATATATAAAAAACACATTTATTTACATTATACAATATATGCTTTTTGGTTGCAAAGCCTTAAAATATCATATAAGGATAGACATCATTAGTCTTAAACATGTTTATGTAGCAAGTAATCATTCACATTCTCTATGCCTCCATAAAGGAGTATCTTAGTCAGAATATATTCATAAAGTATCCTTAGTGCAATGCACCTTCATTCAGAATATAAGGTTACAGAAATCCTGTCAAAATATGGTTAATTCTTTGGAGAAAGATTTGGTTAGAAACATCCTAACTTAAATCATTCAAAACATCATAACATTTCTGTACAGAAGACACACTATACCTTGCTGTGCCAATCTGTGTATGTGCATTGTGCATATCTCACAGAGTACAGAGAATCTCCTTTCCCTTCAGGAACTTCTCTGGTCTCTTGCTCTGAGGAGGTTCAGAAGTCCCTCTGTTAAGTAGAGGACGTTCTGACACAATCCCAGAGGTCTAGCTATTAGCCCTGTGTTCAGGATGCTTCTTAGCATTGGTAAGCCAAATAGGCTTAGTTTGTAAGAATCCATAAATCTGATGGACTCTCAGTGTTCCATTACATGGAAAGATCACTGCACTTAGATTCCTATTCAAAGAATAGGAATTCTAAGGGTCTCTATCCTCTTCTAGGAATAGAGCAGTCTCACAAGAAGACTGTAAGTAAGATATGTTGAAATATCCAGATCTTGATATTTCAAGATATCTCTGAACTTCTGTCCACGCAAGGATCAGAGTTTCAATGTTTTACATCTCAAGCCTTTTGAGATGGAGAAGTGCTACATCAGACAGCTGCAGTCTGCCAGCCATAGCATTCTAAAATGCAAGCTGGACTGTGGCTGGTATTTATACTATTTCTAGACCCATTAAGAGTGAAGATTGTTCCTTTCCCCTCTTCCTTAGCCCTCAAAAGGGTACTTTTATTTTCCCTTTCTTATCCAATACCAGGAGCTTAGTGGTTTCTTTTCCTGTCTTCTGATATCTTGTTGTCCAAATATGGACATCCTTCCCTTTCAGTCCTCTGTGCCTAAAGTATAAATACTCATTTCTGAGTTACCTGATCAAGTTACATATTTAATTTTTATACCATCCTCTTCGTTAGGACTATACGCATTAAATGAGACTACTTAGAAATCTGTAGCACAACGTTTAACCATAGAACTCATGAAACACAATTATTGTTTACATTTGTCACTTTGTAACATCTTTTAGTAACTGACAGCCTTGGGCAGATTACAAAAGGCAAGAAAGCTTGTTACTCTTATCCTGAGAGAACTTATAATGCCTTTAGGCTATACTTTAAGCACAAGTTCAACTATTAATGCACTCTTAGTACATTAAGATATCTTAAGACCTTGAAAAGGCCATTTAAGATTCTGACATCTGGCAGCTGAGTCAGAAAGGTGACTTTTACACTGCCCCTTCAAGGACAAAGCCAGAGTAACTTTAGTAGTTAGCTTTGATAGAGCTAACCTTGAGAGTAGTCAGTCAGCCCGACACAGAGCTTAGCCTGTCAGCATGACACAGACTTTCATTATACATTACACAAACCTCTGTATGTGTATGTGTGTTTAAGCCCTATATGGAATTAATTCTGCACATGTTCATAAGATACCATGATCATGTCAGAGACTGCTACACCCTCTCCTATGAACATTTGCAGCATTTATTCCCGCAAAATATTCAACATGTCACAGAAATACAAAAACACAACTTAGGTACATTCATTAAGTTGTAGAGTCTTTCAATTTTCTTGGATCTGTCATTCCAATTTTTTTTTTTTGAATCCTCCATTTTTATCCATTTGTTCATTAGGAAATAGTCCATAAGCAAATCTTCTTATCTGTTCTCACTCCGAGGCTTAAGGGAGAGAGAGACCCTTAGTTAAAGGGTCCAAGACAGTAAAAGAACTTAATTTTGTATAAAGCTTCTCTGCACATTTCAGAGAAGTACTGAAACCAAGTATTGAATACAGCAGTATTCTACCTCATTTTATACATTTAAGAATATGAGATGGGAATCCATGAGCATAGCATGCCTCATGAATCCCCCCCATGCTCATGGAATACCATAGAATCAATCACCAAAATTAAGTAGCAGTGAGAAACAGTATCACTATCATATAACAATACAAATCAAACTGTTATACAGCAGAGCCATTACATGTAGGCTATTACAAAATATTACAAAATAACAATGAAGTACAATGAAGGAGATGCCTTTACATAAGTCTTCATGCCATAATATAATGTCTTCTTCAATCAGTTGCCTTCAAACATTTGCATCTGTAAATCCATAGTTCTTCCTACCTCAGTGGAGGAAAGTATTTAAAAACAATCTGTTAATCACAATTCCAAAGCATTTAACAGTAGCTGTACTTTTCAAACCAGCGTTAAAGCTTAACTAAGCTCATAAGTGCAACTGCAATCATATAGTCCTTTAGTGTTACTTCTCTGAAAACACCAAGACCAGGGTCATATAGCCCATATAATTTACAAGAACTTTGACCATGAAAATCCTTGACAATATATAGTTTAAGCATTCTATGCTTGATACATATAAATTGTGGCATATATGCATCCCTGTTAGCAATGGTTATAACTGCATAGGAAACCTCGGTTTCACAAAAGCTTATTCAGTGAACGAGAGAGAGGAGGGAGTTTACGCATATCTTATCTGGAGCTGTTGGCTCTAAGCCCAGACACAGCTCTCTTCATTTTTTCCAAAGTCAAGCCTCGGCACAGGAAAAAAGTGGTCGTTTTAAAATGTACTGTAAATGATAGAACGTTCGTTCGTTGTTAAAAAAGGTTAATCTCATGTAGATTGAGATGAGCCCTCAATCATGTATAATTTCGTAGGATTGCATTAAACCCATTCCAGAATTGGTCTTTTTGGCTTTTGGTTTAAAAGCATGGCCAAACGTTTGTCTCAAACAAATTGGAGCTGCAAGGTTAACATTGCAATATTCTACAAAAATATGTCAAAGACCATGTTTTGGGTTCTTCAGATTGACATCCGTACAGTTATAGTTCAATTCTGTATAATACTAATACATTCTGAATTGTAACAAACATGAATAGTATATTTATAATATACTCACACACCCACAAATCTTAAGACCTGCTCACTGCAGAGACCAGGAACTTGTGTCTCCCTTAGTGGGCAGCACTCATTATGGGTGAACAATTTATGTTTGTAAAATGTAAGTGTGAGAAGCTTTCACATTCTTAATATACAAGTATAGGCAATACCTCACATTACATTGTATATTTATTACATTCAATTAGGCATATAATCAATTATGCCATACATTCCCTGTGGGAAATATATCATTTTTACCTCCAATTACCTGGTGTCATGAAATACTCTAGGAAATATTCTTGTTTACACCCTTGGCATAATCTTTTTGTATTCAGCTTTCAAAACTCTAGACCATATTATTTCCATCTCTGGATACATATCTTCTTTGAAGCACTTTACTTGCTTGTAGTCATATTTTGCTGAACTGTGAGCTTTTCTCAGCTATGTTAGCCAGCATATGAACATCAGTATATAGAAATCTATACAGTCTTGTTTGACTATTTCTTCTTATCACCAAAGCTTCTTTGGAGCATAAACCTACAACTTTGTTGTGGTGTTCTATGATCTTCCACTTTAAGTTTATCTTCAGGAAGAATAAGATTACAGTTTCTTTCTTTCTGTATCATTTTGTAAAAAATATTATTTCTCATTCTGGTCATCATAATACAATTCTTCTTGTTGTGCCGTTTAGTCTTGGATAATCATCTGCAATGAACTCTTTTGTGGGCCATTCACAAAGTTTTCTCCAAGAGGAACAACACAAAAAAGAGTCTTAATGTCCCGTTTACGTAGCTACATATCTTGGACTTCCTAAACTGAAGTCCCTCTCCTTAGGATAGAATGAGGTTAAAGCTTCCAGCTTCTCTTGTATATGGAGCTTCCATCATACAGACTCACTGATCTTTAATTCTTTTTCCAATGGCATTGGAATATACTATAATATACTGAAGCATAATTATTTCTTGCTTCTTTATCATAAAGCATTTATGCTAGTCTTGCATTTTCTTCTTGGATGCAAAGTATATAAAAAAGTTCACTGTACCTTTATCAAGGCTGTCTTCAATCCTTTGTTGAATGACGAATATGGTTGATATGGTTGTTTCTTCCATATTTCTTCTGACATGAATATTGATTCATCACATTTATGGTATCATCAGTTCCTCCAGCCCATATAAGTTTGCATTTTAGACTGTCTCTGAGGAGTTTGCCTCAAACTCATAAAGGTCTATCATGAGAGTCCTTATCTCAAAAGGTCCTCTATGCAGGGGTTTTGACTTGCTGCAATCCGATGTACACATACTGGGTGGTATCCCAAAACATCAATTGCTCACAAGCTTAGAGGTATACTTGCTTCTGAGTATATAAATGGGTTGGATGGATAAACAGTTGTTTTCACGCATAACATATATCACATCATTTTTCAGACATCAATACCTGCTTCTGATGATTGGTGTAGATAACCATTGTCAAGTCACCAAGCAGGGGTAGGTTCCAGATCAGAGTTAGTCACTTATTCTGGGGGGTGACTTTTTCTGCCAATTCAATCAGAGACTCATCAGGTTAGTCTCTGTATATTCTCTTCTTCAGCTGCACATCTTATGTAGCAGATGGATTCCAATACAGTTCAGATACAGTAGGCCTGGCATCTGTCTGTTGTTTATAGCTGTGGAGTAAATACAGTTTTACTTACTTCTTTAACAATGATCCCTTTGGGCTGTGTTCCATCATATTATGTTCCACTATGTGGTTTTCACAACTCTTCAAAATATTCTCTTCAGATCATTGTTCAATTATTTTCTTCAAACATATATGGTCCATTATTCTCAGATGACCTCAGTCTGGTGATGGCATTTCACCAAATTCTTCTTTCACATCTGCTGGAAAGTAAGATCTAGAACACTTGTACTTTCTGAAAAGTATAACATATACTTATATAAAATATCTTCATGTTTCTGAACATTATCATTGGTCTGAGTAATACCAGCTGAACCTTATCCAAATTCCTAGACACCAAGATTCCTTTTACTCTATTTGGAGATAAAAACGAAATATTTTTACAATGAATCATTGTATATTTTCTTTCAATCATATTTATAATGCATGATATTTACTAAGTAATTACACATTGGGGAACAAATAGGAGTTCAATCATACTACATGTCATTCTGTCCTTTTTTCGCTCCACTTACCCACTACTTAGGGTGTGACAAACGCTCCTGTATTTATGATCATAATTGCCCAGGTTTCAGTTTGTCTATCCAGCAGACAACTGTTTGTCCTTAGTACAATAATCTCATAATAGCATAATGAGGAACAGAAAAGTGAGTAGCAGACATCCCTTCAACCACCTGAACACTCGTGGGTTAAGAACCAAGTAAAGAAACATACATTCCATTTCATTAATATTCATTTGTATTCATCATGTCTTACATTCTCTTATATAAGTACATGTTTCAGAAATTCCAGATATTTTCTAATCTGGCATATAGCATTGTATGTGTACCTTAGTACTTCAATTCAACATATCAATACATTTAAAACCTTATGTACCTTAGTACAATCATCAATACATCTTAATGTATCTTAATATATCTGACTGCATATCATACAGTTATCACATAGAGTTGCTTACTTGCTCAGCCACCTGTAGGCTGTTATTGAAAAGGCTAGTACAGTATAGTAGCCTTCATTTCTCTATAAGTACTTAGAGAAATGCCCATTGGTTTAGTTGTGCCCTGGCTCAATGTACAGTATACAAAGGGCAGTAGATTGCAAAGTAATGTTACCTTTACCTTCACCTTATGAAGTCAGTCAATTCCTGACTGTGGTATTGTCATTGTAGTCTCTTCTACAAGCTTTGCAAATATATAGAGCCAAAATCTCCTAAGCCATGCTTTAGGATCCTGCAGGAATAAATACCAATGGTTTAAATTGTGTGCTTGCAAAACACTCTGAATTTGAACCCACGTCTGGATTCAAACCCTTCGCTCTGTCCTGCCGCGGTCGCCAACTGTCGCGGTTCGGGCCGTTAAGTGCCTACACTCTTAGAATGTACCATTTACTGAGAAATGGAGTTATCTTATTCAGTGAGACACCACTAGACCGGAATCAACGGTTCCTAGAAACTTGTTATTGCTTCTAGGACATCTCTTGAACACGCCAATAAATTTATAATAATGGACAAGAGTAGAAGTATATATAAAAAACACATTTATTTACATTATACAATATATGCTTTTTGGTTGCAAAGCCTTAAAATATCATATAAGGATAGACATCATTAGTCTTAAACATGTTTATGTAGCAAGTAATCATTCACATTCTCTATGCCTCCATAAAGGAGTATCTTAGTCAGAATATATTCATAAAGTATCCTTAGTGCAATGCACCTTCATTCAGAATATAAGGTTACAGAAATCCTGTCAAAATATGGTTAATTCTTTGGAGAAAGATTTGGTTAGAAACATCCTAACTTAAATCATTCAAAACATCATAACATTTCTGTACAGAAGACACACTATACCTTGCTGTGCCAATCTGTGTATGTGCATTGTGCATATCTCACAGAGTACAGAGAATCTCCTTTCCCTTCAGGAACTTCTCTGGTCTCTTGCTCTGAGGAGGTTCAGAAGTCCCTCTGTTAAGTAGAGGACGTTCTGACACAATCCCAGAGGTCTAGCTATTAGCCCTGTGTTCAGGATGCTTCTTAGCATTGGTAAGCCAAATAGGCTTAGTTTGTAAGAATCCATAAATCTGATGGACTCTCAGTGTTCCATTACATGGAAAGATCACTGCACTTAGATTCCTATTCAAAGAATAGGAATTCTAAGGGTCTCTATCCTCTTCTAGGAATAGAGCAGTCTCACAAGAAGACTGTAAGTAAGATATGTTGAAATATCCAGATCTTGATATTTCAAGATATCTCTGAACTTCTGTCCACGCAAGGATCAGAGTTTCAATGTTTTACATCTCAAGCCTTTTGAGATGGAGAAGTGCTACATCAGACAGCTGCAGTCTGCCAGCCATAGCATTCTAAAATGCAAGCTGGACTGTGGCTGGTATTTATACTATTTCTAGACCCATTAAGAGTGAAGATTGTTCCTTTCCCCTCTTCCTTAGCCCTCAAAAGGGTACTTTTATTTTCCCTTTCTTATCCAATACCAGGAGCTTAGTGGTTTCTTTTCCTGTCTTCTGATATCTTGTTGTCCAAATATGGACATCCTTCCCTTTCAGTCCTCTGTGCCTAAAGTATAAATACTCATTTCTGAGTTACCTGATCAAGTTACATATTTAATTTTTATACCATCCTCTTCGTTAGGACTATACGCATTAAATGAGACTACTTAGAAATCTGTAGCACAACGTTTAACCATAGAACTCATGAAACACAATTATTGTTTACATTTGTCACTTTGTAACATCTTTTAGTAACTGACAGCCTTGGGCAGATTACAAAAGGCAAGAAAGCTTGTTACTCTTATCCTGAGAGAACTTATAATGCCTTTAGGCTATACTTTAAGCACAAGTTCAACTATTAATGCACTCTTAGTACATTAAGATATCTTAAGACCTTGAAAAGGCCATTTAAGATTCTGACATCTGGCAGCTGAGTCAGAAAGGTGACTTTTACACTGCCCCTTCAAGGACAAAGCCAGAGTAACTTTAGTAGTTAGCTTTGATAGAGCTAACCTTGAGAGTAGTCAGTCAGCCCGACACAGAGCTTAGCCTGTCAGCATGACACAGACTTTCATTATACATTACACAAACCTCTGTATGTGTATGTGTGTTTAAGCCCTATATGGAATTAATTCTGCACATGTTCATAAGATACCATGATCATGTCAGAGACTGCTACACCCTCTCCTATGAACATTTGCAGCATTTATTCCCGCAAAATATTCAACATGTCACAGAAATACAAAAACACAACTTAGGTACATTCATTAAGTTGTAGAGTCTTTCAATTTTCTTGGATCTGTCATTCCAATTTTTTTTTTTGAATCCTCCATTTTTATCCATTTGTTCATTAGGAAATAGTCCATAAGCAAATCTTCTTATCTGTTCTCACTCCGAGGCTTAAGGGAGAGAGAGACCCTTAGTTAAAGGGTCCAAGACAGTAAAAGAACTTAATTTTGTATAAAGCTTCTCTGCACATTTCAGAGAAGTACTGAAACCAAGTATTGAATACAGCAGTATTCTACCTCATTTTATACATTTAAGAATATGAGATGGGAATCCATGAGCATAGCATGCCTCATGAATCCCCCCCATGCTCATGGAATACCATAGAATCAATCACCAAAATTAAGTAGCAGTGAGAAACAGTATCACTATCATATAACAATACAAATCAAACTGTTATACAGCAGAGCCATTACATGTAGGCTATTACAAAATATTACAAAATAACAATGAAGTACAATGAAGGAGATGCCTTTACATAAGTCTTCATGCCATAATATAATGTCTTCTTCAATCAGTTGCCTTCAAACATTTGCATCTGTAAATCCATAGTTCTTCCTACCTCAGTGGAGGAAAGTATTTAAAAACAATCTGTTAATCACAATTCCAAAGCATTTAACAGTAGCTGTACTTTTCAAACCAGCGTTAAAGCTTAACTAAGCTCATAAGTGCAACTGCAATCATATAGTCCTTTAGTGTTACTTCTCTGAAAACACCAAGACCAGGGTCATATAGCCCATATAATTTACAAGAACTTTGACCATGAAAATCCTTGACAATATATAGTTTAAGCATTCTATGCTTGATACATATAAATTGTGGCATATATGCATCCCTGTTAGCAATGGTTATAACTGCATAGGAAACCTCGGTTTCACAAAAGCTTATTCAGTGAACGAGAGAGAGGAGGGAGTTTACGCATATCTTATCTGGAGCTGTTGGCTCTAAGCCCAGACACAGCTCTCTTCATTTTTTCCAAAGTCAAGCCTCGGCACAGGAAAAAAGTGGTCGTTTTAAAATGTACTGTAAATGATAGAACGTTCGTTCGTTGTTAAAAAAGGTTAATCTCATGTAGATTGAGATGAGCCCTCAATCATGTATAATTTCGTAGGATTGCATTAAACCCATTCCAGAATTGGTCTTTTTGGCTTTTGGTTTAAAAGCATGGCCAAACGTTTGTCTCAAACAAATTGGAGCTGCAAGGTTAACATTGCAATATTCTACAAAAATATGTCAAAGACCATGTTTTGGGTTCTTCAGATTGACATCCGTACAGTTATAGTTCAATTCTGTATAATACTAATACATTCTGAATTGTAACAAACATGAATAGTATATTTATAATATACTCACACACCCACAAATCTTAAGACCTGCTCACTGCAGAGACCAGGAACTTGTGTCTCCCTTAGTGGGCAGCACTCATTATGGGTGAACAATTTATGTTTGTAAAATGTAAGTGTGAGAAGCTTTCACATTCTTAATATACAAGTATAGGCAATACCTCACATTACATTGTATATTTATTACATTCAATTAGGCATATAATCAATTATGCCATACATTCCCTGTGGGAAATATATCATTTTTACCTCCAATTACCTGGTGTCATGAAATACTCTAGGAAATATTCTTGTTTACACCCTTGGCGTAATCTTTTTGTATTCAGCTTTCAAAACTCTAGACCATATTATTTCCATCTCTGGATACATATCTTCTTTGAAGCACTTTACTTGCTTGTAGTCATATTTTGCTGAACTGTGAGCTTTTCTCAGCTATGTTAGCCAGCATATGAACATCAGTATATAGAAATCTATACAGTCTTGTTTGACTATTTCTTCTTATCACCAAAGCTTCTTTGGAGCATAAACCTACAACTTTGTTGTGGTGTTCTATGATCTTCCACTTTAAGTTTATCTTCAGGAAGAATAAGATTACAGTTTCTTTCTTTCTGTATCATTTTGTAAAAAATATTATTTCTCATTCTGGTCATCATAATACAATTCTTCTTGTTGTGCCGTTTAGTCTTGGATAATCATCTGCAATGAACTCTTTTGTGGGCCATTCACAAAGTTTTCTCCAAGAGGAACAACACAAAAAAGAGTCTTAATGTCCCGTTTACGTAGCTACATATCTTGGACTTCCTAAACTGAAGTCCCTCTCCTTAGGATAGAATGAGGTTAAAGCTTCCAGCTTCTCTTGTATATGGAGCTTCCATCATACAGACTCACTGATCTTTAATTCTTTTTCCAATGGCATTGGAATATACTATAATATACTGAAGCATAATTATTTCTTGCTTCTTTATCATAAAGCATTTATGCTAGTCTTGCATTTTCTTCTTGGATGCAAAGTATATAAAAAAGTTCACTGTACCTTTATCAAGGCTGTCTTCAATCCTTTGTTGAATGACGAATATGGTTGATATGGTTGTTTCTTCCATATTTCTTCTGACATGAATATTGATTCATCACATTTATGGTATCATCAGTTCCTCCAGCCCATATAAGTTTGCATTTTAGACTGTCTCTGAGGAGTTTGCCTCAAACTCATAAAGGTCTATCATGAGAGTCCTTATCTCAAAAGGTCCTCTATGCAGGGGTTTTGACTTGCTGCAATCCGATGTACACATACTGGGTGGTATCCCAAAACATCAATTGCTCACAAGCTTAGAGGTATACTTGCTTCTGAGTATATAAATGGGTTGGATGGATAAACAGTTGTTTTCACGCATAACATATATCACATCATTTTTCAGACATCAATACCTGCTTCTGATGATTGGTGTAGATAACCATTGTCAAGTCACCAAGCAGGGGTAGGTTCCAGATCAGAGTTAGTCACTTATTCTGGGGGGTGACTTTTTCTGCCAATTCAATCAGAGACTCATCAGGTTAGTCTCTGTATATTCTCTTCTTCAGCTGCACATCTTATGTAGCAGATGGATTCCAATACAGTTCAGATACAGTAGGCCTGGCATCTGTCTGTTGTTTATAGCTGTGGAGTAAATACAGTTTTACTTACTTCTTTAACAATGATCCCTTTGGGCTGTGTTCCATCATATTATGTTCCACTATGTGGTTTTCACAACTCTTCAAAATATTCTCTTCAGATCATTGTTCAATTATTTTCTTCAAACATATATGGTCCATTATTCTCAGATGACCTCAGTCTGGTGATGGCATTTCACCAAATTCTTCTTTCACATCTGCTGGAAAGTAAGATCTAGAACACTTGTACTTTCTGAAAAGTATAACATATACTTATATAAAATATCTTCATGTTTCTGAACATTATCATTGGTCTGAGTAATACCAGCTGAACCTTATCCAAATTCCTAGACACCAAGATTCCTTTTACTCTATTTGGAGATAAAAACGAAATATTTTTACAATGAATCATTGTATATTTTCTTTCAATCATATTTATAATGCATGATATTTACTAAGTAATTACACATTGGGGAACAAATAGGAGTTCAATCATACTACATGTCATTCTGTCCTTTTTTCGCTCCACTTACCCACTACTTAGGGTGTGACAAACGCTCCTGTATTTATGATCATAATTGCCCAGGTTTCAGTTTGTCTATCCAGCAGACAACTGTTTGTCCTTAGTACAATAATCTCATAATAGCATAATGAGGAACAGAAAAGTGAGTAGCAGACATCCCTTCAACCACCTGAACACTCGTGGGTTAAGAACCAAGTAAAGAAACATACATTCCATTTCATTAATATTCATTTGTATTCATCATGTCTTACATTCTCTTATATAAGTACATGTTTCAGAAATTCCAGATATTTTCTAATCTGGCATATAGCATTGTATGTGTACCTTAGTACTTCAATTCAACATATCAATACATTTAAAACCTTATGTACCTTAGTACAATCATCAATACATCTTAATGTATCTTAATATATCTGACTGCATATCATACAGTTATCACATAGAGTTGCTTACTTGCTCAGCCACCTGTAGGCTGTTATTGAAAAGGCTAGTACAGTATAGTAGCCTTCATTTCTCTATAAGTACTTAGAGAAATGCCCATTGGTTTAGTTGTGCCCTGGCTCAATGTACAGTATACAAAGGGCAGTAGATTGCAAAGTAATGTTACCTTTACCTTCACCTTATGAAGTCAGTCAATTCCTGACTGTGGTATTGTCATTGTAGTCTCTTCTACAAGCTTTGCAAATATATAGAGCCAAAATCTCCTAAGCCATGCTTTAGGATCCTGCAGGAATAAATACCAATGGTTTAAATTGTGTGCTTGCAAAACACTCTGAATTTGAACCCACGTCTGGATTCAAACCCTTCGCTCTGTCCTGCCGCGGTCGCCAACTGTCGCGGTTCGGGCCGTTAAGTGCCTACACTCTTAGAATGTACCATTTACTGAGAAATGGAGTTATCTTATTCAGTGAGACACCACTAGACCGGAATCAACGGTTCCTAGAAACTTGTTATTGCTTCTAGGACATCTCTTGAACACGCCAATAAATTTATAATAATGGACAAGAGTAGAAGTATATATAAAAAACACATTTATTTACATTATACAATATATGCTTTTTGGTTGCAAAGCCTTAAAATATCATATAAGGATAGACATCATTAGTCTTAAACATGTTTATGTAGCAAGTAATCATTCACATTCTCTATGCCTCCATAAAGGAGTATCTTAGTCAGAATATATTCATAAAGTATCCTTAGTGCAATGCACCTTCATTCAGAATATAAGGTTACAGAAATCCTGTCAAAATATGGTTAATTCTTTGGAGAAAGATTTGGTTAGAAACATCCTAACTTAAATCATTCAAAACATCATAACATTTCTGTACAGAAGACACACTATACCTTGCTGTGCCAATCTGTGTATGTGCATTGTGCATATCTCACAGAGTACAGAGAATCTCCTTTCCCTTCAGGAACTTCTCTGGTCTCTTGCTCTGAGGAGGTTCAGAAGTCCCTCTGTTAAGTAGAGGACGTTCTGACACAATCCCAGAGGTCTAGCTATTAGCCCTGTGTTCAGGATGCTTCTTAGCATTGGTAAGCCAAATAGGCTTAGTTTGTAAGAATCCATAAATCTGATGGACTCTCAGTGTTCCATTACATGGAAAGATCACTGCACTTAGATTCCTATTCAAAGAATAGGAATTCTAAGGGTCTCTATCCTCTTCTAGGAATAGAGCAGTCTCACAAGAAGACTGTAAGTAAGATATGTTGAAATATCCAGATCTTGATATTTCAAGATATCTCTGAACTTCTGTCCACGCAAGGATCAGAGTTTCAATGTTTTACATCTCAAGCCTTTTGAGATGGAGAAGTGCTACATCAGACAGCTGCAGTCTGCCAGCCATAGCATTCTAAAATGCAAGCTGGACTGTGGCTGGTATTTATACTATTTCTAGACCCATTAAGAGTGAAGATTGTTCCTTTCCCCTCTTCCTTAGCCCTCAAAAGGGTACTTTTATTTTCCCTTTCTTATCCAATACCAGGAGCTTAGTGGTTTCTTTTCCTGTCTTCTGATATCTTGTTGTCCAAATATGGACATCCTTCCCTTTCAGTCCTCTGTGCCTAAAGTATAAATACTCATTTCTGAGTTACCTGATCAAGTTACATATTTAATTTTTATACCATCCTCTTCGTTAGGACTATACGCATTAAATGAGACTACTTAGAAATCTGTAGCACAACGTTTAACCATAGAACTCATGAAACACAATTATTGTTTACATTTGTCACTTTGTAACATCTTTTAGTAACTGACAGCCTTGGGCAGATTACAAAAGGCAAGAAAGCTTGTTACTCTTATCCTGAGAGAACTTATAATGCCTTTAGGCTATACTTTAAGCACAAGTTCAACTATTAATGCACTCTTAGTACATTAAGATATCTTAAGACCTTGAAAAGGCCATTTAAGATTCTGACATCTGGCAGCTGAGTCAGAAAGGTGACTTTTACACTGCCCCTTCAAGGACAAAGCCAGAGTAACTTTAGTAGTTAGCTTTGATAGAGCTAACCTTGAGAGTAGTCAGTCAGCCCGACACAGAGCTTAGCCTGTCAGCATGACACAGACTTTCATTATACATTACACAAACCTCTGTATGTGTATGTGTGTTTAAGCCCTATATGGAATTAATTCTGCACATGTTCATAAGATACCATGATCATGTCAGAGACTGCTACACCCTCTCCTATGAACATTTGCAGCATTTATTCCCGCAAAATATTCAACATGTCACAGAAATACAAAAACACAACTTAGGTACATTCATTAAGTTGTAGAGTCTTTCAATTTTCTTGGATCTGTCATTCCAATTTTTTTTTTTGAATCCTCCATTTTTATCCATTTGTTCATTAGGAAATAGTCCATAAGCAAATCTTCTTATCTGTTCTCACTCCGAGGCTTAAGGGAGAGAGAGACCCTTAGTTAAAGGGTCCAAGACAGTAAAAGAACTTAATTTTGTATAAAGCTTCTCTGCACATTTCAGAGAAGTACTGAAACCAAGTATTGAATACAGCAGTATTCTACCTCATTTTATACATTTAAGAATATGAGATGGGAATCCATGAGCATAGCATGCCTCATGAATCCCCCCCATGCTCATGGAATACCATAGAATCAATCACCAAAATTAAGTAGCAGTGAGAAACAGTATCACTATCATATAACAATACAAATCAAACTGTTATACAGCAGAGCCATTACATGTAGGCTATTACAAAATATTACAAAATAACAATGAAGTACAATGAAGGAGATGCCTTTACATAAGTCTTCATGCCATAATATAATGTCTTCTTCAATCAGTTGCCTTCAAACATTTGCATCTGTAAATCCATAGTTCTTCCTACCTCAGTGGAGGAAAGTATTTAAAAACAATCTGTTAATCACAATTCCAAAGCATTTAACAGTAGCTGTACTTTTCAAACCAGCGTTAAAGCTTAACTAAGCTCATAAGTGCAACTGCAATCATATAGTCCTTTAGTGTTACTTCTCTGAAAACACCAAGACCAGGGTCATATAGCCCATATAATTTACAAGAACTTTGACCATGAAAATCCTTGACAATATATAGTTTAAGCATTCTATGCTTGATACATATAAATTGTGGCATATATGCATCCCTGTTAGCAATGGTTATAACTGCATAGGAAACCTCGGTTTCACAAAAGCTTATTCAGTGAACGAGAGAGAGGAGGGAGTTTACGCATATCTTATCTGGAGCTGTTGGCTCTAAGCCCAGACACAGCTCTCTTCATTTTTTCCAAAGTCAAGCCTCGGCACAGGAAAAAAGTGGTCGTTTTAAAATGTACTGTAAATGATAGAACGTTCGTTCGTTGTTAAAAAAGGTTAATCTCATGTAGATTGAGATGAGCCCTCAATCATGTATAATTTCGTAGGATTGCATTAAACCCATTCCAGAATTGGTCTTTTTGGCTTTTGGTTTAAAAGCATGGCCAAACGTTTGTCTCAAACAAATTGGAGCTGCAAGGTTAACATTGCAATATTCTACAAAAATATGTCAAAGACCATGTTTTGGGTTCTTCAGATTGACATCCGTACAGTTATAGTTCAATTCTGTATAATACTAATACATTCTGAATTGTAACAAACATGAATAGTATATTTATAATATACTCACACACCCACAAATCTTAAGACCTGCTCACTGCAGAGACCAGGAACTTGTGTCTCCCTTAGTGGGCAGCACTCATTATGGGTGAACAATTTATGTTTGTAAAATGTAAGTGTGAGAAGCTTTCACATTCTTAATATACAAGTATAGGCAATACCTCACATTACATTGTATATTTATTACATTCAATTAGGCATATAATCAATTATGCCATACATTCCCTGTGGGAAATATATCATTTTTACCTCCAATTACCTGGTGTCATGAAATACTCTAGGAAATATTCTTGTTTACACCCTTGGCGTAATCTTTTTGTATTCAGCTTTCAAAACTCTAGACCATATTATTTCCATCTCTGGATACATATCTTCTTTGAAGCACTTTACTTGCTTGTAGTCATATTTTGCTGAACTGTGAGCTTTTCTCAGCTATGTTAGCCAGCATATGAACATCAGTATATAGAAATCTATACAGTCTTGTTTGACTATTTCTTCTTATCACCAAAGCTTCTTTGGAGCATAAACCTACAACTTTGTTGTGGTGTTCTATGATCTTCCACTTTAAGTTTATCTTCAGGAAGAATAAGATTACAGTTTCTTTCTTTCTGTATCATTTTGTAAAAAATATTATTTCTCATTCTGGTCATCATAATACAATTCTTCTTGTTGTGCCGTTTAGTCTTGGATAATCATCTGCAATGAACTCTTTTGTGGGCCATTCACAAAGTTTTCTCCAAGAGGAACAACACAAAAAAGAGTCTTAATGTCCCGTTTACGTAGCTACATATCTTGGACTTCCTAAACTGAAGTCCCTCTCCTTAGGATAGAATGAGGTTAAAGCTTCCAGCTTCTCTTGTATATGGAGCTTCCATCATACAGACTCACTGATCTTTAATTCTTTTTCCAATGGCATTGGAATATACTATAATATACTGAAGCATAATTATTTCTTGCTTCTTTATCATAAAGCATTTATGCTAGTCTTGCATTTTCTTCTTGGATGCAAAGTATATAAAAAAGTTCACTGTACCTTTATCAAGGCTGTCTTCAATCCTTTGTTGAATGACGAATATGGTTGATATGGTTGTTTCTTCCATATTTCTTCTGACATGAATATTGATTCATCACATTTATGGTATCATCAGTTCCTCCAGCCCATATAAGTTTGCATTTTAGACTGTCTCTGAGGAGTTTGCCTCAAACTCATAAAGGTCTATCATGAGAGTCCTTATCTCAAAAGGTCCTCTATGCAGGGGTTTTGACTTGCTGCAATCCGATGTACACATACTGGGTGGTATCCCAAAACATCAATTGCTCACAAGCTTAGAGGTATACTTGCTTCTGAGTATATAAATGGGTTGGATGGATAAACAGTTGTTTTCACGCATAACATATATCACATCATTTTTCAGACATCAATACCTGCTTCTGATGATTGGTGTAGATAACCATTGTCAAGTCACCAAGCAGGGGTAGGTTCCAGATCAGAGTTAGTCACTTATTCTGGGGGGTGACTTTTTCTGCCAATTCAATCAGAGACTCATCAGGTTAGTCTCTGTATATTCTCTTCTTCAGCTGCACATCTTATGTAGCAGATGGATTCCAATACAGTTCAGATACAGTAGGCCTGGCATCTGTCTGTTGTTTATAGCTGTGGAGTAAATACAGTTTTACTTACTTCTTTAACAATGATCCCTTTGGGCTGTGTTCCATCATATTATGTTCCACTATGTGGTTTTCACAACTCTTCAAAATATTCTCTTCAGATCATTGTTCAATTATTTTCTTCAAACATATATGGTCCATTATTCTCAGATGACCTCAGTCTGGTGATGGCATTTCACCAAATTCTTCTTTCACATCTGCTGGAAAGTAAGATCTAGAACACTTGTACTTTCTGAAAAGTATAACATATACTTATATAAAATATCTTCATGTTTCTGAACATTATCATTGGTCTGAGTAATACCAGCTGAACCTTATCCAAATTCCTAGACACCAAGATTCCTTTTACTCTATTTGGAGATAAAAACGAAATATTTTTACAATGAATCATTGTATATTTTCTTTCAATCATATTTATAATGCATGATATTTACTAAGTAATTACACATTGGGGAACAAATAGGAGTTCAATCATACTACATGTCATTCTGTCCTTTTTTCGCTCCACTTACCCACTACTTAGGGTGTGACAAACGCTCCTGTATTTATGATCATAATTGCCCAGGTTTCAGTTTGTCTATCCAGCAGACAACTGTTTGTCCTTAGTACAATAATCTCATAATAGCATAATGAGGAACAGAAAAGTGAGTAGCAGACATCCCTTCAACCACCTGAACACTCGTGGGTTAAGAACCAAGTAAAGAAACATACATTCCATTTCATTAATATTCATTTGTATTCATCATGTCTTACATTCTCTTATATAAGTACATGTTTCAGAAATTCCAGATATTTTCTAATCTGGCATATAGCATTGTATGTGTACCTTAGTACTTCAATTCAACATATCAATACATTTAAAACCTTATGTACCTTAGTACAATCATCAATACATCTTAATGTATCTTAATATATCTGACTGCATATCATACAGTTATCACATAGAGTTGCTTACTTGCTCAGCCACCTGTAGGCTGTTATTGAAAAGGCTAGTACAGTATAGTAGCCTTCATTTCTCTATAAGTACTTAGAGAAATGCCCATTGGTTTAGTTGTGCCCTGGCTCAATGTACAGTATACAAAGGGCAGTAGATTGCAAAGTAATGTTACCTTTACCTTCACCTTATGAAGTCAGTCAATTCCTGACTGTGGTATTGTCATTGTAGTCTCTTCTACAAGCTTTGCAAATATATAGAGCCAAAATCTCCTAAGCCATGCTTTAGGATCCTGCAGGAATAAATACCAATGGTTTAAATTGTGTGCTTGCAAAACACTCTGAATTTGAACCCACGTCTGGATTCAAACCCTTCGCTCTGTCCTGCCGCGGTCGCCAACTGTCGCGGTTCGGGCCGTTAAGTGCCTACACTCTTAGAATGTACCATTTACTGAGAAATGGAGTTATCTTATTCAGTGAGACACCACTAGACCGGAATCAACGGTTCCTAGAAACTTGTTATTGCTTCTAGGACATCTCTTGAACACGCCAATAAATTTATAATAATGGACAAGAGTAGAAGTATATATAAAAAACACATTTATTTACATTATACAATATATGCTTTTTGGTTGCAAAGCCTTAAAATATCATATAAGGATAGACATCATTAGTCTTAAACATGTTTATGTAGCAAGTAATCATTCACATTCTCTATGCCTCCATAAAGGAGTATCTTAGTCAGAATATATTCATAAAGTATCCTTAGTGCAATGCACCTTCATTCAGAATATAAGGTTACAGAAATCCTGTCAAAATATGGTTAATTCTTTGGAGAAAGATTTGGTTAGAAACATCCTAACTTAAATCATTCAAAACATCATAACATTTCTGTACAGAAGACACACTATACCTTGCTGTGCCAATCTGTGTATGTGCATTGTGCATATCTCACAGAGTACAGAGAATCTCCTTTCCCTTCAGGAACTTCTCTGGTCTCTTGCTCTGAGGAGGTTCAGAAGTCCCTCTGTTAAGTAGAGGACGTTCTGACACAATCCCAGAGGTCTAGCTATTAGCCCTGTGTTCAGGATGCTTCTTAGCATTGGTAAGCCAAATAGGCTTAGTTTGTAAGAATCCATAAATCTGATGGACTCTCAGTGTTCCATTACATGGAAAGATCACTGCACTTAGATTCCTATTCAAAGAATAGGAATTCTAAGGGTCTCTATCCTCTTCTAGGAATAGAGCAGTCTCACAAGAAGACTGTAAGTAAGATATGTTGAAATATCCAGATCTTGATATTTCAAGATATCTCTGAACTTCTGTCCACGCAAGGATCAGAGTTTCAATGTTTTACATCTCAAGCCTTTTGAGATGGAGAAGTGCTACATCAGACAGCTGCAGTCTGCCAGCCATAGCATTCTAAAATGCAAGCTGGACTGTGGCTGGTATTTATACTATTTCTAGACCCATTAAGAGTGAAGATTGTTCCTTTCCCCTCTTCCTTAGCCCTCAAAAGGGTACTTTTATTTTCCCTTTCTTATCCAATACCAGGAGCTTAGTGGTTTCTTTTCCTGTCTTCTGATATCTTGTTGTCCAAATATGGACATCCTTCCCTTTCAGTCCTCTGTGCCTAAAGTATAAATACTCATTTCTGAGTTACCTGATCAAGTTACATATTTAATTTTTATACCATCCTCTTCGTTAGGACTATACGCATTAAATGAGACTACTTAGAAATCTGTAGCACAACGTTTAACCATAGAACTCATGAAACACAATTATTGTTTACATTTGTCACTTTGTAACATCTTTTAGTAACTGACAGCCTTGGGCAGATTACAAAAGGCAAGAAAGCTTGTTACTCTTATCCTGAGAGAACTTATAATGCCTTTAGGCTATACTTTAAGCACAAGTTCAACTATTAATGCACTCTTAGTACATTAAGATATCTTAAGACCTTGAAAAGGCCATTTAAGATTCTGACATCTGGCAGCTGAGTCAGAAAGGTGACTTTTACACTGCCCCTTCAAGGACAAAGCCAGAGTAACTTTAGTAGTTAGCTTTGATAGAGCTAACCTTGAGAGTAGTCAGTCAGCCCGACACAGAGCTTAGCCTGTCAGCATGACACAGACTTTCATTATACATTACACAAACCTCTGTATGTGTATGTGTGTTTAAGCCCTATATGGAATTAATTCTGCACATGTTCATAAGATACCATGATCATGTCAGAGACTGCTACAAGTGGAACCTCCATGGTCAGAGGCAATGTCTCTCTGAGTAATGGACACCTGGGATGAACAACATGAAATCATCATCTCTTTTATGCCCTGCTTTGTGAGCTCCCGTCCATAAGTATCTGGTTGACAGGTTGGAAAGTGAATGCTGGAGCAGAAAGACTCTTACAGTGCAATTCAAAGCAGGATTACATCCCTCTAAGCCCATTGACTCTTCTTGGGATTGCACTGTTGGTCTTATGGAATACATAATTTTTTAGATTTTTCATCACTATGCAGGATAGCAGTAGCTTTATTGATGAGGCGGAGGCTCAGCTTTTTCCATTATATTCTAAAAGCCCAATGATACACTGAAGATATGTAATTGGATCCCCCAATATAAAATGGGGGGTGTCATTAGGATTGCCACCCTCCAGGTGGTGGCTGGACATCTCCTGCTATTACAACAGATCTCCAGCAGATAGAGATCAGTTTCCCTGGAGAAAATGGCTGCTTTGGCAATTGGACTCTATGGCATTGAAGTCCCTGCCCAAACCCCACCCTCCTCAGGCTCCGCCCCAAAAACCTCCTGCCAGTGGTGAAGAGGGACCTGGTAACCCTAGGTGTCATGAATGGGTCAGCCACAGATGGGGCGTGGAGAGAGGCAGGTCCATTCCCACCACTTTCCCTTCCAAATCTTCCCTTCTGTCAGCCACCACAAGCAGGGCAACTCACGTGATAGCCATCGCCACCAGCCTGGCCACTGGGAAGTCTTGCTCAGCAGGCTCTGCTCATGCATTTGGGTCAGCTGGGCTTTCGTGGAGCAATGAAGGCATTAACAGTGGGATTGCACTGTTGGTCTTATGCAAACGGGATTCTTAGACAATCCAAGGATGGGGGGAGGGGGGAGATGCCAACACAGAGATGGAGTTGCAAACAATTCCAATGAAACAGATCCTCATGCAATGCTAATTACATGGTCCCTGAAAACACAGTAGCTCAGATTAATTCCACGTTTCCAGAGTTTCTTACACCCTTGTCCAAGTGGGTACGCATGAACACATGAAGCTGCCTTATACTGAATCAGACCCTTGGTCCATCAAAGTCAGTATTGTCTACTCAGACCGGCAGTGGCTCTCCAGGGTCTCAGGTACAGCCTTGCATAGGCAGCCTACCTCTCCTATGCATGCTCTGTGGAAATGTGCAGAGGATTCCCTTTTGCATAGGTTTTTCAGCAGCCTGGCGAAGGTGCCACATCTCCCTTTGAGATTGGGCTGCTACTCTGACGGGCAGTTTCTCATTCCTGCTTCTGAGGAGAATGGCCAATGGTAAGGAATTGTGTTTGGAGAAACAGGTAGAACATGATTTCACACCTTGGCCCAAGAAAGGAGGTCAGATTCCACTGCGCTAGAGGCATGGTCCTGAGAGGAAGGATGCTGGCATCCTTCAAGAGCATCGTCCCCTAAGAAGAAATTGTTATCACTCAGGGGAACATGATGGGACCAATATGGATTGGGGAATACGACATTAAGGAGAGGAGTGCTTTAAGTCTTTGCCACTGTGTCATTTTCTTGATCAACACCCTCCCCCCATGAGAAACAAAAATAGGCATGTGGCTGCCATCATGGGTAGATTGGCCCTAATGCTGAGCGTAACTAGAGCTGCTTGGGCTGCAGTTGATCAAGGGAAGCCTTATCACCCTTGCGAAGTCTTTGACTGAAGATTTTGCAAACTGTGAATCTCCTTTCTGTAGACTGATAAGGTGTTACATACCTCTGTTAGGCCTCTTCCAGGCCCCCAAGTAGGGTTGCCAACCTCTAGGTGGTGTCTGGAGATTTCCCGCTATTACAGCTGATCTCCTGCTATTATAACTGATCTCCAGTTCACCTGGAGAAAATGGCTGTTTTGGCAATTGAAGTCCCTTCCCTCTCCAAACCCCGCCCTCCTCAGGCTCTGCCCCCAAAATCTCCAGGTATTTCCCATCCCAGAGCTGGCAAACCCCACTCCCAAGACTGCATGAAAAGGTGAGGCAAAGCTTATCCTTAAAAAGACATGTGCTTCCTCTTACTTCACATTGCCTAATTCTATATGATGAGCAACGCTCTGTTTTTATTTGTCTATTGACATTAGCTTTCAGGACATATTCACCATGCTTCTCTTGTTTCCCACAAGGAAATGGGAGATAGGTACAATACTGTGGTATCATTGTAAAAAGTAGGGATGACGTTACGGTAGTAATAGCTTTGATCTTGTGGTAATTGGCAGTTTTGCCTCTTGATTTATGCTCGTTGTTCCAAGTGTCATTAGCATAAGCATTTGCGGTGTTCGATGTGTGCTCCTATACTGTGAGGTAGTAAAAATATCCACGTGGATAAATAAAAATGGCATCTCGCCCACACTGGGGTAAATGTAAACTGATGAGTAACATTGTTCAAAGGGTCATATAAACTACCCAGCACATGCGGTGCACATTAAGTGGCATAGAGCTCTTTGCGTGTGAGTTATTGTTAAACCCCCACATAAATAATTAACAAGAACCCGAGGACCTTTTTCTCATCGTCTAACAAAAGCCAGTCTATTTCTTTGCATATATCAAAACAGGACAAAAGGAGAAGTGGATAATAAATACAAGGACACAAAGGACAAGGTTGCCCAAAACATTCTCCACATGGAAGTCACCTGCAGATAAGTAGCTCTTCCAGTCAGTCTGGAGACCATGTTGTGGGTCCCTCAACTACATTGTCATTCACATGCTTTTGGACACAGACTGTAATTTGAAGCACAACCTGCATTTCATTGCTCTTGCTGAAATAAAGATCTAATGTTGTGATTATTTTTTTTATAGCCAGTGGAGTATTCAAAGTCAGCTGGAAAGTTGTTCCTCCATTGTGGAATGATACAAGGTCTACAATAAGCTGCAGCACCTTACTATTCTTTCCTGGCAATAGGAGTCAATATTCAGGAAACCGATAACAAACCTGCACCTGCTAGGCATAAATCCTACAAATGAACAAACAGGTGGACAAGTTCAGGAAGATGTGACCAGGGACAAACCTGTCAGGAGCCTTAAAAATGGATTAAGGAAACTTTTGTTTTCATTCATAGCCAACAGCAAGTTGACTTGTGAACAGATATAACATGAGCCCCATTTAGCATGCCAGGAAAACTTTCAGAGCAGTGGCTGTTTCCATAACCTCTGCCTGTACAGTGGCAGCCCCGGCAGAAATAGCTAATCATTGTGTCTCACAATGGTAAGAGATCCAAGTGATATAGAGTGTAATTCCTCATGGTTTTCTTCCTCCATTAAAGTGACATGCAGTAACAAGATGACAAGCCTAACGTTGCTGCTTTAGTCCAAACAGGTGCAGAGGCAAAGGCACTTCCGTGTAAAATGTCTGCATTGCTCTACTTTGAAGAAGCAAATGTGCTCCGGCTGCTGGCAGAGTTGAACCCATGGTGCCCACCGTGGCGCCTAGCAATCTCTTTCTGAAGCTCTCTGTTGTGTTACAAGGGTTGGGCAGGTGCCATTCTTTCCGTTCCACATGCGTTCTGTGGCTCTGCTGCATCGAATGTTCTGTTCTGCACCCTTCCAAAGATCCTCTGCAAATGTTGGTGAACTTCATTTGTGATGTGCATTTCGGTATGCATTTTTTGTATGTGTAGATGGCTGCATGTATATTTCAGATGTTTTGCTAAGTACACTTCCATAATATACCACAATGTGTCCAAATTGCATTTCTTCCCCCCCCCCCCACCGCACACACACAAATTCAGGAAGCATCTGTGGAAAACAATAGTGCCCAATCAGTCTTTCCCTTCTCCCTCCTGAATTTGAGGCTGTAACTATCATAATAATTTATAAAAATGGACACTTATATACATCACTTTTAAAATGCCATCCTAAGCAGAGTTATACCCTAAGACCATTGAAGTCAAAGGGTTTAGAAGGGTGTAACTCTGCTTAAGATGGTATAGTATATGTTCATAACACTTTATATATAGTATCTTATAACTTTTATGTCAGCCCTGTAAGTAGGTTTGCACACCTCCAGGTACTAGCTGGAGATCTGCTATTACAACTGATCTCCAGCCAATAGAGATCAGTTCACCTGGAGAAAATGGCAGCTTTGGCAATTGGGCTCTATGGCATTGCAGTCCCTCCCCTCCCCAAACCCTGCCCTCCTCAGGCTCTGCCCCCCAAAATCTCCTGCCCGTGGCAAAGAGGGACCTGGCAACCCTACCAGAGCTTGTAACCCTAAAGGGATGTGATCTTCTACATTTGGGCTAGTAATAGAAGGGGCAGTATTATTGTTCGCATAGGGCACAGCTGGGTGCTGCTCAGGCTAAGAGAAAGTATCTTGTTTACAGTAAATTTCTGGCAGATGAAAGATTTGAACTGGGAACCTCCCAGATCTCTATGGTCCACATCTGTGATTCTTTCCCTCTGTCTTTTTCCCCCCATACCCAAACAATATGACCCAAGATGGGCATGGGAGAGAGGCTAGTTAAGGCTCAACATCAACCCCCTCTCAGCTGCTTTTTTGCCTGAAGGAAGATGGATGGGGAATCCAAAGGACCTTGTATCTTCTCACCATAGATGGACAAGCAGTTTGGGGTGATTCTGAGCTGAGAAACCTCACAGGAGAGAAAATCCCCCAGAAACCTCATTCTACCTGCCCTTCTTCCACTCAGACACAGCCTCTCCCCATCCCCACCCCTATGCTTCTTGGGTTAAAGTACAGTATTTACTCAAATGCAACTCTAGGTTTTTGCACTGCTATAAAAAGAGTGGTCATCTTATATTTGCATACAAGATAGAGTTGTGTCCAATAATTGTGTGTGTGTGTGTGTGTGTGTGTGTGTGTGTGTGTAGAATGTTTTTCAAAGGGGTCATCTTCAGGTTTGTCTTCCTTTCAAGTAAAATTGGTAACAATGCTGAGGAAACTATCACAGAAATCTGTGTAATGTGTCCTTTGCTCTTGATTCACTACTCTTTCTAGCAGATGGCCACATCCTTCAGATCCTTTTGACTAGAGCTGAAGCTGGAGAGAGCTGCTGTACTTTTTGGCTTTTCTCCAGCGGCCACCCAGATCTCTAGGTGAGCTTCCTCCCGACCTGTCTTACAGCAAAGGGGGGGGGGATTTGGGGCTTTGCCCATGCCCAATCAGAAAGTGGAAATTTCCCAGCCGATGTCAGCTTGTACCTCGCAACCAGCTACTAAATCGGATGTTGCTTGTCAGATGGACACAATATCCCTCCACTGTAGGTGGTCTCTGTTTCATTAGGTTTCAGATTGATGGTGCCGAACAGTAATCCAAAAATGTGCAATGGGTACATCCACCTCATTTTTCATTAACAATGTTTCCCAAACGCACTGGAAGCAAGGAGAAACCATAGATTTTGCCTGGCTTATTTTTATCCTTGAAAACTCTATTGACTATCCAACATCCCTGCTGGATGCTTGCTGTTTCAGTTAAAGGATGTCTGGTACAGTAACTGGAGGAAGGTAGCATTTGGCACAGTCGAGCCATTTGAGTATACTGTGGGGGGAGAAAGTTGGTGGCAAAGCTGATAAACCTTGCTTTGTCTGCAGATTAAATGAGCTCAGATGTGGGACTTCTTTGTATTACTTGAAATTAAATGGTTCAGCCCAGATCTATATGTACACCATCCAACAGAAAGTGGGAAGCAGAGTTTAAATGGACTTTCTAAACTTGGACATTCCAACCACTTTTTTTCCCTTGGAAGTTTCACTCTGTCATAGAAGTGAGAAGTTTCACTCTGAGAAAATGCTGTCTTTTGGTATTGTGCAGGCACAGATTTCTTCATTATTTCTTTTCAAGATTTCTTTTCTGATCTCCCATTGATAAAATAGTACTCATGGGGAGCTTACACCAATGTTAAAAACAGTATAAACATCACACTCCCTGCCATGGAACTCCTCTTTATTGCTGAGGATTCTGTTAAAGTGCATCTTTTAAAGAGCACATTCAGTTGACATGGTACCAGCCAAGCCTTTTGAGCCTCAGCATTAACCCATGTACATGGAGCACACACCCCTCTGGTTGCACATTGCAAGGGGGAGGCCAGGTGGCTTAAAGAACACAGACCCAGAAAGAGAATCAGTGGGGACTTGAAGCTGGGAAAAACTTTGTACAGAATCTAGAAGGGATGGAATGCTGTTGACAAAGATGAGGGGCATGAAGGCTGAGAAGTTAACGGTGCCAACCTACCTTTCTAAGTCTATTCAAGGCAACGGGTTTTGAAGGGTTAACTCTGCTTAAGACTGCACTTTAATGTGAAGGGTGCCTGCAAATATTTTTCTTCTTCACTGCAATATGAAACTAAAGGAAACCCTCCATTTTTAAATTCCATTTTAAAAGTTGGTATCGTTATTGAAAGTTTTTGATATACAGATGGCATGTCAAAACATCCAGGATCCAAATATTTTGATGGCTGCTGATGCTCTTAATGAACACTTTCCATTTGAATGGGTCTACAGTGGAGAGAAGTATGCTTCAGGATGTGCTTGGGTAAAACATATTATGGGACAGGGTGGCTAGCATAATAATATTTCACATCTCTTTTCTTTTCCCAGCTTTTCTGGCAATGGTTCAAGGACTGTTAAAGACATTTGCGAAATTAAACAGAAAATGATGCCAATACCCTAAAAAGACTGGGAAATACTTGGACAGTCCTCACAGGCATCCTGTATCTCCACCATTTATGCGCCTACAGTTATCTTTGGGAGGTCCCAATGAAGATGGTGATGTTGCATTGCCCTGATCCAGAAAACCCTTTCATATCTGAACAACATTAACTATGAAAAAAGGTACCCGTATTCTGCACAACCTCCATACTGGATTGAAGGATGAAACTCTTCTGTATGGATGGGCAGAACAGGTTCCCTTGTGGGTTTCTGCTTACAGAAGACAGAGTAGGTCTGCTCAGGGTTTTTGTTTATGCACAAATGATGTTGTGCAATGGGGTCGTACACAGAGCCTGCAAGGGCCCCCATGGGCCCCCAGGCAATGATTCCTTCCAGGTCCACTCACGCCACTCAGACCCAACCCAAACATACAAAAGAAGACACATGACTGGCTGTAAGGGCCCTCAAGGTGACCAGGGGCCCAGGAATGTTGTCTCCATCATGTTCCCGCATCAGCCTAGTACTGGCCATACATGCAGCACATAGACCCAGCAGCAATTTGGAGTGAACAGCCAAACTTTCCTCTAAGATGGAGTGAATGTGTATCTGCATATTTTTGTACACAAAAGAGGCTTCACCACCGTGATACCTACTATGGAGTATTGCTTAGCAGGTTTTGGCATCCTCAGCATGCCCTCAATGGACTCCTTTGTCCTCATCACCTTCACTCTGCACAGACAGGGTAGAAAGTACCTGTATTTAATATAGGAATGTTTGGGAGTTTCCGGAGAAGAACGGAGAGTGCTGTGCTTTAGAATGAATAGAGGCAATGAACCTCAGTTGCTGTGGGCAACAAGAAGGGAAGGCTACAGCCTCCACACCCTTGTGGGGCATCTAGTTAGCTGAGGTGGGAGACAGGATGCTGGACTAGACAGACCTCTATTCTCTTGTGTGATCCAGTGGGGCTCTTCTTAAGTTCTTTTGTTGTTTAACTGTGATATTGGAACTGTTGTGGCAATGATATTTGTACATTTTGGGGTGCATTATGTGACTTCGAGACCTCTATTGGCTACTCATGTTGGGTGCACATTTTATTATAAATGAATAGTAAAATATCTCTTGATGAAGCATATTGGCATTCCCCTTTAATGAATGGGGGAAAACCTTCAATAATGGTAACAGTTATTTGAGTATCTTTGGTGATGAAGGAGTAAAACTTTCTGTTTCCTTCATGGTTCCCCGTAGGGAGTTTTTCTGTAAACTGGTGTTATAAATGCTTATTTTTAGTTATAAGGGGGGACACCAGGAAAGATTAAAACATGGAGATAAAGACACTTTGGTTCTTGATCTTTTTGTCTTCTCATCTCAACCTTTAGAAAACCTTGCTGGAAGAACACAAGGAACAGCAGGAAGGTTTCTAACACACCTTTGAGAACTCCTTCCACTCAGATCCCAGGGTGGATAGAACGGTATCTCTCAGTGGTTCAAAAGTCTCGAGGCCAGGAAAAGGGGGCTTTACCTGCCAGTATTTCAAACATATTCAATCAAGATATTGATTTTGGAGATCAGCCATGCCTTTTAGTCTTCTAGCAAAGAAATTAATTTAGGGATGCCTGTGCCAAAGAGACATGAACCAGTTCTCTTGAACATAACGATGGCTCATTTGGGGCATCAAAATTTCATACAGGAACCCAACTAATTTAATAGTTTTCTGACATGTGTGGGAAGAGGGGAAAGAGACATCCACTTGCCAACAGGAAGGTATTGGAGAGATTATTTCATGTGGTGAGACCTCACATCAAGGAACGAGGTTGGGTTTTCTTTTCCTTTTCTTTTCTTTTCCAAAATCCATCTTATCTCTGAAATAAAAGAAAGGGCACAGAGCCCATTTAACCTTCCAGGAAGGTTTTCATCACTAGAAACATCTGATGTCTCTTATTCATGTAAGACCTAGTAGCAAAGGCTCCTCTTACTCATGAGAGGCGCCATCTGGAATTTCTCTGGATTTTTAGAACTGTTAAAAACTTTTAGGATTTTAAACAATAGGTTTTAGGCATGAGTTTTATTGTATTATTATGAAGTATTGTTGTTATATTGTTAATGTTCTGGTTGTGAGCTGTCCTGAGCCTGACAGAAAGGGTGGGACAGAAATCCAATAAATGAAATGAAATAAACACTCCCCTTCTAAAGCTACTTATTTTCAAGGTACCCCTGATGTTACATTTGTAGAGACAAGGGAGTTTGCTTTTTGGTTCTGGAATTTTAGAAGAAGAAAGTATAATGGACCAAATATCATTTTTTAAAAAAAACAGAGAATTTAACTGGAGATTATTTCTGAATACCAGCCTTGTAATATTTTCACTGTGATGTTCTTGAAAATGACATGTTTTGCTTTTACAAAGGATGGCAGTCTTTGCTTTACAAGGGAAGACTATAGAGTTCTAATCACTGGTTCCAATTAGATTTACTGTAGAAATAAATCAGACATTACCAATTATCTTTAATAATTGTCACAACATAACTGTTTTTCACATTTGCACCAGCAAAACTGCGATCTTCCAAATTTAACGATGTACTGGCAAAAAATGTGAAGGAGAACCAGTACCTGTCTGTAAAGCCCAGTGAATATACCCCTGTGCTGCTCAGAAACAAGGCTACCTCCTGGGATGGGTAGGCCAAGGGCAAAAGGAAGAAGCCCTGGTGAAAGATGGGGAGCAGAACGGCTAGAGGCGAAAAGGTTAATGCGAGGCAGAATCCACTTGTATCAGGTCCTAGAATCTTTTTCAGGAACTAAGAATCCTCGTCTTCTGCATCAGCTAGAACAATTTTTCTGTGCACTGCTGGCCATAGGGAAATTCCTTTAAGCATGAGTAAGGGCAGCCCGGGAGGTCTGAGGAACAGTAATTACCTTAGGTAGGCAGGAAGTACACAGCCAGGATGTAGTCAGGTAAAAAAACTGAAGTCAGCCACACTGCACTGCTGCCAACTCCAGCCTAGGAAATTCCTGGAGATCTGGGAACAGCGCTTGTGAATGGGAGAATTTGGGAAGGGGTTTCACCTAGAATCTCTGGTATACCATAGAGTTTGCCCTCTGAAGCTGCCATTTTCTCCAGGGAAACTGGAGGTTGGCAACCCTACCCACAAAGCACAGTAAATGATTTTCCTCATTGGTGAGGCATAGCAACCAGCCACCATAAGAGAAGGACTTTTGCACCAGTTAAACGATCTGCAACAAACTGTAGAAGATCAAAATAAAACAAAGGTGAGCGACGTACTGCTGTTATGAAAGCAACTGATAAAGTTCTAATTCTAATGGACTTCCATGGATTCTGCAAGCAACCCACTGTGATTAGAAGACAGAGAGAAGGTATTCCAAAAAGACCATTGTTACAAAGATCACGTAAGAATACCAAATTGCACAGCACTGTCATTTTAGTGTGGTCTGTTTAAGAAAACCAGCATTTAATTGGAATTAGCTCTCAATTTAATTAGCAGCGGGCAAATATGTAAAGCACAGAACTGTTCTTGACAAAACTGGTCCGCATGGCAGGCATTTCAGGGAGGGGAAAATGTGTCTTCTCCATTAGCTCATCGCGGGCCAGCTGCATCCATGCAAAATCCCCAAAGGCAATCTTAGCCATTCTAATCTTGGCTAAGGGCTAAGTACACTTTACACGTTACATTTGTGGTGTTTGTATTATCATTATTGTCATTGTTTACTATTGTGCTCCGCGCAAAAATAAAACAGGAGATAATCACATATAAGAGACACAGGTTTTGTGCTTAGTTGGGTTGCTTGCCAGTGGCAACCAGTGGGAATCCAGGGGGAAGGTGACATGGGTGTGTGTGCTGTCGGGCAAAGGTGTGACATCACTTCCAGGGAAAACCCAGAAGTTGAGTTTCCCACATTTGGGAAAATTGCATGGGTCAGCATACCTGGAGTGCAATGGACGAGCCTCACCCTGGGAAAACCATCATCGTGATCATGGTGTCTCCTCTGCAAAGTCTTCCCTGACATCAAGTCACTCTAGGAATCTCTGGAAACTCTGTTTTCTCTATAGAGTTTCTGGCAATTCCTAGAGCGATGCAACATCACCTTCAGGTTTTTCCTGGAAGTGACATAATGCCATTGCCCAGTGGCAATTTTTTATTTTTTCTCTCCCACCAGTTGCCGGACTGCTGGCAGTCAACAGGAACTGGGGTTGGAAGATCTCCCTGCCCCCAGCAGGCAAATGGCAAGCCTAGTGGTCAGACTGTCAGGTGCAAAATTTGGGAAACCCAGGTTCAAATCTCCACACTGCCACTTGTTGGGTAACCCAAGCTACCTCACAGGGCTGTTGTGAGGATCAAATGGGGAAGGCAAAACCATTTGAATGACTCTGAGCTTCCCAAAGGAAAGGTGGGATAAAAATATACTTGAGGGCCCTGATGATAGATAAATAGGAAAGTATGGTGAGCATTAAAGGAAAGAAACAAACGGTCAGTTTCTGGGCTGTGTAAAAGAGCCAGAACACAAGTCAGCTTGTGTGCCAAAGTAGATGTGAGAGCATCTGTGTGTCTATAAAGCAAGGGCTGGGGATTGGGGAACGATTTAAAGAGCAAAAGGGTAGGGAGGGTGACAGCTGTTAAATGGCTTTTCTCTCCAGCTGAGTTACATTCTTCTGCAAAACTTAGCCATTCCCTAGGCTTTTTGTCTTCCAACTGGGATTTGCTTCTGTCATCAGGGCCTGGCTGAGGGAAAAAAACTGAGGTGTGAGGACAGACACTGGGAAGAAAAGGAACAGGAAGGAGAGGAGTAAGCATAAGAACATAAGAAAAGCCCTGCTGGATCAAACCAAGGCCCATCAAGTCCGGCAGTCTGTTCACAGAGTGGCCAACCAGGTGCCTCTAGGAAGCCCACTAACAAGACGACTGCGGCAGCATTATCCTGCCTGTGTTCCACAGCACCTAATATAATAGGCATACATCTCTGATACTGTAGATAATAGGTATGCATCATGATTAGTATTCATTTTGACTAGTAGCCATGGATAGCCCTTTCCTCCATGAACATGTCCACTCCCCTCTTAGGTAAAGGTAAAGGTCCCCTGTGCAAGCACTGGGTCATTCCTGACCCATGGGGTGACGTCCCATCCCAATGTTTACTAGGCAGACTTTGTTTACGGGGTGGTTTGCCAGTGCCTTCCCCAGTCATCTTCCCTTTACCCCCAGCAAGCTAGTACTCATTTTCCCGACCGCGGAAGGATGGAAGGCTGAGTCGACCTTGAACCGTCTACCTGAAACAGACTCCCGGCGGGATCAAACTCAGGTCATGAGCAGAGCTTTGACGGCAGTACTGCAGCTTACCACTCTGCGCCATGGGGCTCTTACTCCCCTCTTAAAGCCTTCCAAATTGGCAGCCATCAACACATCCTGGGGCAGGGAGTTCCACAATTTAACTATGTGTTGTGTGAAGAAATACTTCTTTTTATCTGTTTTGAATCTCCCACCCTCCAACTTCAGCAGATGACCCTGTGTTCTGGTATTATGAGAGAGGGATCTCACACCCCTTTTGCTGTTTCAGTTAAAAGCCCATTACCTCCCCACATATTATAGCTGATTGGAGCAGTCCTTGATTTCAGGAGATGGGTCTATTCCTATCATTTCTAGTTTCCCCCTAAAACCAAGAGGCTCAAAAAGTGTGCACGTGTGTGTGAGAGAGTAAAAAACAGATGATGAAAATCATTCTTAAAAGAGGAGGAAAAAACATCTCTGCAGGTATTAGGCAGAAGAGAACACCCAAAGCAAATCAGAAAGATCGTTTCAGGACATGGAACAATTTTATCAAAGAGAAAAAAAATCTCACTGACCAGTTGGAAGAGGGGACCTGCATGCACCAAGCAGTAGTTACGCACACACACACAACACACACACAGTCTCCCACAGCTGGGGAAGCATGTGCATGAATTTTTGGTACAGGAGATGGTCAGTTTATTTACCACCACATGACTGTAATACCTGAGCAATGCTGTCAATGAGAGAGCATTGTAGAGGTCATTCGTTCATAGGGTTGCCATAAGCAGTAATTCCTGGAGAATTTCAGCTGGTTTTGTAATGTGCTAACAGTTGTTATCATCTTGAGCACCACAGCCCTGAATATGATTCTACGTTACCCATGTCAGAATGACCTATGATAACCAGAAGTCATTTATTTCCAAAGAAACAATGGTAACCATGTATGACAACTGGGGCTAGCTGCCGGGGATGCAACAGTGTTATTTTCTGATAACGCGGGACTCAGTTGTAAATCACTGTTTGGTTCTAGGTGGCAGCAGCAGAGGAGTTCGGGGGCAAGCGATGAGGAGATAGTGTTTTTGAGAGCACAGAATGAAACAGGGCTCTCGGACAGCTTGAATGGTGGATGGCTGCCACTTCTATTATATGTTCGCTAGTGAAAACTAGTGAAAAAGACTTCTGATTCAGAACATATACTACTTTGGTAGGCAACAAACAAACATGATATTATATTATTCCTTTCCTTATTATGCTCACTTGTCCCAGAAGTGCAGGACAGGCCATAATGTTAAAACAGAAAAAGAAAATGGCAAACATTTAAATACTACCCACCTCACCTTGCAACTTACACTCAGCCACCTAATATGTACACCGGCAGGTCACCCACTGCTTCTAAATAATGCTCAGGCTAGGCCTTTATTACATTTCCATGAATGCAGAGAAGCAACAGAGTGGCTGTTGGTTCCTGTACCTTGACAAGAAAATGGTATACTGGAGACAAGGAAGCAGCCAGACAGAGAATCTGTATTATGAATCTGTTGATTTTGCAAAGGATGGTCAACAGTGATTTGTAATTTTTTTCTGCTAAAACAAGACCAGGCCCGTTGACGCACTAGCAACTTACCTCGCAAATTACTCGCATCCAGTACACAAGAATCCAGACCGCTTTTAAATTCCTGTTCCCACTCGCCTCCTTTCCCCGCTGCACTTGAAAATCCCCAGACCGGCAAGGTCCAGGCATGCCCAGTCGGCGCTCCAAGCAAGGGTTGCGATTGGTTCAGCTTTAGTAAGGGAGGCGGGGCGAGTGCAAGGATTGGGGCTGGCAGCAGGATTGAGGACGCATTGCATGTTCCCACTTCAAGGCACCGAGTGTGGAGGACGCTTTATTTTTTTAACTCGCCTTATCAGCGGATCCTCTTACTGTGGAGAAACTGTGCTCTGGAGACGTCCTGGGAATCCTTCGGGTGAGTTGCAGTGGGAACATGCAAGGAAAGCCCGCGGAAGCCGGCGCCGCAAATGGTAAGTGCGGACACGGCCCAGGAGTTGCTTGTGGTACAGACTATGAATTGTTAACATTGAAAATTAGAATAAAGCTGAAGAAAAACACCAAAACATTCATAGTGCCAAAATGCAATCTAAACTACATTCCTGAAGAGTTTAAAGACCATGTAAAGAACAGACTTGCATTACTAAGTTCAAGTGAATGTGAGTCAGAAGAACTATGGGCTGAAACAAGAGATATTATCAAGGAAGAATACACAAAGACTATCCCTGTAACCAAGAGAAATGAAGCCTCAATGGATGACTGATGAAACTTTTAAAATTGCTAAAGACAGACAAGAAGCAAAAGTAAAAGGTGACAGAAATAGAATCAGAAGTCTAAATCCAGCATTCCAGCGACTTGCACATAGAGACAAAGAGAACTATTATAATAATCAGGGTAAAGAAAAACAAGGAAACTACAAAAAAGGAAGAACAAGAGATCTGTTCCACAAGATCCAAGAAACTGAAGGGAAATTTAAAGCATTGTTAGGCACGCTGAAAGATCAACATGGAAATACATTAACCGAACAGGACAAAATAAAGATGGAAACAATTCACTGAAGAACTATACAAAAGAAATGAAAGCATGACTGATACCTTCCAAGAAAAATCTTTTGAAGAAGAACCTGCAGTTTTGGTGAAGTAAAAGCTGCACTGAGAACAACTCAGAGAGAGAGGGGGGGGGGACTGAAGTAGCACAGTAGCGAATTCTACACCCCGCTTTCTGCATGCCACATATAACACCTTTGAGCTGAAGCCCTGCAAACCAGTCTGTCAACTGGTTGGCTGAAAGACTTTAATTGATTCTTTCTTTTCTTTTTTTTCATCTGTAACTCTGTAAATAAATGAGGAAAACCAAGGGTAAGGTCCATACATACACAAGCACCAGCACAGACAGACAAGCTCCCAGGAATGTGCACGGGTAGTATATATAGGGTTGCCAAGTCCCTCTTCGCCACCGGTGGGAGGTTTTTTGGGTGGAGCCTGAGGAGGGAGGGGAGGGACTTCAATGCCATAGAGTCCAATTGCCAAAGCGGCCATTTTCTCCAGATAATAGCAGGAGATCATCAGCTAGTACTTGGAGGCGGGCCACCCTAGGACTATAACAAGTAGGGTTGCCAGGTCCCTCTTCGCCACCGGCGGGAGATTTTTGGGGCGGAGCCTGAGGAGGGCGGGGTTTGGGGAGGGGAGGGACTTCAATGCCATAGAGTTCCATTGCCAAAGCGGCCATTTTTCTCCAGGTGATCTGATCTCTATCAGCTGGAGATCAGTTGAATTAGCAGATCTCCTGCTACTACCTGGCAGTTGGCAACCCTAATAACAAGTCACCCTGGCAGTGCAACATCAACCAAGTCATTTGAAATTGATTAGACAGGCAGTGCAACATCCACTAGCATATTGCATCTCATTTCTCTCAGACCAGGTATAAGCCACTGGCAGCTACAGGTTGGACACAGAGCCGATTCTCAGCTGGTTGGCGGATGGAAGTAGGTGGGGGAAGAGTTGACCAGTGTCATCTATGCAATGACGTCACTTACAGTGTAACTGGAACTGCCGGCGTGAGGCTTTCACTTCCTCCTCCTGTTCCTATCTTAAGTTTCCAACCAACCCTTTTCGCTCCCCCCCTTCCGCCACTCAGCTGTTTGACGTGGGTGCGGGCTTTCTTTTTTGCTCTACAGCATCATCATGGCTTCCCTGGCGCCCCAGCTTTCTTTGCTGTGCTCTGCCAGGTGTCCCAGGTTTCTCAGGCAGCTTTCCTCCCCGGCCACTTTTTCCCGTGAGTAGTGCTACTTGTGAGTAGCGCTACTCACGAGAAACCGCAGGGAGGAAAGCTGCCAGAGAAACCTGGGACACTGGGCAGAGCACGGCAAAGAAAGCTCACAAGCTGAGGGCCAGGGAAGCCGCAGAGGCAAAGCAAAAAAGAAAGCCCCACCCCCGCCAAACAGCTGAGTGGAGGTAAGGCGGGGGGAGCGAAAGTGGCTGGTTGGAAACTTAAAATAGGAACAGGAGGAGGCAGGGAAAGCCTCATGCTGGCAGTTCCAGTTACACTGTAAGTTTCCAACCAGCCGGTTTGGTTCCCCCTCCCTACCACCACTCAGCTGTTTGGCACTACTCCCAAGAAACCATGGGGGAAAGCAGCCAGGGAAAGATAGGAACAGGAAGGGGCAGGGAAAGCCTCAAGCCGGCACTTCTGTTTACACTGTAAGTGACGTCACCACATAGATGATGCTGGTGCCGTTCCCAACCCCACCTCCCTAAATCTCCCGCCAGTTGCAAGGTGGGACCTGGCAACCCTAGCCGATAAAGATCAGTTCACCTGGAGAAAATGTCCGCTTTGGCAATTGGACTCTATGGCATTGAAGTCCCTCCCCAATCCCCACCCTCTTCAGGCTCTGCCCCAAAAATTTCCCACCGGTGGTGAAGAGGGACCTGGCAACCCTATTCCCACCTGTAGACTAAAGTATTACTGTGGAGAATTCTCCCTCCCTCATTCTGCATGTTGCATAGAAGGCCTCGGGGCTAAAGTCTCATGAAGCTCCCTTCCTACCACATAAGTACATTTGCTTTCAGCTTGCATTGGTCTATTATTTGAGGCCTACATTATAATCCCTATTTTCTTCAGGTACCTTTTAAACCAGTTCCTCTATTCATAAAAATATCAGCAGCGTAGACTTGCGGCACTGCTGCTCGACTGTGTTAAAGGAGCGGCTGTTTTACACAATCCTGAATCCAAGCAAAAAATATGAAAATCTGGCTTCTTTTACTAATAGTTGCAAATCTGAGTTTCGCTCATGACCCTTCCGTGGATTCAGCCTACAAAACAGCAGAAGTTTAATAAATCTCTTCCTTTTTTTTAAACAAGTGCTCCATGCAACACAAGGAGAGAAATGCAGATTAAGCACACGCTTTGAAGTTTTAATGGGTACGCCACTGCGGTAATAGCTAGTCCTGCCTATGCTTGTAATAAGTCTGCAAAAGCCCGAAGCAAGAACGCTTATCTAGAACGACGGTTTCGGATACCGATGAACTCAAGGGAAACTGCAAGCTTCAAAGGGCTTATTCTTAATATTCTAGATCTGCTCTTCCCCTGTAATGGAGGAAGGGGGAGGCAGTGTAAAACTACATCTCACTATATCAAAGAGAACTTAAAAAAAATCGAGCCATTCAAAATAATTACCTTCTGTGATGAACCTGCCCAGCCTTCCAGTGTGAAAGGACTGCACTCAGGTATGCTTCCTTCCATCTTTTTGTAGGTAAAAAAAAAAATCCAAGAAAAGCTACCGTGTGAGGGCCAAACTACCCAGGGAGATCATTGGTCTGAGCATTTTTTCCCCCTTTGTAAATAGCTGCCGCGATTCAGAAGTGCTGTGTTAAGGGATGGGGAGTTCCTTGAATGCAGGGGAGCTGCATCTGTATATAGAGAGGAACAGAACTACAACACCAAAGGGAAGTACAAGAGAAAGAAAGGCCATTTGGTACAGAGGATAATGTACTGTCTATCGATCCAGGCAACTCGGGTTCAGATCCAGTCTATATTACTTATGGCACAGAGCAAGTGCTTTGGACACTTGGGGAGGGGCTGTGGCTCAGCTTGTACACCATCTGCTTGGCATGCAGAAGGTCCCAGGTTCAATCCCTGGCATCTCCAGTTAAAGGGACTAGGCAAGTTAGTGATGTGAAAGACCTCTGCCTGAGACCCTGGAGAGCCGCTGCCGGTCTGAGTACTGACTTTGATGGACCGAGGGTCTGATTCAGTATAAGGCAGCTTTGTGAGTTCATGTGACATATGAAGGTTCCAGGTTGGCCAGTGAACATACTTACCCACCTGGAGCAGAATTTTGCCCCATCTATTTTTTGTTTTTAAAGGTGCTTTTTAAATTTGTGACATGATAGTTCAATTTAAAGAATGAGATCTTGTTTTTAGAATAGGAAACAGTTTTTTGGGGTTTTTTTTTTTTAATCAGTGTCAGGACTTCTGAAAAATAGCTGTTAATCAATGCATGTTTCTGATGCCAGTGGCTAACAATCACACATAGACCCTTCAGCTGGTAACAGGTTTACAGAAGCTTCAACTGATGTTCTTTCCATCATTTCATTGAAGAAATGTGGCAGCCTCACCTAGCCACAAAGGTGGGCTTTGTCTTTGTCAGTTAGGGAAGCTGTGTGTGTGTGTAAAGTGTCATCAAGTCACAGCTGAAATATGGTGACCCCAGCAAGGGGCTTTCAAGGCAAGTGATTAAGCAGAGGTGGTTTGCCATTGCCTTCCTCTGCAGAGTCTTCCTTGGAGGTCTCCCTTCCAACTTCCGACCCTGCTTAGCTTTCAAGATCTGATGAGATTGGAGTGTACTATGCTGCCCTCCCTCCTATTAGCAGAGCTAGGGTTCTCTAAATGAAAATTTTCAAGATTCTCACCTAACTATATTTCCCAGGATTCTTAGGCATCCTTGTGAAAAGTGTTAACCTGGGATGAAATTAACATTAGTGTGTAAGGTAGATATAGCCTTAAAGGGACAGGAGCCCTGTTTTCATTTCTACCTAGTCACCCTAAAAGAGACTTTGTCCTTAGTGTTCATGGCAGCATATATTTCATTCTCCGTTTAGCAGCTATAAACACACCTTTCCAACATCAAATAAGACCAGCAGGGCAATCCAGATAAAGAGAAAATTCTTCAGCAATAACAGCTGGATTCAGATTTATGTGCCAGTTTCAATTTTGGGCTGCTTGTTGCAACATTTCACAAGCACCTATAATAGGCCACTTGATTGTCCTCTCCAAGGATACAATGCGTGCAGCGCACCAGAGGGGAAGTTTATAGGTGTCGGCCTGTACCACCTTGGCTATTCATTGCCATAATACATCATGCTCTTCTCTTCCCATGCACTGCCAGACTGACATTTCTTAATCTAAGGTTTCCCTTCCCAGATGTCAAGCCGACTTTGAAATACTTTAACAGTATTCTCAGTTAAAATAGTGTCAAGTTGCTCAATCATGTCTTTGCTTCTTTTGCCAGGCTCTTGTCGCTGTAAAACAGGACTTTCGCTCTAAAAAATGGGAGTCACGTGGGCTTCCTTTGAGCCAGGGCAGATCATAAGAAACTACACAATACACTTTTCCTGGATAGATCCTTGGATCCAGTCGACAGAGGTGGTCTAGGAGATGGATGTTTCTTGGGCTTGCATGACCCCAATTTGGATTGGGACTCTGGTGCACAGTGAGGGGGCCTAACCCCCATTGGTGCCATTTTCCTAATCTGAAACGGTCATGGGAAGCTGATATTTTCCCTATTGGGGAAACCTACATGTATTGACGGGCTACATGCCAAGTTTCCCCAATTGGACAAATAGTGGTGCCCTGAGGTCATTTCAGGTTGGGAATATGGCATGGTGGAAAGCCCTTCTCCCTGTGTCATCATCTTGATCTGAATCTGGCCCTCATGTGAATGGAAATTAAGTTCTAAGAATGGAACTTCCAGAGGATGTCTGTCAACAGGACCTGGCGGACGTATGGGGGTTATTCAGACTTTTTAATGTGTCAACTTGCACGAGTCACACCAGGTGAGACAATGGGATCTGTGGTCTCCCACCATGTTTTTCCTTTCCACTTAAGGAGGCCCCAGCTGAGATCAGGACTGCAGGCTTCAGAAGCAGTTGTTTGCCCTGTTGCCAGAAACGTACAGGTAGGGTTGCCAACTTTTAAACTGTTTCCTCTGTCTGTCCTTTTAATATCAGTTTGCTGTGCAGCAATTATCAGGCGATGTGATTTAACTTCATGCCATGGTTTGAGCTGCCCATTTCTACTCTTTAAACCTCTATTAAAGGGACAGGGCATTTTTTTCCTGTCCAGTTAGAACCTTAGCTGTATGGTGCCTGTCTGTTTTCCACTAGTGGGGCTCTGGAGGGCCATTTCAGGTCAGGAAAATGTCATGGGGGACTTAAACTCCCTCTTTTTCCTGCTCATGATCCTGATCTGAATTGGAGCCTCTTGTGGATGCTATTTGCAGAAGAAAAATTCGCTTGAGATCTTCTAGTGTCTTATGTAGATTTGGTACCTGTTTTCATTTCCAGGCCTCAGTCCTGGCCTATGAAAGGGAAGAACAAGCACAATTGTGCCACGGGGCATATGAAAAGTGCCTTTCCTTCAGCACTCAGTTAACCATATCCAGCCTCTACACAACTCAAGGAAGAGCAAAACTTTATCATCCAGGCAAGTATGTTGTCAATGGCAAATCCCTCAACGTTTGAAGGCAACTTGTTCCCAAGTGCCATCTCTGTGACTTTTCAACATCACAAATGGCTTTTCCCTTTCATCCAACCACAATTGTTTCGAACCGGTTCCTTCTTGCCTTGCAAGGGGAACACCCCCCCCCCCCCGGATTCAACCTGGATCCTATTTGTTTCAGTGGGCCACACTGGACCAGTAAGGACGGCACAGAACCAACAGCTTGATGGAAACAAACTAAACAGTTTACTGAGATGCAAGGATCAACATATTACAACATACATCCATTCCCACTCAACAGAATCCATTTTGTTCATCATGGCAGCCCCTGGAGCAGGCTGAGGCAAACTCAGGATAGTTTAAGCCCCTGTAGAACTCTCCCTGTTCACTCAGGACTGCAGTGACATCACCTAGAATATGCCTGGAGGTAACGGTGGCTTCCTAAACTGAGGTTCGCTGACCTTTGCAGCAAGCCACTTCGGGCTGCTGAGAAAAAGAGGGAAATGCTCTCATTTTTCATCCCAGGCCCCAGGATTGTTCCACCCACCCAAGCAGACCATTGGCTCTCTCTGACCTCACCTGTCTAAAAATGCTTTAGGTGAAGCCTGGGTGATGGCCACATCTGGCCTTTTCCAATGATCTTCCCTATGATAAAGGGAGACATTATAGAGATCTATAAAATTATGCATGGTATGGAGAGAGTGGGCAGGGAGAAGCTTTTCTCCCTCTCTCTTAATACTAGAACTCAGGGTCTGCTGAAGCTGGAGAGTGAGAAAGTCAAAACAGGTAAAAGGAAGCATTTCTTAACACAATACATAGTTCAATTGTGGAACTCCTTCGCCCAGGATGTCGTGAAGGCTGCCAACTTGGAAGGCTTTAAGAGGGGAGTGGACACGTTCATGGAGGAGAGGGCTATCCCTGGCTACTAGTCAAAATGGATAGTAGTCATGACGTATACCTATTCTCTCCAGGATCAGAGGAGCATGCCTATTATATTAGGTGCTGTGGAACACAGGCAGGATAATGCTGCTGCAGTTGTCTTGATTGTGGGCTTCCTAGAGGCACCTGGTTGGCCACTGTGTGAACAGACTGCTGGACATGATGAGTCTTGGTCTGATCCAGCATGGCTTTTCTTATGTTCTTATTTTCTAGCTTTCCAAGCACTGGTGCTTCCTCGCTTCCCTGCTTAAAACCCAGCCTGTGTGCTTGCCTTCCCAGTCCCACCTGGGCCACTGCACCTCCCTCCGTATTCCAGGCCTGTCTGCTCACACTCCAGCACTAACAGCCAAGACAAAGACACCCCCCCATTGTGATGTGCTCTTCAACAAAGTTAACCCAGCAGAAGCGCTAATCTTCACATTATGTCATATTGTGGAGTGCTTCGCCAGTATACGGCAAACATTTGCTTCCATGGTCCTATTTTAAAAATTAATTTTCTCTTTTGTCTGTAGTTGCAAGTTGGAGCCCATTGTGTTGTTTCCTTAGATGAACTATAAAATGTTAATAGCACAATTTAGTATGCCTTTATTACAGCATTTGCCATTTTTTCTCGGCTTGATCAGCTCTTTCAAATGGCATCATTATGATCCAAGTTGTTTACAGCAATAAAGCCAGAATACTTTTCAATAAAAGAGGGGAGGGAGGGCTTTACAGCCAAGTATGTAACTTTTTTCTTGTCTGGCGATATTTATTAGCTGCTCATTTGGAGGTTGCCTCCTAGGTGTTATTCACCTTAAAGACCTGCTGTGGATGTGGTTACAGTCCGGCATGTAATTTACCACCACCCCACATTTTCAAGGGCTGGAAAGAGCTCTATAGGTGCCTGTGAAATCACCCGGCTTCCCGCAGTTGAGGCTTCTCAGGACCAAACTCAGTTCAGGGCAAACAGGGATCCTTGTAAACAAAAAACTCTCCCAGGGTTCCTGGCAGCTTCTGCATGATTGGTGGCATTGCTGTGCTGGCTACATCCTACACATCTCTCTGCCTCTCCACTGTTAGAGATCTGAACCCAAATTAATCATAGAATCATAGAGTTGGAAGGGACCACCAGGGTCATCTAGTCCAACCCCCTGCACAATGCAGGAAATTCTGAACTACTTCCCCCACACACACACCCAGTGACCCATACTTCATGCCCAGAAGATGGCCAAAGTACCCTCCCTCTCATGATCTGCCCAAGGCTATAGAATCAGCATTGCTGACAGATGGCCATCTAGCCTCTGCTTAAAAATCTCCAGGGAAGGAGAGCTTACCACCTCCCGAGGAAGCCTGTTCTAACTGAGGAACCACTCTGTTAGAAAATTCTTCCTGATGTCTAGACGGAAACTCTTTTGACTTAATTTCAACCCTTTGGTTCTGGCCCGACCTTCTGGGGCAACAGAAAACAACTCGGCACCATCCTCTATATGACACCCCTTCAAGTACTTGAACATGGTTCTCATATCCCCTCTCAGTCTTCTCCTCTTCAGGCTAAACACCTGGCCCAAGGTCGCCCAGCAGGCTTCATGTGAAGGAATGGGGAATGTGAAGGAATGGGGAATCGAACCTGGTTCTCCAGAGTACAGTCCACCGCTCTACACCTCTGCACCATGCTGGCTCTCCTATTGATTGTAGCAACAGAAATATATGATCTGAATGCGAACAAAGGCTTATTTTATCACTCCATGCATGGAAAGCAATCTTCCTGCATTCCTCTCACTTTCTGCGGCCCTGTCTGACCTCTGGAAAGATCATTCCCAGAGTTGGGGGATCTACACAGAGGAACAGCCTCATAGGTTGGGGAGCTGGGGCCATGAAGGAGCAAATTCACTCCTCCATCCTCTTCTGCAAGAACAGCTCAAGTAATGAAAGGGATTGATTTCATTCCCTGTCCCTCCTCACCCCAGCCCAATAACTCACACAGTTGTTGTTCGGCACAGATCCTACAAACTCAAGGATGATCCTATTCTAAAAAAGTTCTAATTTTTTTAATGGAAATCTATTTAACAAATGTAAAATACTGGGTTTTTTAATCTTAGTGGAGCAAACCAGTGCTCTAGATGGGATGGAGCATCCACTAGCCCCAGCCTGGCTTCAGCCCTAATCTCATGGGAATCTAGCTTTCAAATCATGGGAAAGCAATTGTGGCTAAGTGGTAGAGTATCTGCTTTGCGTGCAGAAGGTCCCAGGTTCAATCCCCGGCATCTTCAGTTAAAAAATATCTGGCAGGAGGTGATGTGAAAGACCCCCCCCCCCCAGACACTACAGTGCTACTGCCAGTTAGAGCAGACAGTGTTGGCCTTGACAGACAAATGGTCTGACTCAGTATAACGCGGCTTCATGTGTACGTGTTCATACTTCTCAGATACCATACGAACTAGTGCAGAGTAGCAAAACACAAAGGATGGTAATGGAGGCATGCTGGTCTTTAAAAGGTCTTGCTGGAGCACAACTTCTGAACCTTTGACTGAGAGGCCCGCAAGGAATCTTGTTTGCTCAACCATATTTAAGCCTAACTTTATTGTTATGCCTTCAAGCTCAGCGTTCCAAGTTTTGTAAGCAGTAAGGATTGGCTGACCTACTTCTCCCTGGTAATTGAAAGGGATTATTACTGACAATTACCAAGCTAGCAAGCTGTAAACTACAAAGGCTTTGGCTGAAATTTTACTTCCAAAGTATTTTGCTAGCAAATGCATTTTTTTTTTAAAAAGGGTGTTAAACAAACAACAGGAATTTTCTATAAATGCTATGCACTTTTGATGCTGGTTTGAAAAATTTAAAATGTAACCATTTTATAGATTATGGCGCAGTTTGCTTGCTTGGATCAGATTAGGTGGGAAGGTAGTTTCAAGAGGTGCGTTTGTTCCCAGATTAGGGAACACTGTGGGGAGCAGTGCACAAACTAGCCGCCTGAAATGAAGAACAACCACAAGAGTAAACTTAAAACAGAAAAAGTATGCAGCATCAATCACTTATACAAGAGTAGCATAACTCTTAAATGTGTATAATATATATCTGTCAATAAAATGTTCTCGACAGGTTCATTCTTATTTTTTTCTTTAAATGCATATTTTGCAGGGACCATGTCAAAAGAATAAGCCATATACTGCACTCTTACAAACATTGGGGCACTTTATTACATTTGTGCATGGTAGAAAGACTCTTGCATCTTTTACGCGGTTCTACTCACTTGTTAGATGACACTGTTCCCTTTCTGATCTTTATGGACCCTGTTGGAAACAGGTGGTTATTGGCTCAAGTCTGCCATTGGTCCAGCTCAGCAGGGCTCTTGTGTAAATTCTGTGGCAAAAATTCTGTTGCATATATTATGGAAATTATGCCACCGTGCATGTATTTCCTTATTATGCATAATTTCCCTCCACAAATCCTGAGGAGGAACATAAAGCTATTGAAGACTATCTCCAATCATTGGGAAAAATCTGCTCTCCCCATTGTTACCAGAGGCTAAGATATACATTTTCGCATTTGATCTTCATAACCCTGAAGACTACAGACATGTGTTTTAAAAGTGAGAGAGGAAAAATGATAAGAAACGCTTTTTTGGGCAATCCGTACAACGGCCATATAAGCTCAATGTTGTTATCTCATATTTCAGATGACTGAGTGACTTTCCTAAGGTAACTGAGTGAGCAGAAAGGATTTGAAAAAGGGGTCTCCCAATCACACCTCATTTTCTTATCCACTATGCCAAACCAGCTCCCAGAAACAAAATGAAACAAACACTTAAGAGTTTTCTTATGATGGAGCAGTCTGAACCAGTTCCACTTCTAGTATGGGTGTGGTATAGTGGTTAGAGTGTCAGACAAGGACAGCGTGGTTCACACTCCAGCTCTGCCATGGAAGCATTCTGCATGTCACAATCTCTCAGCCCACGCTGCCTCACATGGTTCTTGTGTGGATAGAATGGAGACCTAAGTGATAGATCATTGTGGGTCCCCACAAAGAAGAAAAACAGGATATAATTTATTTTAAAAATTCATAATGGTGTACTTATGTGAAACCTGTTCTGAATACACGTAGCCCAATCTGTCACTTTTCAATTCAGGAATCGCTTTTCTACAAGCAGTAAGTTAAAATGCAAGGCAAATGAAGAACACCATTCCCATAGCATGTTGCCTTGGGAAAGGATGCTGGACCCCTTCCTTATACAACAGCAGTCCAAGTCACTGCAAACATGCGAGGTGACAACCATTACACTTACTAATAAAACTTGGATGTCAGCTGCCAGCAGCCTTTTCAAAGAACAAGCGGCTAGTGCTTAAGAAATGCACCCACCACATTTGACACCATAGAGAATAGTGTTGCCCGTTTATCCAAAGGAGACACTATGGAGCCAAAGGCCTTTGGGACATTTTTTTTTAATTCTCTAAAAACAAAGCAAAGACATCTTTTATAGAAATAGTAGACTAAGCTGTATCTCTTCAGAGCAGCTTCCCTTCTGCTCACGTCCTGACGAACTAGGAAAGAGCAATTTTTAAAGTGCTCGAAACCGGTGTTTGCTATCTGACAGCCGCCTTCCTTAAATGAAAAAGGAGCCATTACGTTAAAAAATATATCCCTTTTCAGAGACAAACCCACAGTATTGTTAGCTTCTCTATTTGCCTTTATTCCTCATTTTAATTGATGTCAAGCAGCTTAATTTAATTTATTTAAAAACTCACAACATTTTGTAAAACTTTTACAAATCTGGCTTCAGGAATAAAATAAAAAAAAAGGTACCCATACTGCGCAGGAAGAAATGAACCTGCAAATAGGAGAGACTCCTATTTCCAATATTTAATTTACATTGCTAATCAATCTCAAGGTTTTATGGAAAAGGCTGTTTTTAGCTAGTGACTTTGCCTTAATTAAATCTCATGAGCCCCAAGTCTTGCTTGATGTATAAGGAGGGGCCATACCTCAGTAGGTGGTGGTTAACAATCCTGCAAAGAGGATCCTACCAGAAAGCCTGGTGAGGTGGTTGCCTTAGAGCGCAGATCTGAGGCATTTATTTATTTATTTGTTATATTTTTAGCCTGCTCTGCAGCCAAAGTTGGATTCCAAAGCAGCTCACAGGAAGTAATACAACTGCCATTACGAAATCAAGCAGAATATTCCCTGGGGAGGAGATGCTCAGTCAGGGTACTAGACTGCTTCCTGCCCTCTTTCTGATGGTTCTGTCTATGGAAGCTAGAGGAAGGGGGCTCTGAGCTAGAGCTGGGCAGAAGGCCTAGGTGTCTTGCTGCTGCAAGGGAGGGCATCTTGGCCATCTTCTGGGCACTGTGGGTGTGTGGGGGAGGTAGTTGTGAACTTCCTGCATTGTGCAGGGGGTTGGACTAGATGACCCTGGTGGCCCCTTCCAACTCTGATTCTGTGCACCCTTCCAACTCTGATTCTATGCACTTCCTTCCCTCAGAGGGCATTCAAGGCCAGCAAACTGTTCACTAGTTAACTGAACTTTATGCATCTCTCGGAGGGCACAATTCCAAGACCTGAAGGTCACAAACAGATAATACTCAGGAAAATCACAGATCTCCATCCCTTTGCAAACCACACAGCCGCATCTCCAGTTCATGCAGGGAGAGGAGGAGATTAGATCCTTCAGCCTCTGCTGGGTTTCCTTAATTGAAACCGGGCTCCCCGCATTGCTCTTCCCAAGCAGCTCACCTGCCCAGAGCACTTGCCCCATTCACATCAGTGGAGGCAGCGGGTGCATTTATTATGAGTGCTAGAGCACCACTGCACCCATTGGACCCCCCTGCCCACACGTTACTTCAATGGAGGCATCTGTTAATATGCAAGTTTGTTTGCACACAGAGCATTTCCCTCCACAGAAATCAAAGAAGCAGCTTGTGTATGTGAACATGCAAAATTCTTGATTTGGGGTATACGTGCGCATCAGTCCTAAAAGCAGAAAATTACACACATATATAATTAGGGAATTGTATAAATGTTTCTAGCTGTGCTTGTCAATAGGGAACAGTTCTGCATTCTTACAGCAGTAGGTGGTTACTGGGGGAAAAAAAACTAGCACAGATAGGAAATTATGACTTTTTTACCTTCTTGTTTTGCTAATGCATGTACAAGCCGGGTGGTTATTTTTCATCATTGTGGTAATTTTCACTAATATGACAAGTATGTTACAGATGTGATTCTTCCGTTTAAAAACTAATACACACGATTAATATGTTACAATGATGAATTGCCGACCGTAATCTGTCATCATGGGGGAGAAAATTGGCATAATTAATGTACAGTTTATTGTTATAAAATAGCAATTTGGTAACTCAGGATAATATGCACAAAGAAAACTTTCTCCTGTTTTACCCACTACAATTGCTTTTACTTTGCCCTGACAAAGGAGAAAGAGTCCTGCGGAACCCACAATTATGGAGTCACAGGGAAGTTCAGAGAATTTGACACCAGTTACTGATTTCTGAGGTCTTGGTAGATCCTTTAACCAGTTCATTCCGGGACCCACAGACTCAAAGACAAACAGCATACCGTAGCTGGGTACTTGCTGCCCAAGCTATTCACCTGCATTTAGGAGAAACATTTGCTTTGTGCTCCATGTATGACCGTGTACAACAAGCGTCTGAAGAGTTACTTGATGGTACAATGGTTATAGTGCTGGACTAGAAGCAAATGACCCAGGTTCAACTTCCTGCTCAGCCACTGAGTAACCTTGGAATGTTCACTGTCTCTGCCCAAACTACCTCGCAAGGTTGTAGTGAAGAGAAAATTTAGAATACTGGGTAGCAGTGTGTGCGAACAAGATCTTGGGGTATGAGTGGGCTGTAAACTAAATATGAGCAACCAGTGTGATGCAGCAGCAAAAAAGGCCAGTGTAGTCTTGGGGCATATCAACAGAGCCGTAACACCCAAATGGCAAGATGTCATACTCCCTCTGTACACTGCATTGGTCAGGTCGCACCTGGAGTACTGTTTAGAGTTCAAAAAGGATGTAGACAGAATGGAGCACGTGCAGAGGAGACAAGGATAATCAAGACCCTGGAGACCAAGCCCTATGAGGAAAGACTGAAGGACTTGAGAATGTTCAGTCTGGATAAGAGGAGGTTGAGGGGGGGACATGCTTTCTTTCTTTAAGTATTTGAAGGGCTATCACTTAGAGGGCAGGGAGCTGTTCCTGTTGGCAGAAAAGGATAGGACTTGCAATATTGGGATTAAATTACAGGTGAAATAGTAGGACTTTTTTTTTTTTTTTTACAGTAAATTGTTCAGCAGTGGAATCAGCCTCCTGGGGATGATAAACTTCCCCTCACTGGCAGTCTTCGAGCTTGCCATTGGACGAACCCTTGTCAGGGATGCTTTAGGTTGATCCTGCATCGAGCTGGGGGTTGGATGTTTCTTTCTACAGTCCCCAAATACTTAACATAGGCATGTGTCCCCAGGCAGTGTAGTGCAATTTGATGCGGGCTGGTAACTTTCATAGGCAACTGCACCTTACACTGGGCATTCATGATCAGGTCCCCCTATTCAGTTTGGCTTTAAAAAGCAGTTGCAGGAGGTGAGGTGTGCAGAGGTCTTCTCCAAGCAGCCAGGATTGCCTGACAGAGACTCCATGCTTTTAACAGGTGATAGAGGCTGTGCACCTTTAATAATTGCATTAGAGACGAACTGTTCAACAGATACACACCTTTCCCTATTGCTGTATTTTCATCCTATTTAAAAAAATCCTGCACCTAGTAAGTTTTCTGCATATGGTTCAAGCCCCCCCCCCCAATATATAGTCCAGTCCAAGGCAGGCTTGGTATGTCCCTGCACCTCACATTTTGCAAACTAAGCCATGTGCCAAAGTGATTCATACAGAGAGAATGTGGTTTTGTGTTATTTTCCTGGCTCCTTTGATATTTTGCTTGCCTTTGGAAAGTGTGCAGGTAAAGAACAGCCAGAGGTATTCTAACAATGCTTTCATTAATTCAGTGTGACACTATATCCCCTGGGTCAGAGAACTGCCATCCTTCCTGATGGTACATGCACTGATATAAGATGATGGAAGGTTACACCGCCACTAAAAAGGAACAGCCTGGAAACAGCACCACAAATACGATGCAAGAAGTTATTAAATGGATCCGAAAAAAATGAAGACAGATTTCAGACTCTCTTGGTGGTTCAGCACTCAGGAAAACTTAAGGAGTTGCCAGCTTTGTTTTCCGAGAGGGTCTCTGAACCTTTTAACAGTTTTATGATGAACAGAAATTCAACTGGCAAGGATTTTTCTACTTTGGAAATGCTGTGAGGCACAAAGCTTCCCCTGTTGAATTTCCTCCTACCATGGAGCCCTCAAAGGCGTACGAGTCCTGCCAGAGATTTGAAACCTTTCTCCCAAGAGAAGACTTATAGCCTACTCCTAAAAATGTTTACTCAGAAAGAAGTCTAGGCAATGGGACTGCCAAATAAGTACTCTCAGAAGCCATTCCCCAAATTTTGAGAAATCTATCCCACAGAGTTCAATCGGATTTCCTTTCTAGTAAATATGTTTAGCTGTACTCTCACTAGATGGCTTTATTTCCTCATCAAATAAAATTGGGCCCACATGCACACACACATACTGTGACTAACGCTGCCGAGTATTTTTTATAGCAGAGCGCCTGTGCCTTTTAAACAGTCATGCAGCATTCAAAGATTCTGGGTAAGATTCAAGTAGCAACCTTAAGTTTTCCAACGTTGACAACAGGAATGTTTGAGCAGGGAAGTAAAGCTGGATATTTTTTTTTAAAGTTCATAGTAAGGTCTCCTTTAGGGCAGGTTGCCAGCTTTTTGCTGGCCTGATTCCGGTCTCTTTATAAATTTTGCCAGAGAATTGAGCCAGAAAAGTGCATGGATGAAGTGGCTAAATTTCAACTTGTCAAGCAGTTGCGACAAAAACAATTGCCGACCGACTACAAAAACGAGCTCACTTGCTCTTGTGTCCTTAACAGTAGGGGGTGGCTTTTTATCGCCCGAAGAAAGAGATTACCCCCTGCCATTAGCTGCACTTCAAGGTGGCGCTCCAGGCACAGTGTCAGGGGCCGGCTGAGGAGTTGGCAACCCTCTTCTGAAATAGTAGAAAAGGGCAAGAGTCCAGTAGCACCTTAAAGACTATCAAAAATATTTTCTGGTAGGGTGTGAGCTTTCGTGAGCCACAGCTCACTTCTTCAGATACAGCTAGATTGTGAATCCATCTGTCTTTAAGTAGAGTGAATTCAGACAAGCATTAGTATATTCCACAGTGGGTAGCCGTGTTAGTCTGTCTGCAGCAGTAGAAAAGGGCAAGAGTCCAGGAGCACCTTCAAGACTAATAAACATATTTTCTGGTAGGGTATGAGCTTTTGTGAGCCACAGCTCACTTCTTCAGAACAGTGGAATCAGCCTCTGAAGAAGTGAGCTGTGGCTCACGAAAGCTCCTACCCTACCAGAAAATATTGTTGTTAGTCTTTAAGGTGCTACTGGACTCTGGCCCTTCTCTACTACTGCAGACAGACTAACACGGCGACCCACTGGGAATCCTCTTCTGAAAGACACTCTGCACAAGCTTAAACGCACTTTCCCCATTCCTATTTAGCTCAGCGAACCATAGCAGGTTTTGAATGGGGGGGGGTGAGAGAGAAAGCGAAAGAAAAGAGAGAGATCCCTAAAACATTCAGGAACAGAACCCAGTAGCGATCTTTGCCTGGTGTGCGGGGGGGGGGGGGGGAGAGACAGCCACCACTTTCAAACGGGGATGGATGGATTTAAATATATAAATAAAAGCATGGAGAAACCAGAGAGGGGGGGGGAGAGACAGCCACCACTTCCAAACGGGGATGGAAGGATTTAAATATATAAATAAAAGCCTGGAGAAACCAGAGAGTGGGGAGGGGGGGGAGAGAGACAGCCACCACTTTCAAACAGGGATGGATGGATTTAAATATATAAATAAAAGCCTGGAGAAACCAGAGAGTGGGGGGGGGGGGAGAGACAGCCACCACTTTCAAACGGGGATGGAAGGATTTAAATATATAAATAAAAGCCTGGAGAAACCAGAGAGTGGGGGGGGGGGGAGAGAGACAGCCACCACTTTCAAACAGGGATGGATGGATTTAAATATATAAATAAAAGCCTGGAGAAACCAGAGAGTGGGGGGGGGGAGAGACAGCCACCACTTCCAAACGGGGATGGATGGATTTAAATATATAAATAAAAGCCTGGAGAAACCAGAGAGTGGGGGGGGGGAGAGACAGCCACCACTTCCAAACGGGGATGGATGGATTTAAATATATAAATAAAAGCCTGGAGAAACCGGAGTGGGGGGGGGGGGAGGAAGAAGAGGATTAGCGGCAACAAGCCAGCCGGGAGCCGAGGGCTGAGCCGAACAAAGAAACCATGGCGGAGCCCTTGCTTTTTTGGGGAGGCCGGGTGCGGACGATGGGAGTCGCCTCTCCCGGCAGGTGGAGGGGAGACGGCGCCACGGGCCGGGTAAGTGCGACCCCCCCCTCCAGCCGCATCAGGGCCGGGGGTGGGGAGGTGCATCCAGTTCCACCCCCCCCCCCTAAAAAAAAGCCAACTTCTCCAAAACCCTCCAGGCACCGCCGCCTGCCAGCAGGCGCTGACCGGCTGCAGCCCCCCTTGGCCCCCGGGAGGGGTCGCGCCCTCTCTTCGGCGCCGTGGCCGAGGGTGGCGACGGGGCTGCAGCGGAGCCGTTCCGAGCCTGCGCCGCGGACCCCCGGGCGGCTCCTGCCCGCTCGCGGGCAGGAGCCGCCCGGGGGTCCGCGGCGCAGGCTCGGAACGGCTCCGCTGCAGCCCCGTCGCCACCCCTCCGGAGCAGCCCCTCTTTGCCCATTGGTTGGGCCGGGCGGCGGGGGAGGAGGCAGAGCCGGACTCTGCCCTTGGGGAAGGGAGGGGAGCGGGGCGAGGGGCGGCGGCGCCTCCTCCTCCCCTGCAGAGCGGGGCGCGGAGGGGATCGCCCAGCTGCTGATTCGAAAGAGGAGGGCAGGGGGGAAGTCCGGGGAAAAGTCGATGCTGGCCGGGTTGATGCGTTTGCACTGGTGTTGTTGGATGGGACTCCGAAGATGGCCTTATTGCAATTCGTCAACAAGGGCAAGAGTCCAGGAGCACCTTCAAGACTAACAACAATGTTTTCTGGCAGGGTGTGAGCTTTCGCGAGCCGCAGCTCCCTTCTTCAGATACAGCTAGAATGTATCTGAAGAAGGGAGCTGCGGCTCACGAAAGCTCACACCCTACCTGAAAATATTTTTTAGTCTTGAAGGTGCTACTGGACTCCTGCCCTTTTTGACTACTGCCAACAGACTAACACGGCTACCCACTGTGAATATTGAAATTGTATGGGACAATAAGAAAATAATATATTTTTTTGAAATTGTACGGGACTTAATAAGAAAATAATTTTTTTTGAAATTGTATGGGACTTAATAAGAAAATATTTTTGTTTTGAAATTGTATGGGACTTAATAAGAAAATTAAAAAAATTTGAAATTGTATGGGACTTAATAAGAAATTATTTTTGTTTTGAAATTGTATGGGACATAATAAGAAAATAAATTTTTTTTAAATTGTATGGGACGGCCAACCGAGGAGCAATGCTCATCGCTTAATATCTGGGGAAAGTTATTTCATGGAGATGTTTTCACCTGATGGCGGCAGGAAAGTGAGGAAGTGGCTGTCTAAGGAATTCCAAAGAGTGGATTCTTCCACCCACCCACCCCAAAAGGCCTTAAAGTCTATGTCTGAACCAATGTCTGAAGGGCTGTGGCTCAGTGGTAGAGTATCTGCTTGGCATGCAGAAGGTCCCAGGATCAATCCCCAGCATCCCCAGTTAAAGGGGCTAGGCCAGTAGGCGATGTGGAAGACCTCTGCCTGAGACCCTGGAGAGCCACTGCCGGTCTGAGTAGACAGTACTGACTTTGATGGACCAAGGGTCTGATTCAGTATCAGGCAGCTTCATGTGTTCATGTGTCTCCTCTGAGAAGAAAAGACATGGAACAAGGTTGCCGAACCTGAAGCAGGAGGGAGGGATATATTGGAGGAAGCATTTGTTCAGGGGCTCAGGCTGTTTTGGAATTTAACTAGCAAAAAACCTGAATACTAAAATCCAGCCCTTGCTGCCCTGCATTTAAAAAGATTATGCACAGAGTATGTTAACAGAAACAGGAGATGATTCACCAAGTTCTGACAGCAAGCATGCTGCCTCGCCAGTGTTGAAGGAGCACCGCTGGCTACCTGTTTGTTTTCAGACCCAATCCAACGTGCTGGCCGCAACCATTAATATTAGCTCTAGGTGCCCTAACACCAAAGTACTTAAAAGACCCCTCACTCCCTGATAGAGTAGCCAGTCTTCAGGTGGGGCAAGGGGTTATCCTGGGATTACAATTGGACTTCAGGCTACAGAGATCAGTTTCCCTGGAGAAAATGGCAGCTTTGGAGTGATATCACTTCCTTGCTTTTAGTAAGCAACGTTGCTGGCTGCAATTTTAGATGTTGTTGTTTGTTATTGTATTTTAAATGATGTTTATTGATCAGGCTGCCTTGGAAGCCGTTGGATGGAGAGTTTCCAGAATAGATAGCTATATATTTAAAAAAAATAAACAAGAATGTACAGGGAAGGAGTGATCAACAACTGTGTCTCTTGCTTGAAAATACATCTAAAGGTAAAGGTAGTCCCCTGTGCAAGCACTGGGTCGTCACATCCCGACGTTTCCAAGGCAGACTTTGTTTGCGGGGTGGTTTGCCAGTGCCTTCCCCAGTCATCTTCCCTTTACCCCCAGCAAGCTGGGTACTCATTTGACCGACCTCAGAAGGATGGAAGGCTGAGTCAACCTTGAGCCGGCTACCTGAAACCGTCCGTCAGGATCGAACTCAGGTCGTGAGCAGAGCTTGGACTGCAGTACTGCAGCTTACCACTCTGCGCCATGGGGCTCCTCGAAAATACATCTAGGCTGGACATAATTTGCTGGGGTTTGCTTCATATTCTACAACGTGCAGAGAGACATATGTAGAAAAAGAACAAGAGTAGGTTTTTATACCCCGCTTTTCTCTATCTTAAGAAGTCTCAAAGCACCTTACAATGACATTTCCTTCCTTTCCCCACAACAGATACCTTGTGAGGTAGGTGGGGCTGAGGAAGTTCTGAGAGAACTGTGTCTGGCCCAAGGTTACCCAGCAGGCTTCATGTGGAAGAGGGGAGAAACAAACCTGGTTCTCCTGATAATAGTGTGCCACACTTAACCACCGCTCTTAACCACTACACCACACTGACTTCTCAGAGGGTTGCATTACCTTTCCTATGAGGAACAGCTAATGTTTCTGGGGCTTTTCAGTGTAGACGAATAAAGGGAGATGTGATTCAGATTTATGAAAATATAGAATATCTTCCTCTCATACGACTAGAATGAGGTCCCCCAATGAGAGTGGTTGGCAATAGACACAATAAAAGACTTATTTACAAAGTGCAGGGTGAACGTGTAGAACTCATTGCCACATGATGTAACAGTAGCTGCAAAACCAGATACTTTAAAAGGGGATTGGACCCATTTGTAGAAGGTAGTTATACAAAATCTGCTAATCATGATGGCTAAAGGGAATCTCTATATTCAGAGACAGCGGACCTCCAAGTACTAATTATTGGGAACCGTCAGTAGGTGAAGACTCCATACTTTGCATATGGACTCCTCAGAGGTTTCTAGCAGGCCACTGTTGTAAGGGAAATGCTGGATTCGATGGATGCTTGGTTTGATGCAGGAGTCTTCTTAAATCAAGAACTTAACAGAGACTACATTATTCCCCCCCTCTGTGCTTCTGTTTGCCATGGGGATCCCCTCAGCCATCCACTAGATATCATTTATGGGTCCTTTTCTCATCTGATCAATTTCCCAGGCATCATCCGTAGTTGTTTGTTTTATTTTTACAATTTCGCACTTGTTTCTCTTAATAGCTTCACTCAAAGCAACCCTCTGTAAAACCACATCACAATAAAATCCTAATAAACCCACTATATAAATATCTATAAAATATAAAATATTTTAAATATATTAAATATAACAGTATCTATTAAAAAAACATAAAAATCGTCAACATCAATAAATCCAAACAACACTTAAACTTGCTGTCTATCCTCATACATTTTTGCCCTCCTTTCCTTTTTTCCAAAGAACCCAGAGTGGCGAACCAGGTTCTCCCATTTCCTATTTTCTCCTTACAACAACCCCTGGAAGGCAGGTTATGTTTAGATTATGTGACTATCCCATGATCACCCAGTGAGCTTCACAACGGAGCAGGGATTTGAATGCAAGTTGAACTCAAGCCTTCCAGACCCCACTCTAACCACTACCCCACATCTGAATCTGAGCTAGTTCAAATAGAAATGCTTTCTGCCTGGCCACTGTATTTTTAAACAATGAAAGCTGTGGTTTTTCAAGATGCTGAAGAGTTCTCTGTGCCTCGTTCCACACCCGTGCAGTATGATCAGGCATTGTATCCAAAACTCCCTAGGCAAAAAATTGTTTGTTCCATCCAAAGGGTTGCCAACCTCCAGGTAGTAGCTGGAGATCTGCTATTACAACTGATCTCCAGCCGATAGAGACCAGTTCAGCTGGAGAAAATGGCCGCTTTGGCAATTGGAATCTATGGCATTGAAGTCCCTCCCCTCCCCAAACCCCTCCCTCCTCAGGCTCCACCCCCAAAATCTCCCGCCAGTAGTGAAGAAGGACCTGGCAACTCCATCCTCTCATATTGAAATGGCCCAAGCACTGGTTTTAAAGACAAAGCATACATAATGCATAATTTACTTATGATATTTGCTTCCATAATATGTGGGAATGGCCACAGGGCTTAAAAGGGTTTAGTAAATTTCAGTTATTGACTGAGCAGTTTAATAGAACTTTTGTCTTCAGAGGCAGTATAGCTTTGAAAGCCAGCTGCTGTGGAGCAAGCAGCAGGGGAGGCCTGTTGTTTCCTGACTATGGGTGGTCACTGTTGAAAAATGATGTTGGAATACATGTACCTTCTGCCTGACTGAGCAAGGCAATTCTAATATTCTTGTGTAAAGTGCTAGAAAAAATTATTTTTGAAGGTCAATTTTGTACATTTATTCATCTCTGCATCCATCCTTTGTACTGTGTTTAGAAATGCTCCAATATCAAAACCTGCAAAACTGCTATACAGATCGGGTAGGTAGATTGTTGACGGAACAGACACCAGCCAGTAGGCATTCTCCATGGAAACTTGCCCGTTTGAGCTCTCTCAGGTTGAAAGCCTGCACAAATCTTTGATTTGTAAAGAGTTTGCCTCCCAAAAGAGGTATGTCTGCTCAAGGGCAGAACTGCCTCTTCCAGTCTCACAAAATTACGTTTGTACATGCCCAAAGCCCTTTTATCACTGCAGAGTTTAGTCTGTCAGAGCACTGTAGTTCTTGTAGCTCTTCTAATTTCTAGAATGGAGCTTAAAAGAAATGGCTCTTTGGAACTAGCCTCCCTTATACACACCTGAGTTCTCCAAGTCTCCTAATTATCTGACTGCGGTGTATCCCTTTACAAGCTCCATGTCAGTGAGACCATATGTAGTTCACATTTCCATTCATTTAAACTTTTGATTAGAGAATGTTTTGCAGTCTCTTGGGGCATTTGGATATGTTCATGAGTATCGTAAGCTATATGTCGCTCACGCTTTTTTCCGGCAAACTTGCAGCTTGTTTAATTGAGGCGATGTTCTGATCATCAAAACATGCAGAAATGTAAAACAGATTGCTAAGATAATTACTACTAGTGAGTTCCCTATGCACTTATTGTCAAGCATAGCTATGTTTGGGGAAAGAAAAGGATAGAGTGTTGGGACATAGCCAAATGGCACATTTCTGAAGGATCAGATGAGTTCATACAGTACAGTTTTGTGAACAGGAATTGCTTCCAAGTAAGCAGGTGGAAAAGTTTCTGTAAATTGGATGAGAATGGCACTCCCCCCCTCCAAAGATTTGATGTGCCCAAATCATTTATAATTGTATGTAAGGACAGGTGGGCTAGTACAAAAAGTTCCAATTACTTGTGTGTATCCATTTGCCAAATTGGCATAGCACATTCCAACCCCACATTCCCCACAGGCCTGGCCTACAGTCTATGCAGATTCCCTGCATGTCCATACAGCTGATGTGATAGACTGTCCAACCGATTTCCCATCAATGGAATCGAGTTCTCTCAGCAAGAGCGCTGAAAGTGAGCCATTATAGCGAGGTATGGAACACTGGCTCGGTGTCTGACCGAGTGCCAGTGTAATCTACAAGTTTCTAAAAGTGTATGGATAAAAATTTTATGGGAGGTGACAGCGTAGTCCAAGGCCTGGGATATGACTCTCTATTTCCCTTGCTTCCAAGACTCCCAGGCATGCAAAATAGAATTCCAAGACTTAGGGTGCTTTCACACATGCCAAATAATCCACTTTCAATCCACTTTCAATGCACTTTGCAGCTGGATTTTACTGTGTGAAACAGCAAAATCCACTTGCAAATGATTGTTCAAGGGTTCTTGTAGGTTATCCGGGCTGTGTAACCGTGGTCTTGGAATTTTCTTTCCTGACGTTTCGCCAGCAACTGTGGCAGGCATCTTCAGAGTATTCAACAATAGCCATACAGATTAGCTTTGGATTACACACATTAACAGATCACTTCAGGATACAATGGTTCCATATTAACATACCATACCCTCATTAGCACATTATCTTGATACTTACAGGACAATACTTTTGCAGGACAATACTCAGCTCAAACCCAACCCCTTTCTGACTATATATTACTCTTCCTACACCCTTGACACTGAGAGACACTGTCCTTCAGTGTTACTACTCTGAAGATGCCTGCCACAGTTGCTGGCGAAACGTCAGGAAAGAAAATTCCAAGACCACGGTTACACAGCCCGGATAACCTACAAGAACCAATGAACTCTGACCGTGAAAGCCTTCGACAATATAGATTGTTCAAGGGCATTGAAAGTGGACTGAAAGTGCATTATTCACTATGTGTGAAAGTGTCTAGAGAAGGCTGTAGCATAAGTAGGAAAGAATGGATTCTCACGGCACCCATGCAGTTATTCAGGATGGCGCTGGGAGTATCAGTTTCCCACTTCTCATGCTTGCAGGTCTCTAGGCCTCTGAGCCCCGATGACGCTCTCCTTGTACCAGGGCTTTTTTGGTTTTGTTTTTTTGCAATTTATTTAGACATGAGCATAGTTGTCTGAATTAATTATAAGACAAAACCATAGTTAATTCATGAAACTTTAACTGACAAGTCGAACTACCAAGTTTCAAATGTCCCCAGTGTTTACAGAGGTTCTAATTTTTTTCTCCCATCTCTCCCACCTTGGACATCCTTTGCTTTTGTCATATCTTTTTGCAGCTTTTGTTCCATTGATCTGTACCTTTGGTGTCAGCCTCCTCTTCTTTGCCAGGGCTTCGTTCTCCTTCACTATGTGATCCCATCCAATTAGGAAACACATCGTGAATTATATGATGCCAATGAAACTGCACTAGCAATCATACTTGGTGATGTGACAGTGTCACTGGGGGACAGTGAAGGCTATTAAGGAAGACAACAATTAATGGGCTGATATAAGTGATCCCATTTTGTTGCCCTTACTCTGAGTTGCTGAACACTATCATCACTTGCCCTCAAAAGAGATGTGCTTTTCACTACTATCGAAAATGCTTGTAACCACCCCCACAGACCCTTTAGTTCAGCCATAGTTCACCCATCCTTAGCTGCTGAACACACATGGCGGTTTCTTATAATGAATCAGACCATTGTTCCATCAAGGTCCGTATTGTCTATTCAGACTGGCAGCAGCTCTTCAGGGTCTCAGGTTGCGGTCTTTAACATCACCTACTACTACCTGATCTTTTTAACTGGTGATGCCAGGGACTGAACCTGGGATCTTCTGCAGGCCAAGCCGATGGTCTGCCACTGAGCCATGGCTCCTCCCCTGCCTGTGATGTATATATACTACCGTGCCAGAGAAGACTGATCTGAATGGATAGACCAGCAGCGTGACTCCAGCTTCATATATTCAACCCAAATTCATTTTTCTCTCTCCCCTCTAATGCAGACCACTCACAATTCTGTGTACAGTTCCCAGCTAATGTGAGTTAGCATGTACAGTGAGGGAGAAGAAATAGATTTCAGATTTCTTACTGGATTTGTCTTCACACATGCTGCATATGTAATAGGCAGGCTCCCCCAGTCTGTAAGTGGACAGTAAGGTATTATGACATGAATATATATATTTTGGAGTGCTGAACAAAATGAGAATTTCATGCATTGGCAATATAGTGTGACGAGTTGTATCTGACATGACCTTGTGCTTACAGAGGGAAGCTGAATTGTAATGCATTCTGCAGAAAACTCAATGCACAAAATCAACAGGATGTTTCTTATTTTTATACTGCTGATAACACTTTCCCAGTTTTATGCAGATTCTTTAAGTCTCTTGGAGGTATAGCCCCAGAAGGGGATCCCTCCTCTGTGTTCTCATAGGGTTGGATTATGTATTTGGTATTGATTATTAACAACTAGGCCAGATTGGATGTGACATTTTCAAGCTTTTATTATACAAACAAGTAATGAAGGGGGATGCTTGATGGGCTAAAATTGGGCCAGGAGCCAAGGCCCCATGCCAATTTTTGAAGGCATTGCTCAGCCTGCCCTGAGGGAGGCTTCTTCAAAAAACCTCTAAGATCAGGTTCATTTTGATCCCTCAGGCTCAGCTAAACACCAGAGGCCTAGGTGTTTGCCAACCTCCAGGTGGTGGCTGGAGATCTCCTACTATAACAACTGATCTCCAGGCGACAGAGATCAGTTCACCTGGAGAAAATGGCCACTGTGGAAGGTGGACTCTATGACATTACTGGGGCTGCCACGTCCCTCTTTTCCACTGGTGGGAGGTTTTTGGGGCGGAGCCTGAGGAGGGCAGGGTTTGGGGAGAGGAGGGATTTAAATGCCATAGAGTCCAATTGCCAAAGCGGCCATTTACTCCAGGTGAACTGATCTCTTTCGGCTGGAGATCAGTTGTAATAACAAGAGATCTCCAGCTAGTATACCACTGGACTGATTGGTATTGGATTTACTTTGATTTTGCTTAGGATGTTGCTGGGATACTACCAGTAATTTGTTGAAATTGGATTCTTGATTCATGTGTTACTAAGGTAAAATATTTTGGCATTTATCTATTGAGCTGGTGCTGTTGTTTTTCTAACCTAGTATCTGGAGGTTGGCAACCCTCGGCATTATCCTCATTAAAGTCCGATCCCTCTCCAAACCCCGCCCTCCTCACGCTCCAACCCCAAAATCTCCAGGTATTTCCCAACCTGGAGCTGGCAACCCTACCTAGAGATGTCAGTCCCTGCCATAATGTTCCTGCTGGGCCGTGGATCTTCAACTGTGGCTTGTGACCCACTTTTGAGTCCTGACTTTCTTTCAGGTGACTCACAAGGCCAGGAAGGAACAATGGTATGAACTGAAGTCTGTAGGCCCTGACATGTATAGCTACCTCTCAGCAGGGCAGGGCCTTCAGGCTTAATCTGTAACCAGTCTGAAGACTAGATCACTTTTCTTTTGGCCAGTCTGACAATCCAGGTGAACAGAGGTGGAGTGGCTGCTGGGGAATTTCCTGGAGGGTCAATTGCTTTCTCCCCCACTTGGGCTGGTCCAGTATAGGGTCGAAGGGCCATGTGTGGCCTAAGAAAGGTAGCTCCCTGCCCAGTAGGGTTGCCAGTCTCCAGGTAGTGGCTGGAGATCTCCTGCTATTACAACTGATCTCCAAGCGACAGAGATCAGTTCACCTGGAGAAAATGGCTGCTTTGGAAGGTGGACTCTATGGCATTATACCTCATTGAAGTCCCTCCCCTCCCCAAACCCCACCCTCCTCAGATTCCACCCCCAAAATCTCCAGGTATGTCCCAGCCTGGAGCTGGCAACCGTACTGCCCAGGCTGCCCCTGGGCCTGGCTGAACTGCAGGAGGTGCCCAGCTGAGCCACACAAAGCTTTCTACTCCTTTGTGGGGGGTGAGGTCTGGGTGGGTTTTTCCTCCCACTCTGTCCCTGCCAGATGAATTTCATCACCAAACAGAGTGCCCATCACTATAGGCATCTAAGCCAGTAGGGCCTGTAAAAACAATATCTCCCCCCCCTCCTTGATTGCCACTTGTGGGGGCAAACTCGTACCACTCTTATCACCTTCTCGACTAGCACTCAAGGGATTTTGTCTAAATCGTTTAAGCCACTTGAGGGAGTAACGTAGTATGTAATTTAATTCCCTTCCCAGAGCTGCAGTGGACATACTCCCTGCCCATCATGAAATCATTATTTAACATTATGTAAGAATCTGAATTTCCTAATTTCCCTTCTCTCTCTTAGCCCTTTTTTGTGTTGTGCCTGTTAGATGGCAAGCCGTTATTTTAAATTGCAACCGCCCTTAAGTGCATTGGCAGAGAAGTGTCATCTACCTGTAGTAAAAATAAAGGTAGAAGTAGCGCAGGGGGAAGTCAGGAGGGCAGGGTGTCTTTGACAGTTTAAGAGTGAACCATTACGCCAGAGGCTGTTAAAGAGCAGTGATGTCCATTAAAGTTAACATCTTTCCCTTTTGTAAATCGCCTTGAAAGCTTTTGTAAGTTGAAAATTAATGCATGAAACATAAATATGCTAAGACCCCCAGAAGGAGGAATCTCCCTGTAAATCTTTTGTGTGGAGAGGCACTGGGAATCATCAGTTAAGGTCAGAGGCTGAAGCGAGGATTCAAAGGGTTTGTAATGAAGAAGAAGAAGAGCTGGCTTTTATATGCCAACTTTTCCTACTTTTTAAAGAGAATCAAACCGACTTACAATCTCCTTCATAGAATCATAGAGTTGGAAGGGACCACCAGGGTCGTCTAGTCCAACCCACTGCCCAATACAGGAAATTCACAACTACCTACCCCCACACCCCCAGTGACCCCTACTCCATGCCCAGAAGATGGCCAAGATGCCCTCCCTCTCACCATCTTCCCTTCCTCTCTTCATAACAGACACCTTTTGAGGTAAGTAAGGCTGAGAGGGCTCTAAGGGAACTGTGAGTAGCCCAAGGTCACCCATCTGGCTTCATGTGAAGGAGTGCAGAATCAAACCAGATTCTCCAGATTAAATTCCTCCACTCTTAACCACTACACTATGCTGGTGCATGGAGTACCTTGCAGGTACCGCCTGCACCCTGTTGACATAGATATGTTCCTGGCTGCCATCTCTCCTCCAATTGCAGCAGTATCGAAGCAGGGGGAATGGGAAAATCCCATGCACGTGTGCAATATCCCATGTTCAGACTAGAGTTGTAAGTAGAAGCTCCCTTTCCCCCAAAGGCTTACTACAACTCTCATGACTCAGCATCTCATTCCAGCAGTACTTTTGTGATAGAGTGCCAGCCACTCTTTAAAAAAAGCATGCTCCAGACTTTACAGAGGAAAGGTACAAATGCCCCCCTTTTACACTGTGCTGGCAATCAGGATATGTTGTATTATGCAAGTGCCAAATTTCAACCCTAATTGATGTCCAGGCATCTGACTGTTCAAACATTCAGGTTAATCACCATCATCTTCCTCTTCTTCCTCCTCTTCTTCTTGGTTTGCAAACAAACCAATGCAAGTTTCGTTCTAGTTTATGGCTTGAACTGATGTAATTCCTGCCAGTTTCAAGACAGTTCTGTGAAGCTGAACTGTTTCATTTCTGAGGTTCTTGTAGCCTAAGCCTAAATCCTGAGGATTGCTGCTGGCCTACCTTTCCTCCTCCTGGGTGCCAAAAGCATAGCAGTCCCTGGTCCTCGTGCTAGCTACACAGGTACACCTCATTTTATTGCAACACTTTATTGTGCTTCGCAGATATTGCATTTTCGAGCAAGTCTATCGGTGCCATTTTTCCAACAGCATGTGCTCACTTCGTCTCTGTGTCACATTTTGGTAATTCTTGCAATATTTCAAACTTCTTTATTATTATTAGAGTACATTTTAAAGACTTAATTCTATTGCACACTTAATAGACTACAGTATAGTGGAAACATAACTATTATATGCACTAAAAATTGTGTGACCTGCTTTATTGCAGTGGCCTAGAACTGAACCAACAATATCTCCAAGGTATAGTGATATCAGTTCCCTATAAGTAGGGTTGCCAACCTCCTGGTAGTAGCTGGAGAACTCACACTTTTACAACTGATCTCCAACTGGCAGCGATCAGTTCACTGGGAGAAAGTGGCCGCTTTGGCAATTGGACTCTATGGCATTAAAGTCCCCAAACCCCGCCCTCCTCAGGCTCCACCCGAAAAACCTCCTGCTGATGGCGAAGAGGGACCTGGCAACCCTACTGAGGTATGCTTATAATAGTAGATCATCATTAGGTGCCACTCCTTATCCATAATATGGAATCTGTGGGATGTAGAACATAAAGCGAAATGCATCTACTGCCCCCTGCAAAGAGTTTTGTGAGCAGCAATAGCTGGGTTTACTCTGGCATGGCAGAGCACAGAGCTGATATAGCAGGGAATTTGCATGCTCTGTGACTTAATACAAAACTTTGGCTCAAAGCTAATAATACATATTTAGAAGTCTTAATTCTGGGTTTACCACAATGTTGGAACATTTACAGAAGGAGCATGTGCCTACCTCCCCCCCCCCCGCCAAATTATCACTGCCTTTATTAAATGCAAACAACACATCCTTGTATTGATGCAGCAGAAAGAAGTGACAAAACCAGAATGAATTACAAGAAACTCTCTTTCTCATTAAGTCTGCTCAGAATGAGGATTTACTGCATGGGCAGCAATGGCCCCGGGGGGCTTCTTTCCCCATAATCCCACCTTGAAAATGGCTTTGTAATTATTCTCACAAAAATGCGGACACAGTTTCCAGATTGGCATGTCTACTTCACACATAACTAATTGCAATCACAGAAAAGCAATGTATTCCGTTGACTTTTTTTTTTGTTCTGTTTTTTTGGCTGGATGCCCTATTTCCCGCAATGCCAACCAACTCTATAGCTTTCCGTTCCTCCCTCATATGATTTCCAGTTGTGAACTGACAGTGTTTCCCATTGGCCTGTTTTGTCACAATAATATAGAGCGCATACGGTGCACACCATCGCCTCTGCTTGCTCAGTCCTTCCTGGACATTAAGATATTATGACATGAATATATATTTGTGAGGTTTGCACCAAATGAGGATTTCACGCATAGGCAATATAGCGTGACGAGGAGTATCCGGCATGACCTTGTGAATGCTGGCAGGGCATCCAGAATCAACAAAGCAAGGGGAACACGGGGAAGAGGTGTCAAGATCCAGAAAAGCCATTTCAGCATTTTTCTCAGGAAGAGAGAAGGAAGCTGTGTCTGCACAGGGTTAGGCCTTCATTGTGAACTGGTTGAGCCGTGACATCTGACTGGGGAAGGGGGCAGAGGGTAGGGTTGCCATGTCCCTCTTTGCCATTGGCGGGAGGTTTTTAGGGCAGAGCCTGAGGAGGGTGGGATTTGGGGAGGGGAGGGTCTTCAATGCCAAAGAGTCCAATTGCCAAAGCAGCCATTTTCTCCAGGTGAACTGATCTCTATCAGCTGGAGATCAGTTGTAATAGCAGATCTCCAGCTAGTACCTGGAAGTTGGCAACCCTTGCAGAGGGTGAATGATAGGTTAGAGAGACCACCTTCCGCTGGTGGCAAAGGGGGACCTGGCAACCCTACCTAAAGGACTTTCCGAAAACTCTAGAGAGGTGTAAAGCACTTCTGGGAAAACATTGCACTGTCCCTGACAGTGGTTTTTTTTTTTAAAAAAAACATCTGTCTCCCGGTGCCCTCTGGAGCAGGAGGGCAGGAGATATCCTGGCAACCCTAACAAACAGACACGCACACGCACACGCTCTGCATGTATTTAAAACAAATAGACTATTTCAGAATTGGGTCTATATTTACCTGCCACCTCCAATTTTTATTCTTTCCTTCTGTTTCCCCCATGAGAGTTCAATAAAAAGGCTCACTTAATTAATAATGTACTAACTAAATATTTCCACAATACGTTTAGTACCGTATGCGAAAAGGAAGAAACAAAAGTTACCCTTTTTGGTAGGTTGCTCTTGATATCTTTACCTGTGGGAGGGGGGCAGGGCCCAAGATGGACAGCCTGTGTTGCCATGGGTAACCAGAATCAACCCACTAGACTTCGCTGCTTTGCCCTCTGAGGCAGCCAAGACTGAACCCACAACATCCTAAGTAGTAGGGAAGAGAATAAGCCAGTGCAGTTTGGCAATGCAACTCCCGGTGGGACCTGGAGATCTCCTGGAATTACAACGCATTTCCAGATTACAGAAATCAGTTCCCCTGGAAAAAATCCATTGGAGCCTGGACTCTATGGCATCAAACCTTGATCAGTTCCCTACCCTTCCTAGGCTCTACCCCCTAAATCTCCAAGAATTTCCCAACCTGGAGTTAGCAACTATAGGATGCAGCCATACTACCAAGTCGTTGTCGATCCAATGGGGTGAGGAGTTCATTAATAAATCTAATACACATGAACACATGAAGCTGCCTTATACTGAATCAGACCCTTGGGCCATCAAAGTCAGTATTGTCTACTCAGACAGGCAGTGGCTCTCCAGGGTAGCTCCTTTAACTGGAGATGCTGGGGATTGAGCCTGGGACCTTCTGCATGCCATGCAGATGCTCTACCACTGAGCCACAGCCCCTCCCCAACATCAGTGAATAGCAAATGCCTAAGACAGGTCTCAGGGACCATGGAGGTAATGGTCTCACATTGTCTAATGGGTAGGGTTGCCAACCTCCAGGTACTAGCTGGAGATCTCTCGCTATTACAACTGATCTCCAGCCGATAGAGATCACTTCCCCTGGAGAAAATGGCCGCTTTGGCAATTGGACTCTATGGCATTGAAGTCCTTCCCCTCCCCAAACCCCTCCCTCCTCAGGCTCCACCCCAAAAATCTCCCACCGGTGGCGACAAGGGACCTCGCAACCCTACCAATGGGTGCTGCATCATTCTTTCTCCTGCTTTTCTTTACGTCGGCTTTAGACCTGAAATGCTGTTCTGGGTTGAAAGAAAATTTCCACATATAAAAGGTGAAATAAAATAAAGTGTTAATCTGTATGAACATATCAGTGTTTATCAAGGAGAGAGGTTGAGGGGTTCAGGGGTACAGGATAAGAGACTTACAAATGCTATGACATCTTTGGGGGGACTCTACCATATGGAAGCAAGTTGGGGGACCACAAAGTGGGGGTTGTAACACATGAAGCGCCGGTGTGTTCTGCGTGCCTGAGAAACGTCATAAAAGTATGAGTGGAACTGTATTTTTTTCCCCTTGCGACAAAGTGACTTGTAGGGTCTGGACAAAGTATTGTGTACTTGGCTCCCATTTAAAAATGTCTGGACAACATATTGTGTACTTGGCCCCCATTTAAAAATGGCTGTGATTCATGTATTGAAAAGTAGCACTATGGAATAAATAATACATATCTTAAATTTTTTAATCTCGATGTATTTACCCAAATAGGCTGAATGGGCTCCATCCCAAGGAACTGCTGCAAGCTGAGTAAATAATACATGGAGGGAATAATGCACATTTTTAAAAGTCCATAATTACATATTTACATGATAGTCTGTAAATTCCATAATTACTTATTTACACAATAGACCATAACAGCTGCTACTGTCTATTATAGCAACTCTCACAGAATGGCATTATGGATTTTTTTAACACTGTAAAGAAATGTAAATAAATAAATACATAAAGAATGGTGTTAAATCAATCAAAAATGCATGTCATAAATGTCATTGGCCTAATCCAGAGAAGGTGATCCATGTGCTCAGGCAGGCTTTTCATGTGTATTGGGGACTGTGAGTGTGATTTGGATGCACAACTGAATGCAGAAGTTGTCTGTACTGGATTTATTTACTACATTTGTACCTCACTTTTCTCCCCAATGGGGACCCAAAGTGCTTACAACATTCTCACCTCTTCCATTTTTATCCTCACAGCAACCCTATGAGGTAGGTTAGGCTAAGACAGAGGAACATGCCAAAGGTCACCCAGCAAGCTTTCATGGGAGAGGGTAGATTTGAACCTGGGCCTGCCAGATCATAGTTCAGCACTCTAACCACTACACCATGCTAGCTTTTCAATGGGATGCACATTAGAATGCGTATTAAAATGCACATTTACATTCACATATAAATGAGAACGCATCTTCAAGTGTATCCACATGACATTCCAGTCAAATTAATAGATGACAAGCACATTCACATGCACTTTTAGCTGCACATCTGATTTACGTGCATGGTTTCTAAGACACATTGAAATCTGCTTCTGCATCAGAACACTTCTGCAGATTGGGGGAGAACAAACAAAAGTGAGGGGGGATTGTAGTTATGGCTGCTGTATATGTTCCGTATAATTTTTTTTTTTGATAGACCATTGGTCTGACTTGCCCTAAGGCAATGAGGTGTAGAGCAGCAGACTCTAATCTGGTGCACCAGGTTTGTTTCCGCACTCCTCCACATGAAGCTTTCTGGGTGACCCTGGGCTAGTCACAGTTCTCTCCGAACTCTCTCAGCCCCACTTACCTCACTAGGGGAGGTTGTGGGGAGAGGAAGAGAAGGCAATTGTAAGCAGCTTTGAGACTCCTTAAAGGTAGAGAAAAGAGGGGTATAAAAACCAACTCCTCTTCCTTTTCCTTTTGTGTAGAATATACAAACTACACTTTCTCCCTTCTGTGACGAATACTGGGGGAGGTGTTTTTATCAGGAAAGTGGCAGGAGGGGAAAGAATTAACCCCTCCTGCTCTAGTGCCGTGCTCCAATCCTGGCTGAATCCTGGCTGAAACGGAGAATAAAGGAGGCTAAAGTGACCATGCGTTTTCACTCTCATGTAACATGTTTGATCCTGAGAGGAGGGTGCCAAATTGATAATCTACCAACACTGAAAACTAGAGAAGTTCAAACATTGCCAGCGCTGCGTACGTGTTCAAGGGTGTTCGTGATTTGAACGGCAAACGATAGCATCACTTGGCAGCCATAACGGAAGATATGTTCTTGGTCAAAACTAGTTATTTATTTGCAAGCGTGCATGTTAGACTTCATTTACTGCTTTTTTATGGTAATGGAGTTTGAAGACAAAGACAGATCTCTTCCCTGCAGTGTTAACTACTCTAAGAGGTAGCATTATGGAATGTCATCTTTTGCCTTTTATAATGATAAATATTTCTGAGACAAAGCAGAGTGGAAAGTCTGCATGTATAAATATGTCTATCCTGTTTATTGGGTTAAATAATAAATCTACTGTTTATTTTTACTGGAAAATTGTCAGGAACTAAGTGATTCCTGACAGGTAAAGAATACAAACATTGTGCATAATTCCGCTTTCATTTATATGCTTTTCATAGTCATGCTCTTTCTCTCTCACACACTCACACATATACACACACTCACATGGCAGTCCCCCCCCTTATCTAGATAATACCTGTTTCAGAAAGGTGAATAAGATACTAAAAAGGAGCATCATGTTCTTTTTGTGCCATGAAAACGTCTTCCCTTGTACAAAGAGCTCAGGTAACATACATGGCTCCCCCCTCCAATTTTGTTTCCAAAGCAACCCTGTAAGGTAGATCAGGCTGAGAAAGCATGATGGAACCCAGGTCAACCAATGAGCTCTTTGAGAGAGTAGGGCTTGAACCCAGGTCTCCCAGATCCTAGTCCAAACTTCTAAATACTACACTACACTGCTTCTAATTGCAGGTCTGATTTCTGCATCTCAGGCCTGCTGTTAAAAGCACAGGAGCACACACAGGAGCACACTCATCAACAACACCTCCAGCTCTACCTTCTCCTTTGTACATTGTATGTGCATCCAGTCAATTGCCTTATATTTAATCTCTAGCACTTGCAGTGCTCCTAGATGGCGTTCTCCATAGCTTTGTCATCTGTACATTTTAATGATTCATAAACTCCTTGATTTCTAAGAAACGATTCATCAAAAAACTATAGCAACGCTGTAATCTGATTGCTAAACTAGGAGATGGTGGATCTTTTTGCTGTTTGGCTATTCCCTTCGATCCTTCATTGGCTAGCTAATGGTGCAAAATGAGATTTCACTACAATTTACAAGAACTCCCAAAATCTACACAGCCTGATTCCAGTCATATTGTCCCAGGTTCATTGTTAGTGTATTGTTACATTGTTATTGTAATTGTTTTGTTTCCATTTAAGCCTTTTAAGTAGAGTTGCCAACCTCCAGGTGATGGCTGGAGATCTCCCTCTATTACAACTAAACTTCAGGCGACAGAGATCAGTTCCCCTGGAGAAAATGGCTGCCTTGGCAATTGGACTCTATGGCATTAAAGTCCCTCCCCTCTCCAAACCCTGCCCTCCTCAGGCACCACCCCCAAAATCTCCAGGTATTTCACAACCTGGAACTGGCAGCCCTACTTTTAAACCACCTGCCCGTGACCAGCGTTTTCTCAATTACCACCAAGCAGGCACTTCTGCCTCAGGATCCTTTTTACACACCTCAAAACATTCTTCTGCTACTGAGACACAGCACAAGGGCTATTGGGAGCAGCCAGAATTTGCACTGGAAGCCAACTGATCTGTGTGACCTTTGCAAAAAGCCACCTGAGGCTGCTGAGTGGAGCAAAATTGGACCCCCCTGGCTGCTCCATTGATTGCTCTTTGTCTGGCCAGTCCTCACATATTAGATCTGGGTCTTTGCTTGGGCAGCAGCCAGACTGGTCTTGCTCATGTGGTGACTTGGTTGTATTCATGGTATCTCTTCCCATAATCTCCTTACCTATCTGCTCTCCTAACCCTTCTGCATGCTGGCTATTTATCCCCTCCATTCCAGACCTCTCTGGATGGGTTCCGTCATATGACTGCTGCCTGGCAACTGTCTCAGCCTCCATGTTGATGCTTCTGGAAATCCACTTGGCTGAACCATTCAGCTTCTGTGTCAGCCTTGCCAAGACATGGTTTGATTGCAGTGAACTTGGCCAAGTACTTACTTCTTTAATTTTGTCTATTATGGAGGGCATGGACTGTGGACTGACACCATTGTGGTGGAAGTTGCTAAAATTACATGTTGCCACATAATTTTGACAGAAGCCAAACTTTGAAGTGAATTTGGAAGGTCTTCCTTTAAAAAAATGTGACATTGCAAGTGCAGAGTTCTGATAAGACTGGAGACATTCCTCAAGGGGGGTGTCTTGTGAAGTTGGTGTAGAATGCCATGGAGAGAGAAAAATGTTCAATATTTCCTGTTGCAGCTGTGGTTTAATCTCCTCCTCCTCCTGCCAACCCACAAATGATACTACTAGAGATGAGTGTGAGAAGCAGTGTGGTGCAGTGGTTACAGGATCTGGGAGACCCAGGTTTGAATCCCCTCCCTGCCATGGAAGCTTGCTGTGTTACCTTGAGCTAGTCACATACTGTTGGCCTATACTGTCCCATGGGGCTGTTGTGAGAACATAATGGAGGAAAGGTGAACTATGTAAGTAGGGCTGCCAGGTCCCTCTTCACCACCAGTGGGAGGTTTTTGGGGTGGAGCCTGAGGAGGGCTGGGTTTGGAAAGGGGAGGGACTTCAATGCCATTGAGTCCAATTGCCAATGTGGCCATTTTCTCCAGGTGAAATGATCTCTATCGGCTGGAAATCAGTTGTAATAGCAGAAGATCTCCAGCTGGTACTTGGAGGTTGGCAAGTTCTCATTGGTCCCCACTGATGTTCTCATTGGTCCCCAATGGCGTTCTCATTGGTCCCCATGGGTTCATTGGTCTCATGGGTTCTCATTGGTCCCCACTGGCGAAAAAGGTAGGGTATAAATGAAGTAAATATAAAAAAATATTCCCATTCCCATTGCTGATGGGAATGTTTTTTTTTAATTTAAAAGATTGTTTTATTTAAAAGAATGTTTGTTTTATTTAAAAGATTTTACCCCACCTTTCCAATATGCTCTGTGGCTTATGACAATATCAGCATTAAAATCCAAGTGCAATACAGCAATTAATACCTCCAACATCAAAATACCAATGAGTAAGCTGGTTACACAAAGTATTATAAACCATATTCCCACTCCCAAATCAGCAAAAGACCTACTGAAATAAAACTGCCTGGCAGGCCTTTTGAAAAGCCCGTTGAGATAGGGCCTTCTTTAACCAGTCTGGCACTCCATTCCATATTGAAGATGCCATGATGAAAAAGTGACCATAAACAGGTTGCCAAAGAGCCCATGATATCCACAGCAAGCAGAGACTGCTGTGAAGGTTCAAGCAGGGAGAGGCCGTCTTTCAGATATGTAGGTTCTGGGTCATGAAGGAATGCCAGCGTGGTGTAGTGGTTGGGAGCGGTAGACTCTAATCTGGAGAACCGGGTTTGATTCCCCACTCCTCCACATGAAGCCAGCTGTGTGACCTTGGGCCAGTCACAGCTCTCTCATAACTCTCTCAGCCCCACCTACCTCCCAATGTGTCTGTTGTGGGGAGAGGAAAGGAAGGAGAATATAAGCTGCTTTGATTTTCCTTAAAAAAAAGGTAGAGAAAGTATATAAATATAAATATTGTCGAAGGCTTTCACGGTCAGAGTTCATTGGTTCTTGTAGGTTATCCGGGCTGTGTGACCATGGTCTTGGTATTTTCTTTCCTAATGTTTCGCCAGCAGCTGTGGCAGGCATCTTCAGAGGAGTAACACTGAAGGACAGTGTCTCTCAGTGTCAAGTGTGTAGGAAGAGTAATATATAGTCAGAAAGGGGGGGTTGAGCTGAATCATTGTCCTGCAAAAAGTATCAAAGGTAATGTGCTAATCATTGTCCTGTAAGTATCAAGATAATGTGCTAATGGTGGTGTGGTATGTTAATATGGAACCATTGTATCCTGAAGTGATCTGTTAATGTGTGAAATCCAAAGCTAATCTGCATGGCTATTGTGGACTGTAGCAATTAGCTGATCTTGCTAGAAATTTAGTTAGTCTTTAAGGTGCTGCTGGACTCTTGCTCTTTTCTAATGTAAAATATAGGAGGTGATCTTTTCTGTTCAGCAATTAAACCTAAGACTGCACCCTTTATCCTGGCATGGTTCTCGGGCCTGGAAAGCTACTTGTCAGCCAACAATCCAACAAGTGAAGTTTGCTCATCATTTCAGTTCTAAGCCATAAAGAGATTCACTGGCTGAATTTCTGCCTGTGATGCAGAAGAGCAAGGGAGCTCTGTAAGCAAAATCTGCTCCGCCTCCCATTAATACCCATTTGTTAATTATTTAATGTCATGAAGCAATGCAGATCTGGTTAGAAAACAAAAAAGTAAGAGTGCTATAGCCTAAGGAAGCTTGAGGAATTTTGATAGTAGGGCAAGAGTTGGCACAGAACTTTTCAGCTGCTGAACATGGAAGAAAAACCTGCAACAAAATTTCTCAGGCAGATTTCAAACATCTCAAACTAAAATAAATGGAGCTTGCCTCTTACATTTACAGCCTGTTATTTAGAAGCCAGGCAAAGTCTTGGTCCTTGCTCCAGTTTTCTCCTGTGCACTATATTATCAAACAGCCATATCCTGAGTCTATAAAGAACAATTGCCTGATTGATCCATCTCTGTGCTCCAGTTTCTTTAAGTGAATGTCGTGCTTGTTACGAGGGCTTTGTTGACAAGACTGTAGGCTGAAGTCTTTCATTTATCCACAGAGCAAGAAGAATAGTAAACTGACAGCATCACTTACTTACACACCAATCAACATATGGGGCCACTTCTCACATTACAAATAGATTGTGGGGCAGCCCTTAAGCATTATTTTAGATGAATTGGAAGCTACTTATCCATGACCAGCTTTTGCATGGCTGAGGTGATGTTTAAATAACCTACCCACACCACTGGGGGAGTAGAAGCATATGAGTAATTTACCCAGGATTGGCAACCAAGCCCACCTTCCAGGGGTTGTTAGAGAAGGACTGTGGTTCAGTGGTACAGTTCATGCTTCATGTAGAAGGTTCCAACTCCAGTCCTTGGTATCTCTAGTTAAAGGTAGCAGGAAAGACAATTCTCTGTTTTGATACCTCGGAGAGTCGCTGCCATTCAGCACAGAAATACTGATCTATAGGGTTGCCAACCTCCAGGTACTAGCTGGAGATCTCCTGCTATTAGAACTGATCTCCAGCCGATAGAGATCAGTTCACTTGGAGAAAATGGCCACTTTGGTAATTGGACTGTATGGCATTGAAGCCCCTCCCCAAACCCCACCCTCCTCAGGCTCCACCCCAAAAACCTCCCGCCAGTGGCTAAGAGGGACCTGGCAACCCTACTGATCTAATCAGACCAATGTTCTGACTATAAGGCTTTATATGTGTATGTATATACCATGGGATGCCTATACGGTGACTGGAATCTAGCAGCGAAGGGCTGTCAGAGAAATTACTTAAAATTACCAAGTTACTTCTTCACAAAGGTTCTGAAACTGGTGTTGACAAGGAGGAAACATTTTTCATCCTACCGGCTCACACCATCCTGGGCATAAGCAGTTGTTCCTACCCCTCTGAACTTTTCTGGGAGCTTTAACGACCAGCACTTAAATCCTTTATGGATCAAACTTTGCCTTGTGTTAAAAACTGGATTGATGAAATAAATTACTTAGATCTTGTAGCTGAAGGTTTTTCATGGCTGCAATTGTAGCTGTTATAGATTACAGTGAAACCTTTCTCCTCCCCCCCCCCTCCATTGCATTCCACATGGCTGTATTTTTTTTTTACGATGGCACTAATAAAAAAAATTCTATACAAAAATTGTTTGCTATTAATAGCAATCATTAACAACCTGATAGATTCTTGTTAAGTATATTTTGCAATACATTTAATCTGATTAAACTCGGCTCTGGGTTGTTTCGTCCAAATATTATAGGTCTTTATGAAGCTAGCAATATAAAGAATAGATTTCAACCATTTTCGGCGAAGAATTAGGTTTAGCTTAATGGATCAATTCTTTTCTTATTAAACTGAGTCTGACCACTGCCAGGTAATACATTCAGCATTGATCTTTGTCTCAACCTGCTCTAGCTTGCATTCTCTTTATGTACTTGAAAAATAAGGTGCCACTAGTGAAAACAATGCCTTTATAATACAAATATAGAATTTTTCACTGACTTCTTTTCTGCTTATCTCTTCAGTTTCTTATTAACGTCTTGTTCAGTGCCTTGAAAGAAATATTTAAAGCACAATTATTTTTAGCACAGATATTCTTCCCAGGGTATAATTAAAAAAATCATAAAGGATTTAACAATGTGATTTATTCGAGGTTTGACTTTAAAATTGTATTTTCTTTTTTCATGTATACTATTTTTTTAACAAGTGCAAAGGCATTTTGCAGATGTTGCAAAAGTACCAGGTTTTGTGATGGCAAGGAGAAATAAAGAAACAGAACACCTGTCGAGGCTTCTTTTCATAATCATTTATTGAACATTTTAATGAGCATTTTGTAGCACCTCTTTCTACCCATCCATTCCCGTTCCCAGCATGACCAAGAAACAGAATCCTCCTGTGCAAAAAAAGCTAGAAGCAGGCTTCATTCTTATTGACCAAGGTGTCTCAGAATGAATGTGCTTGTTTTCTCACACTTATGTCAGTGATGTCAATGAATACCATTATTGTGAGCGTTTGGGGGATATGCATATCCTTGACACATACTTGTTTGCTTGCAGCCCACTTTCCAATATGCACTAAAATCACATTAAGTTAGTGATAGTATAAGGGGGGGACTACAGCGCCTTGCTCCTAGGAGCTGTTGGTTTAGGTTTTCACACCAACTGTACACCTGATGTGGGCAATGGCCAGCACAAGGAGAGACTATGGGATCATTTGACAACGTGGCAAGACTCCCAGTGGCCATTTGGATGATGTACTAAGACATTGGATATGGTGAAAACAGTGATACGTTTTACCGAGGGGGGAAAGAAGCCCACTCGAACAGCCACAATGATCTCAAACATACAACAACCACACCAGATACAATAATGCCCGCATTAAGATGCAAATGTTCCAAACACTCACACACATTATACAGTTCGAGGAGAGGAGGCAAGAGGTAGAGAGTGAGGTTTTATGCCTATCTATCTAGACCAGGGATGGGGAACCTCAGGCCCGGGGGCCGTATGCGGCCCCCAAGGACATTTTTTTCGGCCCCTGGGAGCTCTGGAGCCCTGCCATGGAGGCGGGGCACAGGGCGACTCTCCCCAAGGGTGTTTCTGGGGCCGCGGCTTACAGGCGCGCTGCGGCACCCTTTGGACCTCCTCTCGACGACTGTCGGCTGTTGGTCGGCGAGGGGAGGGGGAGGGACGCTTCCCCCAAGGCTGTCCCCTACAGTCGCGGCGTGCAGGAACGCCACGGCACATTATAAGCCCCTCTCGCTGCCTGTCGGCTGTTGAGCAGCAAGGTGGGGGGGTGGAAAGAGGCTGGTGGCTCCCGGTGGCAGAGCATGCATGCGGGAGCCGATTGGGCTTCGGGGGGGGGGCTTTTGTGGACTCTGGGGGGGAGGGCATGGAGACTTGGGCCTGGCATGGGGCCTGCATGCATGGGTGTGTGTGTGGGGGGGAGGCTTTTCTCTCTTTTCTTCCTCTTTTTCTGTCACTCCTTTCTCCCCCTCTCTCCCGCCTGGGAGGGGGGAGCGGGGGCACCCTGCAGGCCTTCTCTGTGTGGCTTCCCCTGGGTTTGCCAACCTCCAGGTGGTGGCTGGAGACCTGGCAACCCTAGCCTCTCCCCCCCACCAGGAGATCTATACCTGGTATGGCCCCTGAATGATGTCATAAATGTGCAAATGGCCCTTGGCAGGAAAAAGGTTCCCCACCCCTGATCTAGACAGAGACCCTAATCCTCAAGCAGCCAATAATCTCAAAGGTAAATGCAAGGGAAAGTGCAGCAAAAAGGCAGGAGCACATAACATGCCAGGAATGGGGAACAGCTGTAGTAGCACTCAGGCTCAAAGCCCAAAATGTGAGGGAACCTCCAAGGTAGAACTAAGCATGGCATCATACTCAAGGTATACAGCATGAGAATACTGAACATGGAATGAGGAAAGATTCTTTCTCCACTTACAGAGCCTGGGGATTGAATGCAAAAATTCTTCCTTCTCAGGCTTGGAGAAAGGAGAAGGAAATCTAGATGAGCTAACTGGTATGTCCCCTGATTGACTGAGGAGAAGAATATGGGAGTTCCTGGGTTCTGTGAAAGTTTCCAAACATGGAAAAGAGGGGGGGGGGCTTTAAGCAAGGAAATAAGTGTGTTGGACATTGGCTTAAGTAACTTTAGTTACTACTTGGTGAGAAATGCCATAGTTCATATTAGATTAGTTTGAGTAAAATGAACGGTAAAGGTAATCCCCTGTGCAAGCACCGGGTCATTACTGACCCATGGGGTGACATCACATCCCGACATTTACTAGGCAGACTGTGTTTACGGTGTGCCTTCCCCAGTTGTCTACACTTTACCCCCAGCAAGCTGGGTACTCCTTTTACCGACCTCGGAAGGATGGAAGGCTGAATCAGCCTTGAGCCAGCTACCTGAAACTGACTTCCGTCGGGATCCAACTCCGGTTGTGGGCAGAGCTTTTGACTGCAGTACTGTAGCTTAACACTCTGCGCCACGGGTTTCCTAAAAATGATTTTACCAGAGAATATTAATACAGGCTTTAGTTCTTTCTAAGGATTGAGTGCTAAAGCGTGATGTAGAGAGCCAGCGTGGTGTAGTGGTTCAGAGCAGTAGTTTGAAGCGGTGGAGTCTGATCTGGAGAACCGGGTTTGATTCTCCACTGCTCCTCATGAAGCCAGCTGGGTGTCCTTGGGCTAGTCAGAGCTCTCTTAGAGCTCTCTCAGCCCCACCTACCTCACAGGGTGTCTGTTGTGGGGAGGGGAAGGGAAGGTGATTGTAAGCCGGTTTGAGTCTCCCTTAAGTGATAGAAAAAGTTGGCATATAAAAACCAACTCCTCCTTTTCCTTCTTCTTCTTCTTCCAAATCCTTTGTACCAAAATGCTCCTGGTTAATAGCTTGAGATGCCCCAGTTAATATCCTGATTGCCTGAGACTGGGAGAGACATGTTTCTTTAAGTATTAGGTGCTATCTTTCCCCTCCGGCTAGCCCTTCATCCTTTGAGTGCTAGTGGCCAGAAAGTCTGCTATTTGGTTTCATGTGACTAATAGACAGAAGTGTGTTGTAGTGATATCCAGATTAGCCTTTATTTAGGGAATTATACACAGGCACACACATATATAAACTTCTAAAGCAATTGGATAGCCTCAAAATTCATTTTTTACAGAGGAGCATGTACATAAACTCTTTCGGGGGGGGGGGTCCTCAAGGGCTGCTCAATTCAAAGTTGTTTTGTGGATACAGAACCTTCAAAAACCTGTTGCTATATTCAGAGCAATTATTTACTGCTGTGACTATGTGATTTTTTTTTTGCTCCCAGACATAAAAATCATAGATATTCATGAACTCCTTGAACTTCCTTTACATTCTTAAATACGCTCCAGTTTTTGTCTGTTTTTCACTGCAGGTTTTCCTGCACTTTCCTTTTTTGTTTTGTTTTGTTAAATTAATGCAGGGCCTACCCTTTTAAGTGCCACAAGGCCTGTCAGGTTCAGAGGACACATGGCTTAAAACGGAGGATCAATTTCAGATTCAGACTTTCTCAAGCAAATGAATGAGCTATTCTAAATCAATAATGTATTTGTGTGTCAACAAAGGACACAGCTTTGGCCAGAATATTTTTAACCCCGTAAGTGAACGACAAATAAATAACGGTCTTCTTTTGGGGGAAATAGAACATAATAACAACCCCCCCTCCTTCCCAATATATTACTTTGAAGTAAGTCCTATCGATTTTGGTGGAAAACCACATAAAAATCTTGGCCTCAGTGAAAATTTGTGCTGCTGTATCTGATGAGGAAATACTGGCTTGAACATTTGGCCTGCTGTTATGGAAGAGGAAGAACATTTACTTCAGGAAAGTGCTATTCTGTATTATTTCTGCTCATTAGATTTTATCCCAGCCTCCTTCCAAAGAGCTTGGTGGGTATATATGATTCTTCCTTCTTCCATTTTATCATCACAACAACCTGGTGAGGTAGTTATGGAGAGCGATTGGTCCAGTGGGGAACCCAGCCTTCCCCGTCTCAGCATTCAAGCCACACCGCTGCACTGGTCCTTCTTTTCTCCAGCTGTCCCTGTTTATTGGCCACAGTCCCTCTTTTCGGATGTCTTTCTGACTTTAGAGCATGCCTTATTAAAACGTTGTAAATAAAGCGTTGCTAGAATTGACCTTCTTCAGGGTTCAGCCTCCTTCCCCCAGGAAAGCCCAGCGTTAATTCTCTTTTTATATTATGCTGGTCTTCGCTCTGAGCAAACTACTTTCCATCAAATTTTGAGTACAGCCTATGAAAGTTTATGCTGTAAGAGACTTCATGGTTGGCAACAGGCCTGGAGAATTTCCTGCTCCTTTGATAGATGTTTAATGTTTGGAAATGGGCAGTTGAGGCTTTTCATGGCATGGAGGATAATAATAATAATAATAATAATAATAATAATAATAATAATAATAATAATTTGATTTATAGGTGACCCTTTCTTGGCCAAGACCAGGCTCAGGGTGGCTTACAACCTCTTAAAACAGCTAAAAACTGTCCATATTTTACAATGTCTACAACAATAAGTATAATACCAGGGGCCTTCAACCAGCAGCAATAATACTCATCTGTTCAATAGCATCCTGTTAAGCCTCTGTTAAAGGGACAGGGCATTAGGGCATTTTTTTCCTCCAGGCAACCCTGATGATCGTTTGAAAAAATGCTGTTCATATTTTCAGTTAGGGTGTGTGTGTAGAGGGGGCTAAATATATATTACAGGCAGCTGCACATATGTTTGCTCTTACACTTTAAAAAAACAAAAACAGCCTCTCAGAAGCTTTATGTTTCAATGAAGGAATGGCAGTGGAGGGTTGCCTAACCTTTTCTCAGTTGCCTGCTCAACACTGTCATGTCATCCACCCCAGGTGCATTCTAGCCAATGTGGGGAAAGAAGCATAGAAACCCAAACCATTTTTTCCTGATGGAGGAAAAGTAGTATGGATGTAGAGGGTGAGTTTGAGAGGAAAAAACAGCCCAAGAGGAAAGTGTTAAGCAGCCTTGCCCTGCCGCCACTCTGCTGCTCAAGGGTGCAGCCTTCTCCAGCTGTTTTTGGTTAAAAACAATGAAAAAAAGATAAACACAGCTGCTTGTAATGCATAACTTGGCCCAGAATGTGTCTTCCAGAAGCAATTCAAGATACTGTTCTTGATCGTTCAGTGTAAACCACGTATCTTGGAAATTGCCTCTTTTGTTATTGCAACTTTTAACACTTAGGCTGGGTTCAGACATAACATGAAACCAATGCTTTATTTTGATTATGGTTTAGTTTGTGAGACCACGATTCAGCTCACAGGTGATCACTCAAATCCTAGTTTGCATTAAAAAAAAAATCCTGGTTTCATTTTCTCCTCTTTGTAGCTTGGGAGGATGTTGCTGGAGAACAAGACAGGGTTACGTCAGGATTATGCCAGGACTGCTGAATTCAGGCATCACACGAACCCTTAGCTAAGACTAACTGTGGGTAATCAACTGACTTCTAATCCTGGCTTCAGATCCTGATTTAATGGACATCAGTGGCCATAGTTAGTGAAAAGGCCTGCAATTAATCATGCTAACCCTAGTTAGGTTAATTCGATGGTGAGTTCCCAGGATGTCTGAACTGAATGAAAGAATGTTGCCCTAAAAATCTCCAGGAATATAATTTAAACTACAAGGTACCAATCAGAACAATCAAGGCAGAATGAGGAGGTGTCACTTAACATATGCTATGCTGTAGAGCAACCATCCCCAACAGGGTTGCCAGATCCCTCTTCATCACTGGTGGGAGGTTTTTGGGGTGGAGCCTGAGGAGGGTGGGGTTTGGGGAGAGGAGGGACATCATTGTCATAGGCTCCATCTGCCAAAGTGGCCATTTTCTCCAGGTGAACTGATCTCTACCAGCTGGAGATCAGTTGTAATAGCAGGAGATCTCCAGCTAGTACCTGGAGGTTGGCAACCCTAAGTACAAGTATGTTATATCTGTATCGTCACATATGTCAGTGCAGAAGAGAGCAGGGCAGCCTCTGCTCTTGCATGCTATCTGTGCATAGTGAAGCCACGAGCTCAAGGCAGGGTTGTGCACAGCTTGTGCCGGGGTTGCCAGGGCCTAAAAATGTTATCGCCAGGGGTGCAAGGCAAGGATTTGAATTATGCTGTTTTACAGGAACTAAGATAATGGAGTCCACAATGGACCCCACCTCACATGGAGTCTGCAGGTGCGCCTGAAATCTAATAATAATATTAATGTGTTTTCAGGGAGTTCATGTGAGAATTGTTTAATATATAATCAGTGACTATATAAATATTTAAAGGTGTTATCACAATGCATCTCTTAATAATTGCATATTAGACTCTTCTCTGCCTTTCTACCACTTCCCCCATCCTCTTCACTATTTTTAAGAGCATCAAAAGATGGATGAACAATTTACGTTAATCCAAAAATTGCTTCTGCAATGAGAATTTAAACAGCCGCACAGCTGCAAATATACCATTAAAGAGAGATCAACAATTTAAAAACAATTACAAATCACTTAACAAAAGACATAGATAATGTTCTTAAAGGCAAACACATTGTGTAGATTTCGTTCTTCTTTTTTTTACATAATTCAAGAAGTGAGGAAAATCCATTTATTTTAACCACTTGGTACTTTAAAAAAGAAAATTACTGGTTGCTTCTTCAGAGCTGCTTGAAAAAATTGCCACACCTTATACTGCATAAAACAATGTAATGGGAATTTAATGGGAATTTCCTTAGTTACCTGTCAAAATAAGTGGGATTCTGTTGCAAGGATCAATTATAGGTCCAGTGCTGAGTTGCCAGTTCTTTTGGGTTCCTGTGGTTTTAATAGATGCATGGAAACAATAAGAGGGCCATACCGGTCACCAAGAGATAAAAAATAAGGCCTTGGCCTTATTTTTAATCTTTTCCTAGATGCATGACAAGCAAAACTTCAGCCAGTGAAATTGTTCTTAGCATGATGATGATGTGATGGGAAGAGGCTCCACCTGATACATTTCTTCTTGTGGTGCCATTAAAGGCACAGGAGCCTTGCTAGAGCAAAATTTGGCCACCCTATTTGATGCACTGGCTTTCACAACCAGGGGACTCGGTGCACAAAGTTTTTGAGGCGGAACCATAGCACTTATTTTATATGCTGAAGTTTCCACAGTTCAGTCCTGGCATCACCAAATGTTGCCTTGGAACAGGGCTGGGAAAGACCTTGAGACCTTGGAGAACAGTTGCTTAGTCAGAATTAGGGTTGCCAACCGCCAGGTTGTGGCTGGAGATCTCCTGCTATTACAGCTGATCACCAGGCGACAGAGATCCGTTCACCTGGAGAAAATGGCCGCTTTGGAAAGTGGACTCTATGGCATTTTACCCTATTGAAGTCCCTCCCCTCCCCAAATCCCAACCTCCTCAGGCTCCACCCCCAAAATCTCCAGGTATTTCCTAACCCAAAGCTGGCAATCCTAGTCAGAATAGACAGCAGTGGCCAGAGGGATCAAAAGTCTGATCGTAATACAGCTTCATATATTCATCCACAATGTGAGGTTCCATGCTTCATAGTTAGCCGTTTCACCTGGACACCCTTTCCCTTCCTGTCCCAGAAGAATGAGGTGCTGGTAATAATTCTTAAGTTGTGAGGGAAATCTGTTCTTCAAAGCCATCACTTTATTATCGCTTCATGTACTCCATGTTTGAGCCATAGAATCTGATTTTGCTTTTGTATATCCCCGAGCTGGACTGTGATGGCAGACTAGACTAACAGCCACGCTGCCACTGTGGTCTGGGGGGCAGCATAAGTGGCCCCAAGCCAGTGTCTGTGCCAGTTTACATGGCGCAAGTGGCACAGATGCCAGCATAGGGGTCACGCCACCTCCATAGGAGTTTTGGACACCCCCCCTCAGTAATGAACTGTAATATTACCATGAAGGCAGGGAGTGTATACTTGTATTAATTGATAATACAGTTCTGGAAAGGACTGTAGATGCTTTTACTCTTTCTGAGTATTATGGGCATAGTCCAGGGGAATGTCTCACAAGCAAGCCTCAGGAATGAACGAGAGTTGTGTTCAATGCACAGTGACTTTTGGTGATGCATTTCCCAAAGATATTTTCTTTTTGCTATAACACCTTCGGGGACAGACCTGGTGCAGTACTTGCTTTGTATGAAGCAGGTCCTCGGTTTAGTACCCAGGCATCTCTAGTTAATGCACCTGATGCAAAAGGCATTCAGAAAGACCCTTCTCTGCAGCAGAGCTGCTGTCAGTCTGAATAGACAACAATGCATTAGAAATTGACTGATTTGGTGCAAGTTAACTCCATATAGACTATCATATTTTATTGGTAACTTACTAGACTCTTTCCTGCAGTGGTACTTCAAGAATGGTTGTTCTTGGTCAACAGCTAGCTTATTCAGTAGGCCAGTTTAGCAATGAGCACTGTGAGATCAGGTTTACCTTACAGATCTCCCCCTTTCGTCCTGCTTTTCTCCTGAGGCAGATCAGGCTGTTAAAGTTTTGCTGAGCCAGGCAGGAGCTCAGACTCAGCAGGACCCAGTCAGCAACAATGATAAGTGTAGGAGTATGGGCTTACTCATCACCTATGTCACCAGGGGAGGAAGTGACAAGTCATTACTGCAGCCATTGTCATTACTGCCTGGGTCCATGTTGAGCAGCCTCAGCAGTGCTGCTGGGGCTGGCTAGCTTTGGGCCAACCAAGAACTTTCCCAGTAAATTAAAGGGCCAATCCGACCCTGCTGTGCTCTCCCATGCTCTCCTCTCCCATGTTAAGGTTCATTGAGCTCAGTTAGCATGAAGCCATTCGGAAAGTTACAATAGAAGTAATTGCCAGCTGCCTGGAAAGATCCCTGTGGACTAAGAGATGCCAGTTGTTGGCTCCTTTTTATTTTGTCCCACTTTTCCCGATGCAAGAAATTTCTGTCCAATTTACTGATTAAACTGCGTGACTATGAATTGCGCAAAAGATAGATAGATACACACACACATATTACAAGTTAGGAGTGGGGTCTTTTAATGGGTGGATGATAATCAGTTAAGTCAAATTGACGTTCTGAAATAGTTCCTGTTGACCTGTTTAGACAAAATATAAACCTATTCTCAAGAGTGTAGGGCCTTTTTTTTTTTTTTTTTTTTGCAGTTCATGCTTAAATTAACTAATTAATAACAAAAGCAGTGTGGAACTGATTAACAGGTAATTTAATCAGAGGAGATAATTAAAACTATTGAAATTAATAAATTATTATTTAATTACTATTAGTTAATATTGTAATTTTCAAAGCCTAAATGACGCTGATGAAAGGTTTCCTCTCGGAAATACCAGTGAAAATTAATTAGAAATTAATTTGATTTGGCTGAAACATTCTCATAGAAAAGTCCCTGCCATTTTTTTTGCATGGTTTTTTTTTTTTTTTTGCAATAAATAAACATAAGATTGAATGTGCTATCATATCTTCCTGGGGGAAATTATATCCACGTATTGCAAATGGATGGGGTTTCTCAGAAAGTGTGCACAGTTAATATTCCAGGAATCAATTTAGTATTAAGGAAAATAAAACAAGCTCAGCAGGAACCCCACTGCAATCTCGGTATTTGGCTCCATGATATGGTTGAATATAATCCTCTCCTATCCTGCATTAGTGAAGCTTCTGAAAAGATGCTGTGCATTGGAATATCAACCAAGTCTTCCTAGACTAGGCTCTTTATTACAGTGATTCAGGTCAGCATAATTTATAGTTGTCCAGCACGGACAGAGCCCATCAAGGGCTCAAAAGATTTCTTGATTTCACTTGAGGCTGCAAAACCAGTGAATTTGTTCATTGAAGTGCCCACAATGCATGGCTGAAGAGGCTGTGTTTTGCTTAGCGAGTACAAATTGTGCAGAGTTGTAATATGGTTACAGTAGGAGTAACGAGCACTGCCATACCACTAGGGTTGTTGTTGGTTTTTTATGGGGCATTCATATATCAGAAGCTTTGATATGGGTTGAAACAAAGAGCACGTGATGTTGGGCACATTGGGCTTTCCTGTCCCCCTGGGAGCCAGCGTGGTGTAGTGGTTAAGAGCAGTGGTTTGGAGTGGTGAACTCTGATCTGGAGAACCGGGATTGATTCCCCACTCCTCCACATGAGCTGCAGAGGCTAAACTGGTGAACTGGATTTGTTTCCCCACTCCTACACATGAAGCCAGCTGGGTTACCTTGAGCTAGTCACACTCCCTCAGCCCCACCTACCTCACAGGGTGTCTGTTGTGGGGAGGGGAAGATAAGATGATTGTAAGCCGGTTTGAGTCTTCCTTAAGTGGTAGAGAAAGTCAGCGTTTAAAAACCAACTCTTCTTCTTCTTCCCATTCCTATTGAATTCCCTCCAAATTTCCCTGCCCCAAAGGGTTTGGGGACCATCTGTATATAGTGTAATGTCATAGAGAGGGCTGCACTATGAAGCAATGTGGAGAATGGAAGGAAATCAGTGAGTCCTTTAGAAGGCAGCAGAAGTTTCTTCCACTCACTCAAGGAGCCCTTGCGATCCAAGCTTCTTCCATAGTGTGTGTGTGTGTGTGTTAAGAGCCATCAAGTCACTTCTGACTCTTGTTAAGTGCCGTCAAGTCGCTTCTGACTCATGGCAACCCTATGAATCTATAGAGCTGTAGTCCTGCTTTGGCACTTTCTCTTTTAACTTTCAGCAGTAGTTGTTTCAAGTCTTCGCTGTTGTCTGCCAGTAATGTAGTATCATCGGCATATCTCGAATTGTTCTCCAAAACTTCCTATCTTTAGCAGCCTTGTTCAGGTCTTCCAAACTGAGAGCTGTGGCTTCATTTATATAGAGTCAATCCATCTCTTGTCGAGTCTTCCTCTTTTCTTCCTGCCTTCAACTTTTCCTAGCATGATTGCCTTCTCCAGTGACTCTTGTCTTCTCATAATGTCACCAAAGTACAATAGCCTCAGTTTAGTCATTTTAGCTTCTAGGGTCAGTTCAGGCTTGATTTGATCTATAACCCACTGATTTGCTTTTTTGGCAGTCCACAGTATCCATAACACTCTCCTCCAGCACCACATTTCAAAGGAATCTACTTTCTTCCTATCAGCTTTCTTCATGGTCCAGCTTTCACACCCATACATAGTAATAGGGAATACTATGGCATGAATTAACTTGATCTTGGTGGCCAATGACCCATTACACTCGAGGATCTTTTCTAGTTCCTTCATGGCTGCGCTTCCCAGTCTCAATCACCTTCTGACTTCTTGGCTGCAGTTTCCCTTTTGGTTGATGATGGAGCCAAGGAATAGAAAGTCTTCAACAATTTCAGTTTCCTCATTGTCAACCTTAAAGTTGTGTAATTCTCCCGTAGTCATTACTTTTGTCTTCTTGGTGTTCAGCTGTAATCCTGCTTTGGCACTTTCTCTTTTAATTTTCAGCAGTAGTTGTTTCAGGTCTTCGCTATTGTCTGCCAGTAATATAGTATCATTGGCATATCTCGAATTGTTCATGTTCCTCCCCACAATTTTCACTCCACTTTATTCTAAATCTAATCCAGCTTTCCTAATTATATGTTCTACATACATTGAAGAGATAGGGAGATAAAATACATCCTTGTCTAACACCTTTGCCAATTGGAAACCATTCTGTTTCTCCATATTCTGCCCTCACCGTGGCCTCTTATCCAGAATGCAGGTATATTAATTCTGGAATGAGTCAGTCAGTGGGGTTACATTAAACTGAACATTCCTTGTGTGCAAGGTGGGGCTATTTCTCACTGACGTCCCCCTTCCTGTAGCAGTTCTCCACCCTAAGCTATTCCTGGGAGTCCCTCCTTCCCCAGAAACAGCATTTGGGATCATTTTAGGCTGCTGGGGGTGGGGGGGCAGGGAAACCATGCTTCTGTGGTTCAGAAATCCTTCCATCCCCAGAAAGTTTTGATGAGATCCAAACCTGTATCTTTTTGAGATGGCAGAATTGGGTATTCACACTAACAGTGCAATCTTAAGAATATTTCTCCTGAAGTAAGCTCCACTGAATAGTCCTGAGTAGGATTTTGAGTAGATCTGCCTAAGATCTCAGTTTCTGGCTATGGGTTCGACACCATAATTTACACACACACACACACACACACACACACACACACACTCTGCAAAAACTGTTTGCAGACCTGTCGCTTGTTTGGGAAACTTATCTGCAGCAGCACATATGCAATCTTTGCTTGTGCCATCTTTGGGGCATCCTCCCTACCCATTGGCTGATCATTCCAGGGGGTCAAAGACCAGTGGGAGGGCTTTGGAGGAGATGAACCATCTTGGTTGCCATACGTCTTCCACTGCCAACCCCTGCTTCTGTAATAAAATTCAACAGAAAAATCTTGTCCTATTAAATCTTGATAATATTCTTTATTTTAGACTATAATGCTTTTTTTGTATAAAAAATGCTCTCTTTATTTTGTGGGAAACTAACAAGAGGAAAAACTTGTTTCTGAAAAATTGAATCGCAGCTGTAGCAGCAGATAAGACTGACACTCGGTTCTTAGAAAGAAGCAATCAATGTTGAATGTATCAGGTGAGTTCATTTCTCTTGCTCTGCTTTAATAGCTTATAAAGAAGATTGATTAGGTTCTTGTCTGACAGATCAATAGTGGAATGAAACTGAACTTCCCCCTTTTTTCAAGCATGGATTCTCCAAATGCAAGGGAATGCAGAGAAATCTGGAGAAGAAAATGCCATAAACTTTTTTAAAAAGCTAACCTAAACAGAGCAACAAATAGTCAAATTATGACAGGCAACATTAATAACATACATTTAAAGAAGCCATGTGCAAAGCGCCAGCTGTAAAATAGGTGACATTTCATCCCCATTTTCTTCTGTGCAAAGAAGTTCAATTTCATATGGATATATTTATTATCACTTGGTAAATATGTTTAATGCAAGCTACTTCTCAGTCAATGTCCCCTTGACTGGCAACAACTCTCCACTATCTCAGGCAAAGAAGGCGTTTTCCCCAGCATCTGCTCCTGGAGAACCCCTTTTAACTGGAAATGCTAAGATCTGAGCCTGGAACCATCTGTATATAAAACATGTGGTATTCCACTTAGACACAGCCCCTCCTCAAGAAGGCTGAGACACATTGTGGGGGAGTGGCTTGGGTGTGGGACCTGGACTGGAGATTTCCATGTTCAGCAGCTCTCCATGGGCTCACCTACCACTTGATCCTTTTCACAGGAGACAACTTGTCTTGAACCTGGGACCTTCTGCATGCAAAGCAGATGGTCTGTCACAGAGCCATGGCCCTTCTCTACACCTTACATTGAATCAGACCACTGGTCCATAAAGATCAGTATTGTCTACCCAGACTGGCACTGGGTGTCCAGGATCTCAGGCAGAGGTCTTTCACCTACTTCCTGATCCTTTCAGCTGGAGATGTCAGGGCCTTGGATCTTTTGCATGCCAAACAGATGCTCAGCAACTGACCTTAAGCTCCATGTAAAAGTAGAATAAAATATGTTGGATAGACTTAAAATATAATTAACACCACTCAGCTCAAAAGATTGGCAGCCTGTTCCAGGAGTGTAACAGGATTTCTTCTTAGTAGTAAAGGCGTTCTTAAACTTTGTTGTATTGACTGTTTTGGGTTTTTTTTTTTAATGGACAGCTTTGTCTTATTGCTTACTTCTACCTTGTGGGAAAGCAGTTGAAAGTTGAAAAGGTCACTCTAACTAGCATTGTAGAAGCAACATGGATCTCTTTGAGATACCTTACAAATTTATACATGCAGATTACAGTTTTACTGACAGTCCCTATTTTCTAAGCCTTGGGTCTGAGGACCTGGCTAGACATGATGGTAGTGCATCTATGTGCTTTAATTGGGATGTGTGCCAGTTGCATATAAAGTCGAATTTGGATGGTCCAGTGTTAAGTACAAAAGGGGTGCATGGGTGGAAATGTAACCCCTCTGACTTGTGGCTTTCAGCTTTCTCTCAGCCATGATCTGCATAGAGTTCCACGGGCCTACGACTGCCTTTTTGCAGACGTAAACTGAGGTCTGAAAAAAGGGGCATTCCCGGGCTGAAAGGGTTTAGGGAGCTGACTCAAGTCAGCTCTGCCCCCAAGAATGCCTCCTTTGATGCCGGAGCCCCTGTGCTGGGAAAACTCCTGCCAGCAAGGCTGTGCTGGCAGCTGAGCATGGCCCTACCACGCGGCTCCCCAGAGCCAGCATAAGTGCCCCATGCACCGGCTCCTATCCCCTTTCATTCTCCCCCCCCCCCATTAGGATTGCACTCTTAAGAGGATCCAAATACATCTGTTTTGGAGACTGAGGGAGTACCCCTTAGTAAGTCCATTGAGGACTAAGACCTATCGTTCAATGGAGCTTAATGTTCTTAGGACTGTAGCTGAGAATATTATAGTCCCTTACTTGTCACTGGTATAGTGTGTATGTGTTTTTTTAATACCCACTGGTTCCATTAGATATTCTATTGTTATTTTTAGAAGTGATAGATAATATTTAATGATAATTTTAGTTTATGTACAAAACTGAAATTGATGAACATTACAGATGGGTAGCCCGAGGGAATGGTGGTTTTGGGGTTTTTATTTTTGCATGGCTCACGGGGAAAGCTGTTTAAATTTAAACATTTAAATTAAACTGAGCATTTAAACTGGAAGTATCCTCTTTTTCTGAAAGTCTACACTGTGTCATATGTGTCCAAGTTGATGGACAAAGACCAAGGTCAGTCAGAGCAACAAACCCCAATCCTGAGAAGCCACTGGCTTTGAATGTATTTATAATTATTTGTAAGACTCTTACAATAAAATGTTTTAAAAATGTCTTTAAAAGGATAATACTGGACAAAGATCGTAAAACCAAAGTAACATCAGAAATAAAACTACCTTAGAGTAGCTTCAAGTATAGTTTAGGGTCATCACACAAGTACTGGGGAAACTAAGTCAGCTAGAAAAATGTGGGTGTGGGATCAACAAAAGGCCCAGGAAACAGAAATATTTTATTTGATACCTAAAGCTCAACAAATCTGGTTCCAGGCGACTTGTTATGGGGAGGAAGTTCCCCAATGAAGGTGCCCTGTCCTTGGTGCTGATCCTATATTGGCCAGGGCACAGCAGAGGATGGGCCACAAAAGTTGGTTTCATCTTACAGTCAAGTTTGTATGAGAATAAATAGCCCTTCAAAATAAGCAAGTACCAAGCCAAGGTATTATGTGGAGGCTGTCAAGTGGATTTGGGATGTCAACCTCCTCCCCAAAAGGTCCGTTTTCTTGTGTTAAAGTCAAGTGCTAGAAAAGCAGTAGGGTCTGGATTTTTTAAAAATACAGCACAACATTTTTGATGAACAGACAGCTTTTGTAATTGGCTCTGTCTCTGGACCCACCTGATACCTCTAGACTAGATCTCAAAATTTTCAACGTGCAACCAGCTTCTAAACTTACTGTACTTTTTTGGGATCCGCTTGCAAATTAACTGTATTCTACTTTCCCCTTCCTCGACATAAAATATAGGAATCTTACCTCTGCTAACACTGAACATGTTGGTAATTTGTTTTTTCATGTTTGGTCTTTATATTCATAGCATTACTGAGCAACAGGCTGTGCCACTTCACACACACGCAAGCTCAATTTTTTTGTTCTTTCTCCTCCCTCCAGTTGTGACAGAGCTGCAACCCACGTTTAGGTCCCAATCCACAATTTAAGAAACAAAAAAAAAGGTAGAGAAAATTGGCATATAAAAATCAACTCTTCTTCTTAAAGTTCATAACCATTAATGTACATGTTGGCATAGATAAACCACTGCCAAAAAAGTGAAAGATCATACCCTGGTTAGGGTTGATGACAAGATCTGCCTTGAAAAGAGGCCATGAGGTGCCAAGGGTTGTCCTACCATAGTTTCTATCTCTCACTTGCAATGCGTTTTTGACTTGCCAGAGATGCAGCATTTCCAGGTGGACCTCTCTCTCTCTCTCCCCCCCCCCTTATACTCCTCCCCTCTCATATTCATACAACAACATGTGTGGCCAAAGTGACCTCATGAGAGAGAGAGAGCATTTTGTAAAGAATTTTTTTTAAGATAACTGAACACACACCAGCACATGTTATTGGAAAATAAAATGTCTCAAGCACATCATGAGATACAAGAAAGTACCTGATGCTCCCAGTGACCCGAAAAGAGTGTTATCAGAATGTAATGCATATCTTGGGGTGGCTTGCTATGGTGGCTACATAAAACAAATTGCAATGAAGGGATTTTTACAATTTTTTAAAAAAAAGATGTATTCTACAAGACAGAAAGGAAGAGGGCTGGTAGCTTGAAGCAGTTGCTTGAGGCTACAAATTCTAGAGGTGCCATTTTCCTGCCTCCTCTCTCTATCTTGATGTCAAGAATAAGGTGATTGGGGGGGGGGCTTTTTAAATGGAAAAGCATTTGAAGGTTTAAAATGAAGTTACTCTTGGCCAAACTGTATGTTGTACTGTCTGTAGGGTGGTCTTTTTGTTGTTGTTGTTGTTGCATTTACTTATTTTACCTAAAGCGGATGGAGGTTGCAAGAGAGGAATGAAAGTCTCTTCCCCACCAGTTTTTGTTTGTGTGTTTATTTAAAAACACCCAGTCCCCCCTCCAGACTGCTTTTTTATCTTATGGGCAAAAAGTGATGAGGGGTGGGGAGTGGCAAATGTAAAAAAAATGGAAGGGAAGCAGGGAAGAAAATAGTGAGCACAAATAAGAAGAAGAATGGGAGGAGGGATCGGAGCCTGAAAAAGATATGTAAAACACAAGAAGAAAGTGTGGATAAGCAATACATAAGGGGTGGCAAGATATACCAGAGATTAAATTTGTTTGGATGAGGAAGGATATATGGGCCAAATCACAAAAGAAACCAAGAGTCACATGTTCCTTTCCTGGATTTTTTTTTTTTTTTACACTGAAAAGCAGCCTTGGGATGCTGCAATCGGTACAGAAGAAAAGGCTGGTTAACTCTTTCCCTTCCCACTATTTCTCCACTCAGAATTGCCCCCAACCAAGCTGCTTTCTGAGCTGCAAAGAGATATCCTCCCCACCAAACCCCCCCCCCCCAGGGTTTTCTGCTCCCAAAGGCAGTCTTTCAGGATGCTATTCCATTTTTTAAAAGTCAGAGAAAAGAAGCACGCCGCTGTGTGTCACAGAGCAGCATCTGGAGAAGGAAACCTGTCTCCCATGTCAGCAGACAGGGCCCAGTTTTTTTAAGTGGTCCCATAATGGCCAAGTGCCAGGATCTTTCCGTTCTTGTGCATAAAAATACAAAACTTTTAAAGCTACACCTAACTCTTTCTTTCTTCTACCCCCCCAACCCTTTCCAAGAGATTTTTTTTTTTTAACCTGTGCGGCAGAATTTCAAACATGGCATGCTTGACACGTAATGCAGTTTGACAGTTCATTTGAAATAACTGTGCCGATAACCCTTAAAAGTGGTAATAAAATACACTTTGCTCTACTGTACAGATGATTAATACCACTAAGGTAATTAAATTCCATTAGTCGAGGAGCAAGTGTGTGTGTGTGTGTGTGTGTGTGTGTAGTATGTGTGAGGCTGGTGAGGGTTTTTTTTTTTTTTTGTATGCACAAGGAATTCTGTGCCAAGGTTTAGCAGATCTCTAGTGAGGGGGAAAAAGACAAATGCCTTTGAAAAGCCACATTTTCCCAGTTAAAATCCCAGGGAGGTCTATATTAACTTAGGACATCTGCTTGTTGTGATAGTTTGAGCTATTGATGCATCAGATCATTAGCGGGGGTAGCTTGAACTGGTGTTTCTTTTATCCTGTTGACAAGAAGCTCTCACCAGGAGCAGCTAGCTTTCTGCAGCACGGAGGACAAAACAGGAAGTGGAGTAGCCAACTTGGAAGCCATGCCTGAGTTCTGACATGGCTAACTATCCTGCCTGTGTTGGTAGGAAAGACCATTTTGCCCCCTGGCTGCCTTGTTCCCCAAGATCAGAACCAATATAATTTTCCTTCCTGCTGTTTTGTAGCTTTCAAGTCTTCCAGACAAGCATTAGAGCCGTAGATGAACAGTTTGCCCCTCTTTCAGATGGCTGCAATAATGACCCACAGGGGAACCAGGACTGACAATGTATCCAGGTGCAGCTACATAAGCATTTCATTAAATATTGAAGCCGTGGTTTTCAGTTACAGAGGCAAAAGGGAAATTTGGTCCAACTCCAAAGAGGGATTGTTTAAAAAAGAAGAAACTTTCCCTTTTTTTCAGTGTCCTCAAGTCCTGGATTTTTCTTACTTTCACAGAAAGCAGGATGCACAGTCTTTTTCGTGCTAATTAGCCACTATCTCAAGAAGCATTGTGGGTAATGTGTTAATGTAATTCAGCTTTTCATTTTCCACCTAAGTTATTATTTTGTTTTCTTGAAAGTAACTAAAACAGTGGTCCTTAAGTAAACAGCAGTGCAGGCATCGTATGTGACTCCACTCTCTCTCTCATATATTTGTGGAGTGTTTCGGGTTTTTTTGTTTTTTGTTTAAACAAGCTTCCCTTTCAAAAAACTGTTGTTATTACCTATTCATTGCATCACCCAGCAATTAAAATATCTGTTCCAAGGAGATTATAATCTAGATTTTGACAAAACTGGGGAGAACCCACCAGGTGAGGGGATGCAAGTGGCAATTCTAACAAGGGATAAATGTGTGTGCAGCTACAGGTATGTAGGTTTCATGCACTGGGGATGAGAGCTAAGGAGTTGAGCCAAGCAATTAACCAAACACCTTTCTTTTTGATGACTTCTCTAATACCTTGCTTCCAACATCCAACAGTCCAACAACAACTCAAGACATAGGTACATAGAGTTCCCAGAGGTCTCCCATCAGATCCAGACCTGGGTAGCTTTAGCAGGGTTGATCATGTGCCTTCAGACCATATAATGGGGGGCAAGGCAGGATCATTTTTAAAATATTGGTGGTTACATCTGGGCTGGGTGTTCAAAATGTTGATTAATGTGATGAATTAGTAGTAGTAGTAGTAGTAGTAGTAGTAGTAGTAGTAGTAGTGTTTACACAGGAGTTCAGTGGGGCTTACTTCCAAGCAGTGCAGTCTTAACCAATGGGCAACAGGGCAACTGCTCCAGCTCCCATGCTGGGGGACCCTATTATCCATGACTCTGCTCATGACGTAGAGGGGCAGCCAATTCATGCTCACCCCATCTGGGGCTCAGGCAGCCAGCTTGGCAGTGGTGGCCACTCATACCTGCCCCATCCAAGGTTTGGGCAACCAGCTTCTTGTGATAGCAAAGGCAAATGTCTTTTTCATATTTTTTTTTCAAAGGCAAACAGCTCCAGGGAAATGCTGAAGTGAGCGTTAATACAGGAGAGCATTTTCCTTACCACAGACAGATATGTTCTTAGGGTAGAAAACTAACTCCTCAAATAACAACAAAAAAGTGATTCATAATGGTAGACCTTTGAAACAGGCTCTGGGTGTTTGAAACATGAATTAAATGTTGTGAAACACACTGACTTCTGCTACCACGAACCCAGGTTTTGTTGGGTGACATTTTACTATCTCAATAGATCCCTAATGAAATTTGTGTACGTTTTTTTATGCTTCTATGTGAGGGTTTTAATCAACAGCACACAACACACAAACTTAAAGGCCTTGCATAAGGACTCTTGATCATGCCAAGTTTATACACTGCTATCCTTGCCCCTAAGGCCCTCTAAATTGTTCATGTTAAAATGCTAAAATATGCAATATAAAAGATAAGATTAATAATGAATACATACCAGTCTCCAAAATGCCCCAACAGTCAAAACTCGAGTCACGCTGCTGTACCAGCCAAACCCATTTGCACATGTATGGCACATGCAGAAAGAGATGTACCCACTTGCTTGGGATCCCTTTATCCTATGCACAGTTGCGTTCCAATAGAAGACAAATAATTGAATCTCTTTTTTTCTCCCTCCCACACATAATGAAATTCTGTTATGAACACATTGAACACATGTGGGATATTTATTCTGTCTACCCTTGTGCTGTGCGTGGAAGAGGAGTTGGAGTTCTGGATTCAGGCAATTTTGAAAATGGAAGTCTGATTCCTCCCTTCCCTCAATATTTTTGTCTCGGGGTGTCCGTTGGCAATGTTGCCATTCTTTTACATTTTCATTCTATATGCCGAAGAACTAGTGCAGCTTCATATTACCATGTTATTATGGATAGTATAGACCTAGTCTCCTTGAAAGTAATGGCATGTGATTGCTTTACCCCATTACTTTTCAATAGGGACCAAGACTGTGTCATCCTTAGGGACTGAATCCCATTGAAAGTAATAGCTGGAGACTGCCTACATTGTTACTGTGCTTTAAATTGGATTGAATTTATACCAATCTTTAAGGGCTTGGTACCAAAAAAAAAAAAAAAAAAAAGGAAAAGAAGTCTTATTTTAAGGTATAAAGTTGATCAAAACGAAAAGGTTTGGGTTTGGAGGAGGAAATGCTCGTGAAACTCAGCAGAGTATTTCAAAAGAGGAATTTATATTATTTCAAAATGCTGCTTTGATTAAGATCAAGTTCTTGTTTCAACATATGACATTAGTGCTATTTTAAAACCTGTTCCTTTCAGAAAGGGGGTCTATGTCAAAGCGATATTCAGTTGTGTCATTTACAGCCATCCTCAGCTTTTCGTACCTCCTCCGTGTAAATATGAATACATTCTAGATTACTGTTGCTTCCATTGTAGTAACCGAATTCCAGTAGAGTTGAAACCTGATTCAGAAAAGACAATTGAAACTATTCTAATTTTCATCTCGCCCTAATCCTCCTACCCCCAACTGAATGCTGCAGCTTGTCCAGATGTGACATATTTGCCCAGGGATCAAGATTCCTATGGCTAATTTCATATCGTCTCATAGAATTTAACCACATGAATGGAGGCCATCTTGTTTCACTGTCCACTGCTGACCACTGCTATTGTGGACAGGAGGACAGGACTCACAATAGAAGTGCTGATAGGCTGGGGGGATGTTTGTTATGTGGGCGCCTATCCCATTGGCCAATGTAATAACCAGACGAGGGGAGAAGAAAAGTTTACCAACAAAATGGCTGAATATATTATTAAAATCTTTCCCCTATCTGCTGCAGGTTTGATATCATTTTTTCCCTTTCTCCTTGCATGATCTTCCTCGATTAACAGTGCATTTGGAAAGGTATGACTCTGCAAAGAATTACACTGTTAGGGAGCAATCCTAAACACTTTTAAATTCAATTTTATCCAATGGAGTTTACTCTCAGGAAAGTGTTCTTAGGATTCCACCTTAGTTATGTAGGCACCAATCTGGGATCACACAGCACACAGGACAATGAAAAAGTGCTGCATAGCCAATCAGATTGGCTGTGATAACATCGATGAGAGGAAAGGAAGCCAAATGGAAATGAGTGCCTTTGGTCATGGATCCATCAGATAGGCAATCTGAGAATGAATGGGATGATATAATGACACTATATAGCCAATCAGATTTGGTCACTGAAGGCAAATGAAGCCAATTGAAAGCAAAGGCAGAGCTTCCTGAACAGCCAATATTTTCTGCCTCTTTTGATGCAAATCCATGAAAAAATCAAAAGGAGAGTCTTTTAGAAACTTCTGAAAATGTTTCAAACTCCTTTCTCTTCAGCCTTATTTTAAAAACTCTACCCTTTCCTGTCTGTGGAAAACTAATATGTTAGGAAGATGGTAATGTTTAGAGTTGTTACTGAATTGTGCTTACTGTGAAATCCTGAAGCTAATTTGGATGTTCCTGCTTGTGCATACCAACAATTTTCAAGGTAACCTAGAAGAATTGTGCTAAGATAAGTGAAGTTTCCTATGCGGACTCCACATATACAAGCCTGACCACAAGAAACATTAATGTAGGTTGTCAGTCCAGGAGGGCAGCGGTGTGGTCTGCTTCCACCAGTGTCAGAAGTCCCATTGAGAGCATGGGACTAGTAAGGAAACTCTCCACACAGTGATGACAGATGATAAGACCCAGAACCTGAGTTGTCATCATTTTCATCTAAAGTGATATTACAAGCCAAATTTGGAGGGGCAAAAAGTGTTCAGAGGAGGTTAGCATCATTATCGGAGGGGGGGGGATCCTGCATATCCTGAACTAGATTATGCACTTGTTCTCTGACACGCTGGTACCCTAACCTCATCTGTCCCATATAGTTGCCAACTTTTAAACTGCACTCTTTATCTGCCCCTTTAATTTCAGTTCAATCTGCAGTGATTGTCAGCTGATGTTCTTTAGCTGCATGCTGTGAAAAGCTTCAGCTGCAGATTTCTGCAGATTAAACATCTGGTTGGCAACTTTATTGCCCCATGACATGCTAGTTTTCTACAGGCAAAAAAGAAGGGCTTTGTTTCTGTACTTTAAAAAAAAAAATTCATACTTTCAGTCCCTCAACTGGCATTTGTAAACTGTGCAGTCGCTCACAGGGTTGCCCCGTGTGCTTTTCCAGACTCTGTAGTAGTCAGCCTGCTCGACGTTTGCAGGCAGGATTGCTAGAGGCTGTGGAAGCAGCTGGGGTGGCTGCTGGAAAGAGGACAGGCGAGTTTGGACATTGCAGAGTTGCCCTTGAATCATCAGCTGTTTAATATGGTACGAGACACCTGGGGACTGAGGCAGTCCAGTATTAGCACACCTGATTCTCTTCCCTAAGGCTGCCTACCTGGACCCAAACACCACTGCTAGCAAAGGCAGGAGAAATCAGATTTCTCTGAAACGCTTAACTGCCAAGCTACCCCCCACCCCCCGGCACACATTGGATCCTCCCCCCCAAGGCAGTTTATATTCAGTCCAAAACACTTAATGCGTAGAAGTTTCCAGGGTCATCAAACCCCACTAGCAGAGCCAAAGAAAGGCCCTCATCAGATAAACCAAAGGATGTACAGTTTGGCTTCTGGCTCTGATATATATTAAAAACTGTGCTTTAATTAGCTTAAAAATGTTTTCATTTATCATGATACACCCAGTACATCCTATTGCATCTGGAATCGGGGAGAACCAAAGAACATGATGTGATATTGCACTAAGGTTAAAACAATGAAAAGCTAATTAGATACAACGGAAATAACTCTAATATATTAGCAATTATGTTTTAGATGATGTAAGTTGAGCAAGTTGGGTTAATATAAAATGGAGCTTAATAGGATTCCTGCCTGATGTTATTTTCTCTCTCTCATAGAGTATGCAGAATGGTTAAAAAATGAGATAAAGGATTTTTCTCAAAACCCAGGAAATCTACATTATAATATAAAGTCTCCTGCTGTGAATGATCTTACAGTATGTGTGTGGGAGGAGAATCCAGCACTCTGGTACCACTCCCTGTTATTTACAAAGGAATGTTTTTCCGTTAGTATTCTGGGTCTCTTGAAAAAGCACCTGTCAGCATTGAAGAATGAGAAGCATGAATTTTTACATCTAATAATGATTGCAGGATTTGGCTTGGATATTTTTTATTATTATTATGGCTGAAGTCATGGTGAATTATCAGATGGTTCTCAGTTCCCCTTGATTACAAAGCAATATTCAGTGTATCCTGCACTAAAATATTATTTATCCTACCTTTTCCTCCAGTGAGTTCACGATTGCAAGGATGCCTCCCTTGCCAATCAGCTGTCTTATGAGGCAGGTTAAGTTGAGAGATTGCAACTGGGCCAAGGTGATGAGGTTGGCTTTGTTCACAAGTTACTGTGAACACACCAACCCATGGACAGTGCACATTTGATTTACATAGATTCAATATGCCAATGTGCCATGTTGTGTGAATAGTACCAAAATGCATTTGTTGCCCTAGTCACACAAAATGGCATATGCTTGTCTTGAGATAGCAGAGGGTTGTGCACGCATACCCAATGCTTTTCTGCTTGAATGACCCTTGCTCAAGTTCTGTTTCCTCAGAAAGGGGGGCTTTCTGAGTTAGATTGTCAAACACATTTGTGTGACATATGTGGGAGACCTTTGCAGTGGACAATCCCATTATTGTTAGCTCCTGGGATCCTTATTTTAGTCTTCAGTGACTGAGTGGCTTTCCTCAAATCCCTTTTCAGTTACGATTTTGGCTCTCCTTGCATACCTGGACAGCATGCTATGCATGGTTTTCTCCATATACGGTTACCAACCTCCAGGTACTAGCTGGAGATCTCCTGCTATTACAACTGATCTCCAGCCGACAGAGATCAGTTCACCTGGAGATAATGGCTGTTTGGCAATTGGACTCTATGGCATTGAAGTCCCTCCCCTCCCCAAACCCCATCCTTCTCAGGCTCTGCCCCAAAAACCTCCTGCTGGTGGCGAAGACGGACCTGGCAACCCTAAATACTGACTTTGATGGACCAAGGGTCTGATTCAGTATAAGGCAGCTTCATGTGTTCATGTGATAAGTGAGGATAAAAATACTGGCTGACTGAAACAAGGTATGCAATGTGATTTGAACACCTGAATTGTACTGTGCTGTATCAGTGCTAACTATTGACCTGAGGCTTTTAGAAGGGAGAACTAAATAGCTCTTTCTCAGTGAATCCCTGCCCTACCATCAAGGCTATATTATTCACAGGGCATTTCTAGACCACAGATAAATACCTCTCAAGCACTATTTCCCTCCCTTTTGCGTCTTGTTTCCCAACAGCTTGGAAGCCAATGTGGTGCAACTGTTAATGACTTTCCAGAGAAAGAGTGTCAATGGGGCTCAAATCCTGACCCATGAAGCTCACTGGGGTAAATGCAAGACCACTACTCTCTCAGTCTAACCTACCTCACAAGGTTACTGTTAGGATCAAATGGAAAAGGCTAAAATCACGCATGGCCCCTTGAATTGCTTGGGGGAAGGATGGGATAAAAATGAGGTAGATATTATTAGGTGCTAGTTTGTTCCGAGCTTAATAGATTGGCAAAGACCCAGGTGGTCACATTTCCAGAATTTTTTTTTCCACTTCTAATTACGAGGTCAGCCCGTCAGATCCCCCTGAATACGGTGGCCGTTTCTAGTTGCTGAATTAGCAAGTGCTGAGCTGTTAAAGGAAGGGGAAGGATTTTAATTGCCTGTATTCTTTTTAAAGACTTGCTTAAATTTTTTCACAGTTGAATTAGCAGGTTCATTTCTTCAGGTAAGTGGGAAAAAAACATTGCCTTTCTATTCATCGTTGGATTGCAGTAGTGGGTTGGCGTATTGAACTTAGTTCTGTCTAAGATAATTCATTATGGCTCCTATTCTGTGGGGTATTTTTTTAGAGGTGAATGTATACAGAAATCTTTTGCAGGAAAAAAGAAAGAAAAGAAAAACAAAATTGTGGAGGCAAATTAGTGTAGTAACGATCGGTTCTCTGAAGTCATAGAGGGAGCAAGCCTCATTTTTTGTTCTTGGAAATATTATTATTATTATTATTACAGGTAATGGTATTTATGTAGTGCTTTTGAGAGTGCAAAGGGCTTCACGCACTTTATTGATGAAAGAAGATAAGAAGAGCCCTGATTTATCCTGTTTCCCATGCTGGACAAGCAGGTGTTCTGGAATTCCTTACAAATTCTGTAAGGTAGGTCAGTATGATTATCCCTACAGAAGAGATGTGGCTTTGCAACTGATCAGCAGTGGAGTTCCTAATGAGATGATTCATTTATTTAGATATTACTTTTCTCTCCTCTAGGGACCCAAAATGTCTTGCAACTAGGGTTGCCAACCTCCACGTACTAACTGGAGATCTCCTGCTATTACAACTGATCTCCAGCTGAGAGAGATCAGTTCCCCTGGAGAAAATGGCCGCTTTGGCAATTGGAGTCTATGGCATTGAAGTCCCTCCCCTCCCCAAACCCCGCCCTCCTCTGGCTCTGCCCCAAAAACTCACTTCACAATCGGCTGCTCCAAAAACCTCCCACCGGTGGCGAAGATGGACCTGGCAACCCTACTTGCAACATTCATTCTCCACTCATCCATTTTAGGTCACAACAACACTGTGAGTTAGGCTAGGATGAGAGAGAATGACTGGCTCAAAAATCACCTGGCAAACCTCTGTGGGAGAGTGGGGGTTTGAATTAAGTACCTAGAAGGTCAAGCAACAACAACAACAACAACAACAACTAACAAGGCCAAAATATAATTAAAAGCTAAACCATTAAAAAGTTGTTGGAGTACACATACGTTTAATACACGTTAAAAAACCAAATAATGCTAATGACTCCTATATGGCCTTGCAAGGAGCCTTTCAAACACACATATATATATATATAACACAATTGCCATAAAATACAATTAGACATACAATCATACCCAAACCACAGTCATACAGTCTGTGTACCATACGCGTTTTGGTGTATTTGCCTTCTTCGGTGGTCTAAAAGAAACTAGCATACACTGTAAATTATGTATCTGATTTCTACAAATCTTTGTGACTTTTGGGCGTAGTATTAGCAAGGTCTCAATAAATATAGAACTGCAGAGCTTCTTTGTCTGTTAAAGGCATCCTTACAAATGAAGCTTCCAGCCTATCTTTAACAAAACATCCAAATCCCACAGTTACAATGTGATATGAGAGTTTGGAGTGATTATCAAGCATAAGATCACAATCCACAATGTATATACTGTACACAATGTAGTAATATCCACAAGGTGCTGTGAAACACAGGCAGGATGCCGCTGCAGTCGTCTTGTTTGTGGACTTCCTAGAGGCACCTGGTTGGCCACTGTGTGAACAGACTGCTGGACTATGTGGGCCTTCGTCTGATCCAGCAGGGCTTTTCTTATATTCTTAAATTGTGTAACTGGAACTTCCAACTACTAGATGTGGCAAACAATAATTGCAAGTAGAAAGAACTTTAATATTTAATGACAATTTATCTCTCATTGGCAAATTTGGGGCAGGGGAAAAAAGGGTGTATCTATCATCACCTGATCTTTTGCAAACGTTTGTTGTTATTGTCGCCATGATCATGGTAATAAGGTTAATACCAACAGTGTGTTCACAATGCCAACAAACAGTGTGTTCACATTGACATACATTGTTACATTGTGTGGCTACTGCATGTGCCTGGACACTCCCATGTAAAATATACCTTTCATGTGAACAGGGATCAAGTCAGAGAGAAGATTAAGAGAAATCCCTTCTCCTGGATGTGCTACTTGTACATGTTTCATTCTGTGTGGCAGAGTCCTGTTTCATAACTCCGTCTCTTTTACTGTGCATTAAAGGGAAGGGCTGTGGCTCATTATATCTGCTTTGCACAAATGCAGAAGGTTCCAGGTTCAATCCCTAGGGCCTCCAGTTAAAAGGAATAAATAGCGAGTGATGGGAAAAGCCTGTGCCTGAGACCCTGGAGAGCCACTGCTAGTCAGAGTAGATGATACTGAGGTTCGTAGACCAATGGTCTGACTCAGTATAAGGCAGCTCCATGTGTGTTTCATTCTGATTTGCCCCAGATGCAAGTACCTCTTGGATGAGAACTAGGTCAGAAACAGCATCTGATGTTGGGTGTTTTCTTATAGCCATGCTCCAGGATGCCCATGAATAGTTTCTCTCTATAAAGACAATCCCATTCATCCCAGTGAAAGCATCAGAGCCGCATACATACACCTTTGCATGTCCACATGAGAGCAATCAATCAATAATTTATTACGGTCATAGACCAGCAGAATAAAACATACATTAACTGTGCAGTTATAAGAATATATAGACCATTTTCTATTAGACATCTAAGAAAGCAAATATGTGTTGCTAAATCAACACTGTACTTTGGATGTGTTACTAAATTAACGCTTTATCTCAGTAGGCTTTGGCAGCTGCACACAATCTAGCCAAGGTTTCAGATTCAAGGTCTGCAAGGAGAAAGGAGGCATGCCATTCATCTGATCTTCCTGGGATTTTGTTGGGAGGATGGGTGTAATCAATAGATATCTAAGGTCACTATAGAAGGGGCAATGCGTCAGCACATGTCCAGCCATTTCAGTTTCCACAGTAGTGTAAGGGCATAAACAGCTCATGAAGTGGCAAGCCAAGGTATCTCCCGTCTTGTAAAGTGGATGGAAGAACATTGAGACAGTCCAGAGTGAAAGCTATCCTGTGTTTGGGAATCAATAAATTAGCTAAATGGTTTGACAATACCAATTTCTTGTTCCTGAAGTGATGGTATTTTGATGCAGAACTTAAATGGTGTTGAAGTTTGATGTGTCACCTCCTTTGCTTGATTTCAGATGTGGCTTTGGAAATAAACCAGCCTATTAGTGAGCCAGAATCGTGTAGTGGTTAAGAGCAGTGGTTAGGAGTTGTGGACTCTAATCTGGAAAAACGGGTTCGATTCCCCACTCCACATGAGTGGCGGACTCTAATCTGGTGAACTGGGTTGGTTTCCCCACTCCTACAAATGAAGCCAGCTGGGCGACCTTGAGTTAGTCACAGTGCTCTCAGAATTCCCTCAGCCTCACCTACCTCACAGGGTGTTGGTTGTGGAGAAGGGAAGGGAAGGTGATTGCAAGCTGGTTTGATTCTTCCTTAAGTGGTAGAGAAAGTCGGCATATAAAACCAACTCTTCTCTTCTCCTCCTCCTCCGCTAGGAGAATATCCAGAGGATTGTAACTTCTCTGAAAGGGACCTTTCCCATTTTGATAGAAACGTTTCTGTTAGTGTTAAAGGGGCAAGACCCAAAAGAGAGGAAACAAGCTCCATGTCCACGTGAGAACTGCCTTTCTGTATCAGGTAAAACATATGAAGCACCGTATTCTGAGTCAGCCTGCTCTATCTAGTTTCCTTCCTTACTAGGGGTGCCAGCTCTGGGTATGGAAATACTTGGAGATTTTGGGGGTGGAGCCTGAGGAGGGTGGGGTTTGGGGAGGGGACGGACTTCACTAGAGTTTAATGCCATATAGTACCCCTTCCAAAGTGGCCATTTTCTCCAGGTGGACTGATCTCTGCCACCTGGGGAATCGGATGTAATCGTGGGAGATCTCCAGTCACCACCTGGAGGTTGGCAACCCTCTTCCTGACTGGATACAGCTCTCCAGGGCCTCAGGCAGAGAAAGGGCTTCCCCAACATCTGCAACCTGAGATCATTTAATTGGGGATCCGACTTGGTCTCTTCTGCATGAAAAATATGTGCTCCGCTGTTGAGTGGTGAGCCTTCAAAATTCCCTCTAATCCTACATTCTGTTGGTAACCATGTACAGCCATTTGTCCCTGGGAAGCTTTGTGGCAGAGCATGATGGAGGCAGTCCTCCATTTGCATCTGGTATTCAGCGGTAGAGTGCTCTGATATCTGGAGGTTCTTCTTCATGTCAAGTAGCTGTCGACAGCCCAAACCTGCTCGAATCATTGAGCTCTGCAACCGTCATTGTAGCGAAAGGGGCAAACATCTTGGGAAAGAGTTCCAAGTAGAGCTTCCAAAATAGGGCCAAGCAATGCGGTCCTTGCGTCATTTCAGCAGCTGGGCAGGGGTGGGGGAGCGGACCTTGTGACAAACAAACGGGCGGAAAAACCAAGGGCGGACGGTTTTCGATTTTGGTTCTGCGGAGCTGACTGTCACATCAGAGAGGGAGAGGCAGAGACCGACCCCAAGTTTCTACAATTCCCCCCTCCCTCTTTCTTTCTAGTTTCTTGTCATGGATATATTAGCGAGCTGCGATGCATGCTAATTAGAAAGTTGGCTGTAACAAGAGTTCCTCTTGTGAATCCATTTAAGGACCGATTGTTTACTATCTTTTTCTGTAAGTATAAAATTTTAATTACGGGACTGACAGGAACTGTGTGTGATACAGTGCTCTACATTTATCACTGGGAGAGGACCAGTTGCGGGAGCTGTTTGACTTTGGAGAAATCCTGATGCGCCTGCAATGCTGAGCAGCAGGTGCCACATTATTATGTACAGAAAAGCAATTAGGAAGCATATTGGATGAATGGGAAGTGCATTAATATTAGCGAGTGCATTTGTCAGTGGTTTTGATGCGAGTCTCTCTCTTTTCTTTATGCAACATTAAGATTGCGCCTCTCATAAATTCTCCCCTTAAATTGCCATCTGTTCCCTTGTCATGCAGGAGCGAGGTGGAGAAAAAAAGTTTTTTTTTCTCTATACAAAAAAAAAACCTCTAAGAAAAGCAAAAGAAATCCTTTTTTTATTATTTAAAATGAGAGAGTTGAAGGAGCCGGTACCAAATTTGGAGAATTGTAGGTTGCACAATTGAAGTATTGCATGCGTTAAGTAATTACCCTTAAAATTAGTGTTTGCTGTCTGGATTTTTACTTTCTCCCTTACCCATGGGCTTCCATTTTTCAGACACTTTAATGTCTTTTTTAAAAAAATGCGATGTGAAATAGTTAAAAGTCAAATAACAGTAGTAACTAAAGAAAGATAGAGGTAAACCTGTTTGGGACTCCTGTAATTCTGTGATTAGCCATTATTTCTCTCTTTTTTGAGGACTGGTGGATTTTAAGTCAGGGGATTTGAGAAACAGGTGTTGCTTAACTTAAAAGTAGACTTCTCTGGGCATCTCATATACTGGAAAGGTATACCAACCAGCAATAGTTTTGTGTATAAAATAGGACTTGTAGTTACTTCTAACTTTTAAAAGTTTTTTTTTTAAAGATGTTCTACTGTTTTGAAATGCCAGTGGAGTAGCCATGTTAGTCTCTTGCAGTAAAGGCAAAAGAATCTTGTGGCACCTTAAATCCTAACATATTTATTGTAGCATCACCTTTTATGATTTATTTTTTTAATGATTCTTTCAGAAAGTTTCCTATCTGCTAGAATTTACAGTGCTAGCACAAACTTGACCTAGGGGTTGGGCCTTGTCTAAATTCTGTGCATGGAAGCACAACTTCTTTGATTCCCCCCACTCCTGAAGCAAGCCAAAATGCCCCCTGAAATGCTGCTCCTGGGTAGGGTTGCCAACCTCCAGGTACTAGCTGGAGATCTCCTGCTATTACAACTGATCTCCAGCCAACAGAGATCAGTTCACCTGGAGAAAATGGCTGCTGTGGCAATTGGACTCAATGGCATTGAAGTCCCTTCCCTCCCCAAACCCCGCCCTCCTCTGGCTCTGCCCCAAAAACCCACTTCACAATTGGCTGGAGGTTTTTGGGGTGAGCCTGAGGAGGGTGGGGTTTGGAGAGAGGAGAGACTTCAATGCCGTAGAGTCCAATTGCCAAAGCGGCCTTTTTCTCCAGGTGAACTGATCTCTGTCAACTGGAGATCAGTTGTAATAGCAGGAGATCTTCAGTTAGTACCTGGAGATTGGCAACCCTAGTGACAAGTCATGGCTTGGCATTACATTGGAACTTTGCTTTGGAGTCATCATTGGCCTTTGCTGTTTGAGAAAGAAAACAAGGCAAAACTAGATTCCTCTCCATTCTTGGCTGGCCTTCTGTTCCAGAAGCTGTGGAGAGCCTTGAAGCCTGTATCAGTATTGCAGTGTCATTTAATATAGCAAGACTTGGGTAAGAATGGCAATTGGTGGGTCATTCGAAAAAATACAAGAACCACGCAGAGTGGGTGTGATCCACTCCCAGTTGGTATTAACTAGCCTAGTGAGGAAGATTGCATGAATATCACTTTCTGTAGTTAAGAAAAGCCCTGCTGGATCAGACCAAGGCCCATCAAGTCCAGCAGTCTGTTCACACAGTGGCCAACCAGGTGCCTCTACGCTCACAAGCAAGACAACTGCAGGAGCATTATCCTGCCTGTGTCCCATAGCACCTAATATAATAGGCAATAATTAGAAACTCACTTTTGTGATCCTTGTTGTTGAGCCTAACATATTGGGTTTGTTAATGAAGTATAACTCAGATTTTCATTCTGCCTTGGAGAATTACTGTCAATTTCATTCTTGCTTGCTCAGCTCTCAGTGATGCAAGATCCCTTTCTTTTTACCCGGTCACTCTGGCAGTAGAGTTATTTTGTCAGTGGCAAAAAGACTACTTGTATTTCCCTGGACATTACCTCCTGCCCCGGGTATCCTATCCATGTTGCTCTAATCCAATGGGAAGATACCATGACTTCTTTTCATGCCAAGTTTGCCCCACCTCCAGACCTCCAGGGGTAAGCTAGCCCAGGCATTTTCTTGGGGCACAGAAGCTCACAAGGGGCCTAACTTGAGTTGCCAGGTCCCTCTTCACCACTGGTGGGAGGTTTTTGGGGCAGAACCTGAGGAGGGGAGGGATTGGGGAGGGGCTTCAATGCCATAGAGTCCAATTGCCAAAGTGGCCATTTTCTCTAGGTGAACTGATCTCTATTGGCTGGAGATCTCCAGCTGCCACCTGGAGGTTGACAACCCTAGGTGAACTCTGGCCCCAGTCTAGGGTTGCCAGGTCCCTCTTCACCACCAGTGGGAGGTTTTTGGGGCAGAGCCTGAGGAGGGCAGGGATTGGGGAGGGGCTTCAATGCCATAGAGTCCAATTGCCAAAGTGGCCATTTTCTCCAGGTGAACTGATTAGTATTGGCTGGAGATCAATTGTAATAGCAGGAGATCTTCTGCTATTACCTGGAGGTTGGCAACCCTACCTGGAGGTTGGCAACCAGTCTCATTTTGCATGGGTCACTGAAGGTCAGCAGCCGCATGAGAGAATTATCTATTTCCTTGTCCTACCTTTTCCGTGTTAAGAGGACCCCCTGGGGATTTCCTTGTCAGGGCTTATATAGTTATGGTTGCCAACCTCCGTGTGGGCCTAGAGGTCTCCTGGAATTACAACGACTCCAGACTACTGGGATCAGTTTCCTTGGAGGAAATGGCTGCTTTGGAGAATGGATTCTATGGCACTATGTTCTGCTGAGGTCCCTCCCCTCCCCAAACCCTCTCCTCCTCAGACTGTACCCTCAAAATCTCCAGGAATGTCTTGTCACAGAGTTGGCAACCTTAGGGAGCTGCCAGTGGCTCAAGCTCCCAGGAAGAGGCAACCTTGGTGTGAGAAGGACCTACATTGTGGACTGCTTCCATGAGACCTCGGACAATGAAGAAAGCTGACAGGAAGATGATTAATTTGAAATGTAGTATTGTGGGAGGGCTTTATGGATACCATGAGCTGCCAAAAGGACAAATAAGTGGGTTCTAGATCAAATCAAGCCAGAATTCCAGGTCTGGATCTAGGGGGGTGAGGGGGACAGCTATCCAGGGTGCAGGAAGAGAGGGGGCAGGCCATGGGAGCAGCCACTGGTCTGAGGTTGTGGCTGCCGCCTGGCTGCTATGCATATCTCCCTGGCTGAGCATGTGAAGTGATGCCTTCCCTTGGCCCATGTAATTTGCTGCTGGGAAGCAGCATGGTGAAGAGGCTTAGCTGCATGTGCTTATGGTGGTGGGTGGAGCACAGAGTCGAACCCCAGACTCAGCCATGCCCCCCAGGCCCCAATGCACCGGCATTGGTATCAAACCGGGCCAGTGTGTCACCAGCCCTGCAACCTCCCTTGCTCTCTCTTCCACTTTGTGAGTCTCTTCTTCCCCAGCAGTGAGTAACAGCTGCCACGCCACCTGTTGGATTGTGGCCTGGGGCTAGGGGAAAAGGGAGAGCTCGATAAGGGAGTCACCTGCCCACCTTCTGCTTCGCTCTGTAGCCGCCTCCCCGCACCTTCCAACCAGCTGAGGTTAAAGAGGCTCTGGGGATAGCTCTGGGGCACCTGCCGGCTGAGCAGGAGAGGTGGGCAGGGGCAAGGGGCATGCTGGCAGTGGGGAAAGCCAAGCAGGCAGGAAGAGGCTTTCTGCAGGGTGGGTTTTTTAAAGCCTGGCAAGGGCTGAGGAGCTGCAGCAAAGAATAGTTCCCCCCACACACACACACACACACAAGCCAAGGCAGGTGCCGCCAGCCGGCAGGAGCAAAGTGGGAGAATAAGAACATAAGAAAGGCCCTGCTGGATCAGACCAAGGTCCATCAAGTCCAGCAGTCTGTTCACACAGTGGCCAACCAGGTGCCTCTAGGAAGCCCTTAAACAAATTACCATCGGCGCAGCGGAAGCAGTGGGGCTGGCATGTCCACCTCCCTGCTTTTGCAATGAGGCTGAGCCCTGGCTCCCTCTTATTATGTGGTGTCTTGGATCATCTTGCCCTAGAGCCTCCTAGCCATGCCCTGGTCTCAAGCACAGCCCCAGAGTGGCCCAGAAGGAGAGCCAATGGGGGAGGGTACTGGTTAGAGTGTCGGACTAGGAGCTGGGAGGCCCAGGTTCGAATCCCCACTCTGCCATGGAAACTTGCTGGGTAACCTTGGCTCAATCAGTCTCTCTTATCCTAGCCTACCTATATGGGGGGCATCATTTTGTACTTTTGCCCCCTTCAAAAAAATGTAGGTCCGGCCCTGCTGAACTTTCCCTAGAAGCTGAAATGACCAAACTGAGGCTATCGTACTTTGGTCACATTATGAGATGATCAGAATCACTGGAAAAGACAATAATGCTAGGAAAAGTTGAAGGCAGCAGGAAAAGAGGTAGACCCAACCAACATGAGATGGATTGGCTCAATGAAGCCATGTCCCTCAGTTTGCAAGACCTGAGCAAGGCTGTTAACAATAGGACATTTCGGAGGTCATTAATTCATAGGGTCACCATAAGTTGGAGGTGCCGTAAGTTGGAGGCGACTTAACAGACACACAGCCATGAGACCTGTTTTTTTTTAGTGTACATTGCTGGAGCACATAAGCTGCTGCTAAGGCAATATCAAAAGGAGCCTTAAGGGAATAGGAGGGGGATCCCAAAGGACCTCACGTGCATTGCCTTTTGCCTATATGCCTCCCACCAAACTGTTTCAGACCCATGCTTTACATGAGCAGCTTGTACACATTCAAAGAACTGCATATTCAAAGAGCATTAACATCAGTGAAATTCATATGAGATTCCCAGGGAGGCCAAATACTACGAGTTATTGTCTGAGTACCCATTAATGGACACCCACAGTAAAATGTTCCCTATCAAATAATACATCAGTGTGCTACATAAAGGGCCTTTATGCATTTCCCCCCTTTCCTTCTATGATTTCAGTGTGGCTAGAGAAAATATCTAACAGTAGGATTGTCTGGCTTGTAGGGTGTTTCCTTTGTAAGTGACATTGCATAATGTTTTTTTAATGGCGCTTTAAATAATTTATCCTTAAACCTTTGTTTAATGGATTTTTTTCCCTATTCTAGAGTTTGATACCCAAAGAGCTGGGTCTGACAATTCATATTTGCATTGTGACAATTTCCCCCCAGTTAAATTAATAGTCACTTTTTCATGCTTTCAACTTTAATTATGAGAACTTGCATTTAAGGAAAAGCTATTTATGTTGATAACTAAATGGTATCTGTGCAAATGTGTGATTTGATTTTTTTTAGTTGACACCTCACTTGTGTAAAGTCTTTAAAAAAGCACCTTCAGAAGAACTTATTGAGTTAATGTGGAGTTAGATTTCGCTTCAGTTTTCATTGAAGTGGAAAGATTGTAAAGAACTGTGTAGCAGAAACTATTTTTTATTATTTTTATTTAATTCATTTAGACCAGGGGTGTCAAACATAAGGCCTGTGGCCGGATCCGGCCCCTTGAGAGCTCTTATCTGGCCCATGAGCCAGCTGAGGCAGCCGCTCCCCCTGCCCCCCAGTCTCAATCTGGGCTGGCGAGGCATGGCCCGGCCCGACTATGTGACATTTATGTCATATCCAGCCCTCCTAACAATTGAGTCTGACACCCCTGATTTATACCCTGTCTTTCTCCTCAATAGGGACCCAAAGCAGCTTATATCATTCTCCTCTCCTCCATTTAAACTCACAGGTTAGGTTAGAGAGTGGTACTGGCCCAAGGTCACCCAGCGAGCTTCCACGGCACAAGTGGGGATTTGAACCTGGGTCTTCCAGATATTAGTCCGACACTCTTAACCACTACACCACACTGGCTCTCCACAACACTGGCTTTTTACTAACAGTCTTATTGCCCCTTCGAAAATCACATGCTGTAGGAAAGTGGGCCCTTCCATGAACAAAAGGCTTCATTTGTAGGAGTGTATCAGTGCAGGAAAAGAAAACCAGAAGGGGACTCCCACACATTGAGTAGTTCATGCAGGAGGAAAGGATGCCGCAGTGCCCTGGAAAATCCTCTAACAAATATACTTTCCCATGAGCATTTCCGTGCAGCAGTCTGTTTGATTAGAAATGTAAATGGAGAAATGTGTGTCAGTCTATGTCTCTGTGTGACAATAAACAAAATGCATTCAGTGAGGCACAGGATCATTAAGAAATTGAACAAAAATATGTAAGAAAATACACGATTGACAAAGACATCAGGATGACATTATTTTAAACTGTTTCAGCCTCCTTTCCCATCCCTTCTTGCCTCAAGAATCACTATTAAATGCTAACTCCATTTACATGTGATGTATGAATGCAGATGTAGGGGTTAACTACAGTGAGTCCCCCACACCTGGCCCTAAGTGGGAGACAAAACCAGGATTTATTTCAGACTTAGACTTTTCCCACATGCTGGAGTTACTCCTGATTTTCTTAGAAGTTGATCCACAGCTCCCAAGAAATAGGTTTGGGCAGGGTTCTGCCACATGTCTGCCCTCCCCGTGCGGTTTTACAGTTGTGGAGTCAGTTTATTTTCTTCTGCATTTGGCTTAAATAATAAGGGATTTCAACGGCGAGCGCTGTTGTCATCAGGGGCATCACAGCACCTCCCTTATTTTTTTTAAAGAATGGTGCTAAAATATCAATATAACACTATGGGGTTGTAATGATAGTTCAACCAGGTTCTGTGAATTCTCATCTTTCATTAAAAAAAAGTCTCTAGCTCCTTCTCTTGCAGAGATATAAGGGGAAAGTCATATCTCTGCAAGGGAAAGGGACAGAGAATTCAGTGAACCTGGTTGAACTATTATTACAACACTATACATTATGTTGATATTTTAGGGCCTTTAAAAATTGAAATCACTGCCTGGGGGGGAGAGAAAGTAGGGATGCCAGCCTCTAGGTGGGACCTGGGGTCCCCCGGGATTACAGCTCATCTCCAGAATACAGAGATCAGTTCCCCTGGAGAAAATGGATGCTTTGGAGGGTGGGCTTTGTGGCATTGTACCCCTCTGAGGTCCCTGTTCTCCCCGGGCTCCATCCCCTAATCTCCAGGAGTTTCCTAACCTTGATTTGGCAACCCTACCCTGCATCCCCCACCGGTGGCCAGGGAGGACCTGGCAACCCTAAAAGAGAGTGGTTTAACGATGACGACAGTCCAATCATTGAAAAGTGGGCTGGAGGGGGGGGGTAGGGGGGCGGGACAAAGAAAACCGATAGAAACATTATGCACTAGGAAAAAGCTGACTCAAAATTGGCTTCCAGAAAAAGATTGGGGTAAAAATAGTCTCAAAAGAACAAAAAACACAGGAAAAACAAATAAACAAACAAACAAAAAACAAAGTAAAAACCTAAGGCACAAAATATGTGTGGAAATCAGGGGATAAACTGAAGCAGTAAAGGGCCAACCAACAAAAAAAAAAACATGTGGAAAAGCCCTCAGTATTCCAATTAAGGGAGGGAACACCAGTTAACCAGTACACATGCATTTATATGTCACACCAGAGAGAGTGTTCATTGGGAAGGGACCATGGCTCAGTTGTAAAGCATCTGCTTTGCATGCAGAAGGTCCCAGGTTCAATTCCTGACATCACCATTTAAAAGATCAGGCAGTGGGTGACGTGAAAGACCTTTGTGTGGACCAGAGAGTAAACATGCAGGGGCAGCTGTGACTGTCTCGTCTCCCACGGCATTGGGAGATTGCATATTCTGTATCCAGTATCCAAGATAAGATGCGGAACTGCCTAGGTGAGAAAAGATCAACCTGTGTAATTTCCATTGACAAATTGAAATGACCAGTATAAAATGTCAGTCCTGAGAATGTACAACAATGGATAATAACTTTCATGCCCTCCTTAATAAACTTTCAGAGTCATCTGGTTGGATGCAGGCTACATGGATCTGGATTGCTTCGGGAAGACATATGTTTATGGCAATTGATTTATATAGTGCTAGAAATGAAATTATCACCCCATGGGAGCTATTCATTATGTTCATCATGTAAACAGGCTGAAGACTTGGGTAGGTCTATCAATGGTTATTGGCTAAATGGTTTGCAGCTTAGGCATATTATTAGATCTTTTTACAGATGAGGGAGACACAGGCGTCCTCTGAAGGTAGTTTCAGAGGGTTGCCATGTTGGTCTACAGTAGAAGAGTGGAAGATATCTGACAAAGGGAGTTTTGACTCTTGAAAGTTTATAACTTGAAAATCTTGTTGGTCTCTAAGGTGCTACTGGACTCAAATATAGGCCTCCTCTGTGTCGTGCACTGTCTTTGTCTAGCATTGGTTGGTACATTGGCTGTGGCCATTTCTGGGTAATCAAGATCTCCCATGGTGATTGATACAGTGATCAGATTGGATTATTGCAGTGCATTCTACATGAGACTGCCCTTGAAGGCTGTACAAAACTTCAAATTGGAAAAGTTGTGGTGGCGTATGCTAGTTATGGGGATCAAATCTCACCAGGTTAGAAAGAACCTTCACAGCAACTTCAGTCTTCTTCTGAAGTCCTGGTCATCTGAAATACAGCAGGAGCCCCCTACAGATAGCACATTCTCTGTAGCATGATGCCCTCCACACATCTGTTTAGCTAGCACCTAGTCTGTGGCAAGGTTAAACAATTCAATTCATCCAGGTTTTTTTTTAAAAAATCTGCTTTTTCTCTCTGTATAGTTTTCACTGATTGTGAAGTGTGTTATTTTTTTCTTTCACATTTAACAGTACTAGTTCAGATGGAGGTAGGTTTGCCAACCTCCAGGTACTAGCAGGAGATCTCCTGCTATTATAACTGATCTCCAGCCGATAGAGAACAGCTCACCTGGAGAAAATGGCCACTTTGGCAATTGGACTTTATGGCATTGAAGCCCCTCCCCAAACCCTGCCCTCCTCAGGCCTCACCCCCCCTAAACCTCCCACTGGTTGCGAAGAAGGACCTGGCAACCCTAGATGGAGGGCCATTAGTCCAGGCCTGGACTAGAAAGTAGTCCCAGGATGGGGGGGGGGACATGTCTATGCCTGGCTCCTGTGCTGCATTTCACTTTCACTATTACTGTGTAATTTTTAAAAAAACTTGTGTTGGAGCAGCACACTTACACTATTCCAGGCACATCAGTATTTTGCAGCAGAAGAAGGATTTTAGTATTGCACCATTCTGGAGAAGGAATACACCTGCCCCAAAGCAGCAGGGGGAGGGGGAGAGAGAGTGTTCCTTTCTCTTTGTCACCTCCCAAAGGTTTTGGATATGTTTTAAGCTTTTTTTTCCCCTTCATGGGTTAACTCTGCTCCATATCAAAATGCTGGAAAAAATTGAATGGTGAGCAGCATACAATACCTAGCAGTCCTATAGTATTTTGTTGGCCACAAAGCATCTCACCTACTAAACTGAATACTAAAAATGTTATAGTTTTAGCCATTGGGTGTAACAACAGCAGCATAATGACACTGGCAAGGACAAGTATGACACAATTCCAAATAGCAAAAAACCAACACAATGTAATAAATCAAAGAAGTATATAGATGGAGCCCATCCAGAACCCTCTTATTCCTCCTGAAAGCCATACAAGTAGAGATGCCATCTTCCAGGTGGGACCTGGGGATCCCCCCGAAATTACAGCTCCAGACTACAGAGATTAGATCCCCTGGAGAAAATGGATGCTTTGGAGGGTGGACTCTACGGCAGTGCCCCACTGAGGTCCCTGTTCTCCCCAGGCTCCATCCCCAAATCTCCAAGAATTTCCCAACCTGGATGTGGCAAATTTACCCCCTCCCCCCAAATCCCAGGCCAGTGACTGGGGGTCGGGGGAGGACCTGGCAGCTCTACATCTAAGGCATGCTCATCCATGGAGTTTTGTTTAGCTTTCACAAGCACCAGTGCAAAAGTATCAGACCTTTGGAACAAATGATGTGCCTTTGTTAGTGCATAAAATATCTACTTTTACCCATTTTATTTCATCAGAACTGATAGTTAAATTGTGGAACTCCCTGCCCCAAAATGTGGTGATGGCTGCCAACTTGGAAGGCTTTAAGAGGGGAGTGGACAGGTTCATGGAGGAGAGGGCTATTCATGGCTACTAGTAAAAGTACTAGTCATGATCCATACCTGTTCTCTCTAGTATCAGAGGAGCATGCCTATTATTTTGGGTGCGGTGGAACACAGGCAGGATGGTGCTGCTGCAGTCGTCTTGTTTGCGGCTTCCTAGAGGCACCTGGTCAGCCACTGTGTGAACAGACTGCTGGACTTGATGGGCCTTGGCCTGATCCAGCAGAGCTTTTCTTATGTTCTTATGATAGCCACTTAGTTTCTGGGCCCAACTCAAAGTGCTGGTTTATGACACTTCAAGGCTTAAACAGGCGGGGACCACTGGATTTCCAGCACTGTCTTCAGCATTTAGGGTCCATTTCTGTGCACGCCATCACAACCTGAAAAGCAAGGAGTGGCCATGACTGTGGTTTTTGCTTTCTCAGAAGCCATGCCACACCTAAAATCATAGAATCATAGAGTTGGAAGGGACCACAAGGGTCATCTAGTCCAACCCCCTGCACAAGCAGGAAAGTCGCAACTACCTCCCCCCCACACCCCCAGTGACCCCTACTCCATGCCCAGAAGATGACCATGATGCCCTCTTTTGGGACTGCCTGCTTGCAAGGGACGTTTGCATAGGCACCATCCCTGGTACACCCATTTCAACAAGTCACAGATGAAAAGAGGGGCACATTTGCATCTGCCCTAGTCTCAGAATCACTGCTCTAGCCCTGAAAGCTGTACACTGCTGAAGAATCTGTCTGCTACATTGTATTCCTTGACTCTTCAATACACTTTGTGTGTTTATTTTCAAAACGAGCTGTGTTTGTTGTTTTGGTTCAAAATATGCCAGAAAAGCATCTCTCTCCTCCAATTTGTTGGCAACATGTCAAAACATACCTCAGAAGATTCGGCATGTGCAATGGCAGGACGTGCGCTGCATATTACCTTAATGTTCATGTACAGGCGTTTACATGCATGTGCCCAAGAGACAAGAAGCATCCCCATTAGAGAGCAGAAGAGGGGACTGAACCCTGAGGAATTACAAGTCTCGTACTTCACATTAACACTTTAACCAAGCCTCTCTGAAAGAGGGACAAAATCTAGAATAGGGTTGCCAACCTCCAGGTTGTACCTGGACACTCCCAGAATTATAACTGATCTCAGGCAACTGAAATCAGTTCCCCTGGAGAAAATGGCTGTCATTGGAGGGTGGACTGTATGGCATTTTCCTCTGCCATACAGGTTTTTTCTTCTTCACAATTTGCTGTCTGAGGCAGCGGATGGTATTAGTCAAAGTGGTGGAAATTAGTATGCTTTTCTCAGAGGGGAATCACCTATTAAATAACCCTACAGTGTATGCTGGAATTTGAACATAGGATGCCAGGGAGAAACCTTGGTTGGTTTTAAGGATGATAAATCTCACTGAACTGAAACTTATTTTAGCCTATTTTTAAAGAGCCTTAACAGTGAAACTCCCAAAAAAAGTTTTTCCCCTCTGCTAGGACAAACATACAGGTGCTCCATCAGGGTCTATGTATTTGTCGAACAGGGCAAATTGCAGTCATCTTTAGTTGGGAAAATAGCTTGGGGGGTTAATCTATGGTTGCCAGCTTCCAGGTGGGACCTGGAGATCTCATGGAATTACCACTGATCTCCAGACAGCAGAGATCAGTTTCCCTGGAGAAAGTGGCTGCTTTGGAGGGTGGACTCTATGGCATTATGCCCTAATGAGCCCCCACCCCACCCCATCCCTCACCAAACCACATCCTCCCCAGGCTCCATCTCCAAATCTCGAGGAGCTTCCCAGGTTCCGCATCCAAAATTTCCAGGTATTTCCCAACCCGGAGCTAGCAACCCTACCTACAGAAATATAGTGTTATTTTTCTGTCTGATTACTGAAATGCTGCTGAGTTGTTACTTAAAACAATAATTCATAAAGGACTTATGCTGTTTATTATAACTGAAATTACAAAAGCAATGGATATATATTTTTTAAAAGTCCCAAAGAGCAGCTGTTGCATTATTTGTGGGCTTGTGATATGTCAGGATTTTCGTTAAACACCCAGAACTCATAATATTCTTTGTACTGGCTCACTGAGCAGCAGAATAAGGGAGAGAGAGGAAAGAGTCCCATAGGAATACATCGAGAGACAAAGAAGAGAATTTATTTCATTTTAGCAATCAAATGGCATAATTTTTGGTTGCTGCTTATTGACTTGGAATGTCAGGGGAAAGCAGGATAATTTTGGAATACATTAGCAGCATTTAAAAAACCACTAAGGACTAGATCCTTTATTCTCCTTACCATAGTTGGGGGCAAAATAGGTTCTTTACAGACCAAATAAATCTGACTGTTTTGTGAAAGGTTTTTGGTACTTCTGAGCTGAAAAACTGAAAAGCAGGTTCAGACTCTTTAGCCTTTCCTCATAGGAAAGGTGTTACAACCCTTTAATCATCTCAGTTGACATCTCCTGTGCTTTTTCCACCTCTGCAATATCTTTTTTTTTTTGGGGGGGGGGATACAACAACCAGAACAGTACACAATAGTGTGGAAATTCCTCCACATAAGGATCCCTCGAGCCAAAGGAATTCTTCTATAACTTAAGTAGTTCTTCCATTGGAAGCTATCTCCATAAACTGAAGGAACACTCACCAAATTTGGAAAATCAGCTCCACCTCATAACATATTTACCTGAAAAAGACAACCCTGCATGTAAGACACCCCCCTTAAAATGTTATACATAAAAATATTATTACTGTACACCACTGTAACTTGTATGTGAATTTAAGATGACCTCCTCTTTTTCTTGATGGCACACCTGAAAAAACCTAGCCATACTTTTGAGTAAATACAACATTTCGCAGGCTGCATCATTGAGGGGAGGGTACCTAATAGGCCAGGGAAAGGCTTGGTTGTGCCAGTAGCTCATTGTGGAGTCTGATGAATTCTGGGTGAAACAAACAGGAAAAAATCCTTGATCCAAGGAGAAAATAGTTTCTCCCCTTAATTCTGCCCTTTATCAAGTTATAGATTTTGAAGGAGACTTGCAGGCAATCTAGTCCAGCATCCTGCTCAGTACATTCCTGATAGATGGCTGTCCAGCCCCTGTTTGAATACCTCCATGAGGTTTCATTGTGAAATTTTGGTTCTTGCTTTGGAGATTAGGGTTGCCAAACTCCAGTGGTACCTAGAGATCTCCTGGAATTATAAATGATCTCCAGATGACCAAGATCAATTCCCCTGGAGAAAATGGCTGCTTTGGAGAGTGGACCCGATGGCATTGTATCCTGCTGAGATCCCTCCCCTACCCAAGCACCACCATTCCTAGGCTTCACCTCCAGATCTCGAGGAATTTCCCAACTCAGAATTGGCAACCCTACTGGAGAACATGAAGAGGACACCAAAACCCTGCAATTTCAGGCCAGCCAACTGAGATTTAGCAATCCTACAGCAATATATTGTACCTCCTCTAGTTTAGAGTGGTTTGGTAAACTCCCTACTTTTAGAAACATAGAAACAGAAACACAGAGCTGAAAGGGACCTCAAGGGTCATCTAGCCCAACTTTTGCACAATACAGAAAGCTCACAACTACCTCTACCCTACTCTCCCAGTGACCCAGCTTTATGAGCTTCTCATATAAACATGCCCACAGGCTCTTCTCCTGTGCATATGTCAAACTAACAACAACAGTATTGTGTTGTTTCCACCACGCCTCAGCATGTCTTGCAGTTAACTGGATACTTTCAAAAAGATTGCTGTGCGTAGCCTGTACTGTTCTGTTTTTTAAAAAAATATCTTCCCATGTTCCCAATCCCCTTCTCCTCAAGAAGTTTAGTTTGGTAATATTCGTTTTTATATCTCCTTTATTTATTTATTTTCTATATTTATAGTCTGCCTTTCTCACTGAGTCTCAAAGGGGATTACACAGTGTTGATACAATCCATATGATGAGACTTCTAATGAGCAATGTATTAGGACCAGAATTACAGAAATATGAACAAGCATAGCATATTGGACATGCTACTCAACTGCATTCCAGCCTGGGCCTGCTACTCATGCAGTGAAGATATGGTCTCTCAACTGGGCAATAGATAAAAATGGGGAAGGCACTATCAATACAGTAATGTGCATGTGTGTGTGGGGGGGGGACTTGAATCAACAATTGTAGTTTGTGCTTTGCATTCTTTCCAGTTTGACAACCATAGCTGTAAAGGCCTATCAGCTGAATTGGTGCATCATTAGGCTTGTCAGGTTCCTCTTTGCCACCAGTGGGAGGTTTTTGGGGTGGAGCCTGAGGAGGGCAAGGTTTTGAGAGGGGAGGGACTTCAATGCCATAGAGTCCACTTGCCAAAGCGGCCATTTTCTCCAGGTGAACTGATGTGTATCAGCTGAAGATCAGTTGTAATAGCGGGAGACCTCCAGCTTGTACCTGAAAGATGGCACCCCTATGCATCATTGAAAAGTTAGACATTACTCTCATGTTGAAAGTAACACCTTAACATAAAAAAGTTGCATTGGCCCACCATTTCTCTCTGTGCATGGAAAAGAGACCATATGTATGGAAAAGATGTATGCATTGGCCGACATTGGGAATTGACCGGTAGGCAGTAGGTTCAGCACTTCTTCACACAATGCATGATTAACTTGTGGCCATAGTTCATAACCATAAGATGTGCTGATGGCTTAGTTTTAAAGGGGGACTAGAAAAAGTCACAAAGAACAGGTCAATAAATGGCAATTAGCCATGACAAGTTGGGAGACCCATGAGGAATGGCTGAAGAGAGGAATAGTTTGGAAATCCAGCACTCTGTCCACTTACAATGCACTTTTAGGTTTGCCAGGTCCCTCTTTGCCACTGGCAGGAGGTTTTTTAGGAGTGGAGCCACCTCTGCACCATTACCTTAGGTTAGAAAATTAATGCAGAAACAGGCTGATAACAATATGTAATGACAAAGTATATTGAATGTAACAATGTGCTACCAAGCCAATTGCATATATACAACAAAGTATTTCCCAGTTCTGGGGGTATAACAATGTGCTAACAAGCCAATTGTATATGTACAACAAAGTATTTCTCAGTCCTGGTACAGTAACAATCAATCCAAGGTCGATGTCTTCAAGTGAAGAAGGGTAGAAAGGGATATGATCATTTCAATTCTTCCTCAGTCCCGTTTATATATTGATTTAAAAATGTACTCATTTCAATATAAGCTTCTGTAGCTTCAACATTCTCATAGACTTTTAAGCATCACCCTTTTAGGGACAAAATAGCAACCATGTGTATTTTTTAGCTTATCTATTCCAACATCAGGATATCCATTGAAACAAGGTTGCACAGGCAAATTTACAGTTTCCACGTTCCCAAATGGGATACAATACCTGGAGGTTGGCAACCCAACCCTATGCACCTTCCAAATCTGAAACAAGGGAATGAGATCTCTAGACGGGGAAGAAGATGAATGAGAATTTGTTGGATCAGGGTTGCTATATGGCTCATCTGTAAACATTGCGGCCTGGTGCTTTTTCGCCACCTGACAAGCCCCTTTTTTCCGTCTGGGTTACTGCTAGGCAGTGGGCAGTTTAAAATGTGCTTAATGGGTACAGCAATTTACATGTCTCACAGTGCAATCCTAAGCAAAGTTACACCCTTCTAAATCCATGGGTTTAGAAGGGTGTAACTCTGATGAGGATTGCACTGTCAGTGTACTAAATCTGTGCTCTGTTCTTTCCTGGGAAAGACAGGAAACAGTCACCTCTTTAAGAGTCCCCGGGTGACCTTCAGGAGACTCATTAAGACTTGTAAATAGTTATTTGTCTGGTTGCCTGTGGTGAAGAAAATTGCCTCCAGGTGACCAGGCAGGGAAGCTTTTGTAAACTGGAAAAAGATTGGTCCTCCCCCCACCCACCTTTTAGGGTTATCAAAAGACTAATACACCTACTCTAGTAAAACTGCTATGGGTTAGAAACTTTGGTGTATTTATCTGCAAGGCTTAATTGAGAGCTGAGAGGCAGCAAGAGAGAATGTGAAAGCAACTTGCTTCGTCTCGCTTCTCCGATAGCCCCTTTCACCACCTGCCTCACATGGAATATGGCTGGAATTCGGTTCACTACCACAGGTTGTGGAGACCAGTTAGCAAAATGAGCACCAGAGCAGAGATATGGGGGTGCTTCTGCTGTATACTCGCTGTTCCTGAGGGCAGAAATCAAAGATACTGGAGACATGAAACTACCACCATTGTAATTTCCTTGTAACACCTAGTTATGCACCATGGAGTATATTGTCATCACACAGAGGGTTGCCCTGATCCGAACTGCCAACTAATGCTATGAGGTGGGGACAGGGCAACACACAGCTTAAGGACATCATGTCATGCATTGTGTTAAATCAGACATTATTATAAAGAATGGAAAAAGAGATATGGAGGGTTTTTTTATTTATTTAAGAACTTGTAAGCCACCGTTCCCCCTTTCAAGAAGGATCCGAGCGGCTTCCATAAACAGTATGTGCTGCAGATTCCCCCAGTACATAATCATTAAAACTGTAATAATTGTTATATTTCTGTAACAATAAAATTGCAACAACCAGTTATGACAATTTAGTGTCCCCTGTAACATCCATGTATGGTCTAAACTTTTAAAGTTTCCATCTGGCAACCTTAGCACCGCCCCCCCCCCCAATTTGGATGGGAAACAAGGACCTCAAATATACATCCACCCCCTTTTTTGATTGGTGGCATTCACTTCCAATGCTCTAATAAGTCCCAAATAAATAGTTATTCTTGGCTACGCCCTGGCTTTAATTCAATTATTTCTGTACGTGTGGTTAAGACAAGAGCTTGCACCATGACCCTAAAAGCATGATATGGAAATTAAAGATCACGATTTTAACTGAATTCTAGAAAGTCAGCTTCACTGGATGGATGGGGCATGTCGAAGTTTCAAGGGTTAGGCTCACAATGTACATGAATTTTGCCTTAAGTACTTTGTAGGTCACTCTTCCACTAGCTTTGGAAATACATGTTTGGAAATATCATCTGTGTAACTTGGTAATGCCAGGCAACTTGAGGTTCTTTGAAATTATCATTCAAAGCTTTACTCTCTTCTTTTAATTAAAAGTCTGTTTGGTTTATTAAAAGGGAATAAAACACCACAAATTACCGAGTTCTGAACTGTTATAATGAATTCCAAGTAGAGCTCGGTTTAACTGTGCCAAATAAAAATTGTTATAGAGAGGAGGGATTTTTTTTTTTTTAAGGAAAACCCATGGTTACTTTCCACGCACATCTGAATGGCCACTGAGCCACTGGAGTGGTCCTAGTAGCAGATAAGACCGCTAAGGGCAGAACTTGATATTATGGGAGGGAGACAGTGGTATTAACACTCTGCACCTCTTTCCCCATTAGTTGTTTAATATAATGAGTGATGACACGCCATCCCAGTGTTTTGCTCACCCCTGCCTTACATCATTGGCAATGGAGGTGGGGCAACATATTGCACACAATGCTGTCACTACCACAGACTGAGTTAAAGTAGGTATTACAAAGAAGAAGTGGGAAAGAAATACAGGCATGGATCCAGTGATCTACAAGTAGAAACATAAACTGACTTGATGTATAGCCCCATGGAACTCTATGGAGAGTTGCATGGAGTTCTCTCAGAAAAGGCATTTTCAGCTTTCTGCGCTCGGCAGCAAGGCGTTCAGGAAGCCATGGGGGGTACCTACCCTGCGCCGTCCCCAGGCCCAGGGTAGGTACCCCCCATTAGGATTGTGCCCTAAGACCGTTTAGCGCTCTACTAGAATCAGGATTGCCAAGTCCCCAGTGGGGGGTGGGTCAATTTTTTTTTTTAAAAAAATGGCTGTTGTGCTGATGCCGTGAAGTCACGTCCAGAGAAAACCTGTAAGTGACATCAGTCACCTTTAGGAATACCATAGAGTTTCTGGCAATTGCTAGAAAGGCATGGGGTCACTTACAGGTTTTCCCCAGAAGTGATGTCATATCATCACCTACCCTCCCATGTCCAACCCCTGTCTCTTCCTGGTTGTCAGGCATAACTAGAATACAGTTTGAATATACATTTAGGTTTTTTGAGGCTTTTCAGTTAAACTCTCTGGTGGCAGAAGTGGGTAACCTAAAAGGACAGCAAAATAATATACTTGGTTGTTCAGGTGGATGGGAGGGAAAAGACCTGTATTCCTCTCAAATAGTGATTGTATGGGGAACTGAAAATATTATTTCTACGGGGGATCCCAACAGCACCCTGTTTTATTTGACAGAATTCCTGGGGGGAAACCACATATTCCTTTCAACTAAATTAGATAGTTATATCCTTATGGCATTTTCCCTCAACTTCCCCCAGTTTCCTCTGACATTTCTCCTGCGGTCAAACACCCCAACATTCATGCTCAATTTCACTTTAGACAAAAGTTTGGCTGCCAATCCAATCCGTTTTCTGTGACATACATTTTACTACTTTATTCTATTTTTAATCTTGAAAAAAATCTTTTCGGTACCCTGTACCTTAAAAACTAAAATGATTTTGTTTCTGTTTTGAATCACTGTAATGGGCTAAAATTGGTCACTACAGTTAAAGGAAGTGGTGGGCAGATGTTAAAATACTCACACGGAGGTGTTTAGTGATTTCCTGGCTGCTTGGCATATTTCTGTGACATGCAAGGAGCCCCCTTTACGAAGGATTATAAAACGAGGCAACGAGCCTGTGAACGATAGTAACCAAACACTGATTCCCAATTACATGAAAAATGACCCCTTGTCGCAATATCCGTCTGCTGGCATAATGCTTGGTCCTCTGGAAAAAGCCTTTGAAAGACCCAATGCGCTAAATAAATACATTTTTTAAAAAAAATTTAAAAAATCAGTTGGCTCAGTGTGGGTGTGATCATACAAATGAATGCGGTCACTTTAATAAAAGAGAGAGAGAGAGAGAGAGAGAAAGAAGTCAAATTGGTGTCCTGAAGGGAAGCTTACTAATCTGTGTAAAGTAGCTATTATGAAAATGTTTAGCCTTTTGAATGTATTTCAGACAGCGTTTGCTGTGCCAAAGTTGTCAGCCAAAAATTCTCTAAGCAGATTTGTCAAAGGCTGAAGCCATAATCTGTAAAACAGACATTGGCATAGAGATTAAAGATCAAGAGAATTATATAGGTTTTGTTACCATATGGCAAGATTCTGTTTTCCTTTCCTTTCCTCTTTTTTTTTTTTTTTTTTGCATTTTTTAAATTTTAAAGTATATTTTGTATCAGCAGTATCTCTCAGCTGCTGTTTGGATCCTTTTTTGTACTTTGAGACGTTGGAATTTCCTGCCATGGAGAAAGGGAATGACTCCAGTCATTTCATTCATGCACTTCATGCTGCTGTAATAGCTGGAGGCTGCAAGCTACCTAGTTTCTTGTGCATTGTCCCCTAGGGTTGCCAACCTCCAGGTGAGGCCTGAAGATCTCCTGGAAATACAACAGATCTCCAGACAACAGCATTTGTTTAAACAGGATTTGAACTAATAGAAAAGCGTTTCCACCTGAACCTTAGGAAGAACTTTCTGACGGTGAGGGCTGTTCGACGGTGGAATGTGCTGCCACGGAGGGTGGTGGAGTCCCTGTCTTTGGAGGTCTTTAAGCAGAGGCTGGATGTCCATCTGTCGGGAGTGCTTTGATTGTGGGATCCTGCATGGTGGGGGGAGGGTTAGGGTCACTGGGGATGTGGGGGGGGGGAGGTAGTTGTTAATTTCCTGCATTGTGCAGGGGGTTGGACTAGATGACCCTGGTGGTCCCTTCCAACTCTGTGATTCTATTATTCTATGATTTGGCTCCCTGGAGAAAATGGCTAGTTTGGAGGCTGGACTCTACGGCATTATACCCCACTAAGACCCCTCTCCTTCTAAAAGCCTGGAGATCAGTTAAATTTGGGTTGGATTGGTGAGCAATTGCCGGCTCAGGAGCTGGGACTGTGTGTGGGGCCAGGCCACCGCAATTACGTCACTTCCATTAAGTGTGTGTGTGTGTTAAGTGCTGTCAAGTCGATTCTGACTCATGGCAACCCTATGAATCAATGTCCTTCACAATGTCCTATCCTTAACAGCCTTTCTCAGGTCTTGCAATCTGAGGGCTGTGGCTTTCTTTATACAGTCAATCCATCTCATAGTGAGTCTTCCTCTTTTCCTGCTGCCTTCAACTTTTCCTAGCATTATTGTCTTTTCCAGTGACTCTTGTCTTCTCATAATGTGACCAAAGTATGATAGCCTCAGTTTAGTCATTTTTGCTTCTAGGGAGAGTTCAGGCTTGATTTGATCTTGAACCCACTTATTTGTTGTTGTTTTTTGACAGTCCATGGTATCTGTAACACTCTCTTCCAACACCACAATTCAAAGGAATCTACTTTCTTCCTGTCAGCTTTCTTCATTGTCCAGCTATCACACCCATACATAGTAATAGGGAATACTATGGCATGAATTAACTTGATCTTGGTGGCCAATGACACATCCTTACACTTAAGAATCTTTTCTAGCTTCTTCATGGCTGCCCTTCCCAGTCCATTTAGATTTCACTTTTCCCTTAAATGACCTCCTTTCAAGCCATTTCATTCACTGTTGATCTGATATAGCATGCTGTGGCCATAGGGTTGCCAACCTCCAGGTACTGGAGATCTCCTACTATTACAACTGATCTCCAACTGATAGAGTTCACTTGGAGAAAATGGCCGCTTTGGCAATTTGGCTTTTAGGCATTGAAGTCCCTCCCCTCCCCAAACCCCGCCCTCCTCAGGCTCCCCCCCCCCAAATCTCCAGGTATTTCCTAACCTGGAACTGTAAAGCCTGGATTACCTTTGATTGTCCCAATAAAGTAATACAGGAGAGGTTGTCAGGATAAACAGTTCTTTTGTTGGCCCAATAAATAGAAGCGGGTGGGAAGCCCTTAATGAGGCATGGGGCAATCCACACAGAGAACAAAGAAAGGCATCATCCTTTATAGACTTAGGATAGAGGGCAGGCATTTGGGTTATGTATAACAAAAGAACCAATACACATTAGAAAAGTACACAGGATTATTAGCATACCCTATTAGTGTAGCCTTAAGGCATTACATACCGTAGATGGCTACTTGATCTGCTAATGAAGAAACGAAACAGAACATTCCTAAATGACACCGCTGGTATCCTAAATCATTGCCTCGGCCTCATTAGGGCGGGTGGCTGTACCAGGCGAGCGAAGAGGATTTCACTGGCACCTTATAGAAATGGCTGCCAGCTCATGCTAACTAAGTGATCACACACTAGTGGATCTGAGCCTAAGAGTAATGCTTTACCCCTTATACATGGGGGCATTGCCTTTACATATGTGTGCGTAAGAATATACTTGTGCCTGATGCTAGCCCTTATACCTGAGCATAGCACCTTATGATTGTGTGAGTGTGCATATATATATAAAAGAATATATAATTCCCTATAAATGAAGTTTATAGGCACTTCAGAACTAGCAGCCCTATGTGGCAGTCATCCTCAAAAGTTACACCTCTCCTCCATGGCTCCGAACCAGTCCTTGTGATTTAGCCCCCTTGCAAATCCAAGTGATAGTCAGCCAATCAGAGCCACTGGATGGGAGGGAGTAAGTCATCCTCAGCTTAGGAAGCATGAAGAACTCCCCCCCCCCTTCAGATAGGGATGTCATGCTCTGGTTAGGAGTATCAATCAGGCTTTTATTTGGCCTTTAATTAGGGTTTGGGGGTCTGGTTAGGGAGGAAACCTTATTTTAGTGCGTCAAATAAGTTAGGAATGACAGCCTCTTAACATAATGCTTATGTGTAAAGGTTCTGTGGAAAGGAGCTCTGTGTAGTAGAAGAGCAGCCTTGAAGCTGCTGGGGTAACCTCTCTGGAGAAAGGGGAATCAGATCTCCCTTCAGGGTTTATTTACTCTGCTTAAGACTCAGCTGCAAAGTAGTTACTCTCATTGGGGGAAAGTCTGTAACCTTTGGGGTGGTGAAGTTGAGAACCAGTTTTACTTTGCATGTTGAAGTAATCCACACAAAACATTCACCCTATTAAATACTTTATTTTCGGTTACACAAATATTAGTTGTTCATCTCCATCTGTGTCCTGTCTGTCTGGTCAAATATCTAGAAAATAGTGATTTCTGTTTACCTCACAAATAATTACAGCCTTGGTTTAGCAGGTTTCCAAATAAGAGATCGTTAGGGAGCACATAGCATACATGCTGCCAATCCTGCAATCAAAGCTTGTGTCCCCCTTTTTGTTTTATTGAGGGCAGCTGGGGTTTACAGAATCTATAGCAGAGGTCAGAGTGGGGGATTTGACTTTCTTCAGTTCAGAAAGTAGTTGCCTCAGAGTCTTTCCCCTCTGACCCCCATAGCTAGGGTTGCCAACCTCCAGGTACTAGCTGGAGATCTCCTGCTATTACAACTAGGGTTGCCAACTGCCAGGTAGTAGCAGGAGATTTCCTGCTAATACAATTGATCTCCAGCCGATAGAGATTGGTTCACCTGGAGAAAATGGCTGCTTTGGCAATTGAACTCTATGGGATTGAAGTCCCTCCTCAAACCCTGCCTCCTCAAGCCCCGCCCTCAAAATCTCCCACCGGTGGCCAAGAGGGACCTGGCAACCCTAATTACAACTGATCTTCAGCTGATAGAGATCAGTTCACCTGGAGAAAATGGCTGCTCTGGCAATTGGACTCTATGGCATTGAAGTCCCTCTCCAAACCCCGCCCTCCTCAGGCTTTGCCCCAAAAACCTCCCACCGGTGGTGAAGAGGAACCTGGCAACCCTACTCATAGCCGTCATACATGCATTTACACATCAGCAATAATTAATGTGCTGTGAGAAATAAATACCATAATAATACCACAAATAATAAATAATTAGCAAAGAAAAAAATTATCTCCCCCTCCCCACAATTAGGGTTGCCAGCTCTGGGTTGAGAAATACCTGGAGATTTTTGGGGCAGAGCCTGAGGAGGGCAGGGTTTGGGGAGGGGAGGGACTTCAATGCCATAGAGTCCAGTTGCCAAAGCGGCCATTTTCTCCAGGGGAACTGATCACTATCAGCTGGAGATCAGTTGTAATACTAAGAGATCTCCAGCTACTACCTGGAGGTTGGCAACCCTACTGCCAGGTGAGGTGTTCCATTGCGTCTTACATGAGTCACTGCTCTGGGTTCACCAGTGTCAAACTAGGAGGTACCTAATAGATCAGAGATTGGTGCAGAAACAGAGAGGAGAATTGGTCTGAGGGCAGATAATACTTGTACGCATGTTAAAACAAAGTGAGGGAAGGGTCCCAGGAGACCCTGGGTCCAGAAAGGGTTAAGCATGTCTTCCTGCCACAATTTTTCTATTGCAGATTTTGCCCTCCTCATACCACTTTTGCAGCTGTCTAGCAGCAACTGTCAAAGATAGGACATTTTGGAGGACTTTCATTCATAGGGTCGCCATGAGTCGGAAGCGACTTGACGGCACTTAACACACACACACAGCAGCAACTTGGCTTCCCAAATGCAGGTCTGCTGCCAAATACCTTGTTCAGCCCTTGTTTATCGCAAGCAGCAGAGGAAACAATGCAAGGCCCTCTCTTGACCTACTTTCAACCACTTTGTAGATCTGTGGCCAGCATAGGTTTAGCTGCACACGGTGAAGCAGTGTGCTGAACTCTGCACTGAGCCACTTCTATCGCATTCTTCTAGGCCACCCGAATCCATCGCCTTCAGGAACGGATGGGTGTGTGTGCGGGAAGGATGCTCCAGCGAAGACCAGTCCTTTTTGGCCCCATTGGTGTCAATAGGAGAGTGAAGTGTTTGCTTAAAAGTTTTCTCACTGAATTCAATGGAGATGAAAAGTGCTTAGACTCTGGCTGGATCATGCCCTCCATGCTTAAACAATAGGCCTTTGTGGCAAGGTCCCCCCCTTCCTAGTATACAAAGTGTTCTGTTCTCATTTTGGAGAGAGAAAAAAAACCCACCCTCCAAAACCTTTAATCCATACAGTGCCTCATCACCCAGATGTTAACAGCAGTACGAGGCCTCTCAATTGTAATTTAAGCTATCCCTGCCTAAGGGCTTGCAATCAAATTATTAGACTGTTGCGATGACTGTGGATCCTGGTTGCACTTTGCAAAAGGGGGGTGGGGGGGTATTTTCTGCCATGATGAGAAACACTGGCTTCTCCTGGGAAGTAAATGTACCATTATAGACTTATTAGGTCCTTGATTAGATCTACTACTGATTAGCAGCCAGACTTTGCAAAAGGGGGGAATATTGTGTTTTGGCTTTGCACAACCATTGTGCATTTAGAAACAAGAGAGCAAAACAAAAATATCACCCAAGCCAGCAACTTCTTTGTTTGGCTTCAGACTCTCTTTGTTATAGCCTGACACTAATCCTCATTGATCCTTTCGCTTGCTTCCGTTTATATATGGGTGTGCGTATATATAAAATGTGCAGAAAGAATTTGTAAAGAGCATTTAAGAGACTGCATTATACAGAAATGTAAGGGAGTAGCACAAAGATGGTATCTTGCAAGTCTTTCATTTCATATTTTGGGGGCAAAACGCATTGTCGATAATATCACGCTGCAAAATAATTGTGCTGCTTTACCATACATGTGCACAAGAGGGCAGAATTGGGATTGTGTGGGTAACTGTGTTTTTGGCTTCTGTTAGCTTCTGAGTGCCACAAACATATTTTTATTCACTATTTTTTTCCCTTATGACATTTAGCATGTTGCTCCCCCCAACAAAATCAAAATGATTCTTTAAACAGCCTGAGCTTCTATGCCTTACAAACCATGTCCTCCTGTATAATAATAAAATTCAAGATTTACACAGCAGTCAAAGTGCTTCACGTACATTATCTCAGTAATCCTTATCTGCGCATTTTCCAGATTAAGTAACCAGAGGTAGGGCTTTGTCCAGGGCTGTCTAGTCAGTTTCCCCTGACCCAGATTGCCCAGGTTAGCCTCATCTCATCACATGATCACATGAAGCTGCCTTATACTGAATCTGACCCCTGGTCCATCAAAGTCAGCATTGTCTACTCAGACCGGCAGTGGCTTTCCAGGATCTCAGGAAGAGGTCTTTCACATCACCTACTTGCCTAGTCCCTTTAACTGGAGATGCCTGGGATTGAACCTGGGACCTTCTGCATGCCAAGCAGATGCTCTACCACTGAGCCACGGCCCCTCCCCTAAAGGCAGCATGGAAGCTAATCAGGATTCAGCCCAGATTAATCAGATGTTGGAAGCTAAGCAGGATTCAGCCCAGATTAATACTTGGAAGGGAGACCACCAAGGAAGTCCAGGTTTGTGATGCAGAGGTAGGTTAAGGCAAACCACATCTGTTCCCCCTCTTGCCTTGAAAGTCCTACAGGATTACTTTAAATCAACTGCAACTTGATGACACTTTCCACCACCATCTAGTGCATCTATAACCGAGGAGAGATTTGAACCCTGTACTTCTCACCTAACAATTTTAACTACTAGGAACACACAAAACTGCCTAGCTTAGCATTATCCCCTTTTCCTGATAGCGGAAGAGAAAACCCTTTCCCTATACCTCCATTTTGTCCTTACAACAACCCTGTGCAGGAGGTTAGGCTGAGAGTTTTACTGGCCCATAGCCCCCTCTCATGGCTGAAAGGAGATTCTAATTCATCTTGCCCTAGTCTTAGTCTGATACACTAACCATTATACCACGATGCCTTTCTAATGGGACATTAAGGGATTGAATCTGCATGCAAACCAAAGACAGTTGTGCTATACTGGCTCCATGTTCTGACACACACTTGTAGATCAACTGAAGGTTTATTGGTTAATCTATCACATTTTTATCCCTCTCAGGGTGGCATCCATTAGGCTGATAATAATAGGGTAGATCCAACCCTTGTCGAAAGAGCCTTCCTTCAATTTAAGTGGCTCTTCCCCCAGTGGAAGACCACTTAAACTGGAGGAAGGGTTCATACTTTGCTCAGTGGAGTGGGTGGATAGGGGGAGGATAGGGACACCGGGTCTCCTGCTATGGGCATCCCTTCCATTGCCCACCAGTGCATCAGTGGCCAGTGTGTGTGTGGGGGAATGGGATGGGTGCGCAAGCACGTGATGCCACTTCCAGCAAAAACTGTTATGACGTCATGACGTTGGGGTGAAGCTCTAGGATTATCCATTAACTCATTGGTTAACTGTGGCAGCCTGACACCCCTATGGTACAGGATGGACAACCTCCCAATGGGGCCTGGAGATCTCCTGGAAGTACAATTGATCTCCAGGCTACCAAGATCCAGGCTACCAAGAGAAAATGGCAGCTTTGGAGGATGGACTGTATGGCATTATGCCCTGCTAAAGGCCTGCCCCACCAGGCTTCACCCCCAAATCTCTGGGAATTTCCCAACTCAGAGTTGGCAGTCCTACTAAGGTAATATCCACTCCACTCTACATTAATAAATACACCTTATTTCATAATTACAGCAATCCTATGAGGTGGATTAGGCTGAGAAATAGTAACTGGTCCAAAGTCACCCTTGAGAAGACAAAACTCACTGGATAAGAGTCGCTGGAAAATACAATAACGCTAGGAAAAGTTGAAAGCAGTAGGAAAAGAAGAAGACCCAACATGAGATGGATCGACTCCATCCAGGAAGCCACAGCCTTCAGTTTCCAAGATCTGAGCAAGGCTGTTCACATAAGACACTTGGAGAGCCAGCGTGATGTGGAGAGCCAGCATGGTGTAGTGGTTAAGAGCGGTGGTTTGGAGTGGTGGACTCTGAGCTGGAGAACCGGGTTTGATTCCTCCACATGAGTGGCGGTGGCTAATCTGGTGAACTGGATTTGTTTCCCCACTCCTACATATGAAGCCAGCTGGGTGACCTTGGGCTAATCACAGCTCTCTTTGAGCTCTCTCAGCCCCACCTACCTCACAGGGTGTCTGTTGTGAGGAGGGGAAGGGAAGGTGATTGTAAGCCGGTTTGATTCTTCCTTAAGTGGTAGAGAAAGTCGGCATATAAAAACCAACTCTTCTTCTTCTTCTTCTTCTTCTTCTTCTTCTTGTTGTTGCCATAAGTCAGAAGTGACTTTAGGGTACTTAACATACACCAAAAGCACTCAGTAACCTGAGCCTTGATTTAAATGTATGTTTCTTATATATAAATCTAATACTCTCCATGTTGATTGTGTTGATCCAGTGGTTATTGTATATATGACTCCCCCCACCAATATTTTTAGTAAAGTAATCTTGGGAGAGGTTGGAACCTGGAGCAAATAACTGAGCTGGAATAGATTTCACAGTGATCTGGAGCCAAGGGTGTGCAGTAAATTAGCCAAGGTTGCAGATATTTAGTGATCAAAGACATCAGCCAGCATGGTGTAGTGGTTAAGAGCGGTGGACTCTAATCTGAAGAATTGGGTTCGATTCCCCACTTCTCCACATGAAGCCTGTTGGGTGACCTCAGGCCAGTCACAGTTCTCTCAGGACTCTCTCAGCCCACGTGGAGGCAAACTACCTCTGAATCTCTCTTGCCTTGCAAACCTATGGGGTCACCACAAGTCAGCTGTGACTTGACAGCGGTTTCCACCACAAAGACATCAGGCTGGTTTAATTTAAAGCATAGTGTGAAGAGTTCCAGGAGGATGTCTACAAACTGGTTAAAGAGGCAACGAAAATGACAATGAGAAAGCATTTTATGTAAGAAAGTGTAAAGTGATGGACATTAGGGCGACACAGTCCTAATTGGACACGTACACTGATGGGATGCATTTCCATTGGCTGTGACTATTCAAGGCATGTTTCACACAGTGACGCTTTCCTTTAGAAGCCCTGGTGATGCTTCTGATGCCAATGTCAGTTTCCCGATAGTGGATTCCCCTCAAATTTTCCTCACGCTAGCTGGGGGCTTTTTCGAGGATATTTTAAACCAGTAATTAACATAGCAATATACCATTACACTGTTATTCTGATTGAAGAAGAAGAAGAGTTGGTTTTTACATGCTGACTTTCTCTTTCACTTATGGGAGACTCAAACCGGCTTACAATCTCCTTCCCTTCCCCTCCCCACAACAGACACCCTGTGAGGTGGGTGGGGCTGAGAGAGTGTGACTAGCCCAAGGTCACCCAGCTGGTTTTCTGTGGAGGAGTGGGGAAATGAATCCAGTTCACCAGATTAGCCTCCGCCGCTCATGCGGAGGAGTGGGGAATCAAACCCGGTTCTCCAAATCAGAGACCACTGCTCCAAACCACTGCTCTTAACCACTACACCACACTGGCTCGCCAGATATTTCAACTGTAAGATAGAAAAGGGACTTTCTGATTAAAGATCTTTCATGTTCCTTTAGACTGAGTGACTATTTTGCTGGTCATCTTCCTTCCCAGCCAATTGTATGTAACACCGCTTATGTTTAATTTTCTATTTTTATGACTTTTTCTCATGACCCATGTTCCAAAGAAATAAACATTGACATTTTTTAATGGCTGGGGTTAAGGAGGTACGGTCTAGTTTTAATTCCTTTTGGATGTGCAGTGTTTTATATATTAATGGGTATTTTATTTCCTTGGCTTCATTGGATTAGCGTTGCTGTCTGCCGTGAACCCTTGGCACGCATTAAAAATAACGATAAAATAAAACTTGGAATTTGAATAGACCCCTTTGTGCAGCGAGAACAAGTGCTGTGCCCTGACTGGCTTCCGACAGCAGTTTTGCCTACCAACTAACGCCGATCAGTGCAAAGGGTAATCCAGTATCCTGATGAGACAGCATCAGCAAAGGGTAGCTGAGGCACTGGCACAGGGCTCTTTCTGCAGTGCCATGCAAGTCCAGGCTACCAAGATCAGTCCAGAGTTGCTGAGTGCATAGACATCAGTGGCCCTCACTGGGCCAGCAACTCAGCAGGTGTATGCTTGAGTGGCACTACAGTAACATCTTCAGTGCACCCACTGCTGTCTGACTAGCCGGTGCTTCCTGTTTCCCCACTTTTTTCTCTCATATGAGATACAACTTTCTAAGCTTTCTCTCCCTCCTCCACCCAGGCGATGCAGAAATAATCCCTGAATTGAGAGTCCTCACATCTCCCTGAGTGAGGGGGAAGTCTGTGAAAATTCTATTTCAAGAGTCATAGAGATATCGGGAAGTGCAAAGCATTTAAGCTTCCAGTGTAACATGAGTCCAGGGTTGGGGGGTTCTACCCCAAACTGCCACCAGAAGGGGGGTTAGAGCTCCCGGGGGCCCAGCCAGTCCCCCATGTGGTTGACAGCGGTCTGGTCATGGCAGCAAGACTGCTGACAGCTCAGTTTATTAGACAGAGGGCAATTATGGGATTAAAATAGGGAAGTGTAAGGATGAATCTATCAACCAATTTGCTCTGCAGCTTTTGGGGGAAGGATGAAAACAGCAATTAAAACATTGGACAGGAAGGAGAGAATCACTGAGGGAATGCCAAATGGTACAAAAAAGCCTTCAGCTGTTGGCTGAATATGAATCTCACAAAGTCTCCCTATCAGAAGGGAGGTGGCACCCAAAGCAAGGCTTCCAAAGATGACCATTGTGGTCAGATGAGTTCAGGTATGTTGGTCCCAAACCATATAGTGCTTTAAAGGTCAACCCCACCACCTTGAATTGTTCCCAGAAACAGATAGGGAACCAATGTAAATGAGCCCAGACTGGAGTGAAATGGTCCCTATGACCTACTCCAGTCAAAATCCTGGCTATGGCAGTCTGCACGAACTGAAGTTTCCAAACACATTTCAAGGGCAGCCCCATATAGAGCACATTGAAGTAATCTAATCTAGATGTAGCCAGATCATTCACCACAGTGGCTAGATCTTTTCTGCCCAGGCAAGACCACAGCTGGCTAACCAGTCAAAGCTAGGAAAAGACACTCGTAGCTACAAGTGCCATCTGCTTCTCCAGAAGTTGGATTGAGTCCAAGAGCACCCCCAGACGACAGACTGTTCCTTCAAGGGTAATGCAATCCCATCTAGAACACATGACACCTTAGAATCTTCCGTGTTGGCGAACCTATGGCACGTGTGCCACTTCCGGCACGCGTAGCCCTCTTTACCGGCACGCGTGGGTGAGCTTCAAAAGGCCTTCTGGGTCGTCTGTGCCCCTCCCTCTCTCAGCTGAGCTCCCCCACCCACCGTGCGTCCGTCGGCGGGTCAGCTTCCTGCCTCGCAAGCACGCGGCTGGCTTCTTCCTCTTCCCCCCCTCTTGCCCCGCAACAGCTGATAGGCGGCGGGGAGGCCAGCAGCAACGAGGCGGGGCCTCCTTCTCTAGGCTCCAGAAGCAGCTCCTCCTCACCGCCTTCCTCCTCCTTGTCCCCCTCAGGCGGCTCCCAGCAGTCCAGCTCCAGGCTGCCGCCACCATCGTCCTCCTCCTCAGGCGCCTCTCCCCCGGCCGTTTTCACCTTCCTCTTCCTCCGGGCGCTCGTGGAGGGCCAGGCGGCCCCTCAACAGCCGCGCGTCCGCCGGAGAAAGGCCTGCCATCTCCCGCCATCCTCCCCCTCCCCCCCGTTCGCGCTCGTCCCTGACTCCTGCGTTAAGCTTGTGGGGTAGCCGGAGCCACCCTCGAGTCTTCCGGCTTGGGCGTGGCTGCGTGGCCTCTGCCTTCTCTCTCCCCGCCCCCTAAGGTCGCCCGCAGGCTGGCGGGGTCACAAGTGTTGGCGCGCTCGCTCTCGCTGCCCCCTCCTCCCCTGCCCCCGACAGCAGGTGCCCAATGCCGCCGCGCCGGGGCCCAGCGTCTCCGCCGTCCCGTGCCGTCGCCTCGCCGCCTCCCCAGAGCTGCCGGTAAGGGGGGGGGAGAACTTTGGGTGTGCATCCTGGAGCAAGTCCTGGGTGGGGCTTGAGGCCCGACCCAGGACACTTCCTTCCTTCCTTACATCCTTTCTTCCCCAGTTCCTTCCTTCTCTTTCCTTTTCCAGTTCCTTCCTACCTTCCTTCCTCTTTCTCTTTTCTTTCTTTCTTTCTTTCTTTCTTTCTTTCTTTCTTTCTTTCTTTCTTTCTTTCTTTCTTTCTTTCTTTCTTTCTTTCTTTCTTTCTTTCTTTCTTTCTTTCTTTCTTTCTCTGTCCCTCCCCCCTTTCTTCCTTCCTTCCTTCCCCAGTTCCTTCATTCTCTTTCCTCTCCCAGTTCCTTCCTTTCTCCATCCCTCCCCCTTCCCCTACTAGGGCTGCCAACCTCCAGGTGGTGGCTGGAGACCTGGCAACCCTAGCAATAATGTCCAGTATTCAGGTTAAATTGCTGTATTGGCACTTGGCGATAAATAAGTGGGTTTTGGGTTGCAGTTTGGGCACTCGGTCTCTAAAAGGTTCGCCATCACTGCCTTAGATCCTGTGTCAGACCTTCCACTCACCAGTAGCACTTCTGGCTTGTTGGGATTAAGCTTCAGTTTGTTAGCCTGCATCCAAAACTGCCTCAAGGCACTGATTCAGGGATTCTACAGCCTCCTTCAGCCAGAAGTGTGAGATATAGCTGAATATAATTTGCATATTAGTGACAACCCAGCCAAAATCTCCAGATGATCTCACCCGGTGGTTTCATGTAGACGTTAAAGAGCATAGGAAATAAGTTGGACCCTTGTGGGACCTTGCAGGCCAAAGGCCTTAGCGGCAGTCCCCCAGCACCACCTTCTGATACCTACCCTCCAGGTAGGACAGGAACAACTGCAAAATAGTGCCTCCCAATCCCAACCTGGGAACCATGATCAATGGTACTGAAAGCTGCTGAGAGGTCCAGGAGAATCAAGAATCATACTCCCTCTGTCCATTTCCCGGTGCAGGTCATCCACCAGGGTGACCAAGGCTGTTTCAGTCACATAACCAATCCTGGAAACAGATTGGAAAGGATCTAAACAATTCCAATAATGCCATGGAGTCCACCCTCCAACGTCGCCATTTCCTCCAGGGGAACTGATCTCTATACACTGAAGATGAATTGTAATTCTAGGAGACCTTGGTGCACCATCTAGAGATTTGCAACCCTAGTGGAGAGAATGAACCATGGGGCAGGAGAATATGGGAGTGATCCTACTCAGAAGCCTACTAAACAAGCCTGCTCAGAAGTAAGTACCATTCCATTCAATAGAGTTCATTCCCAAGAAAGTATTTTTTTAGGACTGCAGCCTGTGTCCCTGGAACCAGGCTTCTGAACTCCTGCTACCTTCAGAGCTACGCTGGCCAGGGTTGTATATACTCCAAGTTATTCAACTCTGTTCCTATGTTGTCCACATTATGCACCAAAAAGCTATGATCTGTAGACACAATGCAAGTTGAGTAATTTACATTATTTTGCCCGGTTTTCTCTTCTGTTTTATTGCTATTTCACAGAATGCCGGATTTGTTAGTAGTAGAAAGTTGCAAAGGAAACCAAAGCCCTCCTGGGGCATAAAACCCTTCCTGTGTATATCCTTATGCTTTCAAGTTGATGTTTCAGGACTAGAAACTTACCTTTTAGAAAATGAAAGCTGAAGTCTGTAGGAAACTGAATTCTGTGTCACCTACCACTTTCTGCATTCCCCCTTTGAGCTCCTACATAACTGCTTCATACACAGAATCTTGACAGTAGCAAAACCTCCCCCCACCCATTGAAACCCACCCCACAGAAATCTGTCTCAGAGAGCGTTTTCACACCACAAATGGGTTATGGTCTCATCAGTCTCCCTCCTAAGACCCTTGGTATACTGTGAGAAAAAGTAAACATATCTTCTGACACTGTCCTTTTCAAGCACATAATTTATGTCCATTAGAAAATTGTTGGCAATTGTTACTTGAGCAGTTTCCACATTGTTATCCTAATTAGATTGGATTATTCCCACATTCAACCCCCTAGACCTTTTAGCTTGTAAACTGAATGATTTTTATTAAGGTAATAATAGTCAGTCTTGTAATCATGGCACTAAAATTAATACTTTAAGGACAGTTGAATAGATTTTTTTTTTTACTACTTCATGCTGGAGAGTACTGGATTTATTACTGAAGACACTCCAGAGGTCTTTTTTTCTTTCTCTCCCCCCCCCCCCACTTTTCACAGTTAAAAGTGGAGAAAATAGTTTCCCTTATTATTCTTGGTTTGCCACACAACCTCATAACTTTTCTGGACATTCATCTTCTTGAACAGAAATTGTCCAGGGTATTTTAAGAAAAATCAATATGCATTGGACTCTAATATTGCCTGCCATTGGGAGCTGGAGCCAGCCAATTATTTAGCACAAGGCACGGGCTTAATGAAATGTTATGCTTGAGAATGTGACTGCACCGCAGGTAGAATGGCAAACGCTGCTCTTGTCATGGAATTTTATTAATTTATACACAAAAACTACATTCTCCTATATATTGGATTAAAGCTTGTTAACGGAACTTTTTCTTCATAACCATGGCAGCTTCATGGCCAGGGAGTGGCATGCACACATTTCATCTAGGGTTGCCTACTCTGGATTGAGAAACTCCTGGAGATTTGGGGGTGGAGCCTGGGTAGGGCAGGGTTTGTGTAGGGGAGGGACCTCAGAGGGGTCTAATGCCATGAAGTCCACCCTTCAAAGCTGCCATTTTTTCCTGGAGAACGGGTCACAGCAGTGTAAATCTCCAGCGCCATCTTGAAATTGCCAACTTCAATTTCTGTGAACCCTTTTTCTTTTTTTTCATGCTCTTTTGTGAGAAAGGCAATACAGGATCCTAGTAAGCTCCTGTTTTTGCATCCTTCTTCAGTCACCTTCTTATTAACTATGCATTTCCAGGATCATCCTATACAAGGTGCCGCATCTGCTTTCCCTTGTACTCCTTAGTAGGTGTCTGTACACTATATTATTAATAAATCCAATAATAGGAAAGTTACATATTATGAAGGTGAATAGTCTAACCTAATGATGCTGCACATGAGATTATACAATTAATGGCGTTCTCCCTGAAATCGGTCAGTGAGTGTAATGTCTGTGAATTGCGAATTTACAAATGTGCTGATAAGGCAACTTGGATCTGACCAAAGGGCACTCTAGTCCAGCATTGTGTTCACACAATGTCCAGCCTGCTGCCTCTAGGAAGCCCACAAGCAGGATGGCAGCAACAGCATCCTCTCACCCATGCTCCCCAGCAGCTAATATAAAGAGGCATACTGCCTCTGTTACTGGAGGGAGTAGATATCCATCATAACTAGTAGCATCATGACTAGTAGCCATCGATAGCCCCATCCTCCATTAATTTGTCCGCTCCTCTTTAAAGTCTTCCAAGGTGGCGGCCATCACCACATCCTGTGGCAGTGAATTCCACAATTTACCTATGCACTCACTGTGTAAAGAGGTAACTCCTTTTGTTTGTTTTGCATCTCCCATCCTTCAGCTTCAGCGGATTACCACGGGTTCTAGTATTATGGGAGAGAGAGAAAAGCTTTCCCCTGTCCACTCTCTCCACACCATGCATAATTTTATCAACCTCTGTCATGTCTCCCTTTACTCATCTTTTTTCTAAGCTAAACAGCCCTATGTGGTTTAACCGATCTTCATAGGGATCTATCCCTCTGATCATTTGAGTTGCTCTTTTCAGCTCTTTTCTTTCCCTATCAGGAACATCATTTTCTACAGGAGAACCGATCTCTGTCACCTGGAGATCTGTTGTAATTTCAAAAGGTCTCCAGCCACCACCTGGAGGCTGGCAACCCTACCCAAGCTCCACCCACAAATCTCTACGAATTTCCATCACAGTGCTCACAACCCTGCCTCCCAATTCCAGCCTACCAATTAAGATCTGTCTCTCAAGCCCTGCTATCTATGCCCCTGCCTTCAGAAATGTGGTGGGTGTTGACAGGGCATTTTCCGTGGTGGCGCCTCACCTTTAGAATGCCCTTCCCCTTGAGGCTTGCCTTTGCTTTCTTTTAGGCACTAAGCCAAAACCCCATTTTTTCCATGCTTTAACTTAAAGGTTTTATCTTACCAACTGTTGTAATAGTCTGCTTCTGTTTTATGCTTTTTTTTCTGCCGCGTATGCCGTATTATTTGTTTTTAACTGCTTGTTTTGATGTTACATTGTTTTAATTGTAAACCTCCTCAAGCAGAATTCTGAAGAGGTGCCATAGAAATATCCCAAATAAATAAATAAACTACATGAATATACATGAATATACTACATACCCACCCTTATCCCTTTAGATGCAGTTGGCAAAATATCCGCACAACTAATGAAATGTGGCAGCATAATCTTAAAATATCACCAGGTTAGTAATTTCCCCCCTCCTTACCAGACTCCTATTTTTGTGTTGTCTTTACCAGGTTTGTGTGTCTGTGAGCTAAATGTATGTGTTCTTCGTGAATTAAAAAACACACCAAACAAAACTGTTGGCTTTCCCACGCTTAATCACCAACCGGTTTTATGACTTCCCATTCTGCTGTGTGGTGTGGAAGCCAAGCTGATGGTCATGAAAAACTAGCCATGTGTGATCTCTTGTCTGCTTGAAATGGAATTAATGAACACTTGAAAAAAAAAAGTTTGCTTTTTGCTGAGTGTTCTAAAGATGTTTGCTGCTTTGCATATGTCTATCCTTATGCTGCTAGCTGGGAGCTGTTGTTCACGTATGGGGACACGATGCCGGGTGTGCATTTGGTGAAACTTAAATTGGTAGCTTGATATTGTTCAGAGCACTTTTTTTTTTTTTTTTGGCCTACAAAACAAAATGTATGCATATGCCTTGAATGAATAATAAGCTGCCAAGTCGGAACTGACTCCTGGCGACCCCATCCGCATGGTGTTGAAGGCGAGAGATGAGCAGAGGTGGTTTGCCATTGCCTTTCTCTGCATAGCAACCCCAGTCTTCCTTGGTGGCCTCTGTGACCAACCCTGCTAGCTTCTCAGCTCTGATGAGCTCAGGTTATACTGGGTGATTTGAGCTGTGAATTGGTGTTTTGGTAGGGCTATACATTTCAATAATGGCCTGACCTTGAAACACACATGACTTTGCCAAACATCCAATAGGTTCTGAGCATGTACCTATAGCAGACTTCCTGCTGAATGCTGCTGATTGTGCAGAAACAGCAGTGGCACATACTCAAAATACATCTTTTTTTTTAAAAAAAATGCATTTAAAAAACGATGTGCCCCTGACTTTGGGGCATATGTGACTTGCCAGTGATCCAATGAGTTCTGGGCACGTGCCAACACTTGCCTAGGATAATGATGAGTGCCCCCAACTGCACAGACCCAACAGCAGCAGCTACTCACAATACATCTTGTTCTGTATTGTAAACATACTGGAAATTCAAGCGTAGACTGCAGTAACTCTGCATAGTATTGCAATGTTAGTGCCCCCACCCCCCGGCCATCTATAACCTGACGATAATAATACTGACCTACCTTGCAGGGTGGCTGGAAAGATTCCTGAGATGGTATATTTAACATGCTTTGAATATTACAAAATGCTGTATAAATCCTAACTGTACAGCTGAAAGATTTTTCCTAGCAGAGGATTCCCTTCTGCATTACAATTCAAAAATGGTTACATCTGTATTTTGTACTCCCCAAACCTTTGCAAATGATGGCAGAGGAGAAATTGAATGGATGGGCCTTTAATTTCTTCTTTGAAAGCACGGACCAACTCTGTATGCCAATGATGTGGCATTAGCATAAATAATTATTGATTCTTCTTTTTTCCCCATCTACATATCTGATCTAATTATGTTCATAAAAAGAGAAGACAAAAGGAGATATTATCTTAACAAGCGATTTTTTTCATTGTGCAAGACATATTTTTTTGTTTCTCTCCCCCCCCCGCCCTTTAAATAGCTATTTCATGTCTCCTGCCTCGCAGCAGGAAAAGTGGCATTTGCTACCCCTTGGCAAAATGAATCAGTACGCCTCTATATGTAAAGCTGGTCCGTGTGTGAATTAGCTTTGGAGTTGTATTGTATTTCTTCCGCTAATACAATATTGTTCTAGTGGTTGCCCCTGATTAAAGAAATACATAAATAAATAATTTATAATTTAATTAATAAGGTATAATATGCAAAGCGCTGTAATTTCAAACAGCTTGTAATGTCTCTAATGTACTTTCAATTTTTTTTTTATTTTACATAAGGGCTATATTCATTATGTGGTTATGATAAACATACTAATGAATTTTATTACAGGAACAAATTTAAACATGTAAATGAGATCAAATAGTATTAAAATGCAAACGACGGAGTGAAACTTATTGCAAACTAACCTTGCCAATGTACTCGCAAGCATGGGAGAAAGGAGGTGGAGGAAAACAGGAAATGGAGGACCATTTTTGGAGGTGCAGATAGGTATTTCACAGACTTGGCACATGAGAATTTGTGAGCATCTCCCTACCATCTTCCTGGGAATTTTTCCAACTGCTAGCCATTTTTTATGTCCTTTTATTGTTTTTGTCAGCTGCTTTTGGAGCTTACTGCAAGTGAATTAATTGTCATATGACTTCCATGGCTGCCAGTCTATGAATAGTAGAAAAGAGCAAGAGTCCAGTAGCACCTTAAAGACTAACAACATTTCTGGCAGGGTATGAGCTTTCGTGAGTCGTCACGAAAGCTCATACCCTGCCAGAAATGTTGTTAGTCTTTAAGGTGCTACTGGACTCTTGCTCTTTTCTGCTGCTACAGACAGACAAACACAGCTACCCATCGTAGTCTCCGAGTAAGACACTCACAGTGCCATCCTATGGCAGGTCTACTCAGAATCCTACACAGGGAACTTTCTCCTTAGGATTGCAATATGACCAGGGAGTCTCGCATTTAACTCTGTAAGATTTACCGTGCATTCTTGAGCAGAATGCCTGCACCGCTGTTTGGAGGCAGCGCAACGGTGCTGCCTCCTCGCGGCACCAAAAATCCATGCAAGCCAAAAAAAAGGGGGCGTTCCCAAGCCGTAACAGCTTAGGAGGCTGCCTAACGGCGGCCCTGCCCCTAGGCTGGCACCATGATGCCACGGGAACGCCTCCCGGGACGCTGGGAAACCCCAGGAATGCCTCCCAGGATGCTGCCACGGCCTTTGCTGGTGTCCGGACGCTGGCGAAAGCTCTGTCAGTTTCTGGGCCCGGCGCTGCTGTGGTAGAGGCCAGCGACCAGCATCCGGGCCTGCACACCAGCGCTGGGGCCACAAACGCCAGCGTACACCACCCGGACAGCGGTGCTGTGGGCCTTCGCACCGGCGCAGGCCTTCACCAGCCTCCAAAGGTTTTTCGTCCTGGCCACCGGCGTGGCTCAGGAATGCGCTGTTAGAGCTGTATATGCTGAAGGAACTGTGACTGGATACCCTGATGTGTAGCGTAGTCTTAAAAAAAAACAGCTGCAGGGACTTTCAATATGGACTGCAGCAAAAACCCTGAGGAAGGGATGTTTAACTGTCTTTTTCTTATCACTCCATCCTAGCAACATTTTTTTGTCCTGCTAGAAAAAAAAATGGGAAAAAGAGGATCCCTTTGGTGGGTTAAGTGAACTTCCATATTCAAAGGCAGCAATCCTCTGAATGCCAGTGTTAGGAGTAGTGTTGCCAGGTCCCTCATCACCACCAGTGAGAGGTTTTTGGGGCGGAGCCTGAGGAGGGCAGGGTTTGGGGGAGGGGAGGGACTTCAATGCCATAGAGTCCAATTCCCAAAGCAGCCATTTTCTCCAGGTGAACTGATCACTATCGGCTGGAGATCAGTTGTAATAGCAGGAGATCTCCTGCCACTACCTGGAGGTTGGCAACCCTAGTTAGGAGGCAACATCAAGGGAATGTCTTGGCTTTTGTGCTCTGTTTATGGGCCCTGCAGGGCAACTGGTTGGCTGCTACATGCAACAGGATGCTGGACTAGTGGATAAAGTTCTTATCTAGTTAGGCTTTGAAATGTACACAGTCAAGCTCTTGGTTCCCTTTACATCGCTGAATTTAAATGCCAAATATAACGGGTTTGTAGCCTTTGTGAGCCTATATACTATCTCTGTAGCGATTTTTTTTTGCATCATTAGTCTCTTTACTAATAGTAATTTCATGTACATTTTTATATGTTTGTGTCTATTTAATTCATTGCATTCAGGTATTCCAGCAACTGTATTGTAGCCTTTTGAGTATTCCAGTGGGGCTTTTTTAGTACTTTTCTAGTATTACTTTAGTACCTTTATAGACATATTTATTAGTACTTTTAGTATCCTTTTTAGTACCTGTGAGCACTTTTAGTATCTTCTTACCTAAGTACCACAGTTTTCATATAACCTTAAACATTCACAATTCAACACAGATTTTCAGGCTGCCTTATCTGGGTTGGGCTTGGAGCATATTAAGGACTGGAGCATGGTAGACTTTGACAGGTAGGGGCAGAGGTAACAGCAAAAGCCTTCTGTTTCTTCCCTTGGATGTTATGCCCCTGTCGTAGTCTGCATGGAGAACCAGCACGGTGTAGTGGTTAGGAGTGGTGGACTCTCATCTGGAAAACCGGGTTTGGTTCCCCACTCCTCCACATGAGCAATGGAATCTAATTTGGTGAACCAGGTTGGTTTCCCCACTCCTCCACATGAAGCCTGCTGGGTGACCTTGGGCTAGTCACAGTTCTCTCTGAACTCTCTCAGCTCCACCTACCTCACAGGGTGTCGTCTTCTTCTTCCTCTTCCTCTTCTTCTTGACAGCTTGGACTGAGCATGTGCTTTGGATTTAGTTCTGGGCAAAGGAGCCTCACAGATAAGTATGCATGACAGCATACACATGGTTTAACTGTTTGAAAAAGTCTCCTTATGGTAAAGAGGCAAGTCCAGACTGTGGCTTGTTTATTTATTGATTTACACCCCAATTTTTTTCACAGTGGAGACCCAAAGCAGCTACAACATCATTTTCTGTTCTCCACAGCAACCCTGGGATGCAGGTTAGACTGAGTCACCTTGCCTGGGCCATGGAGCTTCCACAGAGATTTGAACCTTGGTCCCCCCCGCCCCAGCTCCTAGTCTGACACTCTTACCACTACAGTGTATTGCCTTACTAGAGACCCAGGTCAGCCTGTTGAGTCCCTACATAATTCAACACTCTGCTTCTTAATATCCAGTTACAACCAATCCAGAGAAATAGCAAAACTGCCAACCTTTAGCAGTGACTGACTAGAAGGAGCAAGGCCAGAGCACTAAGATTCATACAGAGATACAACAGGTAGCCTCATCCAGGAGTTTTATCTATTATTTCTCACAAGCAGTCCTCTCACAATACTCTTGATGTTCCCCAGGGAACACAGTTTGGAATGATTGAACTAGATGGTACCAGGGAGGATGTGGAGAAGTTGCAGAACTGCTGATTTCAGGAGGATGACTTGAATATATATGTGATTCACAACATAAGTTGAATATATAAAGCTGTGCTATAATGAGTCTAAACGTTGTCCTCTCTGTAACTCAGCCTGGTGGATAATCTTCAGGGTCCCAGGCAGAAAAAGGCCTTACCTAGAACCCACTACTTGACATTCTTGCCTGGCAAGGCCAGGGATTAAACCTGGGAACTTCTGCATACACAGCCTGTCCACTTCTGAGCCACGGTCCTCCCTACTTTGGTCCTCATAGAAGTAGAGTTATCACCTCTGGGTTGGGAACTACTAGGAGATTTTGCAGGCAAAGCCTAAGGAGGGCGGGGTTTGGAGAGGGGAGGGACTTCAATGCTATAGAGTCCAATGGCCAAAGCTGCCATTTTCTCCAAGAGAACTGATCTCTATCACCTGGAGATCAGTTGTAATAGCGGGAGATCTCCAGCCACCACCTGGAGGTTGGCATCAGTACATAAAAGCCCTGTTCACATGTTACAGTTAATGCACATATGCCCTGCATGTACATCCATACTTCTGTTTGTATGAAAGAGTCAACTTGAGTTCACTTTATAAATGAAACTGGGGATCAGTACTTGGCTTAAATAACACGCTCAGCTGTACGTACGTTGCATATAACATGAGAATTACTCTGCACACGTATAAAGAAAAATCAAATGTATACTGTATACAGATTGTACATGCGTTCACTGTAGTTTGTGAATAGGGCTAAAATCTTACTTGGAAAGTAAATGCAGTGGTTGCAAGCAGCTCCACCTTCTTTACCTTGGTGAGGAATATTCTCAATCACACTAGTATACTGAAAGATAATATTTCCAATATATTTTCAATATCATTGTATCAGTTTGAATACCCTGCATATTCTCCAAAACACATCCGAACACATTTCCTGAACCACTCCAAGTTAACTAAAATCTATGGATTATGCATAAATTTGGGTGACAATTAAAAATCCCTTTTCTGGTTCCAGTGAACAGTAATCTGTGCATAATTACATTCAAATGAGATATTAGCATTTTTTGTGCTTATTCTTTGTTAATTGCAGAGTTCACTCACCATGGTGATGCTTTTGATAGAATCAGGCAACCTTATTGACCTGATGCTGCAAGGCATGTTTGGAAATTCTGCTGTATTCTTCAATATTTTTTTTATTTTGGCATTTTGAGGAGTCCCACTGCTTTTATTACATTCCTGACACTTTTGTTAATAAATCATTGCAAAGTTAATGAAAATTGCATTCAGGCATATCCAAAATAATTGTGTCCTTTGTCATGCTAATAAATTGAAAGATGTTGATCCAATGGCTGAATGCATGCCCATTATAGTGAAGTTTGTGATATGTCTGCCTGTTGCTCTTGTACTTTTGGGCTTGGTAGATCATTCTATGAAGAAAAGTGTATGTTTGATTTTTTTAAAAAACAACAACCTTAAGACAATACATCTTACTCCAAATTCTATACAGCCAGCCCTTAATTAAGTTTGCAAGTACGAAAGGATAAGAGAAAGGTTTATATTACGGTGCAGAGATAATCAGTGAATTATCTGTAGAAATCAGCAGTTGCTTTGGTCCAAACCTGATGTGCTATTCAGTCATGTGCACATAGTTCCGTCCCTCTATCAGTTCTATTCCCACTTTCCTCCAAAGATCTCATGATAGCGTACATAGCTGTCGCCACCACCTTCACAACAACACTATGAAGGACCTTAGATTGACCGGCCTAAGGGTACCCAACGAGCTTCACAGCAGAGTGGGGATTTGAACTATGGTTGCCAACTCCCACTCGGGAAATACTGGGAGATTTGGGGGTGGAGCCTGGGGAATGACTTCAGTGGGCTATAATGCCACACAGTCCGCCTTCTAAAGCAGCCATTTTCTCCAGGGGAACTGATCTCTTTGCCTGGAGATCAGTTGTAATGCTGGGAGATCTCCAGCCCCCACCTGGAGGTTGGCAACCCTCATTTGTTCCTTCCGCATTAGATTTAGGTGAAGGTAGAGTGGAAATTGATGGAAGGAACATTAACAATTTCAGATATGCAGATGATACCACAGAAAATAGAGAAGACTTGAAACAACTACGGATGAAGGTTAAGCAGATGGTGCCCAAGCAGGATTATAGTTGAACACCAACAAGACAAAAGTGATGACTACTAATTACACAACTTTAAGGTTGATGTTGAAGAAATTGAAAGTGTTCAAAATTTTCTATTCCTTAGCTCAATCATCAACCAAAATGGAGTACTCAACCAAGAAATCAGAAAGAGATTGAGATTGAAAAGGGCAACCACGGAGTAGCTAGAAAAGATCCTCAAGTGTAAGAATGTGTTGCTGGCAGCGAAGATCAAGATAATACATATCATAGTAGTCCTCATTTCTATGTATAGGTGTGAAAGTTGGACAGTGAAGAAAGCTGACAGAAAGAAAGTAGATTCCTTTGAAATGTGGTGTTGGAAGAAAGTTTTCCAGATACCATGGTCGCCAAAAAGACAAATAGATGGGTTCTAGATTAAATCAAGCCTGAATTTTCCCTAGAAGCTAAAATGACTAAACTGTGGCTACTGCACTTTGGTCACATTATGAAAAGACATAGAAAAGACAATAATGCTAGGAAAAGTTGAAGGCAGCAGGAAAATATTGTCGAAGGCTTTCACGGTCAGAGTTCATTGGTTCTTGTAGGTTATCCGGGCTGTGTGACCGTGGTCTTAGTATTTTCTTTCTTGACGTTTCACCAGCAGCTGTGGCAGGCATCTTCAGAGGAGTACAGAGACACTGTCCTTCAGTGTTACTCCTCTGAAGATGCCTGCCACAGCTGCTGGCGAAATGTCAGGAAAGAAAATACCAAGACCACGGTCACACAGCCCGGATAACCTACAAGAACCAAGCAGCAGGAAAAGATGGCCCAGATTGACCCAATCAAGGAAACCATGGCCCTCAGTTTGCAAAAGCTGAGCAAGGCTGTTAATGATAAGATGTTTAGGAGGTCACTAATTCATTGGGTCACCATAAGTCAGATGTGACTTGATAATACTTAATACTTAACACACACACACACACTTCCTTGTCCTAATCCCTGGTGGGTAGCTGTGTTAGTCTGTGTCAGTAGAACAAAATTCAACAAAGTGAGCTTTGACTTATGAAAGCACACACTCTGGAAAGTTGTTTTGGTCTTTATCTTGCTGCTGGACATGGAATTTGTTCTACTAGTCCAAGTCCAACACTTTAATCCCATTCATATTGAAAAATAGTATCATACGTTTTCAGAAGTTGCTTTATGTCAGTTTTTCAGCAACTTGCAACACTGTGAGTCAGTGAGACAGAGTGCTTTCAGTTTCAGATACCTTGCCACAATTATCTGAAGGACTCAGCAGGAGACTACACCCCAAAGTAGGCTGGCAAGTCAAGATCACGAACAGTGAAAACTTGCAGGAGAGGGGAAATCCCATCATCCATTTGGCTCCATTTCCCGGGGCAGCCATTTTTAAGGTGGTGCTCACCAACCCCTCTCAAAATTGCATGGACCCAACCTTTTGGGCCAAAGCAACAGTCAGGTTGGCATTTGAGTCCACAGTAGCATAGATCCATGCAGTAAACAGGACAATGAACAAACTTCTAGGAGCCAAGTCAGAGGCACTCAGAACTCATATAGTCCCAACGCCACTTTGATTGGTGCTCCCCAGTCATCCAGTAGCACCTTAGAGACCAATAAGATTTTCAGAGTATAAGCTTTCAAGAGTCAAAGCTCTCTTCATTTGACTCTTGAAAGCTTATACCCTGAAAATCTTGTTGATTTCTAAAGTGCTACCGGACTCGAATCAAGCTGTTATACCACAGACCAACATGACTATCCTCTGAAATTTGCCAGTGTGGCAGGGCAAGGAGTAATATGCTGGTTCCTGCTTTCCCAGGGCCTAGGGTTGCCAACCTCCAGGTACTAGCTGGAGATCTCCTGCTATTACAACTGATCTCCAGGCGACATAGATCAGTTCCCCTGGAGAAAACGGCCACTTTGGCAATTGGACTCTATGGCATTGAAGTCCCTTCCCTCCCCAAACCCTGCCTTCCTCAGGCTCTGCCCCAAAAACCTCCCACCAGTGATGAAGAGGGACCTGGCAACCCTACTGGGGCCATCAGTTTAAGACCACTGGTGCCTTAGAGTTATTTAGTTTGGCCCTGTAGCCCCAGAACAGACAGGGGAAAGAAGCCCAATCAGTGTGATTTTCTCTCTCTGACTTGTGAAAGGTTCATAAGTTAGAGGTAAGATGAGAGAAGGAAACACCTCCTTGGATAGTCAAATCTAGCCCAATTAGCAGCTCAGGGCTTTTCTGAATGGGGAACTATTAGGAAGACAGGAAGAATGCCTTATAATCCATCACTGTCAGAGTCAGGCAAAACTGGAAACAGGAGGCATTTCTGATCTGCACAACAGAGCCCCTTGCAGTTAGCCATCAAAGCAGAATGGAGGAATAAGTGGATGTATTATGAGCCATTTTTAAATAACATTCAGCATCTATTAAATGTGGAGCGGCAAAACAGAGTCATGTGTGCTGTCCCCTCTCCTATACATGCATGCATAGCTCTCTCCACACTATCAGGAATCTTGATCAAGTCTTCACATGATGGTGCATAGAGGCCCCTATGTACATTGCGTAGGTATACCTGCATAGGCTTGATTATTCTGTCCTCCAAGCATTTATCCTTCATTAAACAATTTATTCCTTCTTAGAAGGGTTATGTTAATCAGATTCCAACATAGCTCCACCCTCCAGACAATTTGTTGGTTCTCCTTGGCCTGCCCTGCCCTGGCTATAAATGCTTCTAGGTCAAACTTAGTTATTTGCCTGAACAACCGCTTGTCTTGGCTTTGCCCACCTGGCTCTCTGTCCTCCTTGTATACCTGCCTCTATGTGCTGTCCTGTATCCTACTTCTAGACTTCTCAGATAGACTCACCTTAATCTCACCTTAATCTAGGAACAACCTTGGTTCATTCATATTAAAAGACTGTTTGCCCTGACCTGGATGGCCTTGAAAACCCTGTGGGGTCACTCTAAGTAGGCTGAGGCTTGATGGCAAAAAAATGAGGAGACTGTACATAGCCTGTCCATGCTGTTGGGGTGGGATAGGAGTGAGCTTTGGGCTCACATGGTCTCCTTCTTTGCCAAAGGCAATGACAACTGAGGTCTACCTCCAACAATGAAAAGATAGGCAATATGTATAGGCACTTCTGCACCTAGTCTCCAGATCTGATTTCAGGTTTGGGGAGTAGAAAAGAGCAAGAGTTCAGTAGCACCTTAACGACTAACAAAATTTCTGTCAGGGTATGAGCTTTCGTGGGCCATAGCTCACATCTTCAGGTTTGGGGAGGTGAAGAATGGTGCATAATCCAAAGCTGTCCCAGCACATGGATAGTTTACCTGCCTGAGCTGTGTGTGAATTGGCTTTGCACCATTTCATCTGCCCTATAAGCCACACTTGATTCCACTGTTAGCAGTTAATGGTTCTCACAGTTGCTAAAGCCACCCATAGTTGCTAGAGCCACCCTCTTCTGAGCACTGAAGACTTTTTTCTATTTCATCTGATGATCCCTTATTGATCTTCCTTCTCGTTTCTATTAACTGCTGTTTTACATATATGTAGTGTTTATAAAGTTGGTTTTTAATGTCTTTTCAAATTGTTCACCGCCTCAAGGGTCTTAATTGAGCGGAAAAGTGGGATACAAAGGTTTTAAGTAAATAAATAGCTACTAAAATCACAGGCCTATATCCATTGATTTCAATGGACTTGGAAAGGTGTAACTCTGCTTAGAATTGCCCTGTTAGAGTCTTTGACCTCATTCATAAACTCAACTAGCTTTCAAAAAACACGCTGCAAGGGAATTGTCGGGGCTGATGTTCCAGTTGGCATTTTTACCACATTATTTTGCAAGCAAACCTCTTTCATATGCTGTAAGAAAAATGTAGCCGACCTGTAAAGGAAACATAAGGACTCTGCTTTTGTAGATACAGATTGTTGACCTTGTGTTTTTAGTTGTGTCTACTCTTGTAGATTACATTTATTGCTTCCTCATATTGGCTCCTGACACTACTTTACGAATACCAGGGCATTCAGATTATACAACAATTACTATTCTTCTTTTTTTTTTTTAAACCCAGTAACACCATAACTCCAAGCAGTGGCAGATCTACTATGAAACTAATGAAGCTTAAGCTACAGGGCACCTAATCCCGGAGGGGCCCTGAAGCAACTTTTTTTTAATGAGTGAATTTTTCAACAAAATTGATAGAGTTTTTAAAAGTGTTTGTTATTCAAATAAGGCTATTTTAGTGATAGAATCATAAACCAGTGGGTTGAAGTACTTAATACTGACCTTAGAATATTCCTTAATACTCATTTCATATGGCCTCAAAATGTCCCTGTAATTGGTCAAATTTCAAATTTTTCTTGGGGGCTTGCGTATGGGCTCACTGAGCTCACCAGAATCTATTCATGGCCTACCTTTTGGCAGCTGGATCCTCGGATCCTTTGTTGGTGCATGGCTTAATAGTTCTATAGCTCAGTCCTTAGGCTAGAGCCAATCGGAATCATAAAAAGACACCTGAATTCTCAATTCAGGCTGCACTCATCTCGCTTGTGCATTTTAACACCAAAAATCAGATTTTCACCTCTTCATCCTAACGAGCCCCCTCTGATGACCCTCTACCTCTCTATTAGAGAATGTACCAATACATCTGCCATAGAACAACCCCATTGAAGAAGGTAAAAGCAGTTACCCAGACCTCGTTGCTGGTTATGAAGGGCCCCCCATAACAGATCAACCTTTAGGGTACAAAAAAATGTAGGTCCCCCACTGACTCCAAGTAAAGTAATTACAGAAGGAGGAGAAGAAGAAGCAGCAGCAGCTTACAATCACAATCTCTTCCCCTCCCCACAACAGGCACCTTGTGAGGTAGGTGGGGCTGAGAGAGTTCAGAGAGAACTGTGACTGGCCCAAGGTCATCCAAAAGGCAACATGTGGAGGAATGGGGAATGGAATCTGGTTCACCAGACTAGAGTCCACCACGCTTAACCACTACACCAGATCAGCTAGAGACACGTAAGATTTTAATACAGTAAAAGCAAGACAGATCAGTTAATTCTGAGCTTGGTGTGTTGTCTGGCATCTTATTCAATCATTTGTTTGCCTCTGAATGTCAGATTATTATGTCATTTAATCTTTTTAATCTATATTATACAAGTATTAAAATGTACAGTGTAAAAGGTTACTTCCGTATGTTTTTATATTTCCTTTGGCGCTCTTGTCATGATTTAAGCGGGTATAGCTGCATTATGCACTCTGACATTCGTGTCATGTTCTGTTTACTTCGCTGTTCTTCTGCTAGTCAGGACCTAAGAAAAAATTTGCCCTCCAGTTCTCTCCAAAGGGTCAAGCCGGCTTGAAGAAAACGGTGCTGTCTGCTATCAATTTGTACATCATCACTAACGATAAACATGCCAGGATCTGAAACTACATTTTGTTATCTGACTGTTGTTGATAGCACCAAAAAAGGAAAAAAAGGAAAAAAGACAGCTTGATTTTCATTAGCGGGCTTGACCCTGCAGGGCTCGAAGTAGCGAGAAAAGAATGTGTTTTGACAAGAAGTAAACTGAGGAAACATGCCATGGAAGCTAGCATAGGGTTCTCTGTGCATCTCCAAGGTGTCATTTTTAATCAGTGGAGGGGTTCTTTTTATTTGAGGAGCTGAATTCCAAACATTCAATTCCTATGTATCTCCAGTCGGCCAGGAAAGTGGTATCCTTCGACAATAATTTATGAAGAGCATCCACTGAAATCTGATTAAACTGCTTGAAAGCAGAGGAGAAATTGAGCAGACATGATGATCAGAGTTGCCAGCTCTGGGTTGGGAAATCCCTGGAGATTCCTGGGTGGAGCCTGGGGTGGGGAGGGACCTCAGCAGAGTATAATGACATAGAATCCACCTTCCAAAGCAGCCATTTTCTCCAGGTGAACTGATCTCTATGGTCTGGAGATTGGTTATAATTCCAGGAGATCTCCAGGAGGTTGGCAACCCTCGAACAATGTTGCCAAATTCTCAAAGCTGGTATCAACACTTTTGAAACAGTCTTGATTTCAAAACGAAATTTTATGGGATAATTTATAAATACATTTAAACTCCTGGTCTGTAACAACAGAAACAAATTGTGGCCTGAGAAGCATCACAGAGCAGGGGATAAATAACTAGGAAAGGCTTCCCCACTCAAATCCCCCCTTCCAATTCCTTCTTTTTAATTTGGAAAGTACGATTTTTCTGGGCAGTCATCAAGTATGCAGAAAGTCCTGCCTTGTATGTGGATGTCTTACAGCCCATTCCTGAGCTCTGGGGCCAAAAGAGCTCAGGAGGTGTGCACTGTGCAAGGGCCCTCGTCTGCGTCCAGGCTGCTTGCGCCGGCGCCCGAGCCACCTGCGTTGCCGAGAGAGGCAGGGATGCCGGTGTTGGGGCACTCACATTGGCCTCCCTGTTCTGGCACAGCAGCACAGCCCTGGGACGCCGGCTTGGCCTCCCACCAGCATCCCGACGGCGCTAATTCCCGCACCGTCATCCCGGGGGGCGTTTCAGGGGCGGAGCTGCCAGTAGGCAGCTTCCTGATCCCTTTCAGGCTGGGAACACCCCCTCCAACAACAGCGTTGCTGTGCCAGGTTTTTCCTGGCGCAGCCTCGCTGTTTTCAATGGGGAAAATGATGCCCCATTTTCCACACTGACACAAAATTTAAAGGCTTTTAAAAGCCTTTCAGTGGCCGGGGAATGACTTTGGAGGCGCCGTGGCCATGCCTCGGCCATGCCGTCCCTGGCCGCTGAAAGGCTCAGGAATGAGCTGTTAGTTTTGACAGGCACTTGACCATCTGATCCTGCTGATAGGCCCTTGACCATCAAGTCTGCTGTTAGAACAAGTGATGACGTTGGGCATTGACTTACTGAACAGCCTATTTTATACAGTCAGTCCCAAACTCATATAGCCAGCAGCATCCATAAATGGAAATAACATTTTTTAATCAGCCAAAGCAGCTTTTATTTTTAAACAAATAGACCTGTGTCAAGAGAATTTATTAAAGATGGCCCTTCCAGAAGAGGGACATCTGCTGTTGGCTACATTCGTCTGCAGTTAGGAAGGCTAAGAAAAAGCAAAGAATGCAAACAGTGGGAGAATGGCTTCTTTATACAGGAAGGCAAATAATAGTGAGTGTGCAACAGCAGCAATAGGACTTTCTTGGGCATTTGGTGCATGGGACGGATAGAATGACATGCACCTGCGGAGAATGCCTGAAGTAACTGTCTGAACTAATGGCAATTACAGATGCCTATAAGCTTCTATACAAGTGATGTCTCCTTCAGAGATGAATGTGGCTTACAGGCAAACACAAGATTAACAAAATTCAGGCACTGCATCTTCTGAGCAATACTACTTTGTCACTTTTTTCTTATTCCCTTTCTATGAGAGTAAATTCTTAAAGTTATTCGAAAGTGTGGCAGAAGTGGTTCCATAGAATAGAATAGAATCATAGAGTTGGAAGGGACCACCAGGGTCATCTTTTCTCCCCTGCACAATGTAGGAAATTCATAACTATCTCCTCCCCCCACACAATGTAGGAAATTCATAACTATCTCCCCCCCCCCACATCCCCAGTGACTCCATGCCCAGGAGATAGCCAAGATGCCCTCATGATCTGCCTACAGCATTGAATCAGCAATGCTGACAGATGACCATCTAGCCTCTGCTTAAAAGGGAAGGAGAGCTTACTACCTCCCGGGGAAGTCTGTTCCACTGAGGAACCGCTCTAACTGTTAGAAAATTCTCCCTAATGTCTAGATGGAAATTCTTTTGATTTAATTTCAACCCGTTGGTTCTGGTCTGACCTTCTGGGGCAACAGAAAACAACTTGGCACCAACTTGGTTTCAAAGTGCTTGCATGCCAAAGCATTAGTTTCAAACAACTTCCACAGAGGCTTCCCGTATGGAAAAAAGAAAGAAAAAGAAACCCCCTTAAAATAGAAGACTTTAGTGAGGCTATGTCAGCTATTTTGCTGGTGTAGCCCCGCTGCAGCAGAGGGGTGGTCCTGAGGCGAAAGGGGTTAGGAAGCTGGTGGGAGGCAGCGCCGGTGTCTGACAGCTGCGCTGCCACTGCGGTCCAGGGGGGTTGGCATAAGTCACCCTACGCTGGCATCTGTGCCAGTTTGCATGGCACAAGTGGCACAGATGCCATAGTAGGGGTCACGCTGGCTACTATGAGCATTCCTGAAGGGGGCTTCAGGATTGTACGGTTAAAGTAGTTTGTGCAAGCTTGTATTTGTGTAGGGGTCTCCACTGAATGTATGGGGGGGGTCAACCAACAGGTACTATCCTGCTTCCCTCTATGTGTGTTTAGTATATGTGTGATGGACCATCGGAAGAAGACTTCTAAATAGGAACAAGCTGATATGGTCAGGTTCATTTGTTGTGGATTTTGTATGGTGCTACTGTTAACAGTTTCAGATTGTCTAATTTTTATTGCTTTCATCAATGATTCTTTTGCTTCTTTTATGCTTTTTTGTATATTTATATACACACACTTTAAAAACTCCAATGTATGCCTTTTTATATATTATATCTTATTGATATGCAGTTGGCACAGAAATAACATTGAAAAATGCATTAACAAGAAAAATGGTGTGAGAAAAGAGACCCTGGTGTGAAAATGAAGACTTGTGGATTTATTTTTTACAAGGGAAAAATGAAAGATAATTAGGGATATTCAAATTGAACCAGACAGCTTTCAAATTTTGGTCCCATCCCTTCTCCTAAGTTTATTTGGACAACTAGTTGTTGAATCCAGTGTTGTTGACAGGTTACTGTTAGTTCCAAAGAATAGGGGAAATTTCATGTTGGTACAGCTGAATTAGCATAGCGAATGGAAATTTTTTAAAAATGTAAGCTCCTGTTAGATAAAAAGAAAAGTAGATCCTTATGTGCTTTCTTTAAGAAATTGCCAGTCCTTAGGCTTTTGAACTCTGGGCATTCATCATGTGAACTAAACTCTAGAATGCTTTCCAGCACACACCCTGTCAACCACGCTCTTCTTTATTTTTAATTTTACTTTCAATGTCAGAAAGTTGAAAAAGCATTAAAGGTTCAAGATTGCTGAACCGTACCGCTGGCTCTAAAGCTACAGTCTATGAAATTTCATTTAATGGCATATTGATGATGGGCGAAGGGGCAAGAAACATCTGGTGAGCTAGGATGAGAAATATGCCCAGCTAATTATTAAAGGGAGAAAGGGGGGCTACTGTTTGAGAGAAATGCTTTCATTAGAGTCTTCTCCATTTTACAGGGCATGGGAATCCTGGACTTCTTATGATTTCCTAACCACCAGGTTATCTATCTCTGGCTATGCTGGGCTTCTTTGTTGTGCATTAAAATGTATGCACCTGCTCTTCATGCTCATGCTTTATATGCCACAAGTTCAATTCCTGAGACATCTCTGATTAAAAGTTCTCAGGAAGTAGGGGTGGGGAGAAAAGACCTTTTGCTGCCTGAGGCCTTGGAGAGCCACTGTCAATCAGAGTAGACAACAATGAGTTTGAAGAAGGAATTGTCTTCTTCAGCATAAGACAATGCCACAGATGGAACTCTTCCTCGCTTCAAAGGCGTAGGTGCGAAAGCATATACTAGATCTGACAATGAAATCCTTTGCTGAATAGCAAATGCAAAGTTTCTGAAAGATACCTGGGGTTTAGGGTTGCCAGGTCCCTCTTTGCAACCGACAGGAGGTTTTTGGGGTGGAGCCTGAAGAGGGCAGGTTTGGGGAGATGGACTCTATGGCATTGTAACCCATTGAAGTTCCTTTCCTTCCCAGACCCTGCCCTCCTTAGGCTCCACCCCCAAAACCTCCAGGTATTTCCCAACCTCTAGCTGGCAACCCTAACACAACCACTGGCTAGAAGCCTCCCAACCTGAAACCAGCTCTGCCTCCAGCTGTTGTCCCTATCCTAGGATTGCCAAGTCCCTCTTGGGAGGTTTTTGGGATGGAGCCTGAGGAGGGTGGGGTTTGCGGAGGGGAGGTACTTCAATGCCAGAGAGTTCAATTGCCAAGCAGCCATTTTCTCCAGGTGAACTGATCTCTATGCCATAGAGATCAATGCCATAGAGCCCAATTGCCAAAGCAGCCATTTTTCTCCAGGTGAACTGATCCCTATCGGCTGGAGATCAGTTGTAACAGCTAGTACCTGGAGATTGGCAACCCTACCCTATCCCCATATGTAAAGCTAGTTGAAAAATCAGAGGCTTTATGTTCTTCCATTTGTAAAGGAAATTATGTTTTGATGTATTGACTTATTTTCTCCCCCTGCCTCAATTGTTCTCATTTGGTATTTTAAAAGAAATAATAAATTGTTCTTCCGCTCTAGCCACCTGTTAGCAGCTCAGCAAGGACACCTGACAGCTTCTGCAATTGTCTAGCATCCATGATGTGACTAAATGTAAAATTCCTATTGCTCAGAGGTCTTATTCATGGAAACAGCATACATTTCTGGTGTCATTTATTATTTATTCACATTGAGATCCTAAAGATGAATTTTTTAATAACAGGCCTTTGTTTTCATTTGCATTTTGTCGCCGGTAATGTTATTTAGGAATTCCTGCAAGATGCTATACTTTGACCAAATAATGGAGTTAAAAAAAAAAAAAAGATCTTTTGTGAGTTTAATAAACTCTGGGCTGCAAGATCATAATTGCTCCATGAGGGTGTGAGTCTGCTCCGTGAAAATCAATGGGAACATTTCTGATGACTGCAGGGCTTGAATTTCCTTTGCATTTAAATAGCTTCATACTGTAGTAATCTCTTACATTTGTACACACAAAAGTATATCAAAATGTGGAGGCAGCATGGCAGAATCTCCAAATGCCTGTTGCATTCTGTGCCAGGGCTTTGTAGATAAGGCATTTTCATCTTTCTTGAACTAGATGCTTTTAGACAAACTAGTTCCAATGGATGCCAAATGTCTGCAGATCAACACATGTCATGTAATGTCTAGGAATGTATGAAACCTTTTCAATTGTTTCCAACTTGCACAATTGTAACATTGCAGTTTCATGAGACTTAGGGTGAAATTATGGGGTGGATCCAACATAGGGTTGCCAGGTCCTCCCTGGCCACAGGCAAGGGATTGGGGGTGGGGGCAGGGTTGCCAGATCCAGGTTGGAAAATTCCTAGAGATTGGGGGATGGAACCTGGGGAGGACAGGGACCTTAGTGAAGTACAATGCTGTAGAGACCACCCTCCAAAGCATCCATTTTCTCTAGCGGAGATGAGCTGTAATTCCAGGGGATCCCCAGGTCCCACCTGGAGGCTGGCATCCCTAATCCAACAACCTGTTCTGGTAGTGAGGAAGGGGTAAAAGAAGATTTTCCTTTGAATTAAAAAAAAGAAAAAAAAGGTTTAGGTAGTCCCCTGTGCAAGCATCGGGTCATTACTAGGGTTGCCAGGTCACTCTTCGCAACCGGCAAGAGATTTTTGGGATGGAGCCTGAGGAGGGCAGGGTTTGGGGAGGGGAGGGACTTCAATGTCATAGAGTCCAATGGCCAAAGCAGCCATTTTCTCCAGGTGAACTGAACTCTACCGGCTGGAGATCAGTTGTAATAGCAGATCTCCAGCTAGTAACTGGAAGTTGGCAACCCTAATCTGCATGGACAAAGGACTATGTGGGAGAGAAGAGGTAATAAGGAGGGGAACTGGGTAAGACTGAGTGGAAAAGATGCCTATATGGAATGCAGTTATGTGATTGGAATGCCCAATATGTAATTTACCACTAAAAAGCCACTAAAGGTCTTGGTGTGGGTTATGTTCATGATGTGGGAAAGGGAGTCTACTCTCCCTTCCCCAATGGAAAATGACCTCCCTTGGCTGAACTAAGAAAAGGAAAACAGAGACACACCATTCAGAAATCTGTCCCCCTCTTTACCAAGGTGTAAAGCAACCCAAGGGGTATTTTTAAATGGGAAGGAAAGTTACCTACCCCCTCCCCCGAGCCACAGTCTCAATCCACATAGGGTCTCCCCATGCCCCATATGTCAGGGGTTCCAAGAATACAATATCACACATAGCTTTAGCCCTTATCTGAAAGTTTCATGTGGGCAGAATTTGCTGAATAATTTTCATTATTGTGTATATTAGCATAAATGCATATGATTCTCAATTTAAAGGCACAGAGACTTGGCATAATTGGGCATTCATTGGATAGGATTTCCTGTTCAAAACACAGCTATGGCTGTTTCACATACTTTCCCCTTCTGTGAAATAGGCTTAATTGGGAGTGTGTTTGTGTGTGTGTGTGTGTGAAAAGTGCCATCAAGTCGCAGCTGACTTATGACAACCCCACATGGTTTTCAAAGCAAGAGACGTTCAGAGGTGGCTTGCTGTTGCTTGCCTCTGTGTAGCAACCCTGGACTTCCTTGGTGGTCTCTCATCCAAAACTAACCAGTGCCAACCTTGGTTAGCATCCAAGATCCAACAAAATCAGGCTATTGGCCATCCAGATAAGGACAGGCTTAATGACATAATTAATTTTATTTTATTTTTCATGAATCTCTAACAAAGCTTCAATAACTTGTAAATTGGAACATCCATCCACAATTGTGAAAATGCAATTTTTTTTCATTTTGGTAAGTGAAAATCCTGCACATTCATAGCATCTGTTTAATGAAATCATCCTCTCATTCCGTCAGGGGGAAACGGTGAAGCTACAACAATCCCTGTCAATTGCAGCCGATGCCTCCTTTCATAAGGTAAGACCAGACATCTTGTGGATGTAAAATGTGTTCTTATTTCCCCATAGCCTTTCAACGGTATTTTGTAATCCGCCTTTGGCAGGTTCCTGAAGAGGCAGTGTAAACTTTAAAAAAATAAATAGATAAACTGAAGTAACAGATTTGGGACTTTTAAAAAATGCACAGAGCAAATCCTCCCTTGGTGTGTTGTTGGATTGTTTGCAGCATGTGATAAACTGAAGTTGTCTTATACTGAGTTGGACCATTGGTCCATCTCATCTAGTACCTCTGGCAAGCACAATTTATGTAGGCCAAATACGGGCCTGCCTTTCTGTCATCTCATACACAAAAGACCAGACCCAGCCAACTTGGATCTCAGTGAAGTGTACCCATTCTCTCACCCCATCGTTGGACCCTGGTTAGTTGCGATGACTGACTCTCCAGGCATTCAAGCTGAGGACGTTCCTAGCCCTGCTACCCAAACAAAGGTAAAGTTGCTAGGGCTAGAACTTGAGACTTTTGGCATGCAGATCATTTGAGCTGCCATTGAGCTTTGGATAGGGTTGCCAACCTCCAGGTGGCTCCCGGAGATCTCCTGCTAGTTGATCTCCAGGCGACCAAGATCAGTTCCCCTGGAGAAAATGGCCGCTTTGGAGGGTGGGGTCTATGGCATTATACCCTGCTGAGGTCCCTCTTGTCCCCAATCTCCACCGTCCCCAGGCTTCAGCCCCCAGAATCCCAAGGCATTTCCCAACCCAGAACTGGCAACCCTTGCTTTGGGCCATCCCCAGAAGTAAAATGGGAGATGTGACTGCTGAGTCATGTGAATTTATTTGAAACTGCTTCCGTACTAAATAACAAACTGTATCATCCATTGTGTATAGAGAAGTGTTTGTTTAAGTACTGGAGGTTATCCCAGTGGCAAGTTCATCCTTATTTGACAATAATGAAACATAAGTTTGATGTGTTTGCTTGAGTGAAATTGCCATCTGGTAAATAATATGTTTTGTGAGTGTTTATGACAATCATGGTTTAAGCCAAAATTGACTTTATCGTGATTGCTACAAATAACACTTGAGTGTCCTAACTTAGTTTGATTTTTTTTTCTCTTTGTTGAATTGAGTAAATGTATTTTGAGAAGCTTCCTGTATTTATATTTTAAAGGATTTTTGCAGAATGTAAAGCTCACATTTTCAAAAGCAATAATTACAGCTGATTACATGGTCTTTCTACTTGGGTTGTGAAGTAGGAAGAAAAATAAAGTTGTTTATATTGTTGCCAGCGCCGATGTTGATATACAGGCTTTGCCTTTTGGCTGGTTCAAGTTTAGCATTTTGGAATCTGAAAACTTAAGTTTGGATTTCTCTCTTTTATGGAGCCACAAGGAAATCTACACATTCATTATGAATTTGTGTAATCCAACACACATGCATAGAGAAGTGGCAGATATAATATATCAAGAGTTGAAGGGTTTTGCCGGGAGCGCCCTCACTGCATTCACTTGAAACATACCATTACTCTCCAGGATTGTGATCTGGGAAAAAAAGTGGTCTTGAAAGTTTGCAGTAGAGGTAACTGTGCATGGTGCTGAGTAGCCATCTTAGGCTGCAATCCTGAAAGGGGGGGTCTCCTGAGGAGCTGGCGTGACCCCATGCTGGCATAGGAGCCACTTTATCCTGGAATAATGTGGCACTTACACTGGCACGGGGCAAACATGCCATGTCTGGGAGCCACGGAGCTCTGCCTTTGGGCAGCTTGTTAAACCCGTTTGTTCCGGGAACGCCCCCTTGAGCTGCAGTGTGGCTGTGCCACATTTTTGGGTGGTGCAGCATCACTTTGTTCAATTCGGCATTTTCCCTGTTTTTTGTTTTTATTTATTTTTAAGTGCTCTGCTCTTTTTTCCTCCGTGGCGGCCAGGACGCCTTGGAGGAGGCAGTATGGCGGCACTGCTCCCAGCCGCTGCCAAACTGCCTCCCCTTCAGGATTGGGCTGCCCGTGTCCTCTTTCCCCAAGAAAACGGTCCTAAAGTCCCCAGTAGAGCTGTTGAATTTTTTTGGGGGTAAAATTCAAATTCAGCATCAGCAAAATTCGGCCGGTTTTTATTCGGGAAATGCCGAAGTCCGAACTCCCCCGCTTTGGGTCCGTGCAATTTGGCATGAGGTCCAGAGTTCGGGGAAAAATTCGGCCGAATAAAGCCATTAAAATCACAACCTCACCTTTCTGTAGCTCCGGGGGGCATTTTTGGGGGTAGAGGTCCCAAACTTTCAGCGCAGCTTCAAAGGACCCTTCTTGCAATAACCCCCAAGTTTTGTAAAGATTGGATCAGCGGGGGCTGAGATATGGGCCCCAAAAGGAGTCCCCCCTCCTTAATGTGCATTTGCAATTAGCAGAGCTTGCTGCCCACTCAAAGCTCCCAGCCCCGACAAACAGCTGAGCTGTGGGGAACAAGGGCGGGGCAGGTGCGAAAGCCCCCTTTGGCTTCCCCCCACCCACAGAAACTGCTCCCTCCCCCCACACACACAGACTCTGCTTCCCCCCCCACACACACACAGGAGAAAAATTATAGATTAAAGCCACCAAAGGGGTTTTACTGTGGATGTTCCATCAGGAGGGACTTGGAGGACTGGGTAATCCAATACGGTTTCATTTAAGCATGGGAGGTGTTGCATTGGATTTGTCGCTGTCGAGATGCACATAGGATCGGCTGATCCCATTCATCCCAATAGGGAAAAGGGGGGGCATATCTCAGCCCCCGCTGATCCAATTTTTACAAAACTTGGGGATTCTTTCAAGAAGGCTCCTCTGAAGCTACACTGAAAGTTTGGGGGCTGTACCCCCAAAAATGCACCCCCTGCAGCCACAGAAAGGAGCGAATGTGCACAAGCAACCCCCCACGGGGATTTCTCTCTCACACAAACAGATACTCTCTCTTTCTCTCCCCGGCCAGGCCGCGCAGCAGCTGGGCTCATGCACTCAATCACGACTGATTGGCCAGAAGAAGACCCAGCTTGGCCACCGATTGGCCGGGGGAGAATGCTGCTTACTAACTGACGGTTATGCTGCTGCGCCGAACCCTGAATTTGCTGAATTTATTCATCGAACACCCCAAACTCGCTGAATTCGGCTCCCTGTTTTCCCTCCTTTTTTGAGTTCAGTTCCATCCGAACTAAAAACCACCGAATCAGGGGAAATTCTGCTGTTTTTCGGTTCGGGACGAACTGAATCGACAGCCCTAGTCCCCAGATCTGTTTTTTTTTTCTCCTTTTTAAATTATTAGGGCACTGAATAAATACATGTTGGTTTAAAAAAAAAAAAAAAAACGCAGAGAGCGTTGGGAAGAGGGAGACTGACAACCAAGCCAGCATTCGATTAGTTGATATGCACAACAGCCATTTGAGTTGTGAAGCCTGACCCACTCCACTGTTGAGGGACATGCTCTCTTCTCCAGCGATGTCTGCCTTTATCCATAGACTGAGAATTACAGCAACAACCAGGAATATGATTGCCAGGTCTTTCTTTGCCACCAGTGGGAGGTTTTTGGAGTGGAGCCTGAGGGGGGGAAGGGTTTGCGGAGGGGAGGGACTTCATTTCCAGAGAGTCCAATTGCCAAGCAGCCATTTTCTCCAGGTGAACTGATCTCTATCGGTGGGAGATCAGTTGTAATAGCAGGAGATCTCCAGCTAGTACCTGGAGGTTGGCAACCCTAACCAGGACAGCCTATTCCTATGCCCTGAGTCAGATTATTGGACAGTCTAGCAGAATACCATCTACTATGATATGTACCAGCTCTCCTAGATCTCAGGCGGAGTCTCTCCCAGTCTGCTACCGAAGGTCCTTTGTTTCTGGCAATGCTAGAGATTGAACCTGGCACCACTGTAGGGTTGCCAGGTCTCTCTTCACCACCGGCAGGAGATTTTTGGGGTGGAGCCTGAGGAGGGCAGGGTTTGGGGAGGGGAGGGACTTCAATGCCATAGAGTCCAATTGCCCAAGTGGCCATTTTCTCCAGGTGAACTAATCTCTATCAGCTGGAGGTCAGTTGGCAACCCTACACCACTGTTGGATGCAAAAAGCCAGATCCCATTCACTGGTACAGAATTTCACCAAGAATGGATACGACTCAGGTTTTTTAGAAGCAAAAAGGTCAATTTATTTTGCCAGCGGGAAGAGTTCTGTCTCAGGACAGAAAATACAAGTCTTCCAAAAAAATAATGCAACACATGGCAGTACTTATACAATTTTTGAGTCCTTTGTCTACCTCGTTCGGACTCTACGCCTACTTCATGACTTCACCTTGAAGCATTCTGTGCACGCCTCTGTGCACGCCCCATAAGCTCACCTTACCAATTAGCTTAATTGGTGCAACTGTTTGGCCTTTTCTCTACCATATCTCTATTTCCATGCCAACCTTCTATACGTTTGAACCTGGCCAGATACCCATGTTAGCTCATCCTGTTTTAGATATGTGAGGCCTACTCTCAATTTGGCATGCCTTTTCCCATTTAAGCTGTTATCTTGGCATGTTTTTGTCCTGCTGAAGAGGTCTGATCTAATCCTTGGAATGGTTTTTAAACTTCTGTCTTACATAATGAACTTTTGCACTCTTGCTGAGTTTTTCTGCTTCGAGGAGAGTCAGATCCCTCCTGGCCTAGACATTTAAAGCTTATACATACATCCTTTGACTATTATACGGTGGCATCTTTAATAATATGTGATCCCATAAAATCTGAATAACATACCTTCCCTATAAGCTACCTTCCCTAGCATGTTTTTCCTAGAATTTTAGCTTACTAGATTCTAGCTTATGTGCTTAACTGTTGTAATACACAGTATAAGCCAAACAATTTGAGATTTTACACTTCCTTCACCACTACCTTGTAACATGTGCATAAACTATGCCCCACTCCCTTTCCCTCATACTCCAGAGAGTCTGTGTGTGTATATATAAAGAGGTTTTTTATTTCATACTGTTTCAGTACAGAAACACCCCTGAACTGCACTACAGTAAAACTGCTTTTGGGCCTTCTTCCCAACATTTCCTAGTGATTTGTTACACAGTTTGGAAGGCATGCTGTGTCAAAACATATACTGAAGGCATGACTCCGTATGGATATGCCTCTTGAGATAATACTTGTATTGCAATAGTTTGTATAATGCACATAATTTTTTTCATTCCAGGCTGCAGTTCTGCCCAACCTCCAGGTTTTAGTTTATTACTGAAATCATTATTTTGTTTTTGCAAAGGTCCTAACCCCTGAGATGAAATATTTGCTAGGCAAAAGTCAGCTGATTTTGTTGTAACTTCTAGTTAGAAGAGAAGTGTGCCTGAGGGTTCATAAATGCATGTGCTTTGCTGGATGACGGTGAACAAGCTGAAACTCAATCCTGGCAAGACAGAGGTTCTGTAGTAGAAAGGCAGACCAGGGACTTCAGATCTCTTCGGGCTTGGATGGAGTTATATTTCCCTTGCACAAGTTTTTAACTAAGGAACACATACAATGTGCAAACAGGAGAGACACATTCTTATATATGCAGCAAACATATACCAGGGTGATCCCAATATATTTTGGTGCTTGTGGCAGAAAATCCAAGCATACATTATTTAGCATAATGTTCCCCCCAGTGTAATGCTCACTGAAATGTATAGGAACTGTACAAGATAGGGTTGCCTGCTCCTGGTTGGGAAATACCTGGAGATTTTTAGGGTGGAGCCTGAGGAGGCAGGATTTGGGGAGGGGAGGGACTTCAATGCCATAGACTCAAATTGCCAAAGCTCTCTGGACTCACACTTTCCTGTTGTGAGTCTATGCACCAGCAGTCTCCAAGCTCAAATCTGGAAGTATTTGAATCCCCGCCCCTTGCTGTTTCGTAATTGCCTGTCATGAGAGAAAAGTTCCCTCCCCCAACCTAATTGCCATATAAAAAAGCATTTTAAAAACAAAAAACAGAGCTATCTGAAAAGAAGGGGAGGGAGAGAAATCCAAGCCTAGGCTTTAAAAAGCCTTTCTTCTGCTAAGAAAGAGCTCCCAGGAAGCAGGAAGTATTTGAATCCCCACCTCTAGACATGCTGCTTTGTAATTGGCTGTGAGCGAAACTAAGCTTGTGTGTCCTGCACTTTGTCTTATGCACAGAGATTTCACCCGGGCTGAGTTCAGGGGAGAGGGAAGAATCGGGTTAACAGAAGAATGGGAAGGTCCAGGATTTGTGAGGGCTGGCAGCGAGGTCATCTCTAATGGAGGGAAAACTCATGCATAACTCCAAGGAACAATCGAGGGAGATGGGGAGTGAACGTGAGTGAAAGTACCCATGCATAAACGACCAGGTATAGCCTGCTCCTGATAGCTACTTCTTTTGACCTCTAGCTAGGGTAGACTTTGTTTGATTTGAGAGTGCAAGGCTCAATGCAAAGACATACCAGAAGTTGATGACAGAACTGTTATAGATCTGGAGTAAAGGGATGTAGGAAAGGAAAGAAGGATGGGCCCATCAACTTAAAGGATTTTGATTAAAAAGCACTTTACGCAACTTGCACACACTGATAAATGTTTCGGCCATAAAAGCACTCCAGGAATGAATGCCGCTTAATTATGTTTGTTTATATTTTTCCCTACCATTAAAAAAAAAAGCAAAATCTCAATTATGTATCAGCCAAAGGAAGAGGGGGATCAGGTAGAACCCTTGTTAGTAGCACTGGGATTTAATGAAGGGCTTTGAAGGGAATTCGAAAGCTAAGTTGCACTTGACATTTTGATGTTCTCTGCACTTGGCAATGGGAGACAGTTTTTTTTAAAAAATTAAAAAGTTATCATCTTCTGATAACAGGGCTGTTAATGCGTGTCTGATAGCTTCTGAACGGCAATTATTACTGCTCTGAATACTATTCCAGAAACATCCTCAGAGAAGTAAAAGCAGAGGAATCACATTCTTTTGCCCCTGATCTGGATGTAGTCACCCACAATAAAACATGATCCTGGGTAGTAAAATACAACATTATCTACATCAAAGTATTTATTAAGGGATTTCAGTGTGGCTTGGATGCATGAACACATAAAGCTGCCTTATACTGAATCAGACCCTTGGTCCATCAAAGTTGGTATTGTCTACTCAGACCAACAGTGGCTCTCTGGGGTCTCAGGCAGAGGTCTTTCACATCACCTTCTTGCCTAGTCCCTTTAACTGGAGATGCCAGGGATCGAACCAGGGATCTTCTGCATGTCGAGCAGATGCTCTACCACTGAGCCACAGCCCCTCCCCTTGGTTGTACATTGCAGTGAGGATATGTGTACACATCTAAATGGCCATCTGCAAGGGCATCAGCAATGTCCTTTGTTGGTCAGCCCTGAAGCATATAAAATCAAAATGATCTCTGAGCATATACAATGTATCTTCCCTGCACCAATGAGTTATCATGTGCAGATCTATCTCATCTGAGCGAGGAAAGAAGAGTTTCCACCTTGGAGGAGATGGGTGCCATTCAGGCCTTAGAGACCACTTTTCTGAGAAATTAAGAACCTAAGCCTACTGGGAAGCTCCTATCAGGTATATACCTATAGGCAACTTCTTAAGACCTTAGAGGAGGGTAGATTGCTTTTCCCTACATGATATCTGATAGGAGACATATTACCCCAAATAGACACATATAGATCATTCAGCCTTGTGTCTGTCTGTGTGTCTCAACGATGCCCTCCCCTCGCCCACAATTTGGATAGTTTTACTTCTGATTAAGATCAGGGTCGGTTTCCTTCATTACATAACGCTACAGGCAGCTACCCTTAAAAAAAAGGGAGAGACATGTTTGTTGAAATGTGACCTCTTTAAGTTGGTTTTTATGCATCAAAGCTACTTGACATTTGCCAAAACAAATTTGAGTCTCTTTGGAGGGATTTTTTTATGACACAAACACCATTGATCTGACAGCTGACTCTCTAGGGAAGAGATACTGTAGCTGGCAGTAAAGACTTAATGCTTCTAAAGTCCTCCTTTACTAGTAGTCCCAAGGCATAATGTCTGGGCCTGGGCAAAATAATGGGAAAAAGAAGGGAAGGGGGAAAAGACAACAACAACAACCAAAGCCCAGGCTGGCACAGTGGCAGCTGGGAGTTTGACAGTGTTATGAAGAGCCGCAACTGTTGATCAGTGAATTGTTACACCGTTGATGACAGCCTTGCAAATTAATTCTGAAATTAACGGAGGGGACTCAAAAGAGGTCCCACTGTTTATCTGAAGGAAGGAGGGCAATGTAAAAATTACCACTGAAGCAGAAATGGAAATGGTTCCATGGTTTTTCACAGCAGAGCAGCTGGCCAAGTGTCGGAGACACGAGCGCCTTTGGAAATTGGCATCCGCAAAAGGAAAACGGCTGGTTGAAAAGGAGGTGGGAAACAGAGGCGGGCGAAAAAGGAAAAATGGCTGCGGCGTTGGTGAGACTAAGGGTGTATCTGCACTACAGACTGAAGCTGGTTTAACATTTGTTCCCTCTTCGCAGGGAACCGTGGCAACACCGTTCTGTCCGAAGCAGCTAGGCAGAGTATTCTCAACCCTCAATAAATTCCATAAATTTACCATACATGTTTGCAGCTTGGGTAGGACCTAACTGATTTGTTGGAGGTACCAAACTCTTAGGAAGTGCCTACTTCTGAGAGTGGCGGAGCCTTGCGGGTGAGGGCGGGGTTCGATAGCATCACCACTGTTGAGGCACGGTAGTACCACTAGGGCTGGTCTACGTGCCTTTCTTTTTAAGAGCTTGGAGTGGCATTGGTGACTCTCAACCCCTCTTTTAAAATCTTTGCAACAATCTTATGAGGCTGAAAGAGTGACGGGCCCAGTGTCACCTAGCGAGCTTTATAGATGAGTGGTTTGCTTAGCCCTACTCTGACATGGTAAATACCATACCATGCTAAGTATAATGGCTAAGCATCTCGGGATGAAGTTTCACTATGGGCATAAAACTCAGTATGTGGCTTTAAGTAAGCGATTCCTCCTAAACCTCAGCCTCTCCCCCCTCTTACAGCATGGACATAATAATGCTGACCTACCTTATGAGTTATTGTAAGGATTACTGGAAGGATGCACAGGAATGGCTTGGCACACTCAAAGGCACATTTAAATAATTTACCGAATTCTAATTTTACTGCTTTTCGTTTCAAGCATCCTTTCAATTATTTTTTTAAAGTATTGCCCTCTTAAGGTTAGAAAAGGAATAACCAAGAAGCCTTCATAGATATTGCGTTTTTGAGAAAGTCTATCGACACCATTTTCTCAACAGCATGTGCTCACTTTGTGTTACATTTTGGTAACTTCATTATTACTACAGTACATTTTTTAAAGACATAATGCTATTGCACACTTAGACTACAGTATACTGTAAGCATAATTTTTATATGCACTGGGAAACCAAAAAAAATTGTGTGACTTGCTTTATTGCAGTGATCTGGAACCGAACCCACAATATCTCTGAGGTATGCTTGTCGTTCTTTTTGATTAATGTAAATGAATGTTTGCATTTCTTTTACAATTTTTGTTTTGAAAATTATTCAGTTGGCCTCTGATGTTTTAGTAGGATACTTTCCTCCTTTTTTCTTCTTAAAATAAACCAATTATTTAGCCACATGAAACAGCCTCTTAAGAACTCAAGAACATCAGAATTGCCTTGCTGGATTACACTAAAGGGCTATGATGGTAAAGGACATGTTTTGTATGTAGAAAGTGCCGGGTTCAGTCCCTGCCAGCTCCTCTTAAAGGATCTTCAGAAGCAGGTGTTGGGAAAGGCCTTTTTCTACCTGAGACCCTAGTGGGCTACTGCCAGTCAGAGAAGACAATATTAACTAGACTGGCCAGTGGTGTAACTTGCTTTAAACCACGCATGTAAGTAACTTGCTTTAAACCACGCAGTGTAAGTGCTCCGATGCCAGTGTCTGTGCCAGTTTGCATGGTGCAAGTGGCACAGACACCAGCGTAGAGGTCATGCCAGCTCCTAAGAGCATTCGGGCCCCCTTCAGGAGTGCACTGTTAGAGTTACTTTCATCTTAGCATTCTTTTTCCTACAGTGGTCAGCAAGATACTTCTGGAAAGCTTACAAGCCTATCCTTCCCCTCCCCTGTCACTGTCCCCAGCATTTGGTATACGACCACTAAACATGGAGGTTCTACATAGCTGTTGCTAATGGGTTTTACACAGCAACTTTCCCACTCTCATCTTTCATAAACCATATCTTCCTCCGAACTTTGCAAAAATATTCTTTTTTTTTTACTTCTTCTACATGTGTTGAATGCTGTATACTGAAAACCAGAGGTATATAGCTCAATGGTTTTGTAGTAGCCATTAGCATACGCTTTTCCCATGGTCTGTGTACTTATTCTAAGCATGTGCTTTTTACAATGCAGAACACAAGAGACTTGTTTTGTAAGATTAATGAAGGTCACCAATATTCTCCAAAGGATTCTGATAATTAAGGCTTTGTTTATCAAAAAACAAGTTATATTAAGAGCAAAAAAGATTCATGGTAATTATTCATAATCTTAACAATTCAAGTGTAGCCACCTCATTTGTGCATTTAATTCTTCTTGTTAATGTTTTGCATAAATCTGCATAATTACTTGAGTTGCCTGTTGTAATTTTGACAGCTACTCCGTTCATGTGCACTAAAGTATATCAAAAGCTTGAGGTGCTGAATATTTATAATTTTACGTATGTTCTTGGGATAATATTTTTTCAACAATTTTTTTGTAATATAAAATTGACATGGTATACATAGAGCAATTGCCAAACACAGATTTCCACCATAGAGAAGATAGGAAAACAAACCAGCCTTTTACCCATATGATACCAGCTTTTGGGGGAAAAAATTAAAAATGCATGTGATATCTTTCTTCATAATCTGTAGCTGTATCTTACTTAGATAAACAGATACCTGTGTGTGTGTGGGGGGGAGGGTCTTTCTTTTTTTGCAGTGATTCATTTCAGCCCCATCACTTTTCAACATATTGTACGCACAATGAACTAGCATGTTCAGTGTCCGGAAAGGATTAAATGCGGCTTCCTACATGAAAGGGCCCTCTGTGTCAAAATTTTGCAGTGGTCTGAAAGTTTTGTTGTGTCATCATTGGGGCAAGGAAGCCATACAACTGCCTGAGATGCAAACCAGGTCTGCACAAGTTGATTTCAGCTCTACCATGGATAGCCCAACTTGGTCTCACTGCATATCAAAACACAGGCTCAGGGCTTACCGTGAGCCCTGTTTGCTGGCCTGTGCTGGGGAGGAGTCCGAAGGGCACTTCAGCGGCAACATGGCGAGGCAGCTCTGTCTGGGTTGGGTGGCTGCCATCTTCTGCAGGCAGCCGGGGGAGCTCAAGCTCCCCAGTGGCAACTTTCCTGCCCAACCATTCACCTATCTTCCGGTCCTTGGCTTGGTTTTCAAAGGGACCAAACAGGTGCAGCCTGACAGGGCCAGGTGGGCTGGGCTTAGCCAGCAGACCTCAATTCCAAAGTCTTCACTCCGGTCTGCCAGCCTAGTGTAAATTAGGCCTGCCTTACGGATTTGTCCTGTATCTAGCATTTGGGGGGTGGGGTTGCCATGAGTACTTTAAAAACATTATTTATTGTCACAACTTTTCATGGTATTTGGCAGTGTTTGCGTGGGGCTGGATCCAGTTTTGGGGGAAAGCCAGCCTGTATGTCCCTTTCTCCCATGGTGGGGATCCCATTCAGGGATTTTGGTAGAGGCCTTGTGGGGGACATGCCCAGTTGAGGGCTGTCAGGGTAAGTGGCAAGGGGATTTACAGAGTGGCTCAATCCCATGTCAAATCCCATATACTGCCATCCCATGCTACTCTCCAGCAGGCAGGCTGGGAATAGGAGATCAGTCATTGGTCGGCAGGCGGGTTGGCCAATGTCCTGGATCCACCCCCTATGCTACGCCAAGGCCCTGTCAGCTGTAACCATTAAAGGTGTGGCCATTTACAACCCACCAATGTGTTCTGGTCTATCTCTTACTGGGGGGGGGGGCTAGGGGTGCCAACCTCCAGGTTCACCGCTTTGGAAATTGGACTCTATGGCATTGAAGTTCCTCCCTTCCCCAAACCCTCCCCTCCTCCGGCTATGCCCCAAAACCTCCCACCGGTGGCGAAGAGGGACCTGGCAACCCTTTGGGGGGGCACTTCCTTCTATCCCCATCTACCCACTTCCCATTTGGCACTGGGTCAGCAACCAAATGGGAATTGTGAGAGAGCCACATCAATGTGTCATGAGCCCATGCTGCAGGCTAGGCTGGGTTATATTCAGCAAAAGTAAACCAAGCAGGAAAATGGAGCTTTGCTCATTTATTCAGAGGGTAGAGATGCGTGAACTAGTAATGTATTGTGGCTCTCCACTGCCCTACCAGGCCAGCCCCCATGCTGTTGCAACGTGCCAAGCATAGTTCTGCCCTTGCCTACAAAGCCAAACAACTGTAACCCTTACAGACCCCAAGCATGGTGACACCAAACTGTTCACTGCAGGAATGGCCCGAGGTACAGTCATAAAGTCATAAAGATCCCAAAGATTGACTTTCCGCAAACTATGCAAAATGGAATTATTTAAGAGGACTTTTTGCACGGGTAAAGAGGACTGGACTGAACCACCTCTGAACGTCTCTTGCCTTGAAAACCCTATGGGGTCACTATATGTTAGCTGCGACTTGACAGCACTTTCCACTTTCAGCACATGAGTAAGGAAAGGTTTTTTTTTTAAAAAAAAACACAATTTACATATTTCCTCTGCATTGAAAGGAAGTGGGAGGAATGGTGGTAAGGAATTCCTAGTCAGGTTCAAAGACAGCAGCTGTATTCCTTAGAGAAGACATAGATCTGCTTATCTACAACTATTCACTGATTTCCTTGGAAGAAGTATTAATCTCTCTGTGTTAGTATGTCTGTGTCTAAATTCTTTAATAAATATATATTTTTAAAAAGAGAAGACATAGATCTATGGTCAGAACTCCACTTTCTTAAATTTCAATTAGTAGCAAAGGGTGGAGGGAAATTAGGATTGTCGGCTTCTCTGTAGCGAGACAGAAGCAGCCGAGGTGCAGAAAAACAACCTCCATCTAAAGAGAAAAAAAACTCCTTGCTTTTTGGGAGGCAGGGGTAGGAGGCTGCAGGTCTGTGTAGCTCCTACTGGAACAGCAGTCACAGAGAGGAAGGAAGCCATTGACTGAGGTTCTCAGTGACCTCCTTGGCTGGAGGAGAAAGTAGAACCATGGTAGGGTGCACTAGTTATATGGCACTGTTCTTGCACCTAGTACAGAATAAATTGTGACACATGAAGTCTACAAAAGATGGAATCAGGTTGAAAGCAACAGGCTGCCATGAACAGCACCAGAATTGTGAGTAATAACTAAGTCTATCAGGAGGTACAAGTAGTGGGGAATAACCTTCCGGTAGATCTTCTGGGACATGCTACTGAGAAGGGAGGGAAATAGGGAGTGGATAGCTGTTGAAGGAAGAGTATGTACACTTCTCGTTCACTAGTTAGGTCAATGCTTAATTTCTAAATAGAATGGTAATGGGGCTTTAATCTCTGTGGGAGATGCGCCATCACACTGTGAGCTCTGCTTCTTAATTCTGAGTGTGGAGAGGCTTCTATAGTAAGAGAAAAGCACACTGCATATGCTCTGAGGTACTTCATTATTACGTAACTGCTATGGCTCATTTCTTAGCCTTTGTTGCAGATGTATTGACTGATGTTGGGCTAATTACATATAGATGTGCCTCTGCGTTCCTCACCTGTAAAATTGAACCAATGTTTCTCCAAATAGTATAAATGCATTATTGTACATATGCACATGCATTTGACTTGCAGTTTTCATTCCTGTGCTCAGCTTGTAGCACATTTGAAACTGGTTTAGGGGTGCCTATTGGGATATTTTCAGTCTGAAACAGTGCCCAAAATTCCCTGTTTCATTTTGGACAAGAAATCCCCCCCCCAGCAAAGTACCCCCAAAATTTCAGGATTTTTTTCAGGCTATTTTGCCTGTTTTCCGTAAGTGGTAGACTGGGCCTCTAGACTCCAGAGGCCTCATCTACTTCCATTGTTTTCATTGGCAGTAGACCTGGCATCTGAGTCCAGATGTCAGGTCTACCACCTATTGAAAACAGTGGAAGTTGACCTGAGTCCTGACCTCTGTAGTCAGGGTTGCCAACCACCAGGTGGTGTCTGGAGATCTCTTGCTATTACAACTAATCACCAGGTGACAGAGATCAGTTCCCCTAGAGAAAATGGCCACTTTGGAAGGTGGACTGTATGGCATTTTACCCCACTGAAGTCCCTCCCCTCTCCCCTCCCTCCTCAGGCTCCACCCCCAAAATCTCCAGGTATTTCCCAACCTGGAGCTGGCAACCCTTCCTGTAGTGCAGAGGTTAGGTCTACCAATACCCAATATTTCTGAACCCCAAACATTTACTCAAAATGAATTTTGGAAATGATACCAATACTCCCGAAATTTTGGGAAAACAATAATCAGATTTTTTTTCAGTGTCTTTCCATAGCCTTACCCACTCATGAATGGAAGTGATCCATTTTCATTTTTGAAATGTTGGTTGGTATGTATGCTGATCACAGGGTTGCCGTGGCAGGGGATGCCAACAGGAGATACCCTTCTGCACCTACTGTATGTATACAGAAAACTGGATTGTATCTTATTCATTTTACATTTCAAATCCACAATGGCCAATACTAATACCAGTATCATTACTACTACTACTAATACTATTGTGAGTTTGGCTGTCTCGATTACTACAAATGAGCATATCTCCAGGATACTAATGGATAGTTGAGAACTTTAACAAAACAAATTCTTTTTGGTGGCTGAAATCATTCTCCTCTACCTTTGAAATGAGATGCCCTTCAGCTAATCATAGGGGGAATCAGAATAGTTCTGCTATTCTGAATTTTGGCGCAGAAAGAGGCTGACAGTTTTAATCCTGGAGCTGGCTACAGCTGAAACATTTGAGGGTGTGATGGTTTCCTCTGGGAATGAGATGCAGTGTTAGTGACTGTGTTGCATGACTTCAGAGGTCTGCTTGCTTCCAATAGGCTCTCCTTGCATATATGTAAATTAAGTGTTTACAAAGCCACCATAAGTCTCTGAGATTCTCATCTAAAAGAAACTAAACCCCTTCCCTAGATGCCTCACTGTTAAATGAAATAGCTTCAAATACAGTTAAATTATGCTTATAGTATAAAGGAAAAATGAGTTGGTTTTTTTTTTTGATGAGATTTACTACTCAGTGTCTCTGTGTGCCTTCAGTGTCTGCCCTCACCATGAACCCAGCTAATCTTATGATCAGTACTTGCAATCACTTCGTAAATAGATACCACAGGTACAAAAAGCAGGCAATGTATTGTAGCCAATGACACTTTATTTAAAGGACGCATTCAGCTGCACGTGCAAAAAGAGGATTAACTGCAAGTGCTTCCAAGGTTTTCACAAGTCAGGGTGATTCAGGTGTCAATGATTCCAGGAGACGCTACCTTTTTTTAGTAAATTAGATCATTTAGTTTTTGAACTGGGAAAAAGCAGCCACAAGCTGCAATGAGCAAGCAGATCCTGCTTGTCATTACTGTGCTTGTGACTAACTTTGTCACTGAGTACTGAGGCAAGCTGATCAGCAGCTCTTTTCACATGTAGTCAAGGGCATCTAAACGTGGCAAGTTTGCCCATTTGCCCATGAAATTCTCAGCACACCTAATTTTAATTTATCTTTGAAACTTTAACAGGGTGGCAGTTTGGCAGGCTTCCTCGTGATGAGAGTTTCTAACAAGGTTTCAAGTCAATGTCCTGGTGACTCTGAGTGAATTATGTCAAAGTCCTCTGTGCAAAGTAATGCAACGAGGACAGAGATGATGCAAGGGTGGCTGCAGAAAGTAGTAAATGTTTGTACTTGCCAAGATCCCAAGTGTGACAAAAGGCCCACCATCCCATAACAACTTCAGTTTCATTTGGTACAAAGCACCCATGGAGGCTAGTGGAACAAGAAGGAATTTTTGGTTTGTATGCACCCCCCCTTCCTCAGGAAGTGCTGTTCATGAGGGCCCCCAAAATTCTGGATCCAGCATAGGGTTGCCAGGTGACTGGTGGTGGCAGGTAAAATCCCGCCAATCCACCGTGTTGCCCGCCAGCCAGCAGACTCTCTGGCAACCTCAGCTGAAACTCTATGGAAGCTACAGAGTTTCAGCCAGGATCGCTAGAGCGTCCATGTTGCTTCCGGGTAGATCCGGAAGTGACGTAGGTGCGTTGCACGGGGTGCATGCGTGTGATGCACTAGGCGCGTGCACACACTGCACACGTCTGCCGCGGCCCTGCAAAGCTCCCGCCGGTGGAGCTGCGGAGCCTGGCAAGCCTAATCCAGCACTGACAAGATGTTGTACTGCATTTACCCACAAAGGGCTGCCAACCTTCAGGTGGGACCTGGAGATCTCCCAGTAATACAAATGATCTCCAGATGGCAGAGAACAGTTCACCTGGGGAAAAATGGCAGCTTTAGAGGGTGGGCTCTATGGCATTATACCCAAACCTGGTTCTACCTAGGCTCCACCCCTCAAATCTCCAGGAATTTCCCAACCTGTGTTGGCAGCCCTGTTCCAGCAGTATGCTTTATGGCACCTTGACAGTACGATGATATAGTAAGATATACACTGCTTTTCAGCCAGTAATTAGCTGCTGTTTCATCTAAAGAACATGGGAGGAATTAGGCCAAAAAATGATGAGATAATTTTGTTTGCTCAGCTTAAATTTCCTGATAGTTTAGTAAATAAATAGTTAAGCTCACGCATTTCTTGTTTTTTGTTCTGCTGTTCTCACAAGACTATGGTGAAAACATAAAAAATATTGGTAATAGTAGTGGCTTTTAATTTAGATTTATAAGCTGCTTTGAGCCACAAGGGAAAGGTGGGGGATAAATGTTTTAATAAGTACATATAAATAAATGTTCATAATTTATTTATTTTAAAAATAAATCTCTAGCTCTTTTTTCTTTTGCAGATATTATAGAAAACCATGCAGGCAGTATTACATCCAGTTGGTCAATAAGAATTGAACTTTCCAGTGTTTTTGCCAAGCATTTACATTTAAATAATTTTATTAAAACAATGTAACATTTTAATAAGTTTTTAATAACTAACATTTGCATTTAAAGGGTTTTTTTGGTTTATATTGGCCTCTCCCTAATCTTAGACTCTCCTGCAGTAAATTGGGGCTTTTTTACATGATGTTCTTTAACCTATTGGGTGACTGTTGCCACTCTGAGTGAGCTCTTTGCAATCCAGCTTTGGGTCTCTGTGTGGAATATTAGAGGACCAAGACCTGCTGCTGAGTTTTTTTGACAGCTGGGCCCTTCTTACTCCATGGAAACCATTTTTTGTCCTTCCCTTCCCATCCCAATCAAAGAGCTTAACAAATGACCATCCACTGGAATTATATCTTAATGGTACAAAATCCTAGATCTTTTGTACCTCAAGATTACTTTTCAGATTCCAAGAATGACCATTAACACATTGATTTATGGCTTGTATCCTGACCTGTTCTTAAGACAGATGGGTGGAGGTTCTCTCAAATAATGCCATCTATGAACTGCAAAATACATGACTGAACCAGTCACAGCAAACAATATGACACTTCTGTCTGAGCACTCACTGATTTTTTTGGTCTAGCAACATCAGGCAGTCAGTATCGCGGCCATGACAGCTATATCCATCTGGCTAGATCTTGTCCAGTTGGCCATTCTGCCACTGGAATTTGGTTGGGTGCTATCAAGAGCATTGACTATAAGGATTAAGCTAACCTGGTGAATGAGAACATTCAAAATTATGGTCATTGTAAGTTCTTAACCATTATGCATCATTTACAAAAATATACTTTACAGTCTCCACAACAAGAGGCAAAATGTTTGCTGGTCAATAGATGATGCGCATTGGGGTAGCTGGCAATATGTTTCATATTGCTGCTGCTGTGCAGTAAACAAGGGGGACCAGGTAGGGTTGCCAGGTCCCTATTCCCAATCGGCAGGAAATTTTAGGGGGCGGGGCTGGGGCAGCCACATTACTTACGGAAGTGCCGCATTGCCATGGCCGATTTAACACTCAAACCCCTGAAGAAAACTGGAAGTGTCATCTTTGCATGCACGCACCTGCGTGTGCACCTGGCCACAGCTACAGAGCAGCTGAGTGGGTTGATGGGCAATTGCCCGCCAATACCACCCACCTGGCAACCCTAGGGATCAGGTCATATTGTGGATGTGCTATACCAGTGTTGCCCAACCTGCGGGTCAGGACCCAAAAGTGGGCCATGAAGCCTCTGAAAATGGGTTGCAGGCCAGCCTCTGTTATGGCTGCTTCTCTTTAAATCGCTCTCTTTCACTCCTCCTCCTCCTTGCCAACCTCTCATATTCTCACTTGCCTCCCTTTCCCCCATTTTGCACAGTTACAAGGGGAATAGCTGTCTGGCTGTTGAAAATGGTGCATGTGGGGCAGATAGGATCCCCTCATCCTCCTGCAATGTAGATCCCAACAGGATTGGAGCCTCCATGGCAGTTTTAAAAATATCTCTAAAATGGTGACAAATCCCCATGGTAGACTTGGAAATGCTGAGTTTGGCCCTTAGACAATCAGTAACATGATAAGAGGAAAGATTTTACCCATACAACACAGGGACTGATGAAAGCCTAAACGTTACCCACTCTGAAGGTTTAAGTGGTATAAAGCTCAGCTTTATGCAATTTTGGGCAGTTTCACTGTTGAGTAGCATCCACCTTCTCATTCATGGTGGTAATTATCCAGTGGTAAAATACCTATCTGACTTCCAGGTTTAGATGGAATATAGGGGTGTTTTTGCAGCTTGTGCCACTCTAAGACCCGTGCACTGTACTGAGGTTGTAAACTGGGCCATGTAATTTACCTGCAGGAATATTTCTGCTTTGTAGAGAAAAGCACACATGCTGTCATGTGTGATGAATGTAACCAGTTGTGCTACCTCAGTAAGCAAGACAGGACATTTGGCTACCAAATATAGGTATACATATTTTCTTATGTAGAATATCTCTGTAGGAAAACCATCAAGTGTGAGGTGGTTCCTAGAAGAACCAACTTCAGTATTTAATCTGAGGCAAGGCATTTGTATTTTGGAAACCAAGCCCTGTATCCTCCATGTCATAAATTAGTTGGTATTTTTTCTTCACGGCATACACCTGTTAATTGATAAAGAATCAAATAAAACATGTCCTGATGGTTACTACAGAGAGTTTCTAAGAATCTGGTGGGAGAGGAGAGTTAGAGGAAGTAATGGAGAAGGGGAGAGTTGTCATAGGCTGGAATGTAACCTCCATGTGCAAAGGCTGTGTACTTCGGAATGCCAGTAGCTTGGGATTTATATTGGGGACAACTGTACCCTTTGGTTTCTCCAGAATATGTGGTTGGCCACTGTAGAAAATGGAATGCTGGACTAGATGGGTGCCAAGGTCATAGTTCACCTTGGGCACCAAAAAACCTTGGGCCAGCCCTGGATGGGTCTCCATACCAAGTAAATTTGGACTTGTAGGTCACCATACCAAAAAGATTGAGAACCAGGGTGCTATACAACATGTTCAAATGCTCATTGGATTCTGTGCAGCTGCAATGGCTTGCTCAGCACACTGGCAAAAAAACTACCCTTCACATCTGTCCAAAATACTATGGTTCATGTACAGGTTACTGATACTTGTTCACCATATCTCAGCATACGGTAGAAAGTAAATGTGTTACGCTATGGCTTAACATTAGCTGGGCAGTGGCTAGGCTTGGGGGCTTGGGGCGGCACACAAAGGGAGAAGGTAGCTGGAATCAATTGAAAATAGTGTGCATTCATGAGCATGGAACAGTTTAGTTGAGCTCAGAGTAACAATATTTGGCTGAGATTATTATTATTTTAAAAAAAACCTCTTCAATTGAGGGATAATGACACACCAAGGGGAGTAATTTTAGAAAAGCCATTTAATCCTATGGGATTTTATAGGACATAAATTCTAATAAATAAATACACAAATTTTCAAGTGGCAAATATTTGCATTTGGACTGCATCAAAATAACAATCACATTTTAAAATTTGGAATTGAACATTATCACTCCAGTCTTGAAATGGAGATATATGAGCAGAAGCAGTTGTCTCACACTGAGGATTGCCTTCATAGATTGTGCAAGCGTGTAAAATGGTGTCAAGTCGCAGCTGATTTACGGCGACCCCAGCAAGGGGTTTTTCAAGGCAAGTGATTAAGCAGAGGTGGTTTGCCATTTCCTTCCTCTGCAGAGTCTTCTTTGGAGGTCTCCCATCCAAATACCGAATCTGCTTAGTTTCTGAGATCTGACGAGATCTGGATGTACCATGCTGCCTTCCCTCCCCCTCTTCATAGATTAGAAATTATGTAAACAAGTTAAACATATGTATTCAGGTACTAGTACGCAGGCAGGGACTTGCTATCCTTTATCATTTGTACAGTGCTTGAAGCATATAAAAATAATAATGGCATTCAGAGTGAGGCGTTCAGTGTGGCTTCTGTACTACATCCCCTACATGATGTGAATGGGAATGTATACCGCCAATCATATCAGCACGTTATGTCTGCATTGGGGCCAAAGTTTGATTTGGCCCCTTGCGCACAAGACTTCCCACATTCCTGGGCTAGGATATAAAAGTTATAGGATTCCCCCCCCTTTTTTTGCTATCAAATATTTTCAAAAACCATAGCCTAAATTAAAGGGAAGGAGGACCTATAAAATGGGCTACTGAACAGCAAACGATATTAGGAGTTGATTTAAGAGTACAAGGATATTTTTTTAAAAGCACCAATATCTTTTGCTCTAATGAGCACTCAAACATAAGTGGTGAAAAAAAAATTAAAAGGTTGTTATAAGCAGAGGGAGGGTACACACAGCGTGTGTTGTTGTACATCATGGTGGGAGGGGAGCAAGGGGGGGCTTAGTGAATTTAAATAAGGCAAAAGGCATTGACTCTGCGGCTATATGCATTAATTAAAAGAAGTTTGTTAAACTAAATTTGAAAAAAAACTTCTTTAATTGTGTTTACCCAAAAGCCTTTTCTCCCCTAATTTAAATAGCATAAACATCTGGACTAAAGCAATATTAGAATCATGGCAGTAGTCAAGCAAATCTTGTGGAAAATAATGAAATTAGATCCCTGGTGTTGTGACAGAGACGGGGCAGGATACATCAGTTCGATGTTAATAAAATTTCCATGAATGACTGAATACAATTAAGAAATTGTCAGTTGCGGCAATGAACTTTTGTAGCTCGTAGATGTTTGCATCATTTGATTATGCTGGCAATTTAAAATTGTTTGTTAGTGTCTGTGTTGGGATATTAATTATGACCTTTATTACAGCCCACAATTAAACCAGTCATACAGCAATGAGCTGCCTGCTTCTTGACGGTAAAAAGATCTGAACTGTTTAGAGTGTGTGTGCGTATGTGGGGGTGTCTTGCCAAGCATTGACCGATCCTGATCTTTCAAACTGGAAATGATTTGAAATAATGCGGGGCATTAAATAAAAAATAAATAACCCTAAGATGAATGAACAGATATGGAACCTGGCCCAGGCAGGTTGAGCCAGCACTTCTCATTCATAAATAGCAGTTTGTAAAAAGAGACAAGGCAGCGTAGTGGCTGGAGTGTCAGAGTGAAAGCAGGGAGAGTTGGGTTCAAATCCCAGTTTGTTTACAGCGGTTTTCTGGTGGCAGAGTGGCGCTGTATGTGAGGAGTGGGTTTGCTTGTCAAGAAATACTGGAGGAGGAGGGTGACAGCCCAGTGGAAAGTATCTGGGTGAGGTAGGGTTGCCAACCTCCAGGTACTAGCTGGAGTTCTCCTGATATTACAACTGATCTCCAGCCGATAGAGACATGTTCACCTGGAGAAAATGGCTGCTTTGGCAATTGGACTCTATGGTATCGAAGTCCATCCCCTCCCCAAACCCCCCTTCCTCAGGCTCCACCCCAGAAATCTCCCGCTGGTGGTGAAGAGGGACCTGGCAACCCTAGGGTGAGGATAAGGGAAGGAAGGACAACCAGTATTGTCATTGGAGTCTGCTACAGATCTCCTGACCAGGTTGAGGAGGTGGATGCTGCCCTCCTTGAGCAGCTTGACAGAGTATCCAGACAACAAGACCTGGTAGTTATGGGTGACTTCAACTTCCCTGATGTGTGCTGGGAGACAAACTCTGCAAAGCAACCACAGTCTTACAAGTTCCTCACCTGCCTGGCTGACAACTTCCTTCATCAAATGGTGGAGGTAGCTATGAGGGTCTCAGCCATACTCGACTTAATATTGACCAACAGGTAAGAGAAGGTAGATGAGGTGAAAGTGGTGGGGACCTTAGGGAGAAGTGACCATGGCACCATCATCCTAAACTCCATAAAGAAAAAATGAGATTAAAAAAAATCTCTTTTATACACGGACACACACACACACACACACACACACACACACACACACACACACACACACACACACACAAGGGGAGATTATTCTATTAAGGCCCTGACCTGGCTAGCCCAAGCTAGCTCAATCTTGTCAGCTCTTGGAAGCAAAACAAGGTCAACCCTGGTGAGTGGATGGGACACTATGAAGGAAGGTTAAAGCTGCTATGCAGAGTCAGTCAATGGTAACAGCATACCACCTCTGATCATCTCTTGCCTTGAAAATCATTTGGGTCATAAGTAGGCTGCGACTTGACAAAAAAAATGTATTAAGAAAAATGAAAGAGGTATGAAAAATGAGGCTGAATATGGAGGAGGAGGTCTTTAAATAGTGGAATGTGCTTAATAGTGTTTTTTTTAATAAATAACTTGCTGTTTTTCTAAACTCTGAGTCTTGTCATCAAAACTGTAGCTTTGACATGTATACTCACACTTTCAGAAGCTGACCACCCAAAATAAAAAATAAAAAGTAATCAGGATTTAAAACTAAAATATCAATTTTTTGTAGAATTAAAAAAATTAAAAATAAACATTTTGCAGCTTTGCAAAATAGCTATCTATTTTCCACTATTGCCCACTGTTCTCACTTAAATCTCCAGAAATATCCCAACCTAAACCTGGCAATCCTAACTGTATGTGGCTGTTATTTGTGAGGATTGTTTCTGTCATGTTCACACAGTGTCTATCATGTTAGAATTTATATATTTTACTTTTTTACCCCACTTTTAAATATTTAAACCTTTTTCCTGGGAACTACATGGAGTTGGCAACCCTACTATCTGCTAACCGGTAATTCCCAGAAATCTCCCAAATTACAGCACATTTCTAGACAACATAGATCAGTTATCCTAGAGAAAATGGCAGCTTTGAAGGGTGGACTCTATGGCATTATGTCATTGTACCCTTCTGAGGTTCCTTTTCTTCCCAAACTGCTATCCCCAGGCTCCACCCATCACATATCCAGGAATTTCTCAGCCTGCAGCTGGCAACCCAGTTTACACAAAAGCATCTCCATGAAATCCCAGTGGAAGTCCCATGAACTCCTGAGGCAATCGTGCCAGTGCCCCGGCATATATAATTTGGGCCAACCAGCGTATAGCTATCCCTGCTTACATGGCAACAGAATTAAGTTAATTATTGACTTTGTGTATGTATTTGTTTTTGTCATGAAAAAAATTACCAATCTATTCCAGGGCAGTGCACCTTGAGGCCTATCTAGGCTTTCCAACCTCCAGGTACTAGCTGGAGATCTCCTGCTATTACAACTGATCTCCAGATGATAAAGATCAGTTCACCTGGAGAAAATGGCTGCTTTGGCAATTGGACTCTATGGCAATTGGACTCTATGCACATCTATCCAAGAGTAAGCCACATTGAATAAAATGGGACTACTTCTAAGTAACACATAAGCTTGCACTGTGATATTAGTTATGGTATTCCCTGATGTATGTTGAGCATGAAGCGATCTTACACTGATTCAGTTCACCCCTCAGTCCCGTTCCGTAGCCAACACGCAGGATACTCTGGTCATTTCAGTAACACATATATTGTACATTTATCCCACTGATCCTCCAAGGAGCTCAAAGCAACATACACTGGTCTCCCGTGCTTCATTTTACCCTAACCACAGTAATCTGTGAGGTAGGTTAAGCTAAGAGAGAATAAATGGCCCAAGGTCATACAATGAGTTTCGTGGTGAATGGAGATTTGAACCTGGTTTTCACTGCCCTTGTTTAAACAGTACACCACAGTGACTCTATTGCTTTCAAACATGAAAGCACAGACTAGAGAACTCCAACACAAACATTCAGAGAGAATTCACTCAGTCTCAGTGCCAAAAAAGGAAGTCCCTTCAGTACAGGCCTTGGAGATGAAACATACGGTTGCCTACAAGCCTGGATAAAAAAAATATCCTGTCCTTTTAATAGAGGCTGCTTAATGTGTGGAAATGGGCAACTGAAGCTTTTCATGGCAGGGAGGTAAATAATGGTGAATAACACCCCATGCTAGCCTGATCTCGTCAGATATCAGAAGCTAAGCAGGGTCAGCCCTGGCTAGTATTTGGATGGGAGACCACCAAGGAATACCAGGGTTGCTGCGCAGAGGAAGGCACTGGCAAACCACCTCTGTTAGTCTCTTGCCATGAAAACCCCAAAAAGGGGTCGCCATAAGTCGGCTGCGACTTGACGGCACTTTACACACACACACAACACCCCATTAAGCCTCTATTAAAGGGACAGGATGTTTTCTTCAGGCTAGTTGGCAACCCTAAATAAGGTTGAATAAATTACTGAAATGATGAATAGGAGATACTTGGAACACTCAAAGCACTATATAAATGCATAGTATTATGTTTTTTCTGGCTTGGCCTGAATTAGGTTTGCCAACCTCAAAGTACTAGCTGGAGATCTCCCGCTATTACAACTGATCTCTAACCGATAGAGATCAATTCATCTGGAGAAAATGTCTGTTTTGACAACTGGACTTTATGGCATTGAAGTCCCTCCCCTCCCCAAACCCCACTCTCCTTAAGCTCTGCCCCAAAAACCTCTCGCCGGTTGCCAAGAGGGACCTGGCAACCCTACCTTGAACAGGCTGCTGCCCTCAGGCAGGCAATATGTAGGCTGCTGGTACCACTGGTCCAGAACACTGATGTTCTTGACAGAAAGTGTTATATCATTTCTCATGATAGAATTATGTGGGTATTTTTGGATCATAGAAAACCAGAAGACATTGTTGAATGCTAGCAGCACCTTAGCTCTGACTCTTGAAAGCTTATTCTCCAAAACTCTTGTTGGTCTCTTAAGGTGCTACTGGACTCAAATCTAGTTGCTTTTCTGCAGACCAACACGGCTATCCTCTGACACTGTTAAATGCATTAATATGAAGCCTTCTCTAGAGCGGTATGTACAATGCTATACAGTATTTTACCACAGAGCTATAGGATGACCAGAAACTTAAAGAGACGGGGCTCCTATATCTTTAACAGATGAATATGAGAGATATTTTTGGGCAGGTGCTGTTTGTCATGCAGAGTGGATGAGAAAAGCTACACCTGCTGAAATCTCTTCCTTTACATAGCCATTAAAGGTACAGGAATCCTCTCTTCTTTCACACCTTGCCACTTGTGGAAGCAATAGCTCCTTTAGGACTCTAGCTTTAAAAAGGTTTTTTATCTGGCCCTGTCCTATCATCAGTTTGCAGTTAATGTTTCCTTTTGTTTTGCTTCTTTAAAAAAACTTGTTTTAACTGCTTATGTACAATCCAGTCATTTTGGCATCATCTGAAATGCTCCGAGAAGTGCATTAGGTTTGCGACCCTCTCTCTTCGAAGATGAAAGTGGGCCACTCGTCATGGAATTCTCTAGAAAGAGAGACTGAAGCCCTTTTGTAATTGGATTAGCACGGCAGGGCCACAAGAGGGAGTACAAGTCCGTGGGGTGGCGTTTCTCAACAGTTGGGGTGGCAGATGGGCTGGCAAAACTCAGCTGTGGGGGTGGAGGACAGCACAATTCACTCCTCCATCTTCTGAAGGAACTGCTAAGCACTGAAGTGCTAAGCACCCAAATGTGTAGTTTGGTAAATTTTCAAATTTCAGTTGTTTTTGTTTTCCCACGTACCAATTGCCCATCTTCCCCCCTTCCTGCACTCCCCTGTCAAACGCAACCGTATCTTAATGCTCAGACGAACAACTCCCAGTGCCGCAACCCTGCCTCAGGAAGGTGGGTCTGACAGGCAAGGTTTTGAAGGGGCTGCAAGCTTGGATGAATGTCTAGGGTGTGGCTAGAAGGATCCTGCCCTGAGGCTGATATGAGAGAGAGAGAGAGAGAGAGAGAGAGAGAGAGAGAGAGAGAGAGAGAGAGAGAGAGAGAGAGAGATGAGTACAAAGAATGTTGTACACTTCCTTTCTGGAAATGTGTTGCCATTGGATGCTAAGTAAGGTTGCTGCTGGCCCTGCACCTCTGAGATTAGAAAAAAAATCCTGGATCACCTGGGAGTGACATCATCACATCTGCAACATTGCCCCCCATCCCAATTTTTCTCCTGTTACTCAACTGATTAAGCATAGGCAATAGAGGGTGGGAGTTTGCCCACCATGGGTGAGCACCTAATAAGCCTAGTGCCAAGTAAAAGTCCAGTCTACCAGTAAACTTTTTCTCACTTCCTAGGGCATCTTCAATATGCCCCTGAGTAGCCATGTTTTGCCCTGACCTGCATAGCCCCAAGCTAGCATGATCTTGTCAGCTCTCAGAAGCTAAGCAGGGTCGGCTCTGGCTAGTATTTGGATGGGAGACCTCCAAGGAATACCAGGATCATGAAGCGGAAGCAGGCAATGGCAAGTCACCTCTGATCATTTCTTGCCTTGAAAACCCTACAGGGTCGCCATAGGTCAGCTGTGAGTTGACGACAAAAAAAGCACCATGTTTTACAAGATTGCTGCACTGTACAGTGCTCAGAAGTGATTTTCACACAGCCCAGGACACTGCTTAGCCTTAGATCAAGCTGCTCTAACTTGTGCTGAGGAATCTCTCTGTGTGCTTCAGAGGGATCCCGTAACTCCCTAGCATTTCCATTTGAAAAGGGACTCTGATATTGTGTTTCTCCTCTGACTGAGACTCTTGAAAGCTGCTTCTGGTGACAGTAAACCATGATGGAGGAATATGGTATGATTTTGTACATGTCAGCTCCACCTGAGTACATTGGCTGATATGGAACAAGTTGAGAGCCAGTGTGGTGTAGTTACGAGCGGTGGACTCTAATCTGGAGAACTGGGTTAGTTTCCCCACTCCTACACATGAAGCCAGCTGGGAGAGCTTGGGCCAGTCACAGTTCTCTCAGGACTCTCTCAGCCCCACCTTCCTCAAAAGGTGTCTGTTGTGGGGAGTGGAAGGGAAGGTGATTGTAAGCCACTTTGAGACTCCTTAAAGGTAGAGAAAAGCAGGGTATAAAACCAACTCTTCTTCTTTTTCTCCTCAATGGCGGCAGAATTACAAGGGTTCCATCTTACCTTCTCATGGGTTCGAGACACTTGCTGTAGCATCTACATGGAGTGTGCATGCATAAAATCTTATGTATGCATGCTCGTTAATGTGCAATCCTTATGTTTCAAAATTTGGGAGGAGAATAACAGAGATATCGTGCATTATAGTGCACACAAATGGGTATGCACGCGTGTCACAGCTCTAGTACTTGTATAATTTTTGTTGAATAATTATTGAGATACAAACCACCAACAAATATCTGTTTATTGCTCCAGCTCTTCCATTGTAAATATGTATGCCTTGATTAAATCATTTTAATTAACCACAGCCAGTTTTATTTCAATGTGACGCCTTCACATTGTTTGCATAGGTACAGTGACATTCGGGTTGCCTGATAAGTGGTAAATAAAACTGTAGGTCAAACTGTACTTGTATGTCTTTCCAACTATTATCACTTCAGCTTTTGAATAACATTTATTCTGTAATTAATGGTTGTCAGCCTGTAATTTTCTTCTCCCCCAGTCATGACTTGGAACGCTTCACATTTTTCATTAATTTTCACAGTGTTTACAACATATACATGCAGTTATAGTGTACAGATTTTAAAACACACAGACAATTTGTATTTCGTTTGTATAGAAATACCTTCCTAACTGGCAAAGGGGGAAGCAGTGAGAAAACTCTTCCCTTCAATAATATGCCAGGTTGCTTTCTATCACTCTAGAATGAATTCTCTGTCTTGCTGTTTAGGACATTACTTTATTTGTTTAAAGTTATGACTTGGACACCTCCATTTAGACATGCTGCTGGGTGGTAGGATAGAAAGGTTTAATTCTTCCACCCATGCAAGATTTCACCAATAAAAACCAGGCCCTCCACACATGCTGTTATTTGTCTTGGGAGGGGATGCAATGATCCTTTTCCTGTCTTTCCCCCTTCTTATTTAATAAAGTTGTGCATATGTGTGTGAGTTAATATCTGTCCCTGAAACCATGCGGGATTTGTGGTGCACTTAGTGTATATATTACAACACAACACTCTGTCCCCCTCCCCCATATTTGAGCGTGTTGGTTTAGTCTTAAGGGGTGGAGTCCCTGCTTGTGAGTTCTGTTTGTTAGCTCTTTTATCCTGAAACTAGTTGCACCCATCCTTGTTATCTGCTTGCTAATAAATAGATGTTGTATTGGACACAACCATCTTTGCTAGGGTTGCCAGGTCCCATCCCCCCCTAGCCACTGGTGGGGTAGGGGGGTAGGGTTGCCAGATCCAGGCTTGGAAACTCCTGGAGATTTAGGGATGAAGCCTGGGGAGGACAGGGACCTCAGTGGGGTACCATGTCATAGAGTCCACCCTTCAAACATCCATTTTCTCCCGGGGAACTGATCTGTTTAGTTTGCAGGTGAGGTGTGATTCCGGGGGATCCCCTGATCCCACCTGGAGGCAAGCACCCCTAATCTCTGCTGTGTGAAGCCAGGAGCTGAAACCTGAGTGAGTACTCTTTTCCTGATTAGCAAGCAAAAGGGAACCTCACAGGGTTGAAAGGATTAAGACCATTTCATGAAGGATTAGTTCATCAATGGCAATTATGAACAACGACAAAATAGAGCCACCCTGTTCAGAAGTGGTAACTTCTGGATACTAGTGCTGGAGGTAGTGGGGATGAGAACAACAGAGGGAGGTTTCCACTCTCCATTTCCTGCTTGTAGATCTTCTGGGGGCATGTGGTTAAACCCTGCGTGAACCAAGATGGGAGACCAGGTGGACCAATGTTCCGACACATTATGGCTGTGATTATGTTCTAAGACTGCTGTAAAGCCTATAGCAAAATATCCTATGTGAAGAAATTTAAACTTTCAAAGTGCTATGTAAACATTAGGTATGGACTTCCGTTTACTGTCACACAGCTTCAACACCACTAGGCTTGCTAACTCCAGGTTGGGAAGCTCATGGAAATTTTGGGGTGGAGCCTGGGAATAGTGGAGTTTGGGGAGGGGGGCATCAGTGGGATATAATGCCACAAAGTCCATCCCCCAAAGCAACCATTTTCTTCAGGGGAACTGATCTCTAACATGTTTTAATTTTTGGAGATCTCTGGGCCCTACCTGGAGGTTGGCAACCCTAATAGGTTGGCGACCCCTGGTAGGAATTGGGAGGGGGGCCTGATGCACCAGTGGTGTGCTGACATCACATTTGGTTAAAAACTGGAAGGGACATCTTTAGATACTTAGATAGGTTTTACATAAACTCTTATGGTTTTAAAATATTGTCGAAGGCTTTCATGGTCAGAGTTCATTGGTTCTTGTAGGTTATCCGGGCTGTGTGACCGTGGTCTTGGTATTTTCTTTCCTGACGTTTCGCCCGCATCTGTGGCAGGCATCTTCAGAGGAGTAACACTGAAGGACAGTGTCTCTCAGTGTCAAGTGTGTAGGAAGAGTAATATATAGTCAGAAGGGGGTTGGGTTTGAGCTGAGTCATTGTCCTTCAAAGTATTAAAGGTAATGTGCAAATCATTGTCCTGTAAGAATCAAGATAATATGCTAATGAGGGTGTGGTATGTTAATGTGGAACCATTGTATCCTGAAGTGATCTGTTAACATGTGGAATCCAAGGCTAATCCGCATGGCTATTGTGGACTATAGTCTTTTTTAGTCTGGAGGTTTTCTTATGGTTTTATCTTAGAGTTTTTGTAAAATGCTAGAGCGTCACTACATCACTTCTGGTTCTTACCAGAAATGACGCCTTCCCAGCCCCCAGACATTGGTGGGCAACAAGCCTGGATGCCTGGCATCCCTACAGGGTGACCAGGTCTCCGTCTATAGCTCCAGGCACCCAGCCCCCTGGTGCTGCTTGGTGCAGCAGAAGGAGAAAATGGGGGTAAAACGTGATGACGTGGCAGCACGAATCAATACTACTTGCGTAGCTGGAAGGGACACCACACATTGCAGTGACACTCTGGCATCCCCCCCCAACTCCATTTTAAAGCCATACAGTTTGTAATGATTGCTAGAGTGTCATGGCAATGTGTTCCATCGCTTCCAGTTATGTGTCTGTACTGATGAACAACTGTGGGGAATTTTACACACATACAACATACACATTGTATAAACATAATATATTTATGATTGGGACCCTGCTTTTTGCAGCATTCCTGATCATGTGTTCATACACTTGTATGGTCAAATACAATGTGCATTAACTTGTCCTAGGGCTACCTGCAGATGTTGGGTGGTACGTGTGGTTGCCCAGAGAGCCAGCGTGGTGTAGTGGTTAAGAGCAGTGCTTTGGAGCGGTGGAGTCTGATCTGGAGAACCGGGTTTGATTCCTCACTCCTCCACATGAGCAGCAGAGGCTAATCTGGTGAACTGGATTAGTTTCCCCACTCCTACACACGAAACCAGCTGGGTGACCTTGGGCTAGTCACGCTCTCTCAGCCTCACCTACCTCACAGGGTGTCTGTTGTGTGGAGGGGAAGGGAAGGTGATTGTAAGCCGGTTTGATTCTGCTTTAAGTGGTAGAGAAAGTCGGCATATAAAAACCAACTCTTCTTTTTCTGCCCAAGGGTGGGACCAGTGGGTACAGGGCTGTCGTGTAGAGTTGTACATGCTTAAACTGTACGGGGATCATGTGAGAGAGTTAGTACTTGTCTAATGGCATTTGGTTTCAGGGAGATAATGGAAACCGATAGACATCTGAAAACACATTCTTTGCCTCGAAATCAATGCCGTAGAATGCAGTAAATGTGTGTTCAATCCACTTCTTTGGAATATGTCTGATTTCACCCTAAGAAACCTGGAGGTGTAATGCTGACATGGCAGGACATGTAATGTGAGGTGGTGTGCCCTGAATAAGCTATTTGCGCTTTTTCAGGCATTAAAAAAAAAAAAAATCTGATGAAAATGAGTGTAATTTGTAAGACATATGTCCAAAGTTTACTGGTGAGAGAAAACAAATGCCAGTTTTATTAATGTTCTTTGTGAATGCAAAAAGGTTCCTACTACCTGACTATAAATTTATTAGCATCAGAAGTATAACCTCATGCTTCTTTGTTAACTAATAAGCTACACAAATTAAATTAAGTGGGGTTGTCCCCTTCTTTTTCATTATAAAGAAAAGCCTGGGAGGTTCAAGGAAGTGTGTGCTCTTATGAGAGTGTGTTGGAATGGCAGGAATAATTTTATACAGCAGCCAGATAGACAAATTTGTGCTGATTCTCTCTGTTTAAACAGAGAGAGAGAGAGGAAGAGAGAGAGAGAGAGAAATAAATAAAAGAAAGGACCTGGCCTGGAGACTAGAGTAAATCACAAAAGTGATCTCAAGTGAACAGAGATAGATTTCTGGAATACGGTGTGCAATGAAACCACTGACCTCTCTTACGAGGGTTCATGTCTTTCTCTACAGAAACAGATGGGTAATAGCATAATGCCGAAATCATGCGCTACATAATATGGACCCCGTGATTGCAGACCTGATTGCTTGCCATATGGTAACTGAAGGGTTGAAAAAGAAAATGGGATGATATGCAAACCTTTTAAAAAGCAACATTTTTATGGAATGGCCATTACATTAAAACCCAAACTCGGCAAATGGAAGGGGGAAAGAAACTGCAGTGAATAATGATGAAATAACAAAGCAATAAAGGGGAGGAGAAGGAGCTGAACCGTACGGATTTCCCCCTCGTTTTCAATATGCAAAAGACTGCTGCCCTTAAAGTTGTTGGTGGGTTTGTTTTATTTTGCCTCTCTGTGCAGTGTGATGGGTGTTTGGTGTAAGTTGATGAGACATTATTGCCTGCAGGGCAGAGGACAAGGGAGAAGTGCAGAATTCAGGATGGGCAGGGTAGGAAATAAAAATAAAAATGGGACACACTCAGTGGATCACCTTTCCTTGTTCTAACCATTCTGGGCTTTACTCTAATGCCTCACAGATAAAAAAGGGATGCTTATCTTATTAATGATTTCCACCCTAACATCCCACTTTCCTCCTTTGTTGGGACCCAAAGTGGCTTATCAAATTTTCTGCCCATCTCCATTTTATCCCCACAACAACAGCCTTGTGAGGTAGGTTAAACTGAGCAATTGTGACAGGCCCAAAGTCACCCAGTGAGCTTCCATTGCAGAGCAGGGATTTGAACCTGCTTATTCCCGGTCCTAATCTGACGCTCTATCCACTCGGCCGCATCAGGTCTTATACATGTGTAGCAGAATTCTCCCCTTCTCCGCACAGCAAAGATAATTGCTTATGACGAAGGAAACAACAATGTTCAATTCATTTGACTCTTACTTCCCCTGTGTGTAGGGTTGTCAGGTCCCTCTTTGCCACCGGCAGGAGGTTTTTGGGATGGAGCCAGAGGAGGGTGGGGTTTGGGGAGGGGAGGGGCTTCAATGCCATAGAGTATAATTTCCAAAGTGGCCATTTTCTCCAGGGGAACTGATCTCTTTCGGCTGGAGATCAGTTGAAATAGCAGGAGATCTCTTGCTACTCCCTAATAATCCACATTAGAGATCCGTGCTTGAACCCTGATGGTCATTTTTTATCTGCTGCCTATTATGGCTATGTTATTTATAACCCTACATTGGGCTGATGAAGCAAAATAAGCAAAACGTGCCAATTTGATCTAGATAACACGTACCAGAAGATTCACATCATCATCCCTGGACTCTTTAATTATGACAGAACACGGCTGCGTCTTCTAATGGATTTGTCCACTTGCATTTGCTACTATTATGGACTTTTGCATTGGTTGCCAATTTAGCTTTGTGAATTCTCCAGGTTTGATGTCATCTTTGTTTTGTACTCTTGTTTGCATATTCGTCTTGTAGGTGTTTTGTATGTTTGCACTTTCACTTGTTCAACACTTTTTGCAAATATATTGCTCTTTGTAGTTATTATTGGTCTTTGGTACTGTTTTTTCCCTAATACTACCTGGAGGTTGGCAGCCCTACTTGTGTGTATGTAAAGTGCCATCAAGTTGCAGCTGACTTATGGCAACCCTGTAGGGCTTTCAAGGCAAGAGACATTCAGAGGTGGTTTGCCATTGCCTTTCTCTGCATAGAGACCCTACTATTCATGGTGGTCTCCCATCCAAATACTAACCAGGGCTGACCCTGCTTAGCTTCTGAGATCTGATACAATCACACTAGCCTGGGCCATTCAGGTCAGGGCTACCTCCCCTAGTAAGTATAAATAAAGTGATGTGATCATATTGTGGGTTCCTCCTCAGCAGCAGCCAGTGAGGGCTGGGGAGTAACATGATGATGTCACATCCTTTGTTTCAATTATAACTTCATAGACTGGATCCAGCCAGCTTTTTTTCTTAGTCTTGCCGACTTCCCCTCGATATTTTAGCCCCCATCACTAGGGTTTCCAGCTCCAGGTTGAGAAATCCCTGGAGATTTTTGGGGCAGAGCCTGAAGAGTGTGGGGTTTGGGGAAGGGAGGGACTTCAATGCCATAGAGTCCAATTGCCAAAGCAGCCATTTTCTCCAGGTGAATTGATCTCTATCAGCTGGACATCAGTTGTAAGAGCAGGAGATCTCCAGCTACTTAGCTGGAGGTTGGCAACCCTACCCATCACACATGATTGAAAAGTAATTGTCCTAATTGAAATCCCAAGAATGCCAGTTCTGGTGTGCATGTGTACACACTAACGTTTCAAACAGGCATATCTGGGGTATTCCTTTTAGGGAAGACAGAAATGGGCAAGCTGTAGGGATGGGTCCAACCAGCTTAAAAGGAGGGGTCCTCTTTCACCACCAAAAAAAGGCAGTGCTGTGGATCACAGGGCTTGCATGGAGAAAAACCACCTATAATGGGGCTGCACTAAGGAGAGGAACTATGCAAGTTTGAATGGCAAAGCTGGCTGAAGTGTCCTATAAGCACCACAGTTATGAGCATTCCTTATTCTTATATTCCTGTGATCTTGTGACTTTTCATATGACATCAGGCTCTTGTAATCTCACAGAATCCCTTTTTGGAGATTCAGTTGATACTTCAGTATAATACTGATGCTGGATAACTTCTTTTCCAGCCTTAAGACCAGTGATGGATGAACTTTTTTTGTAAGCATTCCTGTCAAAGGCTCAACAATGCTCAGTGGGCATTTGAATATTCAGTGAGGCTCTTGCAAAAAGCGTGTGCGCCCTCACTAGGGTTGCCAGGTCCCCCCTTGCCATTAGTGGGAGCTTTGGTGTGATTTTCGAGGGTGCAATGATTTTGAGCATGCAATGATTTCCTTTATGGGGTGAACCTGGAAGTGCCGGGGATAGCATGTCCCTCATAAAAACACTATGGTTTCCTCGGAAGGGACATTATTGTGCCATGCTGTGCTGCACAAGTGTGGGGGTTGTCCCCCCGCCCCTTAGCTGGCCTGTTTCCCCCGCCAGCCAGCTGAGGGGTGGCAGGCAGACCTGTTAATTGGAGGGCAATTGCCCACCATTAATAGGCACCTGGCCACCCTAGCCCTCACACAGGAGCCCACCCTCCATCTCTCTGTGAGTTCCCAGCCTTCTTTGCCAGTTCTCCCCTCTCCCCAAGCCGTAAATCCTTCCTTTCCAAAGACGGGGGGAGCCACCTACCATTGGGAATTTCTGTCAGAGGGGCTGTGCCTCAACTGGAGCCAGTCTTTCCTATCAAATGTTCTTCTCAATCTTCCCTAGGATGACTTCCTGCCATAGTGGATGGGAGCTGTTGTTTTTATGGTCCTCCAAATTGAAACCAAAGGCTGAGAATATTACAGTTTCCATTAGCTCCAGGAATCCAGTAAGTTCTGGCAACAATGGCTGTTGTCTGGTTGCTTACATGATGGTAAATGCCAGCAACTGGATGCAAAATCATTTCAAATACTGTCCGTTTTACATTGTGAACCCTCAATGTGAACATATGTGGTGCTCAGCTTGAGAGAAAACAAGCACTGCCAGCTGACTAAATTCCATTTTCAAACAATGTTGTTGCATCCATATCTGTGATTTGTACCCTTAACTCTGTAATGAAATTCATAATGCAGTTCAAGTTGAATGTTACAGCTGCTGCTGCCCAGTAGCTAACCTTCAAGGATTCCTCTGCCCCCATCAGCTTTGGAACTGCCTGTTCTCTTCTGTGGATGTGTCCATTGACCCCTTAAGGAGGTGGTGGATGCATCTTCGTCTGCCACAGGCACAGACAGTTTTAAAAGAGGATTAGACACATTAATGGAGGATAGGTAGGGTTAGACTCAATGACATAGTTTAATTGCCAAAGCAGCCATTTTCTCCAGGTGAACTGATCTCTACTGGATGGAGATCAGTTGTAATAGCAGGAGATCTCTGGCTATTACTGGTAGGTTGGCAACTTGGCTTGCCAGGTCCCTCTTTGCTATGGGCAGGAGATTTTGGGGGCGGAGCCTGAGGAGGGCAGGGTTTGGGAGGGGAGGGACTTCAATGCCATAGAGTCCAATGGGCAAAGCGGCCTTTTTCTCCAGGGGAACTGGTCTCTATCGGCTGGAGATCAGTTGTAATAGCAAGAGATCTCCAGCTAGTACCTGGAAGTTGGCAACCCAATTGGCAACCCTAAGGATAGGTCTATCAGTGTCTACTAGCCTTGGTGACTAAACCTCCACATTCAGAGGCAGTCAAGCTCTGAATCCCAGTGCCAGGAGGCAACATCAGGGAAGGCCTCAGCCACTATGCCCTGTTGTTGGCCACTGTGTAAGATAGAATACTGACTAGATGGACCACTGGTCTGATCCAGCAGGGCTCTTCTTATGTTCTTATGCCCCCGGCCAGAATCAGGCCAAGCCCAGGCCTGAAGTATGGGGGGGGGGGGGCAAGGTACTCAGCTCAGGTCTAACTAAGGTTGCCAGCTCCAGGTTGGGAAATAGCTGGAGGTTTTTGGGACGGAGCCTGAGGAGGGCAGGGTTTGGCAGGGGAGGGACTTCAATGCCATAGAGTCCAATTGCCAAAGTGGCCATTTTCTCCAGGTGAACGGATCTTCATTGGCTGGAGATCAGTTGTAATAGCAGATCTCCAGCTCATACCTGGAGGCTGGTATACCTAGGTCTAACTCAGCTGTTGCAATTACCTCCCCCAATAAGTGGCAAGCTATATCATGTACGACATTATGAATGTGATAGCAGAGTAGATTTCCTCATGCTTCCTGTGTGTGTGTGTGTTAAGTGCCATCAAGTCGCTTCCGACTCATGGCGACCCTATGAATGAAAGTCCTCCAAAATGTCCTATCTTTGACAGCCTTGCTCAGATCTTGCAAATTGAAGGCTGTGGCTTCCTTTATTGAGTCAATCCATCTCTTGTTGGGTCTTCCTCTTTTCCTGCTGCCCTCAGCTTTTCCTAGCATGACTGTCTTTTCCAGGGACTCTTGTCGTCTCATGATGTGACCAAAATATGATAGCCTCAGTTTAGTCATTTTAGCTTCTAGGGTCAGTTCAGGCTTGATTTCATCTATAACCCACTGATTTGTTTTTTTGGCAGTCCATGGAATCCATAATACTCTCCTCCAATACCACATTTCATGCTTTCTATCCCTCCACATCTTTGCTGTCTTTCTTGCGGAAGATGGGCTTAGATGCTTGAGAACATGAACACCTCTTTGGGGGAGATGTAGAAGATCTGTTTTGCATGGGAGGAAGGTGCAGATGAACTGCAAGTCCTTTTTACTCCCTGTTCTCTTTGAGTCACTGTATGATCCAATTGTGCGATATGAGAATAGCTGAAATAAGTTTTGAGTGGCTTTTAAGAGCCCATTCTGACCTACTTAAGACACAACCAAAGCCTGCATAATGTATTTAGGTCAAGTATTGTGTCTGAGCTTCTCATAGCTGTTGTCATAGCTTGGTTTTCTGTAGGGAGAAACTACATGTATATGACTGATATAAACACCCTTTGAATTAGAGGATGTTGTTTTCATCTGAATTTTAAAACACACAGTCACCTTCAGTCATTCACAACAACATAGGGAATAGGAAACATAAGTACTATGTACTTCCTGTTTGCCCGCATCATTTAAAAAACATAAACAAGAGGAGCCCAACTAAATCAGACCAATGGCCTATCTAGTCCAGCATCCTGTTCCGCATAGTGGACTACCGGTATATAAAGACATTCTTTCTTCTTTCGGTAGAGCCATAGCCAGCATGGTGTCAATGGATTAGGGTTGCCAGGTCTCTCTTTGCCACCGGCGGGAGGTTTTTGGGGTGGAGCCTGAGGAGGGCAGGGTTTGGGGAGGGGAGGGACTTCAATGCCATAGAGCCCAATTGCCAAAGCGGCCATTTTATCCAGGTGAACTGATCTCTGTCGGCTGGAGATCAGTTGTAATGGCAGGAGATTGCCTGCTAGAACCTGGAGGTTGGCAAACCTACAATGGCTCCAACTGTTACTCACCACAATTCTTCCTGGCACAGGTGGCCGTTTTAAAAGCACTATCATCCTTATTATGAAGTCATCCTGAAATGAATATCACCCCTTTGCTAGTTTGGCTTTGAGGATGGCATGAGGCTTAAAGGGATAAGGTATTCCTTTAAATAGTATTTGTAAAAGCTTCTGAACTAAAAAAAAAAAAACCTCATTCACGTTACATGTTTCTGACACCACAGGTTAAAGACAATAAAATATACACATAAATACTTGTACTTGGTGAGAGGGATACAGAAGTTTCTATCAGTTATGAGGCAATTTCTTTTTCTTGTCCATCCCCCCCCCCCGTACCTTTTCAAGTGCCAGCACCTGAAAAGGTGTCAGCCCTTGGCCCACAGAACCAGAAATCACCACAAAGTCATATAGAGTCCAAACAGATGGCTTTTACTGATCAAATAGGCATACAGTGCAAACGAATAAAATGACAGCTATGAGAGGCTCACTAGCTGGGAGATATTATAAGGCAGGAAAGGCGGGAGATTACACGCATGAATACAGTTTCCCAGGAGCTGAGTTCCCAGGCCTAGGTATGCGACCTTGGGGGGCAGACAATACAGCACAGAGACAGAGGCAATAACGAAACCGAGATAGCAGCCTGACATTCTGCTCCCCTCAAGGCCCCCTCCCAGTTCGCAAGGGGGCTGGCCTGTCCGGGTAAGCAATGTGAAAGGCGTCGACGAGGTCGGGGGCGGAGACATCCCGTGCGCGCACCCATTCGTCATAGGCAGGGGGGAAATGTTTCCAACGAACTAGATATTGCAGATTGCCATGGTGAATACGGGAGTCAAGGATCTTGGAGACTTCGAAGTGTTCTTCCCCCCCCACCATGATGGGTTGCGCAGGCAGTGGGTCCGGATGCCACCGTGGAGAAGCAACATGGGGTTTGAGGAGGCTTATGTGGAAAACAGGATGCACACGCCTCAAGGATTTGGGGAGAGCCAGTTCCACTGTGACAGGGTTTATGACCCGAGTAATGGGGAAAGGGCCAATGAATTTGGCGCTGAGCTTATGGCACGGTTGGGTGGAACGGAGATTTTTGGTGGAAAGGTAAACCAAAGCACCCACTTGCAGATCACCCCCGGGGGAGCGATGTTTGTCAGCTTGCGCTTTGTATTTACGTTTGGCCCGGTCGAGGTTGCTAACGAGCCAGGGCCAAGTGGTACGGAGGGCGTGTGCCCAGGAGGCAATGTCGGGGTTCCCCTCCCCCTCTACATCATCTGTAGGAGCGATGGGACTGAAATCTTGTCCATACACAGCAAAAAACGGGCTAAAACCTGTGGATTGATGCATGGCATTATTGTAGGCATATTCTGCTAAAGGTAACAGTTCCACCCAGTTATCCTGGTGGTAGTTAACATAACAACGCAAATAACATTCAAGTACAGCATTGACACGTTCAGTTTGACCATCAGTTTGAGGATGGTATGCACTAGACAATCCCTGTTCCACCCCCACCAACTTGAGGAAAGCTTTCCAAAACTTAGAAACGAAACCACTTCCGCGGTCACAAATTATTTTACGCGGAAACGAATGTAAACGAAAGATATGCGTCACGAAGAGGCGGGCCAGTTTCTGAGCAGAGGGGATCCCTGCGCATGGAATCAAATGTATTTGCTTAGAAAACAAATCAGTAACAACCCACAACACAGTTTTACCCCCACTGAGAGGGAGATCAGTCATGAAGTCCATAGCAATCACTTCCCAAGGTCTGCTGGGCGTTTCAAGAGGTTGTAGCAGTCCCGGGGGTTTGCCCTGCGATCGTTTCGCAGCGGCACAAACGGGACAGCTGCGGATGAAGGAGTCAATGTCGGAACGCATTCCCCCCCACCAGAACTGTCTGCGCAATAAGTGAAGGGTCTTCAGAAACCCAAAGTGCCCAGCTGTTTTGGCTCCATGAGCTAAATGTAAAACGTCCTTCCGGAGAGTTTTGGGTACATACAATTTTGAGTCTTTGTACCAGGACCCCCCTTGTTCCAAAACACCAGGAGGTAGGGTATGAGCGGAACGTTCTAAAAGGCACTGGTCCCGAAGGACAGTTAAAAAGGATTCGGAGATGGGGATTTTGGAGGGAGCCCCCCCGTCGGTCATGGAGATCTGAGAAACAGTTATAGGGCTAGTGCTTACGTGCGGCGGCGCGCAGACTGCAGGCGGCTGAGCGGTCGGAGGGGTAGGAGGGGCGGGAACTCCGGTCTGTTGCGGTGGCGGCTGGGCAGCCGGTTGGGCTGGCGGAGCTTGCGAGTTAGGGAAGGTGTGCTGATGCTGGGATCGGGTTTGCACAGCCAGCATAGGTAGGGCCCCACGTTGCATAGGGGTGAACAGAGAGTTGGTGGGTCTTTCGAGTTTTACCGGATATTGTGGTAAACGGGAGAGGGCATCCGCGAGAACGTTCTGCTTCCCAGGGACGTGCTTCAGGGTGAAACGGAACTGAGCAAAGAACTCCGCCCACCGTTGTTGTTTCGCCGATAGCTTATGGGACCCCGTGAGGGCAGCTAGATTTTTGTGATCGGTCCAAACTTCAAAGGGTACTTTAGACCCTTCCAAGAATTGCCGCCATAAAGTCAGTGCATGATGAACTGCAGAGGCCTCTTTCTCCCAGATGGGCCAGTTTAATTGAGCGTGCGCAAATTTTTTTGAAAAGTAAGCGCAAGGGTGAAGAAGACCGTCCGGTCCTTGCCGGAGGAGAGCCCCTCCCATGGCTACATCGGAAGCATCGACTTGCACAATGAACATTTGATTTGGGTCTGGGTGCCGTAGCACCGGCTCCGAAGTGAAGAGGCGTTTGAGGGCCAGAAAGGCGGCGTGGCATTGCTCATCTGTTTGGACTCTATATGACTTTGTGGTGATTTCTGGTTCTGTGGGCCAAGGGCTGACATTATGACAGCTATGAGAGGCTCACTAGCTGGGAGATATTATAAGGCAGGAAAGGCGGGAGATTACACGCATGAATACAGTTTCCCAGGAGCTGAGTTCCCAGGCCTAGGTATGCGACCTTGGGGGGCAGACAATACAGCACAGAGACAGAGGCAATAACGAAACCGAGATAGCAGCCTGACAAAAGGTATAGGGGGTGGAAAAGATTGCCTGGTCCTGCAACATTGTGGGCCCGATCAGGATAGGGCACTCAGCATTTTTAAATGACCAAACTCTTCTGTAAAATGGTGTCAGTGGCCACAGGTTGGATCCACAGCTGGCATAACATTTAGTTTTGCTCTAAGAATGTAAGCTATGAACAAAGAAGTCTCTGGTTCAAATCTCACCTCATCCATTAATTTCCCAGGTTGTCCTATGCGAGCTGTTGTCTCTTCGACTCAGCACACCACTCCACTTCTCAACTAATTATTGAAATGATACATGAAATGCTCTGAGCATTTAGGAAAAGCACCATATAATTGATTAATAATATTCTGATTAAAGTGCAAGGAACAAGAAAATGTGGAAGCAATATGCCACAGATTGACTCTCTGGCTCGGTTCAGAATTCTTCAAGTAAACTAAGGCTGTTTCCACATGGATGTTTTGCTCTGCATGGATTCCTTAATGGGGTGCTATTTTCGGGAGCATCAATATGTTGTTGTCCTGGTTTGGCACAATCTTTATGGAAAAAATTGGCATCAAAGCACCTTTGGATGTTATGTGGAATGGAACATGCGTTTTTAAAAGGTTCTGCCTAGATTGGTGCCATTTTCTTTGCCTCAGCCTTCTTGGCTGTTCCTTCCTCTCACATACTGAAGGGCATATTTTTTAAAAACCAGGAGTTGGAATTTTTCTACAGGATCGCAGTGATTGAATTATCTATCATCCCAATCTACTAGTTCCCAACTGTAAGGTTTTTTTAAAAGTCTCTAGCCTTTTTCATTGCACAGTTATAAGGAGAAATGTGGAGACAATAGATTATCATAACATCACAATGCTATAACAATATACCATTTCCTGTTTTTTTTTTAAGTTCTCTAGTGGAGAGGGGGATGGTGGCTGCAGGTGGCTGAGTGAATAAAATTGTAAGGAAAACTGCTGTGTGGATGCTGTGTGGAGTTGTCTTTGTTGCCCCAGAAGATCAGACCAGAACCAACAGGGTGAAATTAAATTAAAAGAGTTTTCAGCTAAATATTAGGAAGAACCTCTTGAAAGAACAGTTCCTTAGTGGAACAGGATTTCTTGAACGTGGTGGGCTCTCCTTCTTTGGAGGTTGTTAAGCAGAGGTTAGATGGCTATCTATCAGCAGTGCTGATTCTGTGAATTTAGGCAGATTGTGAGAGGGTGGGCAAGAAGGGATGAGCCAGTGCTTGGCTCTTGAGGCCCTTTCTTATATGCCCAGGGTAATGCTGATCGCCACTTTGGGGTTAGGAAGGAATTTGACTCCAGTGCAGACTGGCTCAGGAATCCTGGAGGGTTTTTTTTCTCTTTCCTCTGGGCATAGAGCAAGGGTCCCTGGGGGAGTGAGTTTTGAATTTCCTGCATTGCACAGGTGGTTGGACTAGATGACCCCTGAAGTCCCTTCCAGCTCTATGTTTCTATGTTTTCATTGCCACTGCAAAAACCTCTGAGACTGTATCAATGAGAGCTATACAGAAACTCATCTCTGTGTGAAAGCATTCAAACTAAGGTTAACATGATTGTCTACTTCATCAACTAGGATGAGTTACAGTATGTCAAACCAGGATCTGAAACCATTGTTTGAAACTGGTTTTGCATTATGTGCATACACTGACATCCTAGCTTAACAATGAAATGCAGACAGGATTACCCAGCCAGGTCTTTGCAGGGTAGGAAGAGGAATGAACATGATGAAACCAGCATTGACTGAGGCCAACCAAGATTTGAATTATCATTTGTAAGGCAAATCCTTTTCCCACAAACTATAGCTAAAATTAGCCTTGGTATTGCACTATGTCTGAACTCAGCTTCTTTTGTTCCTTTTAATCACAACAGGGAAGAAACAATATACATTATACAACATAGCCATAGAATTGGACTATCCCAGGTATGTGATGTGCCTTGTCAGGTTAGTGAGTGGAGCAAACTGGGCTTAGAGCCTCCATCTGTAGACCTGGGTCCCACTATGAGCCACCTTAGTCCATAAGTGGCCCCGCCCCCACAAATATTGGTACATAAGGCCTAATGAGGGTCAGGCTAGGGATATGGAAGGGGATGCTTATTAGAATCATTGGGTTGGAAAGGGCCATACAGCCCATCTAGGGTTGCCTGGTCCCTCTTCGCCACCAGTGGGAGGTTTTTGGGGCGGAGCCTGAGGAGGGCAGGGATTGGGGAGGGGAGGGGACTTCAATGCCATAGAGCCCAATTGCCAAAGCGGCCATTTTCTCCAGGTGAACCCTATCAATGGACGATCAGCCTAGACCATCCCTGACAAGTGTTTGTCCAGCTGCTGCTTGAAGAGTGCCAGTGAGAGGGAGATCACCTCCCTAGGCAGCCAATTCCACTATAGAACTACTCTCGCTGTAAAAAAAGAAAGTTCCTAATATCCGGATGGTACCTTTCTGCCTATAATTTAAACACGTTATTGCGAGTCCTATCCTCTGCAGCCAGCAGGAACATTTCTCTTCCCTCCTCTAAGTAATAGCCCTTCAAATACTTAAAGAGAGTAATCATGTCCCCTCTCAACCTTCTCTTCTCCAGATTGAACATTCCCAAGTCCCTCAGACTTTCCTCATAGGACTTGGTCTCCAGGCCCCTGATTATCCTCGTCACTCTTCTCTGCATCTGCTCCATTCTGTCTACATCCTTTTTGAAGTGAGGCCTCCAGAACTGGTGCTGGAATTGAGAAATCAGAACCAGTAGAAGAAAGAGAAAACACTTCTCTGTTTTCCAGACAAAGCCAGGAGGCCAGGGGAGTGCTGCCAATGTCTAGGTGAGGCTTGGAGTTCTCCCAGACTACAGAGATCAGTTCCCATGGAGGAAATGGCAGCTTTGGAGGGTAGACTCTGTGGCATCACATAACAGCTGAGCTCCCTTCCCTCTCAAAACTCCGCCCTCCCCAAGCACCTTCCCAAATCTCCAGGAATTTCTCAAGCTGGAGTTAGCAACATTACATAGGGCTGCCAACCTCCAGGTAGTAGCTGGAGATTTCCGGCTATTACAACTGATCTCCAGCCAATAGAAATCGGTTCACCTGGAGAAAATGGCTGCTTTGGAAACTGGACTCTAACACATTGAAGTCCCTCCCCAAACCCTGCCCTCCTCAGCCTTCACCCCAAAAACCTTCCGCTGGGGGCAAAGAGGGACCTGGCAACCCTACCTAGCCAGAATCCAGGCATTTATATCAGGCCTGGCCAGTCCAGAACCATCACACTACCTGCCAATTCCAGGGACTGATACTACATATCCTAGCTACTGTGTTTCTGAAGAGGGGGCTGAGGCCAAAGCGTCCAATGGTCTCGGTAGCTCACTAGGCTAAGTTCCAGCCTCTGATCATAAAGTTCTTGGGCGAAGTCCCAGAGTCCCCAACATTGCCCAACGGAAAATATGCAATCCTGAGCCTTCTTATTATAGCATCCATTATAGAAGAATTGCTCACTGTATTGAAGGAGCACCGAGGCACTGTCTTCAAAAGTACACAGATTAATTCCTTTTTATTGCCGCAGTGGAGCTGGCAAGGGGGAGTTGAAAATCGAATGCATTCAAATGCATTTTTAAAAAGCTGTGATAAAAAAGCTAAGAGAATTACATGAAAGAGGCAGGCAAAACTTCAAAAGTACATCAGATAGGAGTGGAATAAATAGCTTTTAGCATTTGCTTACAGTAAAGCTCGCTAATGTAGCAAGCTGAGTTGTAGGTGTGCGTCTGAGCTACAGAAGAATGTGGTTCTTAAGCGGAGCATGTGAATTAGCACGAGTAAATGTCACTAGCATTTTTCCTATGTATCAGTTGTGCTTACTTACATATTTATTTAACATGTATATCTTACCTTGCTCAGAAGGCCTCAAAGTAATAGCAGCCACTATACACAGATAGAGATATCCATGCATTCCTGTCTCTAAAGGGTGCTACTTGGGAAAAACTGTGAGTTTTTATGGGTCCTTGGACTACAAGTGTCCGTGGGCTCCTCCACTGCAGCTTCCCCCCTTCATCCCATTATGGCTGCCAACTATGTCTGTGCTAGAAATAATGTGATTTTTCTCACACTCCTTTTGGCCCCATCTGTGCCGGTGAGTCAAGGAGAGTCTCGAACGAAATAAGAGAAAACTTATATAAAATGTTTTATAGATGGTACATAACTCCAGCATTATTAAGTAAAATGAAAAAAGATGATAAAGCTTTTTGCTGGATATGTGGTACTGATATAGTACTGATTTATGCATATCTGGTGGTATTGTAAAAAAATTAGGAGATTTTGGCAATTAGTTTTGAATGAGACTAACAACTTGATTAAAGTAAAAATTAAGAGAGATCCCGCCTTTTGCCTATTGGGCATTCCAAAAAAAGAACTGGATAAAGCTGACAGAGTCATATGTCAATATAGTTTTGCAGCTGCAAGGACTACAATTGCTAAAAAATGGAAGCAAATAAATAAACCTTCAATTAAAGAATGGAGAGAGAAACTATGGATGTATATGCGGATGGCCAAAATTACAGCATCTTTACATGGTAAAGATATGGAGGAATTTAAAATTATATGGTCAAAGGCCACTGCATATTGGGATAAATCGGCAAAAACGGATTTTAAAAATTTAGTTAACGAATTATAGTATAAAGTGATTTTAACTAATGTATAACAATGTGATTTTTTAATTTTTGTCATGACACCTCATCGGAAGTCCATTGGTGATGGGCACAGTGGTGGGGGGAGGGTTTTTGATCTAGGGCGTAAAATACAGTTTTATATGAATAACAATGTATAACAGAATCTTACGCTCTATATATGTATATGTATTTTTTTTCCTTTTTATGTGTATACTTTTTTTTGATTTATTATAAAAATGCAATAAAAAATTTATTAAAAAAAAAAAAAAGGAGAGTCACTGCAGTGTTTCCAGGGCCTCTAAACCGATTGGGATGGGTTCCTGGAGAAAGCAACAGATCACTGTTCTATTGCACTCTGTGTCTTCCACTACCTCCAACCACTTCTCCTGGTGGGAACCAGAAGATCAATCCACAGTCTTCCATAAAGAGTTGACTCTCTATCATGCTGTGGGCCTCAGCAGGTTCTTGACCATGCTGACGACTTGACAGGTACCAGTATACACATGAATCAGACCCTCACAGTGCATTCTTGCGGGGGGGACGCCTTTGGAGGTGGTATGACCCCTATTCCGGACTCTGTGCCGCTAGCACCATGCAAACTGGCATGGATGCTGGCATGGGGACACTTATGCTGCCCCTCTGGACTGCGGTGGCAGTGTGGCCCTCGGACGCCTTCCAGCTGGCATTCTCCTGGCACAAGTCCCTGCACTGGCCTCTCCGGAGGCATTCCTGGGGCACCCCGGGGGACGGAGCTGCCATTAGGCAGCTTCCTAACCCCTTTTGTGCTGGGAACACCCCCTAACGCAACAGCATTGCTGCAACACCATTTTAGGTGGTGCAGCATTGCTGTTTGATTTGGGGCCTTTTTCCCGTTTTCCCCTCCCCGTTTTCTCCTCCCTTTTCCCCCACCGCTGCTGCTGTGAAACTTCATTGGAGGCACTGCGGCTGCTGCATCTCTCAGGAATGGGCTGTTGGTCTATCAAGTTGAATATCATCTACTCAAACTGGCACAGCTCTGCAGGGTCTCAGTTGGAGGTCTTTCGCATTACCTACTACATGATGCCGGGGATTGAACCTGGGACCTTCTGCATGCAAATCGGAGGCTCTGTCACTGAGCTGTGGCCCCTCCCCAAACATAGCACTACCTAATGTCACATACAGAAGCACAGTACAATAAAAGAAGAGTTGTTTTTTATATGCCAACTTTCTCTCCCACTTAAGGAAGAATCAAACCATCTTACAATCACCTTCCTTTCCCCTCCCAACAACAGACACCTTGTGAGGTAAGTGGGGCTGAGAGAGCTTTAAGAGACCTATGACTAGCCCAAGGTCACGTAGCAGGCTTCATGTGTAGGAGTGGGGAAACAACCCTGGTTTACCAGATTATCGTCCGCTGCTCATGTGGAGGAGTGAGGAATCAAACCCGGTTCTCTAGATTAGATTCCACCGCTCCAAACCACTGCTCTTAACCACTACACTACGCTGGCTCCATATAAAAGTTCAGAGACCAATTCACTTAACAAAGAACTCAAATTGTGTGAGACCAAAGGTGGCCCTTCATCAGGGGAAACTGTAGACACATAAGTAGGCAAAGCTTGACCAATGTGCAATTTATAAAATGCAAACATATTATACTCTGCTACGAATGAACTGTAAGTACACATTTAGCAAATGAAAAGCTTATAAGGCCTAACAACACTGACAGTGAAATGCTATGCGGAATTACACCCTTCTAAGACCAGTTGTCTTGGAAAGATGTAATTCTGCTTAGGAGGGCACTCTGAATGTGATGACATGCATCTGAGAAACTGGTAGTAATCTTAATATTTGTTGAGTCTCTGAAGAGGCAGGATTTGTACAGCAGCAGAAGATGTCATTGTCCAATCTGAAACAAGCTTGCCAGTCTGCATACCAAGCTCTGCTCCAAAAGTATCTTCATATGGTTGATACTGAAGGCAGGAAAAGAAAATCATTTAAGAGAATAATTTTTTATAATGACAGAAAGAGAAAGCTGTCTAGCGTCAAACAATATTGTAAGTCTAGATGCAAAACTATATTCTGAGTATATCTTTTGTACAGTAAGTATTATAGCTATAACAGACATTTAGGAAAGCAAATGTTAACTAATAGGCTTCCTTCTTTGAAGATTAACCCCACTCTCTTGAAGGTACATATAAAAGCTTCTGAGTACATGGTTAATTCTGACACCATTTGTACAGCGCCTGACCCCTTAGGAGGCCCACTGCCTGGATGTAACCATGTCAATATGATGACAGTGAGAATAATCTGGGCTTTTGTGTGTGGAGGTACTCACTGGTACTGAGTACTGGCACCTTTGGGGTGGGCTCTCCCAAATCCTTAGGGGGGAATTTGTGAAAATCAGTGCAAGTTTACGTATGAATACAAACACCTTTGGGGAAAAAAAGCCCTGAGAATAATAATGGGGGGATCCTATGCACAGTTCTTTTTTTCCCTTTTTTTATAACAGTCTACTATACCCATCCTGTCCTGAAAACTGGGGGCCTCCAGAGTGCCCCCGATGAAAATATCCAATGGAAATCTCTTCCTTTCCTCAATGTACATAGGGACTGCCTTCTCTTATATGAACCTATCTCTTCACTCTGGTCATCTTCAGAGGCCCTGCTTGTTGGCGTTGATAGTTTTGTTTGCCACCCTTTGCAAGTGAACACAGCAGAGCCTAGCACAGTTTAAAATACTGCTATTTATTTTATACAGTGACACAAAGTGCTTCGCCAGAAATCTCCTTCATACAACCCACACCTCTATACAGGTATCATACATTTATATACAGTCCTGGCTCAATCTACCAGCCAATCCACTGATAGCTGCCCAGCTTCCAAGTAAAACCTGCTTAGTCCAGTTTTCTTGAGCAGTCATGATGAGTCAGCATTAGTCATAATTAGTCATGTGATCCCAGCTGTCACCTAGCTGTCACCTGGATCACCACAATCTGCTTACTGTCTCTAGTCTAAAATGTCAACACTGCTTCGGTTGCCCCCGCCATCTGAGGCTAGATCAGTGGCAACCCAAGATAGGGCTTTCTTGGTTGTTGCAACAAAGCTCTGAAACTCCCTTCCCAGGGAGATTCCTCTGTCTCCTTCTATTGGTGTCTTCCACCAGAAAGTGAAGCCTTTTTTATTTGGTTTGGCATACCCCCAATAACGGTTATTGGCCCTCCTCCCTGGTTTCGGTGTTGTATGTTTATGTGTTTTTATTGAATTATTTTCTGATTTTAAATGTTGTTTTTATTAATTGTTCAAATGCTTTCATGTTTGCCACCTGATCGGGTGGAAAGGTGGCATAAAAATGTTTTAGATAATTAAAAAAATGTATACATGGAAGTGTTTTCTCTTCATGTGGTGTTGATGGTGGTGGTGGTTAGATCCAGGCAATAATATCTGTTATTTCTCTAGATCTGCATCCAGTTTGAAGTCCATTCAGCTAACTGGAACACAGGGCTGGATATACTCCCCCCCAACCAGATATATAGTTGGATCAGGTCATAACATTTGAGAAACAATCCTTTAAGAACTGTTTCCTCCTGATTATACTCTGAATTAATTTGTAGCATTCTACACTTAGCAGTTTTAACTTTTTTTTTAAGTGCTTACTCTTTTGTGTGTAAACATTTTTGTTTTGTGTTGTTTTCTGGAGAATTAGCAGGGTGATTTACATGAGTTCGAAAAACAATCACTATACGATGATAAATATCCTTGGCAGAATGACAATGCAAAAATGATGGCACTCAGAAACTGCTTTGGATTTAATTTTTTTTATATTGTGCATTATTTATTACTAGGAGGGAGGATAATAAACAATATAAAGAACGACATTAAGATCACGAATGGCAGAACGAGAGAATGGAATCGGTTTGTCACGCCAGATTTTGGTTTTGTTATTGACATCTTTTCGTTGTGTTTTGATGCCTGTAATTAAATTGCTAATTATGTGTCTCTGTTGCAGTGGTCATGCTTTTATTACTTAATTGCAGCAAGTTTTGCTCTCGCCACTAACGGTATTTGTTTAGCCCCCATGAAGGCTGCTCTCGCGTTGGTTTCCATATGCAAAGGCTGCGGTGCGGCACTATTGACAGCTGTGATTTAACCAGAATCGGAGCACTTCAGAGTTCTTTGCCTTAGATTAAATTTTGTTTTATACTGGAAAAAAATGTCCTGAGTAATTGTGCATGCATGTGGTGTTTCGGGGGGGGGGAACAAACAAAGAGCAGTCATTAACCAATAAATGAAAAGGTAAGCAGAGAGGGGGTAAAAGATAGACACAAGTGTAGCACATTACCACAACTGAATGAAAATCTGGCTGGAGGGAATGTTGAAATAGATGTACTCAGTTTTTTGCCCTGATTCTTCCTGCTTCCTTTTGTGTACTGTAAAAATATTTGATAAGGTGAGGTGCAATTCAGTCACCTTCCTTTTATCTTCCTCCTTTTTCTTTACTTTTGCATTTAGGTGCTTCTCTTTGTCAGTCCGTTTCAATGCATTCATTAATTCCCTCCCCCCACTCATTGGTGTTATTTTATGCAAACCGCGAGATGTTTTTCTTCCCTTGCTGAAGATTGCCTCTTTATTTTATTTTGAAATATTTGTATATTTATTTCATTAAATGAGATAATGCTTTTTCTTATTAACATAATTTCCAGTACATTAAACATATTTCTCCACAGACAGAAGAGAGGAATCAAATTAAATGACAGTTAAATCACTTGCAGCAATTTCAACTGTTAAAAGAAATAAAAATGCTTCTGTTTGGTTCCCCCCCCCTTCTTTGTGATCACGAGATGGGTGCTGTAAAGGGAAATGAAAATACTAAAGCGAAAGGAGGGGAAACATAAAGAAATAATGACTGACTTACTGCAGTAATACCATTGAGAGGAGGGGAAAATGCTACAAATGAAAGAAAAAAATAATATAGCTGTTTTGAAAGTTATCAAAATTCATTTTTTATTGATGAGATCTGTGAAAGTCTAATACTAAGTAAATGGCAGGGAGAAAAAAATCAATGCCATAAATACCGGATGGTGAAAGGAGAAATAAATACTTTGCGTTTGGAGGGCCATTATTCTAAATAGCTTTAATTTTTAAATAATTTATACTTCACCATATATATCTGGAAAAAAGAATGAAAGAATACTTTAAATCCTTAAAAAAAAAAACCTGGCCATAATGTATGGCTCAGGCCTGATATATTTAAGAGAGCGTCTTCCTTGCAAATGTCAAGGCTGAATGTTTTCTGTGCTAATATTAAAACAATCAAAATACAAAATTTTGGGTCAAGGCAAGGAAAAGGCAACTATTGAATCTTTCAGATATATATTCTTTTTTTCTTTCCCCCTTTTTTTAGACTGAGGTCTTGAACAATAAAACCATAAAACGTAAGATCCATATCTAAAAACACCTCCCTTCGTCTCTTCTCTGCAGCCTCCAAAAAACAAGCAACAAAATAAGTATGCTGAGGGTCAGAGTCCTCTAAGACGAACCGAACCTTTTGTTCCAAAGTTGCTCAAGAAGATGTGGGCCATTTGTTAAAACATGGTATAATCCATTTTAGCCTAAGTTGTTATACATAAGGACAATGCAAAAGGATACGTACCAAGGAGTCCAATGACTGAAGAGGGCAGGGACACAGCTGGTCTGAAAAAGGGGTAGCATACGTCCAGCAAAAGCAGAAATATATTCAGTAGGAAGTATCTTGTGGCTGAACACCCAATACACTTGAAGACAGGGTGCTGTCCATTGTGATTTGACAGAGCTTTGGAACTGCTGTCCTAAGTAGAGTTATACTTTTTGAAGCCCATTAACCTCAATGGATTTTTAAGGGTGGAACTCTATTTAGGATAGAACTGATAGTTACTCCCTGTATACTGGACCCAGGTTAGCACAGACTGTGTATGACAGAGTGAATTGCTATGCTCTTTCCTGTGAAAGATATAGATTATCTTAAAAGGCTCGATAGCCATTGACTAAAGATGGCTGGCAATTGATGAGTTGCTATACTTATGTGCAGCACAGCCACAGCACTGTTTTTGGCTCAACCAGAAGTCCCTATACTCATGTGAGACATCTTGTTTTTCAAAGGTGGTCAGATGCCATTTTTAAAGATTGCTTACAAGAAGTGATAACAGAAAAGAATCCCTTACATGATTAATCTTCTGTCCTTCTGTACCATTTCAGACTTGTGTGGTGGATCCAGTGTCTGAATGCCAACTTGGAAGGCCTTAAGAGGGATGCCAACTTGGAAGGCTTTAAGAGGGGAGTGGACATGTTCATGGGGGATAGGGCTATCCATGGTGACTGGTCAAAATGAATACTAGTCATGGTGCATACCTATTCTCTCCAGTTTCAGAGGAGCATGCGTATTATATTAGGCACTGTGAACCACAGGCAGGATGCTGCTGCAGTCAACTTGTTTGTGGGCTTCCTAGAGGCACCTGGATGGCCTCTGTGTGAACAGTCTGCTGCAATTGATGGACCTTGGTCTGATCCAGCATGGCTTTTTTTATGTTCTAATGCTCCTCCATATGCATTTTATATGCGTCTTATCTTCCATAAGAACATGAAATAAAATGAGCCCTGCTAGACCAGACCAGTGGTCCATTTAGTCCAGCATCCCATTTCACATAGTAGTCAAGCAGTATTTATTTGTTTTGTTTGTTTACGTTATTTATATTCCACCTTTCTCACTTGGACTCAAGGCGGATTATAACAAAGTGAGTCAATGCAATCGACAGAATGTGACATTTGATGAACAATGCTGTAGGAATTAGGACTGTAGAACCAAACAGAAGTCTAAAAATAGAACTGAAGAAAAGCATAAGTAATAATATGACACATTAAATGATGCAAGGATTACATAGTAGGATCCTAGTTTCAGCAAGCTATACAAAGTAGGATAGATCACAATCCTTAATAATTTATCCAAGTAACTTTGTGAAACATTTAATACAGTGCCTCTCTATTGGTTGCATAGAAAAGTCCTCTGGAATAATTCCATTTTGCATAGTTTATGGAAAGCCAGGACAGCGAGAGCCTTCCTGACCTCCTGAGCCAGGCTATTCCATAAGATGGGGGCCACAACAGAGAAGTCATGGGCAGCTGTTAATTTTGCCTATTGGCAGGTTGGTACCTGCAGAAGACCCTGCTCTGATGAGTGAAGCTGTCATGGCAGAACATAGGTGGAGAGGCAAGCACCACATTCCAAGGGAGGCCGCAGACATCCAGGGTTCAGCATTACTTTCTCTTGTCCCTCTTATCAGCCCCCTCCCCTCACCATTTTGGATGATTGCCACCATCTTGTTACTGAAGGAGCTGGTAAAGTTATCAAGTGTTTTTGTGCTCATATTTTTATTTTGCTACACTATCGTGTTTACTGATGATATTGATTGTTCATTATTTTACTTGCATTACTTTTTTACAATCTTGTAAGCTTTTTTGAGCACATGGTATGAAGAACATGGTTATAGGGCTGTTGAAAAAAAAATTCGGCCGGGAGGCGCAGATCTATTTAAAGCCCCCCCCCGGCAGGGCTGGCGGGGGGCTGGGAAGACTCTGCGCTGTCTGCGCAGGCAGCGCAGAGGGTTTCCAGACCCCCCCCAGCCCTGCTGGGAGTCCCGGCAGGGCTGGGGGGGGGGCTTTAAATAGATATGTGCCTCCCGGCCAGGAGGCACAGATCTATTTAAAGGGCCTGCCGTGCGCCTCCAGGGAAACTCCCTGGAGGTGCGCGGGGGGGGGGGGAACAGATCTGTGCCTCCTGGCAGGGAGGCACAAATCTGTTTAAAGGGCCCGCCGCTCACCTCCAGGGAAGCTCCCTGGAGGCGCACGCGGGGGGGGGGGACAGATCTGTGCCTTCCAGCTGGAAGGCACAGATCTGTTTATTTTGTTAATTTATTCGGGAACACCCCGAACTCGGCAAATTCGGCTCCCCGGTTTCCCCCCCTTTTTGAGTTCGGTTCGTCCGAACCAAAAAACCGCCAATTTCGGGAAATTCGGCTGTTTTTCGGTTCGGACCGAACCGAATCAACAGCCCTACATGGTTAAGAAATAATTAAAACAAAACAAGCTAATTTACATTTATGTATGTATACATATATATATATACATACACACACATCCTTCACCTTAGCCCAAACCTCTAAAAATATTATTTTAGAAGCTGAAAAACTGCTGTAGGGAATGGAGTATGGAGAAGGCATGTTGGCGATGACACAGGCACTAACCAATAGGTACCAAACAACACTGCCTAAAATTCATAAAACTGTATTATTTTGGGGAGAATATAACCCCAAGACAGGAAAAATATGTCTTCAGTGCAGAAATAATGCTTCAAGCCACCTTCACCCCTCTTAAAGGCCTTTAAGAGACAGTGGAGAGGAAACAGAGAATGTTGCAGAAAGCAAAAGATGACAATAGTTCCAGATACATCCTGGTTTGCTTTTTGTAGAGATTTGGAAGTGTGAATTAGACCAATATGGCTTATTTATGCCTTACTGGAAGGCATATGCCTGGTATTAGGCTGCAATCCTGTGCTCATTTAGATTGCTTAAATCCCATTAAAACCAATGCTATTTCAGCAGGCTAGCTGTGCAGGATTTCAGCCATAGCGCTTATGTTTTCTTATGTTCCTGTCATCCAAGAAACACTAAAAGATTGCCAACTCCTCTTTGAAGTGGAAATAATTAGGATTCTACTACAGTTGAGGATTTTATTAATTACATATCTACAGAGTCACGTGGCCAGTCACAAAATCAACCGGGCAAGTCTGTGTTTAGAGATTTGTAGACAGAAGACTTAGCATAAACAGAGCAATGTTGAACCTACTCGTCTGTAACCCGCCACAGAGATAACAAGAAGGATTCCTCTCCTGGCGTGAGATGTGTTGAACAACGTTAAGTAAATATTCATCATTAATGTATAATATCTGTTGCATTTTTTTGCAGCTAACTTTTCATTTAATTTGATAATGTGTCCAGTAAACAAAGCAACACAGGGTAGGATGCAGTTTTCTCTCCCCCCCCCCACACAAGACTTGCATATTTTCAATCATTGTTAAACGGAGGCAGCGCAAGGCGAAGCTTTAACCCCCACTAGTTTTGGTGCATGATAAAAGGAGAAGGCACTATCAATCTTTATTGTCTGTCTCGCTTACTGTAATTGCATTCAATAGTCCACTGATTCTGATGTCTGTGCTAATGTCAGAAACACGGAAGAGCCAGATGCTCAGACTTGAGCATATGTATCCACTGGCCACTTTGATACATTGGCAGCAAAGTCACTGAGTTTGATGATAAATTGTTAACGCCACAGATTATGAACAGCTGAACACATTGGAGGCAGGAAATGCGTACCTTGGTTATATTTTTCCCCTTAAAGAAACCCCCGGCAATGCGGTGCCAGCTACAGGGCATACCCTGTTTTATTTAAATGTCTTTGGCAATGAGAAAGATGGTGGTGGTTTGTTGCCTTGTTACATGATACAATGCAAAAATACATTAGAAATCCTTACAACAGTCCTGCAGGGTAGATCAATATTGTCCCCAGATGGGAAAAGAAAGTAAACTGGTAGATAAACTGACTGCCAGGCAAACTGACCAACCTGCAGAGCCAGCGTGGTGTAGTGGTTAGGAGCAGTGGACTGGATTTGATTCCCCACTCCTCCACATCTGGAGAACCGGGTTTGATTCCCCCACTCCTCCACATGAGTGGCGGACTCTAATCTGGTGAACCAGATTGGGTTTCCTCACTCCTGCACATGAAGACTGCTGGGTGACCTTGGGCTAGTCACAGTTATCTCTGAGCTCTCTCAGCCCCACATACCTCAAAAGGTGTCTGTTGTGAGGAGAGGAAGGGAATGAGATTGTAAGCTGGTTTGATTCTCCTTAAAAGGTAGAGAAAATCAGCATATAAAAACCAATTCCTCTTCCCCCACTCCTCCTCCTCCTTCTTCCCCTGAAAAGGATTGTGCAGATAGGTTTCTATGCACGGTCACAGTGTTTCCAAAAATCATTGCACTGTTGGGGAGGATGTTTTGTGAAAGATGGTTTTCAGGTTCAGGAGGCGGGGTCTTAACCAATGAGCAATAAGGGCAGCTGCCTCAGGGGGGCCTGACCACCCATGACCCCAGGTAAAGTGGCCATCCAGCTTGGCTACAGCAGCTGGCTCAGCAGCCGCTGCCACTCACCCTTGCTCCATCTGAGGCTTCAGATGGCAGCTGAAACTCCTGCCAACCCCATATGAGGCAACAGCTGCCCCTTGCTTTGACCCCGGTGGCAGGGGGGAGGTGTGTCAGGAGGCCCAGTGGAGGGTAGCAGTGATTCCGGGGGCCCATCCTGGATTTTTGCACAGGCTAGGGTTGCCAACCTCCAGACAGTAGCTGGAGATCTCCTGCTATTACAACTGATCTCCAGCCAATAGAGATCAGTTCACCTGGAGAAAATGACCACTTTGGCCATTGGATTCTATGGCATTGAAGGCCCTCACCTCCCCAAACCCCGCCCTTCTCAGGTTCCTCCCAAAAATCTTCTGAGATCTGAAGAGATCGGGCTATACCATAACGCCTTCCTTCCCAGGTGCAATAACTACAATAAAGAAGATGAATAGCATTTTAAAAGTACAAAACAGACCAAAAACAAATACAAATAACTTTGGTCTACATCCCTATCCCTGAGTGAGTTAAGTTTGGCTCTCAGAGCCAAAACAGATGTAGACAACCTGTAACTGGATTGCCTGACATTTTGATTTTCCCTTAAAAGCCGCTGGTGAGGGAGGGGCAGGCACACTGCAAATCAGATTGGAACAGCATCATTCCATGGTTGTTTTCCCAGGCTAAGGCTGCAATCCTGAAGGGTGTGTGTGAAGCTCCTTAGGAGCCAGCGTGACTCCGCTCCAGCGTAAGTGCCCCTTTAACCTGGGATAAGGGGCAAACACGCTGGTGGCGGGGAGCCATGGAGCTGCGCTGACCCCCATTTCCAGTGCAGCCGTGCCGGCAGGGATTTCCCAGAAGGGAAGCCCATACTGGCTTGGGGGGCGGGGAGGCGTTCCCGGGGCATTCCCTGGGGCGGAGCTGCCTTTAGGCAGTTTCCTAACCCCTTTCGCCCTGGGAATGACCCCTCGTACTGCGGTGTTGCTACGCCACCTTTTTTTCAATGGGGACATTTTCCTTCTTCTATATTTTAAATTCCTTTTATTTTTTCGTGGCCGGGGAGCCTCTGTGGAGGCAGCGTGGCTGTGCTGCTCCCAGACGCTGCCTAAATGCCTCCCCCTTCAGGAATGGGCTGCCCATCCTCTCCCCCAAAGCCACTAGTAGTCCTGCTCAAAGACAGTTTCATGGGGGGAAAGAATAACCCCTCCCCTCCATCTCCACTCTTCTCATTGGATTTGCAGTGCCCCCGAGATCCCACGAAGTTTCTCCCATGTCATAGGATGTGTGTCTGCATGTGTGGCTGCCATCAATATTTATAATTCACATTATACAGACTGGAATGAACATGTTCAGGACTGGGAAGAAAATCAGTAGAGCAGTCAGATATGCAAGTCAGTTATATTGGAATACTTGGAGTTAAATTTAATTTCCAGCCTTAGAATCAATGGAACTTTTGGCATAACCTGTTGTGTAGTTGTCCCTATTTAATTCAGGCATCCCCCACCTGTTTTTTTTTTTTAAGAGCCAGGAGATCTTACTGCTGCTTTTAAATGGAATTTAAAGAGACGGGAGAGCCGTTCATGGATCTTCAGTATTTCACCTTATTTGTTGCTAATACCCTAATCCTAACCATGCTTACTTGGAAGTAAGAGTCAATTTTCCCCCTGGAACTTTCCTAAATTACTGTATCTAAGACATTCTTAGTATTTGGGCCTAATCAATGGATTAGGCTACTTAGAATATTTTGTAAATTTACATGGAGATAAGTAATATTTGTTGCCTGTAATTTGTTGGTTTGTTTATTAATTACAAAAAAATCATTTAGCTGAGTGCTCCAAAAATAAACAAAATTGGTTTGTTAAATTCAGATTACCTACAGTTGCTTTATTTTTTCCCCTTGATCTGTTCAAATTAATCAATTAAAGTGCACAGATGTTCAATTAAACCTATAAAAATTTTGCATAGCTGCAGCTGTTTTTTCAAGCCTCATTGTTGGAAAAATTTAACATATCTAGCAACAACTTACTCTAAGAAGAAATTAAATTAATTAATTTAAAGCCTTCGACAATATTTTAAATTAATTACTCTTTGCTAGATTGTTTTCTTCACTGATGAGTTAAAAGAAAATTTGAAGTAACCTATAAGGAGATGTGTGCCGCTTGCTACATTTATTGATTAGAATGATAGACCAGTATATGGGAAAGATGAGGCCATGACGCGTCCCCTGTTAAGCACCTTTAACTCCCATCGATTTGAATGGGAGAATTAAGCACATGCTTCACTGTTCCCTATTGAAGTCAATGGAAGTTGAACACAATGGGAATACTTAACTGTTTGTATCTTATCTGATCAATTGATTATTGATTACATTTAAATATGCATGTGACCAAATGCTCTATAGAGGTGACTTTTTGAGATATTATGGGATGTGTGAAATAATTTACAAGGCAGTAAACCAAATCTATTGTTAGAAGAAAAGCTGTTCAACATTTTTATTATTAATTACAGAAGTACATTGGAGTAGCTTCAAACATTCAACAATTGTGCCTGAATTTTTAGACCTCCTTTTTAACATCGGGCCACATTGATCAGTCAAATAGAGCCATAGTTGATTATTGAATAAATTAAAAAGCACTTAAAGATTGCAGCCCTAGTCTTTAACTTTGGTTGAGTCATGCTCCAAGGGAGGGGGCATTTATTTATTTATTTCAATCACACCAAATGGAAAGAGTCCCAAATCTGATTTCTGTATGTCCGCTTTTCATTATTTTAAACCATAACAACAAAAAGGTCTAAGGCAAATGCAGTAAATGCTGTCCCTAAAACACATAGAAGGAAAATATAGTGATAATTACCATCAGTATACTGCTGTTTCATTACAATCCCAGTTTAGTAATTCAGAAAAACCTTTACTGCAATTCTGAAACAGGCCTCCAAATGTTAAAACAAATCAGTGGGTTATAGATCAAATCAAGCCTGAACTGACCCTAGAAGCTAAAATGACTAAACTGAGGCTATCGTATTTTGGTCATATGATGAGAAGACAAGAGTCACTGGAAAAGACAGTCATGCTAGGAAAAGTTGAGGGCAGCAGGAAAAAAAAGAAGACCCAACAAGAGATGGACTGACTCAATAAAGGAAGACACAGCCCTCAATTTGCAAGATCTGAGCAAGGCTGTCAAAGATAGGACATTTTGAAGGACTTTTTTTCATAGGGTCTCCATGAGTCGGAAGCGACTTGATGGCACTTAACACACACACACACCAATTCACGGAAAGAGTGAGTACATGTCAGTCAAGCACCAAGGCTGCATCATGATATGATCAATCACGTGATTGCACCTGCATACGTGCACCTGCATTGGTAAAGAACACATCAGAAGAATCTTGATCCAATCATATATGACAAATCAAGGCTGCTTTTTGGCAGTGTTTTAGCAAAGAATGTGCTATTGCAGGAGAGGAGGAAAGACACAAGTTAACTGATAGTTGCCAATATGAACTGCATGTGTTTAGTGCTCTACACAAAAAACTAGAATTTTTTTTAAATTCTTAATCCATTTTCCAAACATGACTAGGTAATTTGAAGTTCTTACTCCAGGGATAAGAATTTTGGAAGTATCCTTAGCAGGAACCCATGAAGGTATGCCTAACTGTTAGGGTTGCCAACCTCGAGGTAGTAGCTGGAGATCTCCTGCTATTACAACTGATCTGAGAAACAAGAGGCTGAAACTGAACTGTAAAGAGGGAAAAAATCACTGGCAGGTTGGTGCAGTGTAAACAGCAAGAGTAACAGGCCTTGCAGCCATGGATTGTGTATCACACAATTTTTTTTTTAGTTTTACACTCAAGAGGTTTGACTGGAGATTTCGATAGATGCCATCTTGGAAACACTAAGAGGCTTGACAGATGGAATCTTACAGCTCCCAAGGGACACTGCGAAATGCCGCTCGTGGCCTAGTGGGAATGCCTTGCGGTTAACATAATGGAAGGTACAGCGCAGAGTTTTTATGTGAATATCTGAGGGGTTTTACCCCAATAAAATGTAGAATAGATAAAAGGGAAAAAATAATAAAATGGCAATGTCAGTGTGGTAAATGGAAAAGTTAAAAAAATAAAGGAAATGATTTGTAAAAGAAAAACCCCCGTATTTAAAATGGATGAAACATTAGTAACATTTGGACATGACATTTCCCCCCCCCCCCCCACACACACACTCACTGGAAGAAAGCCACTTAGCAGTTTACTGAATGGAGGGCCACTTGTTCTGGAAACAGAACTGAGCAGTCTTTCCTCAATTTGGTGCTGTAGGCATTTCAGCTGATAATAATATGAAAAGTCTGATGAGGTATATTTCTTTCTCTCTTTCTCTACACAAATGAAATTTCTGCATGTCTTGTAAGCCATGGCAAAACCTGCCATTTTTTTCTGATACACAGAATTGTGTGTACAAATTTTGAGGTGCAGAACTGTAGGTATTCCCATCTCATTCCACATCTCTCACGAAATATCTCAGTCTCCATTTTAAACCTGTCTATGGCTCGTCCCACCTTATTTTCTATATGGTATTTCGCATTGTGTATCAGGATAAGATGTCCAATTGGAACAGAACTGATAGCACCAATGTGTGGGCGGGGGAGTTGGGACTAGATTCTGTCCCCTTTCACAAAGAAAGGTGATAAGTGTTGTTAGAGATGAGAGCGCTAATTGTCTTTATTGGCACTAAGCCTGTGAATTGTGATCCAGTGAAGGAGCCACAAATATTTACAGCAATATGGCCTGGCATTTCCAGCAGAGCACGCAGTTCTCAATCAGGTTGTGCATAGATCAAAACCCCATTTATAGATAAATACAAGAATTTTGCACATTTGTTGGTACAGCTCAAACTTTGGTGGTTCGAATGGGTCCTTTTAACCTAAGGGATGAAAATGCAGTTTCTGAACATGTTCAGTTACAAAGAAACTTGGCAGAAAAAAACCCAGATGTAGGTATTGATGCCTCTAGCTCATTTTGAGATCAAGTAGCTTTTTCTAACCTGTACCTGCTGGCAGATCATTCTAAGGATGATGAAGAGTTTGTTTTTATATCCTGCTTTTCTCTACCAAAAGGAGTCTGAAAGCAGCTTATAATCACCTACTCCCACCCCCACGACAGGCACCTTGTGAGACAGGTGGGGCTGAGATAGTTCTGAGAGACCTGTGACTGGCCCAAGGTCACCCAGCAGGCTGTATGTGGAGGAGTGGGGAGTCAAACCCGACTCTCCAGATTAGAGTCTGCCTCTCTTAACCACTATACCACACTGGCTCATAATTATGAGGACTCATAACAACCCACTGATCAATCAGTGTTCATTGTGAGACAGGAAGAATGTATACTTCCTGAACATAGGCAAACACTAAAAGAACCAACATTTTACAGATTTGTAAAGCCTACCAAAAGCCCATGCTGAAATATAGGTTAATCCGAGAGGTGCCACTTGATTTCTGTTTTACTTTGCTTCGACCAGCCAACACGACTACTCTTCTGAAAGATGCAGTTTTACGTATGAGTGCAGTGAAGCTGCAGGGCTATAACAATCCGCAAGTGCAATGTGAGTTAGTGTAAAAAGGGGAAGTGTGTTCCAGTTCCTGAAGTAATTGTAAAAATGTTCATAGTTAGACTGAAACTAAGGAAAGAGTGCCATGCAGTGCAAAGTCCCAGAACATTAGCAGTGCCGTCCTAAACAGAGTTGCACGCGTCTAAGCTCTGTAACTGCTTCCGACAGCACTGTTGAGGGGCTCAGGGGAACTCTAGTCGTCATTAGTATGTTATCCAAGAAGATCAAGAGATGGAGCTATCACAGAGAGGCAACTGCGTTACAATGAAGCCTGACATGGCTGCCTTTTTTGGAATCCACATAATATTCCATAATGATGCATTCCCCTCTCCCCCAGGTGTAGCTGTTTTTTATGTTGCATAATGTACAGTGTAGATAGCACCTCTCTGTTAGCATAACACTTGGAGCAAAGCGGCGGCAGGTCATTTTGCCAGAATTTCAATATTTCACCCACATATTTCAGGCACACGACAGGAAGGGCAAAGCGCACTTCCATTTCTGTGTGCCAAGGTGCTTCTCAACTGTGCTGCTGAGAACTGGCACATCTGTTAAATTACCACCATTAAGGGAAAAAGAGCCCCTTAAATATTTAACTGTAGACAATTATTCCTTTTTTTAATATTCATTTGTTTAATGTAAAAATAAGGAGATGCCACCTTGTGGCGGGAAAGATATGTCAGTGGGTGTATTTTTACAAATCCCTCTCTCAATTTTTAACGTGGCATGCCTTCTAGAAATTAGTAATCTATGTTGTTGTTGTTTTAAAAATAAAAATGTTCACAAATTTCTTATTGTGAACTGAAATAAATCATAGTACCCCTCATTATAAAATTACTAAAGTAAAACTTGGTTAAGATAATACTGGACAGCCAGTGTAATACAGTGGTTGTGGTACAAGATTTCAGAATCTCAGGTTCAGAGCTCGTGCATACAAGATAAGAGGTGAAAACACATAGGAGGTTTTGCCTTGGATTTGCCGCTCTCTAGATGCACATTTTCCCCATCTGAATTCTCAAAACTCTGCATGGGGGCTTATTTTTGAGTTTTGAGAATTTGGCTGGGGGAAATGTGCATTTAAAGTGCGGCAAATCCAAGACAAGACCTCCCATGCATTTTCACCAGTTTTAATATCATGGCCTGAAAAAACCTGCTTTCGTCCCTTCCACCTGTTTCAAAATTTTGCAACAGCCTGGTGAAAAGTTTTGGTGAGCTCAAAAGCTTGCACAAAGTTTTGTGTCCGTTTGGTTGGCCTAATAAAAGGTCGAACATGGAGTTCAATCTTGCTTTTGGATTTTGCATGGACCAATATCATTGCCCCTGACCAGGATAGTCCAGGCTAGCCTTATCTGTAGATTGCAACCTCCAGGTGGGGCCTCGAGATTTCCTGGAATTACAACTGATCTCCAGATAACAGAGGTCCCTTCCCCTGGAGAAAATGGCTGCTTTGGAGGAGGAACTCTATGGCATTATACCCTGCTGAGCTCCCTCTCTTCCACAAATCCCATCTTCCCCTGGCTCCACCCCCCAAATCTCCAGATGTTTCCCAACCAGGAGTTGGCAACTCTACTGATCTCATTAGATCTCAGAAGCTAAGCAAGGTCAGCCCTAGTTAGTACTTGGATGGGAGACCACCAAGGAAATCCAGGGTTGCTACACAGAGGCTGGCAATGTTTGTCTCTTGCCTTGAAAACTCTATGGGGTTGCCCTTACAACTTTTTCATATCCTTGGGTTATTTGTTCTCTTTCAGCCTACCCTCCACAGAGTTGTTGTGAACATAAAATAGGGGAGCCAAAGACAGTTTGTGCCCTTCTGAGCTCCTCTGGAGGAAAGATGTAATAAATTGTAATAGAAAAAATGTAATTGCATCCCCCTAAAGAAAACAGGAGTTGTCCTGTTGCTATTAAAAAGGTACTCATTTTTTTTTAATGGGTATTATCCAGCCAAAGTTAATCAGCCAAATTCTAGGTATTGGCTATAGAGTTTGGGCCTGTGCATGTTTGATTGTATATGCAGATGCCCAATTGAATCACTTAAAATACATACAGCGAGATCTGATCATGGATTCCCAATTTAAAGTGTGGCATGACTTTCAGTGTTAGAACCAGAGAGCTGTTCTTGTTGTTGATACATGGATGGTTCGCTTCACCCGGCACATACTTCTTTAACGGGGCCTCCAATATCCTGTTCTGAAGAGACATGAGAATTGAACAAGAAGAGGAAGAGTTGGTTTTTATACCCCACTTTTCTCTACCTTAAGGAGTCTCAAAACAGTTTATTATCACAATCCCTTCTTCTCCCCACTACAGACATCTTGTGAGGTAGGTGGGGCTGAGAGAGTTCAGAGAGAACTGTGACTGTATAATAAAAGAATATACAGCACACTCATCTGTGCATGAAATCTGCATGATGTGATCTACGGAGCTATAAATTTCACATGAATTATCAGATGTCTGAATATGGTTGGTTTTTTTCCCCTCCCACACAGGCTTGTACAGTCTTGTACACCAGCGTGATGTAGTAGTTAAGAGCGGTGGTTTGGAGTAGTGGACTCTGATCTGGAGAGCCGGGTTTGATTCCCCACTCCTCCACATGAGTGGCAGAGGCTAATCTGGTGAACTGGATTTGTTTCCCCACTCCTACACATGAAGCCAGCTGGGTAACCTTGGGCTAGTCACACTCTCTCAGCCCCACCTACCTCACAGGGTGTCTGTTGTGGGGAGGGGGAGGGAAGATGGTTGTACGCTGGTTTAATTCTTCCCTAAGTGGTAGAGAAAGTCGGCATATAAAAACCAACTCTTCTTCTTCTTCTTGTGCAGATGGTGCAGCTCTGTGTACAGAAAGCTGTTTTCATGTTGGGGTAGTGTTACCAAGGATCGGAGTGTGACAGCATCAAGTGCTTTCTTGTACAGATCATTTTCTCTTTAATTCCCCTACACACACACACGCACACATTTGATAACATGTGTTAACTGGGTTTAGCTAATGTCAACACAACATTCTACCTTTAAACAAAAGAGATACTGGGAAATATAATACTGTGCATTTAGGTGAGAAGCTCAAGCACATTGTGGCATCCTACCTCTCTATGGGGATGGCAGTAGTGCCATACTGGCTTTTCTCAGTTGTTAACATGGGTTGGCTGAAAGTGAAGTCAGACTATCAGTACCGAGGCTGGGGTGGTGCTGCGCTTTCGCAGCTCCTGAAAAAAGAGAGGAGATAAGATTCAGGAAGCTCCTGTTGTGCATCTGAATCTGCCTCCCCGATCAGAGACAACAGGAATGATTGACAGGTTTCATGGTGTTAAGGCAGAGCCCTGCCTGGATGGGAGGGCCACAGATGGAGCAAGTTGGATGAGGGGCTGTGGCTCAGTGGTAGAGCATATGCTTGGCATGCAGAAGGTCCCAGGTTCAAGCCCCAGCACCTCTAGTTAAAAGGATCAGGTAGGAGGAGATGTGAAAGACCTCCACCTGAGACCCTGGGAGCTGCTGCCAGTCTGAGTAGACAATACTGAACTTGATAGGCCAAGGGTCTGATTCAGTTTAAAGCAGCTTCATGTGTTCATGTATTCATGTGTTCAAGATCTATGACCCCTGTAGACAGATGCCTTCAAAGACAACTTTTCAATGTACATTTCTTCTGGACTTGTTTAGAAAAGTTTCCAGCAGCCAGCATGTATCAGTTGCTCAGTTCATATCCCTTCTTCTGACCCAACTGCAGCTTCCACTAGGGGCTCAGTGAATTCCATACTACTACATTTTGCCTGTCTGCCAAAGGGGAAGAAGAAGAAGAAGAGATGGTTTTTAAACTCCAGTTTTCTTTACCAAAAGGAGTCTCAAAGAAGCTTACAAATTACTTTCCCCACCCCCACAACAGGCACCTTGTGAGGTAGGTGAGGCTGAGAGAGTTCTGAGAGAACTGAGTAGTCCAAGGTCACCCAGCAGGTTGCATGTGCAGGAGTAGGTTCTCCCAGCAGACTGTATGTGTAGGAGAAAGGAAACACACCCAATTCACCAGACTAGAGTCTGTCGCTCATGCAGAGGAGTGGGGAGTCCAATCTAGTTCTCCAGATGAGAGTCAAGTGGAGGACAAGGACTCAAACTTGGTTCTCCGGATTAGAGTCCACCACTCCTAACCACTACATCATGCTGACTGGGAGTGCATTCATTCAGTATGCTACAAATATTTGGTGTCTTTTTGTACTGCTGCCAGGGAATTGTAGTATTATCTGGTAAGTTCTGAGCATGTGCCAACATTAAGAGTAATGCCAACTGCACATGTGCTAACGTAGCACATGCGCTGAAAGTGTAGGTGATTTAAAATGATGTAGGATCTGCCTGTTATTCTGCGGCATATGTAATACCTACAATCCAGTAGATTGTGCACATGTTTCAACAGGGGCTATTGGCCAGCTACCATGCCTCACCTCATCAACTGCACAGATGCAACATTTGAAATACTGCTTATATTAAATTGGGAAAAGATCATCAATGTGAGTGTTTTGGGTGCTGAATCAAGATGAAACAAGCATTGTGAGTAGGGTAAATCTGAGTGTCAAACATTACTTGCAGAGATCATAGCATTATTAATACATAGGTGCCTCAGGGATGGGTGGGTAGGGCCTTTTCCCTTACCTCTTCAATAAAAAAACAGAAACATATAAAGTTGGCCAAATACATGGAAAGGTTTTTTTTTCCAGAGAAGAGAAATCTCAGCTGTAATTATCAAGCCTCCTTTAATTATTATTACTATTAATTTGCCACTATAGCATTTTGTAACAGTGTTTCCTTGGGAAGAAAGACCTATTCATTGAAAAGGGGGGGATATTATTTTTTTTAATCACCTCCATCTCAACAGCTATAATTGAGGTTAGGAAGTTATAGTGGATTAACAGGTTAGAGCTATTGTTTCAATTTGGGGGGGGCCCCATGGTGAGGATCTTGGGTGAGTTGTATAAGTGCTCGACCTTTGAACAGACACAGCAAACTCAAGTGATTTTTTAAGTGAAGGCCCTAAGCTTCGCATTAGAAATTAATCATGAGATGTTTTGGTGATAACATCATTCTCATTTGAAAATGTAATTTATTAATCAGCATAATACCTATTTCAAAGCATTATGCAGTCCCTAGTAATAAGCTCGCCGTATTAGAATCTTTGGCTTCCACCTTCTTTCCACCATCTCAACTATGGAAGCAAAAGGAGGAGGTGGTGTTTCCTTCATTCCAGGGGGCTCATTCTGGGGCTGCAGTATTTAGGTGATCTATCAGATCAATGAATTGATTTTTTTTTAAACTTTGGCTTGATTATAAAGGTCCCCTAGATTTTTAAAGGACACAAGTCCTTTCAAAAACTAACATGGCAGGTAACATTTTAGAAGAGGAATGCCCTATTGTGAGATTGCTGTCTTCAAATTAGCTCTCTGATACTACCCTCCCTGGCTGAGGCTCATGTGCTCCCCCCCCCCCAAAAAAAACTTGCACTTGGCATTCAAGAGAACAGTGAGGAAGGCTTGGCATGTTGAGGCTGACTAGAAAACAACACAAGCACAGCAGTGGAGGACAGGCAGATGCCTTAACCTCCCACTTCCTTGAAAAGAACTCTATGTTTGTGAAAAAGTGCATGTATGAAATCCAGGTTGAAAGCCATATGTCATAGTATACATTAAAGTGACAGCAGTCTATTAATGTTCTGAAGCAGCACATTACAAATATGTGTTGAACCCATGGAAAGGATAGGGACAGTTGCCTGTCTGTCCGTCAGTCCACCATCCATCCATCCATCCATCCATCCATCCATCCATCCATCTATCTATCTATCTATCTATCTATCTATCTATCTATCTATCTATCTATCTATCTATCTATCTATCTATCTATCTATCTATCTATCTATCTATCTATCTATCTATCATCTGTCTGTCAGGAATGTTAATTGGCCTTACACTGCAAGTAATGAGTGACATTCTGTGGTGCATGTCCACCTGCAAGCCAGCTGGGGAAGGGAGGGAAGAAGTCTTCATTTATGTCAATCCCCTCTACCACACAACAGAACACAAAGGTCATGCCCCTGAAAGTGTACATTTCTACAAAACTCTTTATAAATTCACGCATATGTATTTTTTTAAAAAAAATCAAATCAATGAATGAATCAGTTGCTCAGTTGGTAATCATATAATAATCGCTGCCATGGATTATTTTATTTTTTTAGGGAAAGGTGGGATGTTTTAAATAAATAATAAAATGGAAACAAAAAATGCTTTAACTGTGCATTACACCCAATGCATTAGGAGGCCTTTGGTAACCCAGGCAGGAAGCAAGAAATGCAGCCTGCTCTACTCAATTGGGCCCTTCTCTTCTCTCACAGCATCCATTATAGATCCTCCCTCCCTCTGTTTTCCCCAGTCCTGCAACATCTATAATCTTCACGGTTACTTTCAAACAGCATGAGTTAGACATATTTTTTTCCTTTCAAGTTTATTATAATCTGTAGGGCCTGGAACAAGGTCATGGCCATCCCCTGGAGCAATGCCAGGTTTAATGTTCAGCAATATTTATTGTTTTCTAGAGGGCAATGAGGGTGTACAGCAAAAAAAAAAGTTATTTTCAGATCTGGATATATTGGAGCTGGAAAATATTGGTATTCCCAGTTTCCTGGGTTCATACCAGTATGGTATTTGAACCCAGATTTCTTTTGTAGAGGGGGGGGGTCCAATATTTTTCAGCTCCATTATTTCCTATTGGGAATCTTTTCAGGGGCATGATGGGGTGTTTTTAAAGTTAATGTCACCAAAATTGCAGGGGAGCTGCTGGTGCCTGTCCTTTAAATAACCCCCAATGTCAAGTGAATTGGGCAAAGGGATCCAATTCTGTGGGCCCCTAAACAAGGTTCCATCCTCCATTGTTTCCTATGGAGTGGGAAAAAAACCATGGAAAAATGTAATACCCAAGAATTTCCTCCCATAGGAATACTATTGAAGCAATCGCCAAACCAATATAAACCCTGCAAATTTTAACCTATGTAAAACCCAAGAATCTGAAACTATGTAAATTGCACAAATCACAGCCTATGTAAAATGTGAGAATCTACAAAAAACACAAACCAACTCCAGCAAAGAACAACAATTTTAAAAACAACAAAAACACTTGAAAGTGACAGAATCCTACCTAAAACAGCCTGGTAAGCTGATATGAAGCCCCAGGAGACACAGAAACAGGGTGTGGGGGAGAAAAAAAGGGGGAAATTGTCCTGGGAGCCTGCAAGTGCTGGCTCCTGAAATTCCCGGTTAATCACGAATATTGCTGGGATTTTTTAGGACCCATTTTTGAATATCCCAATTTTGGGGGGGATATATTTGGGGGAACCAAATATGTCAAAAATGCCAATAAAAGGGGTTGTTAAGGAAGGGAACCTAATGGATCAGAGTGTAGGGTCAAGAGAAACACATTTTAATCTCTCCTTGCCTGAAAATACTTCATTTATTCAACAAAATGCCTGATCACTGAGCCAATAACCAAATATTTTTAAACAGATTGGTAAATTAGCTAGCAGTAGGTGACCCTAAGTGTAGATCTGCTCCAAGCCTTGATTGTGGATGGCTTGAGAAAGAAAGCAGGGCAAATAAAAATAACAAATTATTCCATTCACTACTCTTCTTGTCTCTGCTGCTTCTTTCTTATGAAATACAACTTTCTGAACACACTTGTTTTGCTTTGGTTAACCTCTCTCTGCCTGAATTCTCAGGCCACAAAGGAAAAACCAGGGGTAACAAGAATATTGATACATCTGTCCACACTCGCACCAGTTTGGGTCCCAGCAGGCGGTCTCCTAACCCACTCCTCATAACTTTGAAGCACTGCTGCATCCAGCATGCATTTTTCTTTCTCTGTGTTGTGTACTGCAGCGTGTAAGAGGAACCCCATGAACCACAACACACACCTGAGAGCACAGGGCAGAAGGACCATGGTGGAGCTGTCAGAGAGAAGACTAGACCTGCTCTCCAGTGCAGGCCTTTCCATTCTACCAATTGACGAAACAGCATATAAGCAGTTAAAATGGAAAATTAGATAAATATATGATACTCTCTGAGTCTGAAGGAATCAAACAATATCATCATCACAGAACCTGTATAAGGCATTTGTAATCATACAATATAAGAAAAAAGCTTAGCTCCCCTCTCCTAGAAGACCGCAATCTACATTTCAGTAATGAAGGGGGGCAGTGTGATTGAAAGAGGGAAGGCGAGGCAAAGGAGAAGGTTATTGGGCTGTAAGAACAGCACAGACATTTCTGTGTGTGTGTGTGTGAAGTGCCTTCAAGTCACAACCGACTTATGGCGACCCCTTTTGGGGTTTTCATGGCAAGAGACTAACAGAGGTGGTTTGCCAGTGCCTTCTTCTGCACAGCAACCCTGGTACTCCTTGGTGGTCTCCCATCCAAATACTAACCAGGGCTGACCCTGCTTAGCTTCTGAGATCTGACGAGATCAGGCTACCCTGGGCCATCCAGGTCAGGGCAACAGACATTTCTGTGCTTAATTAAAAACTGTCTCCAAAAAGAACAATAGGGGAAATCCAGGGCAAAAATTAGAATGGCTGAGAACTAGGGTTGCCCAAAAAAACTGGAAAACAAATTTACATTGCTGAATGGGACGTTATTTACCAGACGATGTTTTTTACTTCCCTGCCATGAAAAGCTTCAACTGACCATTTCCACAACCTCTGTTACAGGGATAGGACACCTTTTCCCCAGGCTGTTGGCAACCCTACTGAGAACTAGTGTTCCTGTTGTGGAATCATAGTGTGGTAAAATTGCAGAATCTACATTCTTGAAATAGACAGTAAAAGAGAGGAAGACTGGGAGGGTTACAAGAGAGGTGCATAAGCAGATGAATACTTAGGCTTGGTTTCAGCTCAGGATTAGGACTAACAGCCTGAGTCTGTTCAAATTTTATCAAAAGTAAGAACAATCAAGTTCAATAGGAATTCCTTTGAATACATGTCCATAGGATAAAGGTTAAACCCAAGGGACTGTGGAAGTTTTGTGTCTTGAGGAAGGGGTTTTAAGGGAGATAACAACATCAGTCTGTTAAAAATTGCAGTCAGACAGTGCAGCAACGGAGAAAAGTCCATGGTAATTACTAGAATTTTGCCTCAATTGCAAAAAATAAATAAATGTGTGTGTATGTGCATGAAATTTCTGAAATCTCTTTTAAACATTGCATATTTCTGGCTGTAGTGACAATTTGTTCCAGCTTGAAGACCTGTCTGCTTGATAACTATTCATGAGGACACCTGAAAACAAAGTAGCCAGGAGTTGTCTTTGCAAGTGGTTATGATTTTTTGTTCTGTGAAATAGTCTCCATGGCTATCCAAAAGATACCTACCTTTGCAAAGTCCAGGCTGTTACAGTGAGGTCGAAAAGTAATTCACGTGTTTGAAATGTTGTTCAGCCCAGGCTGGCAGGCAACAGCATACAAGGTGAACCGGTGTGCTTTTAACCAGCTTTCTAGAAGTACTCCAATGTAAAGAGTGGCATGCTCCCAGTTTCAGTTCCAGATGACTCACACGTTTACTTCATCTCAGAGCCTCAGTTTCTCCATCCATAAAATGGCAATACATAAAATGGCAGTGCTAAAACCTCCTCTGACAAAGATGTTGAAATGAATCACCTAAAGGCAGCCAATGTTAGCACACTGGAATATGGCAGAGAGCATCCCTTCCCCCCCCCAAAAAAAAATTATATCTATTAAACAAATTTGAGCAATGACATGTCCATCAATCTATTAAAAGTAATTAAAACCATTCCCATTTAACGTTGGAGGAAAATTCCATATGTCAGATTTATCATCCCCTCAGAAACTTCAGCTGGAAATCAAATGTTCCTCTGTTTTCTCTCCATTTCCTTTCCTTTTTTTTTTTTTTTTACCCCTTCTCCATATGGCTCTTGAAATATTTCTCTGTTTCAGTGGGTTTTAATGCTCATTCCTAGAGTATTCATTTCTTTGGTGGGGGGAGGGATGTAAAACCACACACACATTTTAGCATGTGCTATTTTTGTTTTTCACATTAATTGGAGGGGAAAAAACAGCTGGCCATCTGAATTCTTGAATTCTGGGCTCCCCCCACCCTCTGCTCACGCTTTCTTCAGTCGGCCCAAAGACAACTAGCCCCTCTCGCCTCACAGAGATAATCACCCTCCAAAATACTTGCCTGCCCAACCTTAAATGCTGCTTACGTCTCTTCTGAAATGATCAAGAGCATTCCCCCCCCCCAATTGACTCACCAAGCGACTTTTTTGCTGAATTAAATTGGGATGCACACTTCACTCTTATATGTGAAAAACGTTATTTTTACCCATGAACTGGTCACATCAAGGTCAGACTGCTGTAACACACTCCTTGAGGGAGCTGCCTTGGAAGATCTCCCAGAAACTTCGGCCGGACCAACGTTCTGTGGCAAAAATATTCCTAAGGACACGCCTCAGTGAAGATGGCACACCTGTACTACAAGGTCTTTGTCGTTTCCTTGTCCCCCACCCCCCGGCACACAATTCAAAGTGCTTTGTTAAGAAAAGAAAATTAAAGCCCTAAATAGTCTGAGTTTAGGATTCCTGGCTGCCAAAGCTGTCTATTCTTAGGTTACCATCAGAGACAGTTTTCTGGGTATCACTGACAAAAGAACTGAGGCAGGCTGGGTAGTGACCAGAGTAAGCACCTTCTTATAGAATCATAGAGTTGGAAGGGACCACCAGGGCCATCAAGTCCAACCCCTTGCATAATGCAGGAAATTCACAACTACCTCCCCCCTCCACACCCCTAGTGACCAGAAGATGGCCAAGATGCCCTCCCTCTCATCATCTGCCTAAGGTCACAGAATCAGCATTGCTGACAGATGGCCATCCAACCTCTTCTTAAAAACCTCCAGGGAAGGAGAGCTTACCACCACCTGAGGAAGCCTGTTCCACTGAGGAATGTCTAGACAGAAACACTTTTGATTTAATTTCAACCCGTTGGTTCTGGTCCATCTTGAGCAACAGAAAACAACTCGGCAGCCGGCACCCTCCTCTATATGAAAGCCCTTCAAGTACTTGAACATGGTTATCATATCCCCTCTCAGTCTCTACTCTTCAGGCTAAATATACCCAGCTCCTTCAACCTTTCCTCATAGGACTTGGTCTCCAGACCCCTCACCATCTTTGTTGCCCTTCTCTGGACACGTTCCAGCTTTTTTACATCTTTATTAAATTGTGGTGCCCAAAACTGAACACAGTACTCTAGTTGAGGTCTAACCAGAGCAGAGTAAAGCGATACCATCACTTCGCGTGATCTAGACACTATACTTCTGTTGATGCAGCCCAAGACTGCGTTTGCCTTTTTAGCTACTGCATCACACTGCTGACTTATGTTCAGTGTTTGGTCTACTAAGACCCCAAGATCCTTTTCACACACACTACTGCTCAAACAAGTCTCCCCCATCCTATAATTATGCATTTGATTTTTCCTACCTAAATGCAGAACTTTACATTTGTCTTTGTTGAAGTGCATTTTATTAGTTCTAGCCCATTTCTCCAGCCTGTCAAGATCATCCTGCATCTTGGCTCTGTCTTCTACTGTATTTGCTACCCCTCCCAATTTAGTATCATCTGCAAATTTAATAAGCATCCCCTCTATTCCTTCATCCAAATCATTTATAAAGATGTTGAACAACAGAGGGCCCAGCACAGATCCCTGAGGAACTCCACTAGTCACTTCTCTCCAAGTGGATGAGGAACCATTAACTAGCACTCTTTAGATACGATCTGTCAACCAGTTGCAGATCCATCTAACAATAATAGGATCTAACCCACATTTTCCCAATTTGTAAACTTATTTGTGTTGTTGCTTCTCTGGGACACCTTCTCCTAAGAATGCTCCTGGAATATCTATGGTTATGCTGAGGTTTTGTCAAATGAAGCCCCCAGGAACAGCATTTGGGGGGGTACTCTAGGCTACAGTGGGAGGGAGGTGAGAATGTTGTATTTTGCAGACAGAAATTGTTCCATCTATGGAAATGTTACAATGTATGCAGTCCACTGCATTTCCCCCCCATGTGTCTTCTACCTAGACACCATGGCCATTTATGCTTGGTAATTAGCAGCACGTTCCAGGCTGAAGTGCCCCACATATTTTTTTGAGTTTTTCATTCAGGAAGTGACTGCAAAGCCAACGCATACCTGCTTTGCATTTCTTAAGAACCTTAACGTGACCTTTTGTGTTTGCTCCGTCCCCGCCTTGAAGAATCCCCTCAAGGAAGCATGCAAAATGACAGCTGTGCATTAGCTATGCAAATGGCGGTTGGATAATGGGAGGAACAAAGGAGCAGGCGAGTGGGGGATGGAATTTCTCATTTTGCATCGGGACCGTGAAAAGGCATTTTAAAGGTTGCATTCAAAAAAAAGCTTTGAGTGAGCATCAAAATTGATCCTGCATAAATGGCCCATTTGTTGGAAGAATGGCGTGCCAAGAAATTGGAACCCAGTAACAAAATAACTGGGAATTGACAGAGCTTTCATTGTTGCATAGGCTAAGCCAGCATGGTACAGTGGTACAGAGCGGTGGTTAGAAGCGGTGGACTCCGATCTGGAGAACCGGGTTTGATTCCCCACTCCTCCACAAGAGCAGCAGATGCTAATCTGGTGAACTGGGTTGGTTTTCCCATTCCTACACATGAAGCCAGGTGTGTGACCTTAGGCTAGTCACAGATCTCTCTCAGCTTCACATACCTCACAGGGTGTCTGTTGTAGGGAGGGGAAGGGAAGGTGATTGTAAACCAGATTGATTCTTCCTTAAGTGGTAGAGAAAGTTGGCATATAAAAAACAACTTCTTATGGCTGCATCCTTCTCAGTCAAAAGTGAAAGGTTCTTTGCCAGCCATACCTAGCAAGCATGACCAAGAACCTCTCTGTGAAAAATGCTATTTATTGAACACTCTTTTTGCCATGAGTATGTTGCATAATGGGTGACCTTATACATGTGTGCAGTCTGTGTACACATACAGAAATTACTCTTGCAGTTTTCTTAGCTTATTTCCCCCCCAAAATCTATTTCAATTATATTTCCTGCCTTTCTTTCTATGAACTGCCTCTTAAAAATATTTCCACAGGCATCTAATTCAAAGTGCACACTTTCAAATTTACCATTAAAAGCAGAGGAGGAAATGAAGTGAAGGTATCTATTACAGAAAAGGAAAGCTGTACTGGCTTTAGTTCTGAGAATTTTTACATACTTAAAAAAAATTATTTCACAAGACAATATTTGAGCTGTCTCACTTTCAGTACTGATATTGCAGTGATTTTGCATCATTCTCTTTACCTGCCCCAGATGCACATGTGAAAATGGGTATAAGAACAGGTATGACCTTGAAACATAAAACTATGTCACTGATTACATGTATCAAATTTCATTCCATGTATCATTCATTCCATGTATCAAATTTCATTCCAATATCCAGAGAAATACTGTGCTACAAGCAAACAAGTAAGTAGCGAATGCCAAACTGTTATGACAATTATCTCAACCAATTATCAGAGTATAGTACACCAACTGAGAGGCAAGGCAGCATGCGATAGCCAAATCTCATGAGATCTTCAAAGCCAAGCAGGGTTGGTACTGGGATGGGAGACCACCAAGAAAAGGCTTTGCAGAGGAAGGCGATGGCAAACCCCCTCTGCTTCTCAGTTGCCTTGAAAGCCCCTTGCTGGGGTTGCTACTAGTCAGGTGCGACTTGATGGCACTTATATATATCAGGCACCAACCATGGTTTAGGCAACCATGTTTCATTTCAGTGAAATTGGGGCTTTAAGACAGCAGTGGATTTATGCTAGTCTTTGGAAGAATGTTAAATTAGCTTTAATGCAGTTGGAGTAAGTAGCTGTTCTACTTAACCCACACTTGTGCACATAGTGTAGCAAGAGTTTGAAAAAATATTACTTATTTTGATTTTTTTAGATAAAGTTGGCATATGGTTCCCCCCCCCCCCCAAAGGGATTTGGGGGTGCTAATGCATCCATTTCTGACATATGACAAGCTGTATTTCTTTAAACAACCAACGCCTAACAGCCATGAGAAATAGAAAAGACACTCCATTTCCTCTGCGGTTGGCCTTCTGTCTGAGTGGGCTCTGCAGGGGGTGAGAATAGTAGGCAGGCAGCAGAGGGCTTTCTCTGCAGAGGCCACCAAGCTGTAGTCTATACCCCCTTCGCACACACATGAGAACACACATGAAGTTTCCTTATATTGAATCAGACCATTGGTCCATCAAGGTCAGTAATGTCTACTCAGACTGGTGGCGACTCTTCAGGGTCTCAGGCAGAGGGCTTTATCATTAACTGCTACCTGATTTTTTTAACTGGAGATGCCAGGGACTGAATCTGGCACCTTCTATATGCCAAGCTGATGCTCTACCACTGAGCCATGGCCCCTCTCTGAAGACCTTGGTTTACCCCACACTGATGGTCTCCTGGAGATCAGTTTAAAAAAATTCTTCCAGAAGGCCTTTGAAGACATCTAAATTATTTTCCAAGGTGGACTTATTTTGTGCCAGTTTTTTTAAAAATATGCATATTCGCTGTATTGATACTGTGTTTTCTCCTGGGAGATTTTTTTTTGTATTTTTGCTTCTTCTTAAGGTTTTCTGTTAAGATTAGTTGAGTGTTAGAGTGCAATCCTGATGGGTGTTACTTACCCAGGGCCCAGAGCTGGCGCACTTAGGTTTGCCAACCTCCAGGTGGTGGCTGGAGATCTCCTGCTATTACAACTGACCTCCAGCCAATAGAGGTCAATTTACCTGGAGAAAATGGCTGCTTTGACAATTGGACTCTGTGGCATTGAAGTCCCTCCCCTCCCATTAACAGCAGCCAAGTGTTTTCAAGCCAAAGACGTCTTTTTCAGAAAAACCTGTGAAACTCTTCGTAGAGTTTCACAGGGCTACAACTGCCTTTTTGCAGGCGTAACTCGGTGCCTGCAAAAAGAGGCATTCCCGGGCTGAAAGGGCTTTGGAAGCTGACTAATGCCAGCTTCCCAGGAACACTCCCTTTGATGCCAGTGCGAGCCTCTGAGCCGGGAAAACGTTGTCGGTGATGCTGTGCTGGCACCTATGCTGCTGTGTGGTTCCCAAGAGCTAGCATAAGTGCTCCAGTGCTGGCACAAGTGGCACTAATGCCAGCGCTGGCTCCAAACTCCTCCACCCCCATTAGGACTCTGTTTATGTTTCTTTTAAATGGCAGCTTGTTCTTTATAGTTCTTTATAGTTCCCATAGTTTATTTTATGTAAATATTATTGATTTTATTTATAGGGTTGCCAACCTCCAGGTAGTAGCTCGAGATCTCCTTCTATTACAACTGATCTCCAGCCGATAGAGATCAGTTCCCCTAGAGAAAATGGCTGCTTTGGCAATTGGACTCTATGGCATTGAAGTCCCTCCCCTCCTCAAACCCCACTTTCCTCAGGCTCCACCCCAAAAACCTCCTGCCGGTGGCAAAGAAGGACCTGGCAACCCTATTTATTTATTGTATGCCACTCAAGTGCTTTTTAAGTCAAAGGGCAGGGTATACATCTTATAAATAAGTAATTAAAACTATTTGCATATTGGTTTTATAGTGAACTATTAACTGTTTTGAAAAGGATCTGGGGGTGGTTCCAGGCAAGCAGTATCTGTTAATAGTTAACCATTAAAATTACCCCCCTACTAGGGTTGCCAGGTCCCCCCAGCCACCAGAGGGGGATGGGGTGGTAGGGTTGCCAGATCAAGATTGGGAAACTCCTGGAAATTTGGGGATGGAGACTGGGGAGGGCAGGGACCTCAGTGGGGCACAACGCCACAGAATCCACCCTCCAAAGCATCCATTTTCTCCAGGGGAACTAATCTATGTAATCTGGAGGTGAAGTGTAATTCCAGAGGATCCCTAGGTCCCATCTGGAGGCTGGCATCCCTATGCTCCAAAATGGTCACAAGAACAACAAGAGAATTTGCGCACTACTTTTATAGTAAATTCTTCAGAATTTTTAAACAGTTATTTGGGCCCATGCTGAATCAGTGCCTGATGACTGACTAGCTAAATCTGTATATTTCTGTTAAAGGCACAGGGAAACATCTTTGGCCTACTGGAAGCAGGGATGGAGAACAAAATGCTGGGGTCTAGAACAGCTGAGCTGGTGGTAACTAGAAGTTCTATGAAGAGGAATGAGACACCCAGTTATAGCTCAGTAACGGAGCAGCAACTTATGGATTGATTTATGGAGTTGCAGATGACGGTTAATGAATTGCTTCACTAACAACAGGATCCTCACGATCCAGTGAAGAATTTTGCAGGGGTCGTCTGGCTTCCAGCAATACTTTCCTTCATTGACTCTGACCCTCTGCCTCCATTTCCCTGTAAAGGTCACTGACAAAGCCCATTTAACATTTGGCTCTTTGAGGCTACTGACATTTTTTTGACCTTATAGAAAGAAATTTTTCAAAAGTAGATGGTAAAGATTTTCACCTCCTGCTGAAGAAAATGCATTATGTTAAGGGGAAAGCATCAGGGCCATTTAAGATGTTTGAAATCAACTAGGCATCCCTAGGACTAGGGCAAACGTATTCCAACAACCATTGTTAACCCAACATGGAGCCCTATGTAGGCGAAATTAGAAGAGACAATAAAGGCTGAGGGAGAGGCTATGATTTGATGGCAGACTAACAGTGCATTCCTAGAGAGTGTTACTCCAGTCTAAGCCCATTCATTTCAATGGGCTTAGATTGAAGTAACTCTCCTTAGGAATGTACTGTAGATATTTTACATACAGAGAGTCCCAGGATTAACCCCGACTTCTCCAGCTGAAAAGGATCTCTGGTGGCAGGTGCTGGAAAAAGATTTCTAAATAATTTGGAGGCGCTCAATCCATTTTTCCCTATATATGGGTTTCTCTGGATACGTCATAGGGAAACATATTGCACCGTGAGTACCTGGAGAGCTGCTGTCAATCAGAGGAGATGATACTGAGCTAGGTGGATCAGTGGTCTTACTTGGTTTAAGGGAGTTTTATGACCGATGCTTAAAATAGTGCCAAAATATCTAGCTCTCCCTTATTTTAGTGTTCTGTGATTTCCTACCACTGCTCCACAGCATTGCCTGCTGACCACAGGAGACATGGAGATCTGGAATGTTATGACATCCCACTACAAGGTAAATTCTATATGTGTGAATGTTTTCAGCCAAATTTTTACCCTCACATCCAATTTGGCTCAGTAATACCATGTCATTTAAAGGAGGAAGTAGTAAGTCTTGTCGAAGGCTTTCACGGTCAGAGTTCATTGGTTCTTGTAGGTTATCCGGGCTGTGTGACCACGGTCACACAGCCCGGATAACCTACAAGAACCAAAGTAGCAAGTCTCTTTGACAAAATTGTCACTATATGACACCAAGTCAACACAAATTTGGGGGATTATTCTAAAGAATTGTGAGAGAAGGCTGGAAAATTATGATGAGATTTACAGAAAAACAAACGAACGAATCTCATGGCAAGTTTCTAAACATCCCTCACTCATCAACAGATTCTTCAAAAAGAAAAAAGGAAGGCAGATTTTTTTTTATTTGTTTACAACATTTATACCCTGGTTTTCTGCCCTCATCATGATGATGATGATGTTCCCCGCCCTGAGCCTGGTCTTGGCCGGGGAGGGCGGGTTATAAATTGAATCAATCAATCAATCAGGTGGCTAAATATGGAGGTCTTTCTGAAGCAAAACATTTGAGGAATGCGGAACACAGCCCAAACATTTTGATAGGTCAGAAGAACTTCACAAATGTTGTCAGCCTAATTTTCCATGTCTTGCTTCCAAATAGAAAGGCATCAAGAATTTTATGCATGTCTCCTGACTATTTAAAAAAAATTCTATCCCACGTCACCAAAACGTTCCAAGAAGATTACAAAAATATACAGAAGAAGCTGTATACTGTTAGCAGGGAATGATATGGACTCAGAGAATAGAAGGCTGGGCCGAGGCAAAAGGGATGCTGAATGGGAGCTGGGGTGATTGAGTCTGTGGAAGAACCATGAGAACATAAGGAAAGCCCTGTGGAATCAATCCATTAGGGGAGTGTAAGGAATGGTCCATCTGGAGGGAATTCCTCCCTCACATTTGGCAAAGGGAGTTCCTGACTCATGTATTATATATTATTACAGCAGTGGTCTTCAGATAGATGCTGGGGGATGCTGGAGAACAAGGATAATTGTGCCAGCGACGCACCAGTGTGTGATGCCACATCTGGTGCACAACTGGAAGAGATGTCATCACATCAGGCAACATGATGAAATCAGTTCTGGTTTTGTTCCGGAATTGGCCTAATGTATTGGAGCAGCACCACCAATCTCCCGCTCCCCCCCCCCCCGCCCGCCACTGGCCTGTGAAGCAGGGAATGGGGACCAATAGCAGCAGACCTGGCCCCGTTCTATTCAGCTGATAAGTTAGAACTCACAAGTGGTTCTTACTCTGACCCTAAAATGGATCACACTAGCAGCACCACGATAGGGTTGCCAACCTCCAGGTACTGGAAGAGATCCACAACAGCACTCACAACTATAATAATAAAGTAAGGATTTATAAAGTGAAAAGGGTACAAAAAAGTGAATATATATACATGAATACAATAGGGTACAATAAGATACAAATTATCAAAGGAATCCAGCACAAATGGAAATTAAATTGAAGAATATAAGCATCCTGTAAGCCAGGTAAGTCAATGTATATTGTCCACAATATGTTGTTATTTCTTCTCTGTATATAACAAGCTGGACGGTAAACAGCGATGGCAAAGCCACAACGAGGAAATGTCAGGACGTGTCGTCTAGATCAAAAGCACGTTTCGCACTTGGCTTCATCATCTACATGTATCTATGTACCGTAAAATAAATATGCTATTTTATAATAATAAATATTTGAATATTTTAAACATATTAAAATTTATACTTTATTTCCAATAGTATTAAAAACCTAAATTAGATTAAAATATACATAAGCTATCATATATGTATCACATATTTAAAGGGTCTTACCTAAGAGAATTCATAATAGTCATGATAAATAAAGTCTCAAACAGGACCAAAGTCTTCCTCCTTGTGTAGGTCTCTCAAGGGATAGAATAGTAGAATGAATAACAATGGGAAGTTAAGATAAGAGAACTGCCACTAATGAGTTACAGCTGGGTAATTGAGGACTGGAGGAGATACAGTATCTTAAAAGGCAAGGTCCTTATAAAAAACAAGAATAATCCAATTCATTATTCAGGCCATTGGGGGATAGGGTCCCGATAAGAAAAATCAGGCTCTGCCCAAAAAAACTCCCGCTGGTGGCAAAGAGGGACCTGGCAATCCTACACCGTGACCACATTTTTGTTTGAGCATTTTTTTAATTTAAAAAGGAGATAAGAGAATGAGAAAGGAAGTGGGGGAAAGGGGAGGTACCCTGCACACTAGGGTTGCCAGGTCCCTCTTCTCAACCGGTGGGAGATTTTGGGGGCGGAGCCTGAAGAGGGTGGGGTTTGGGGAGGGGAGGGGCTTCAATGCCATAGAGTTCAATTGCCAAAGTGGCCATTTTTCTCCAGGTGATCAGATCTCTATTGGCTGGAAATCAGTTGAATTAGCAGGAGATCTCCTGCTACTACCTGGCAGTTGGCAACCCTACTGCACACCTACTGTTTCTCCTTAAACTGCTGAGGAGATTTTTGCTAACATAGTATCCAGTTCAGCCCTGTGTGTTTTTCTGTGTGGCTCAAGGGGGTTCTGCGTGCGAGTGTGTGTGTTTCTGTGTGGGTAATTTGAACTCACCTTGTGAGTTAATTGCTAATTTCTCTTTATGGTCAGATAGTCCCTTGACTAGGCCAATCTAAGGGCATTTCTAACAGTGCAAAGTGTCCACTGCACTCCTGGAGTGTCTCCAAAATTATTTGATGTATGTGAAGAGGTTAGCTATTAATATCGCCTTTCATACAGCTAAATTATCTGGTTTCAAAATCGCTTGCAGATTCTATTAAAGACCCCTATGGAGGATTGCTTCTTGAAATAGGTATTTTAATTCATCCGGGTACACTAAGGTGTTGCCTTCCTTTCATTAATAAAATGGAAACTCATAAAGAAAACCAGATTATCCTGAATTTATGATCAAGTAATTTTGTTTCTCTTAGCTCTGGTAATAATTGCAGAACATCATTTCTATCTATTTCCAGCCCCCCTTTCCCCCTTTTTTACACACCTAGACAATTTTAATTTCTCATGTTTATTTATCTTTTCTTCCCTTTTAATTTGACAGGGAAAGCTATCTAAGACCCCAGGAGGCAAACACAAAGAGCCAGGAATGAGTTCTTTCCATCTTCGGTTTAATGAAATAATAAGTAATTGATTTATATTTATGGGTGATTTAAACATTCAGGAATATTCTTTTCCACTTCTACCTTTATTATAGTTCCATAAAGAGTGACTTAGCTTTATGTCCCAAAGCTGTTGTGGTCTAATATGCCATCCTAAGCAAAGTTGCACCCCTCGAAGTTCATTGAAGTCAGGGTACAACTCTGTTTAAGGCAGCATTTTTTTGCCATCAGGTTACAGCCAACTTATGGTGACCCCACATGGTTTTCAAAGCAAGAGATGAATAGGGGTGGTTTGCCATTGCCTTGGACTTCCTTTGTGGGAGGGTGGGGGAGATTTATCAGGAGCAAAGAGAGGCCTAGGCAGGTGTTGCCAGCGACTCGGCGATGACACATCTGATGTGGTCCAGAAGTGACATCATGATGTTCCTGGGGAGACTCTAGTAGTCGGGCAAAAACTCTATGGTAGAAATCATTTTTACCATAGAGTTTTTGCCCAAAAACCAGAGCATCCCTGCATCACCAACAATATGATGATGTAATTTCTGGTGTGCTTTCGAAGTGACATGACCACATTGATGGTGATGTAGGCTTAGGCCTCCTTTTTCTGCCAGTAAATCGCCCGCTGGCCAGCTGATTGGTGCTGGGTGGAGGGGCCATGGAGCGGGGGTCTAGCAACTCAATCTCCCATCCAAGTAGTAACCAGGGCAATGCAAGTAATAAAATATAAATAAATGGGTGTGAACTGCCAGTTCCATAAAGCACATGTAGCTACTAAGTTTTCTATGAGGTCAGCAGGCCATCACTGAAGTCTCAGGAGCTGCATGTATACTAGCTACATAGGGATACCAGTTCACATTCATACTGCATCCCAGCTGCGAGCATGACAGTTCCTCCATACATTCCCAGAACCTTAATGTGTCAGCCATTCTTGAGTGTGAATCAGCTGATAAATCACAGAGATATGTAGAAGATGATCCAGACAAAACGCTCTTTCATGTGCATCTATCATGCAAAACATAGCCTCCTCAAAGAAGGTGGACCATCCCTTGGAGTTAACCAAACACATGGACTGGGGGAGGTGAGATCTGCAGAGACTGCTACACAGGAGAAAGTTCTACTTCGCAAATCATCAGAGACTGGGAATCAGGAACCTCCATTTGGACCTAAGCATGTCTGGACCCCTCAGAATCACCAGACAACAGGATACTCACTTCACAGCTGAAGGCCACCTTATAGTGGTACTCAAGATGAGGGAACTGAATACTAAACAGGATCAGGTTCCCACTTAGGACAACAGAAAAGGCGGGGCAACCAGGCCTAAGAATATTTTGTTGTGGGCTGACCGTTGCTGGTTCAAAATGTGTCCAGACCAACTTGTGCTTCTAGCCATTGTGACTAGACAACTACCCAGGATCTGATTGTTCAGCTCATAACCAAGTTTACCAGTGCCCCAGATAGCTCTGGGTTTTATAAGTTCTCTGGCTATCAGTCAGCCATTCCCGATTGGCTATGCCGGTCTATATGAATGGGACAGTTTCTTCTATAGTATAAAATATCAACTTGAAAATATTTCTGTTCAGCAAATTCAGCAATTCTAAATTAATAAAGCCTTTGTTTTTATTGACTTTCAATGCTTGAGCAGGTTAAGGATGGGTAAGCAAGAAGAGATTTCATTTTGATGCACAGGAGGTGAAATGTCCATGATGCCAACAGAAACATTAAGAAAGATTAGGCCATCGCTAGAAATGACTTAACTTCAAAATTAGCAAAAAAAATAATGAAGGCTACTAATTAAAAGAAAAGAAACAATTTTTGAAAGTAAGCAAATGTATCTTCAATTTATTTGAGAGTTTATGGATATAAAACACATACTTCGGAGTCAATTGAAGTTTTTTTTAGTGCAAAATATGCTGAATCAAAATATAGTCTTTTGGTGATCCACATCAAAATCTCATTCTTAACATTAGCTTAGTGGATGTCCTTGTAGTAGTTATTGGACCTTGAAAAAGTGGATTGATGCAAAGAATTTGAAGTACTTTTCAGTACTCGATTTCAGTAAGAATTCCTCGTTCATGGGACTTGAAGGCTGCAATCCTAGCCATGTTTATCAGGGGCGTATTCCACTGGGAATGTAATTAAATGTACTTCCAAGCAATCATGCTCAAGATTGTGCTTAGCAGCGCTTAACTTTTGTTGGATTGTGTCCATTCTTTTCAAACTTCTTAAAACCGATTCTTGAATGTTAAATGAAACCATTGTTGTAATATTTAGAAGTCTGCTTCTAAGAATTCTAGAACACCAAGATCTAGAAATCTTTAAAGGGAGGAGCCATGGCTCAATGATAGAGCATGTGCTTTGTGTGTAGAAGGTCCCAGGTTCAATCCCTAGGGTTGCCAACTTCCAAGTGGTGGCTGGAGATTTCCTGCTATTACAAGTGATCTCCAGGTGATAGAGATCAGTTCCCCTGGAGAAAATGGCTACTTTGGCAATTGGACTCTATGGCATTGAAGTCCCTCCCCTCTCCAAACCCCAAAATCTCCCGGTATTTCCCAACCCAGAGCTGGCAACCCTATCAATCCCTGATATCTCCACTTTAAAAAAAAATCTAAGGGAGTGGGTATTTTTAAAGACCTTCCTCTGGCTGACACTCTATGGAGCTGCTACCAGTCATCAGTAGGCAATAGTAAATTAGATGGACCAATGATTTGGCTTGGTGTAAGGCCCAAAATACTCAAAATAGGGTTGGCAACCTCTAGGTGGGGCCTAGAAATCTCCTGGAATTTCAATTGATCTCCATATTACACCTGGAGCAAATGTCAGCTACGGCAGGTGAACTGTATGGCAATATACCCCGTCGAAGTTCCTCTCCTCCCCAAATCCTGCCTTTTCCAGGCTGCATTCCCAAAATCTGCAGGGATTTCCCATCCTGGAGTTGACAGCCCCAGCTCAAAATCAGAACCAGTTCCAAGCCAAGTTTTCCTTATTACTGAATCTTTCTCCAGCCTGGACTGAGTCAAGCAACGAAAGAAGGTTTCTGGTGGGCCTCATGCTGTTGTTATCAGTTGTGTGGTGTTTTGCTGTGTAAATATTTTGTGTGTGTTTTATTTCTGTGATTTGATGTGGTGTTTTATATGTATATTGCTGTTGTTTAAATTACAGTTCTCTAGAGGAAGAAAGGGGGGCTGAATGGGTGATTGAAATGTGTTGATTGGCTAGTAGCTGTACCCTAGTGGGAAGAGTTGACTGGGGTTTGCAGAGAGGATTTGTGTGTGAAGTAGAAGAAAGCTGAGTGGGTGAAGAGCTTGACTAAGGAAAATATGCCTAAGTGGCAAGGGAGAAAAATAAGCCTGTGTGGAAGTTATTAATCTAAGTGGCAGTGAGGAATTCAAGCTTTTGTGGAAGTTATTAGCCTAAGTGGCAAGTGAAAAAAAAGTCTTTGTGGCTAGGTCTATGTAAGAAACTTAGAGAACAAAGAATGGTACTTATCTGAAACCATTACGCTTATGAACCATACAGAAACTGTTACACTGTTTTAGTTCTAAATAAATTATATTTAAGTGAACACAGCTGTTTTATATAGAAAGTAAAGGATCCTCTTTTATCTCAGAGCTACCCCCCGTCTGCTGACCCTTCTCAGTCTACCAAATATAACTAAGGACTTTTCTGCATGGTTTCTTGTCTGTTGGTTCTGGCCCCAAACTGCTTTGGTTTATCCCTGGATTTCCTCATGCATTTTTGCCCCGTTGGCTTTTGCTTCTTTTTTTCCTGTTCTTTTGAAGTGACTTTTACCCCAGTCTTGTTCTGGAAGCCAATTCTGAGTTGGCTTTTTCCTCATGCATAATGTTTCTGTCAGATTTCTTTGTCCTGCCCCCTCCCACTCACCTCCAGCCCACATTTGATGACTGGACTGTTATGTTTAAACCACTGCCTCTTCTCTCCCCCGCCATGAAGATGAGTGAGTTCTTTTTCTTTCTTATCAATATATCACTGGAGCATTGTAACAACAGGCTTAGGAGGTTCATTTCATTTTCATTTTATTTGGGAAGAAGAAAGTCTCTAGCCTCTTCCCTTGTGAAGATATGCCTTTTTCATTATATCTCCATGAGGGAACGGGTCAGAGACGTACTTAAACTACCATTACACTTACCTGCTCAAACTATCATTGCACTATTATATTGATATAACAATATTTTAATGCAGGTTTTTTTTTAAAAAAAATGCTATATCAATATGTGTGTGTGTGTTAAGTGCAGTCAAGTCGCTTCCGACTCATGGCGACCCTATGAATAAAGTCCTCCAAAATGTCCTGTCTTTGACAGACAGGACATTTTGACATAATGTCCTATCTTTGACAAAATGCCCTATCTTTTATATCAATATAAGCATCTGCAAAAAATAATAACGGGTGTGCTCTGATGCCACCAATGACAACAACACTCTCCCTTGAAAATCCTGATTATTTAAGGCATGTGTAGAAGAAAATAAACTGACTCCACAGCTGTGAAATGCAGAGGAAGGACAGACATATGGAAGAACTGTGCTCAAACCAATTTCAGTGCTCGTGGATTGATTGCCAAGAAAATCAGGAGTGTGCGGAAAAACCATAAGCCATCCTGTTCTTTGGGTTCAACTAAGAAGTTGATGGTGAGAGCCTTTCATGGCAGCAAAAACAAGCAGGAAATGCTAAGGAAGGCAAGAAGGCAGCGTAAGATATGTCATCTCAGAATAATACCAAGAGGTGGTGCCATTATAGGTATTACATATGAGGTGTCCCAGAAAAAAAGCAAACATTTCAAGTTGCCTCAACAAAACCAGTCCTTGTTTCAGTCACTTGCCTGCATGTGGCTGAGATGATGACAAATCTTATTCTGCTTTGCATGGAGATACATCCCAAGGACTCATTCAAGCCAGAGTCTTTGTCACAAAAACTCATTTGGCCAAAGGGGAAACATCCATTCAGTTTTCAAATGGACTTGCTTCATCTGCTGTAAGAATTGCGTCAAGAATAGCACCAAAAACAACAGCAGCAGCAGCGACACCACCACTAAGGCCATGCAATTGTGATAATGTTACATTCATGTCAAAAGCTTGTTGGTTTCCCAGTATTATTTCCTCTAACTGACAGCATGAAATGGATCTTTTCCTGCCTTGTGACCGGAGGTTCTTTGAACCAGAAATGCTGGGAATTGAACCTGGAACCTTCTGTATGAAAACTGTGCTTTACTACTGAGCTGTGACTCAAAAGTTTTCTAAATAAATAAATAAATAAATTCCCCAACAAGAGTGGTCTCTTTACAACTATTAAGCAACACGCCAGAAAACAAATATCCCCAAATATGCACTCCGTATTTATTGTTATGCATTTATGTGTGCTATGTCAGAGCACATATTTGTGTGACTTGCAGGCCTATTTGTTTATTTATAAATGAATAATAATGCTTCAATGCATTCTGCAATCCATAGTTTAAGAATGCAGAATTCATTGATACTCCATTAGATTATAAGCTCACCTATCTTCTGTGGTAGCATATGCAGAGTTTTGAGGAGGTCTCCCACCTAAGTTCTTGGCCATACACAGATTTGCTGGGCTCCATGTCCCTCCAGATCATACCCTAGAATTACAAAAGGTGCAATATGTCAATGGTTTTGAATAAGCAATACCATCTTCAGTGGCTGACAACAAACCATTCCATTCGATCTAGCTGGATGTTCAGCTGAATTTATGAATTGCACATCTGTACCCTGAGCCCATTTCCCCATTCTAGCAAGAACATTTTTGTTCACCGGAGGCACTTTTGTGTATGAATCTTTCTGGGAGGACTGTGGCATGTGTTGGAAATCACCTTTTCTACTTGAAGCCCCCCCACCCACCCAATATTCATAAATGTTATTTCAGAACCCATGCGTCAGGGTCGGCATTGCCTCTTTACATAAATGTCTTCCTTCTACTACAAGGATCTTTTTGTTTCTTCTGCATGCCTTAATAAGTGTGCCTGACAAATGTTTTACATTTACAGGAGTTTTAAAAGGCAGGTGCGATGTGACATATCAGAAGAAGCAAATTAAACCCTTGTAAAGCACAGCTGGAATGCTAAAAAATCTGTATTTGTAATTTAAATACGTGACACCGTCGCACTGTAAAAATCGGTTCATAATTAGAAAACATCTGTTTTCCTCCCCATCCCCCAAATATAATGTCTAATAGTATATTTAAATAATTTAGACTGCAATAAGACCAAAAAGTCAAGCAATAGTGAGGAATTCAAGGTGCTCCTTTTCTTTGTGTGTTTCAAAGTTCTGCCCCAACACTGAACAAGGTAATTCTCCATTTAGGATATAATCACCACTGATGAGAAGCATATGCCAAACACAGGTACTGTTATGACCTTTATGTCAGTGTTAGGAAAATCAAGGTTTTGTAGATGGTGTCGTCAAAAAAGATTGATATACTGTATTTTTCTCTTGTTCAGTAACAAAAAAGTGAAATGAGTTGATGACTTTAGCAGCAAAATGAATGTGGCAATGTTGTAAATATAGTGGTCTTAATAAAGGGTTTTAAGCTCTGGAAATCTACTTGAACTAGTTCAAAATCTTGTGTCACGATTTACAGGGATCAAGTAGTCAGGCTCAACTTGTAAAGTCCTACGTGGTGGAACACAGACAGGATGGTGCTGCTGCAGTCGTCTTGTTTGTGGCTTCCTAAAGGCACCTGGTTGGCCACTGTGTGAACAGACTGCTGGACTTGATGGGCCTTCGTCTGATCCAGCAGGGCCTTTCTTATGTTCTTTCTTATGTTCTTATGTACGCCGACCACAAGTTGGCCAACAAAGTGAACAAGGTAGATTAGCTTCATGGTCTCAGGTAGGCATGGTAGAAGTTATTTTTTTTCTTCATGCTAGTGTCCAAATGGAAAGGCTAATGCCAAATATTTTGATCAATTAAGCTTCCCCCCCCCCCCCCCCCGGAAAAATATTTTGCATGAGAGGTAGGAACTTTTAAAGTTCTCCTCAGCTGAATTTCTCCCCCTGGTGTTGGAGTTTTGAATTATCTGCTTTTCTTTCCAAAGAGAAACCATTGCATTAGGAATTCTCACTTGCTCTGTTTTTCTTTTAAAGTCTGTATTTAGTACATGTGTGCTTTGCTGCAGCTTTCCCTTCTGTCATGTCCATTCCCCCTCTAAATTATTGATGCACACGCGTACATGGACAGAGTGCAGCAAAAATGCAGCCTTGGTGTGATGATATATGATTGCATCAAGGCTTCTTTTTTGTGCAGTGTTTTACCAATGCACGTGGACAATGGTGGGCAATGATAATACACAGCAAAAAAATAACATAACATAAAGGCATCATGATGTGATTCCACCAAGGTTCCTTTTGTATGGCTTAACAATGTTCAGGAGCTCATGTAAGCGTTGGTGAAACACAACACAGTAACAATCTTGATGTAGTCATTCATATAATCCCATCAACATTGCTTTTTTTTTTTTTTTTGGCAGTGTTTTGTAAATGCATAAATAAGGCCTAGAATTTGGCCTGGAATATCCCCCCCCCCACAAAAAAAACTGCTTCCTGCTTCCTCTCCAGTGTCTCCATACCCTTTCCTAGGAGAGAATGTCCTTCCATTATCAAACATTTTCTAAACAATTGACAGATGGGAGCCACTTTTACTGAGCTGAAACGGAAGGGTTATTTCACTTTTAACACCCTCACAGCTTTACCTTTTAGACAGGTTTGTTACAAGAAATTTTGTGTTAAAAATAAAGGCTGGGGAAGGGGGACAGAACACTGCCCCCTGAAACTTTCCCATTGCTTTTCAGTTTTCCCAGTGGGGAAAAATGGAATTTTGGTGGAAAGCTGAAAAGCTCTTTTACAGCCCATTCCTGAACTGAAAGGGCGAAAGACCATAGGAGGCAAGGAAGGGCCTGCACCGGCAACCATGCCGCCTGCACCAGCATCTGGGCCCACTGTGCCAGCGCCCAAGCCACTTATGTCACCCAGAGTGGCATAGACGCCGGCGTTGAGATGCATATGCCATCCTCCTGGCCCAGTGATGCTGGCACAGCTTCACACCGGCATCCTGATGGTGCAATTCTGTGCACCGTCCTTCCTGGGGGCTTTCCCGGTCTGGTCCAGGGGAGGAGCTGCCTTTAGGCCTCCTCAGAGGAGACATGATAGAGGTCTATAAAATTATGCATGGTTTGGAGAGAGTGGACAGGGAGAGGTTTTTCTCCCTCTCCCATAATACTAGAATGCTGGGTCATCTGCTGAAGCTGGAGGGCGAGAGATTCAAAACAGATAAAAGGAAGTATTTTTTCACACAATGCATAGTTAAATTGTGGAACTCCCTGCCCCAGGATGTGGTGATGGCTGCCAGCTTGGAGGGCTTTAAGAGTGGAGTGGACATATTCATGGAGGAGAGGGGTATGCATGGCTATTAGTTAGAATGGATACTAGTCACGCTGCATACCTATTCTCTCTAGTATCAAAGGAGCATGCCTATTATCTTGGGTGTGGTGGAACACAGGCAGGATGGTGCTGCTGCAGTCGTCTTGTTTGTGGCTTCCTAGAGGCACCTGGTTGGCCACTGTATGAACAGACTGCTGGACTTGATGGGCCTTGGTCTGATCCAGCAGGGCCTTTCTTATGTTCTAAGCCCTTTCGGCTCGGGAATGCTCCCTTTGCCCTTTCTTTGAGATATCCCCATGGAACCCAATGTAGCGGTTCCATGGGCCTCAAAGGTCTTCCCAGAAGTGATGTCATGCCATTGCCATGAGAAAATATTGCATAAAGCTCTATTTCCTCATAAATTTCTATTTATCTTGTTTTATTTTTCTGAAATTTCAAAATTTTTAGAAACTTTACCTCTTTAGCTTAGAAGGCAGCCACAAGTGCTCCACATGTTCAAAACAGTAGAACTGTAATAAAACAAACTGATGTCTTCATAAAATTTTATATGAGGAGATATGAAGCTGACTTATGCTGAATCAGACCTCTGGTCTATCTACTTCAGTGCTTCCTGATGTAGAGCGAAAATCAGTTCCCTGCCACTCAAACCCACTGCTGTTCTAGCAAAGTGGCTAGCAGTGCAGTCCTGGGCAATGTTACACTCTTTTGTCAAAGTTCTGTGGGCTTAGAAGGTTTAACCCTGTTTAGAGAGCTAGCATGGTGTAGTGGTTAAGAGCAGTGGTTTGGAGCGGTGGACTCTGATCTGGAAAACTTGGTTCGATAGCCCACTCCTCCACATGAGCGGCGGACGCTAATCTGGAGAACCAGGTTGGTTTCCCCACTCCTACACATGAATAGGGTTGCCAACTGCCAGGTAATGGCAGAAGATCTCCTGCTAATTCAACTGATCTCCAGCCGATAGAGATCAGTTCACCTGGAGAAAATGGCCACTTCGGCCATTGAACTCTATGGCATTGAAGTCCCTCCCCTCCCAAACCCTGCCCTCCTCAGGCTCCACCCCCAAAATCTCCCGCTGATAGTGAAGAGGGACCTGGCAACCCTACACAAGAAGCCAGCTGGGTGACCTTGGGCTAGTCACAGCTCTCTTAGAGCTCTCTCAGCCTCACCTACCTCACAGGGTGTCTGTTGTAGGGAAGTGAAGGGAAGGTGATTGTAAGCTGGTTTGATTCTTCCTTATGTGGTAGAGAAAGTCGGCATATAAAAACCAGCTCTTCTTCTTCTTCTTCTCCTTCTCCTTCTCCTTCTCCTTCTCCTTCTCTTCCTCCTCCTCCTCCTCCTAGCAAGAGACTGAGCTCCCAATGTGGATGTATGTGGTTTGAATTTTGCCTTTACTATGAGTTCATTAGAGGGCCTTAGCCAAGCCTATTTTTCTCATCCCCCCATCTGTAATATAAGGATGATCATAATACTCATCTACCTTACAGGGTTGTGTAAAGGATTGCCACAATATAATGTCTGTCAAATGCTTTGTCCTCTCAGAAGTGTTACACAAAGGCTGCTGTTACTTTTGTTGTTATTCCTTCTTGTCATATCTTCCATGGCCAGACTAAGTGTTCCCCCCCTTCTTCCTCCTAATTTATTTTCTGTCTAGCAAAGGCAGGGCATTCTCCTAATCTTAGTCATGATAATGAAGCAGAACCATCAAGTTCAGGGGCATTCTATCTCTGAAAACCTGGTGCTGGGGACAAGGGGAGAACGTTACCTTCCTGCCCTGCTTACAGACTCCCCAGAAGCAATCTGACTAGCCATCAGCCAGGGAGAACACCTTGCCCCCAAATGAGCCTTGATCTGATCCAGCCAGGCTGTCCTCACGTTCTGAAGGAGTCGCTTCATGCCAGGTCCCTGCCCTGAAAGGGAAGCTGCTCCTGCACTGACACGTCTCCATTTTAATCGTCTCGCTGCCATCCCCTGTCACCTGAGCCCACGACTACCTTTTCATCAGTGTCTGCATTGTGGGCCAGGGCAAATAATGACAGAATATCTTGCTAAAGAAGGGGTACTTAATCAGCAATCAAGATTCAATTTGTTTTAATTTTAGCAGGTGTTTGTGAGGTGCATTGATGGGAGAGATAATATGCACTGCTTTCATTAGCTCTCTTGTTTTTGTGCTTGAACATTTAAGAGCCAGATGTTTGGAGGTGAGCTGATCAGAATATTAAGTCCCCAGAGGTTGGTTTCCACAGTGTTTTACATTTCTCTCTTTATCTCGATCGCTTCACCCTGAGCTGTGAGGTGCAAGAGCTCGCACTGACAAAGTACAATTCTCAGCTTTCCCATTCAGCGAAAAAGCTTCAATCGAGAGGCTAATTCTCCCTCTCAAATACTTTTATTCTAATAATCTGCAATTAATTCTTGGTCCTCGGGTCAGACTCATTTCCCATTTCCAAACCATTGCAGCTGAAAAAATTTCCTTCATAGAAATGGCTGTGTTGGTTTAAAAAACACACACAAAAAACCAGGAAATGTTTCTAATGCTATGAAAATAAAAGAGAGACAAGAAAAGAAACCCAGCTAATGCAGAGCACAAAGGTACTGATCTCATCACTAGTGAAAGCTAAATATCTAATCTAGATCAGCTCTGTGCAATGCACCAGCTAAGATGTCACAAGGTCAAAATATATGAATAAAAACAATGGTAACTACCAAGGCCTTGAAAAATCAGCAAAGCGGTGCATTGTCAAGAGTGAAAGATATGGAATATTTTTAACAGAAAGAAATAATATTCAATAATAAACACATGAGAGGAAATAAAGACTATACACAAACTTACTATACCACTGCTGATGGGCAGGTACCCCATTGCTTAACCTGAACAAACATCCCTGTTGAAGGCTCAACATGCTTGATTGACATTTGTGAGTGTTTCACAGGAGAGGGAGACATGCAGATTTTGCATATGCATGCACAGACACACAGACACCCACAGAAGCCCCCCCCCTTTCCTGTCCCTTCTCTACTTTCCAGCCACCCCCCTCCAAGCTACAAACCTTTCTTATTCAAAGTGGAGGACTAACCTGTCAATTTCGTGAGGTGAAAATATAACTTTGAACTTTCCGGAACACTCCAAAGTCAATTGCTGATATGTTTCTTTGCAACACTCTAAAGTGCTACCCGCGTGTTTAATTATTATAGCATTGATTATGGTACCGCACAGTGACTACCTTATGTGTTGTACTGGACATGAGACCGCCAAGCTGAACTTTAAGATGGGCATCACACAACCCAAGTCTTTTCCTTTAATCCAGTGGCAGGTAAAATAGTGTCAACGGGCAAGTCAACGATGTACCTGAAGTTTTTTTTTTTTTTTTTGCAAAAGTCTCTTGGGTTCCTAACAACACTTTCCTTTGTATTGTAAACCTTCCCAGGCAGAAAGTGTTAACATAGATTACAAAAGAAGAAGAGATGGTGTTTGTTCCCTGCTTTTCTCCACCACACGGAGTCTCAAAGTGGCTTACAATCGCCTTCACCTCCCCACAACAGACACCTTGTGAAGTAGGTGGGGCTGAGAGAGTTCTGAGAGAACTGTGACTAGCACAAGGTCTCCCAGCAGGCTTCATGTGGAAGAGTGGGGAATCAAACCTGGTTCTCCAGATTAGAGTCCGCAGCTCTTAACAACTATGCCCCAGCAATGAGTTAAGCAAAAGTATATTTGTACAAGCCTCCCTTCCAAGCTTCATCATAACAGTGTTCTTGGAGAAGCTTCTGGAATTCTTCTTATGACATTTCTCTTCCTATTCTGAAGTTCCCAGTTACCTGATTTTTAAAGAACAATAGATGCACTAGGAATTTTCCATTGTGGCCCCAAGGGCAGGGGAGGAGCCAAAGAGGGAAGAAGGGGGAACAGATGCACACAGAAACCCAGTTGGGATAAAACATCCACAGCTTTATTGATTACAGCCACTGGAACATTGTCAAGGCATAGGGCATGGATCCAGAAATTGGGTGCCCCGCCTGTCAGCCAATGGAACCCATCCTCAGCCCTTTTGCTGTGGGTAAATGTGGGATGGCAAGTCCTGTGTGGTCCCACCTGGGTGCAACTCTCCAAATGGTTCCCTTGCCACCTGTGAGTGGAGCCAAGTAACAGCCCCCAAACTGGGTATGCTGCTGCATGGCTCCACCCCCAAGATCCCGTAAGAGGGTCCACACCCATGGGAGGCAGGCATTAGGGATGCCAGGTCCCCCCTCTCCTCCGGCAGGAGGTTTTTGGGGCAGAGGTGAGGCAAAGATTGTGCGTGTGTGCAGACACGATTGTGCGCAGATACGATTGTGCGCAGACACGATTGTGTCACTTCCCATTTACACCCGGAAGTGACACATTGTAAGGTGCCTTTTACCACTCAAACTGGGAGTTTGAGTGGTAAACGGCCCATTGCGATGTGGCACATCTGGGTGTAAATGCATCACAAGGGGCCGTTTACCACTCAAACTCCCAGCCAGGTGGATTGGTGGGGGTTTGCCCACCACAACCTGGCACTTGGCAACCCTATCAGGCATGCAGGCACAGCCTCCCCCCCCCCCCGCACATGGATCCAGCCTGATGCCCAGAACTGTCCTCAAGCTGTGACAAGAAAGAAAAGACAAAAGACACAACTGTGCTGCACAATATGCTACTGAGGGAGAGATGGCTGAAGCCAATTCAGCACTGGCCTTGGAACCATCATGGCCATATAAGAAGGAGGGGTGGAGCAGAGGGAAAAACTCCACCCCTCAGGTCCACCTCCTGAGCTGATCCAAGTAATCAGCAGTTGGCTAGCTGGCCAGACACTGTTAGGAACCCATCCAGAAGGCTGCAGCTGCTGCCACACAACCCCATTCTGCAGCCACAGCTAGGGTTATCAACCTCCAGGTAGTAGCTTGAGATCTCCCACTATTACAACTGATCTCCAGCCAATAGGGATTAGTTCACCTGGAGAAATTGCTTTGGCAACTGGACTCGCTGATATTGAAGTCCCTCCCCTCCTCAGGCTCCACCCCCAAAATCTCCAGGTATTTCACAACCCGGAGCTGGCAACCCTAGCCACAGCCAGGGGACAAAACCTTCTCAACCTGCAGCTGCAAAGTGGGGCACTGTGCACATGTCTTTCCGCAGATCTCAGTTCTTTTGGTTCATTGGCATCTGCTTGCTGCTCAGTTTTAACCATGTGCTTGTGCACATTGATACAAACTCTGCAAAAATGTAATCTGAATGCACTGGCAGTTCAACCAGAAGTGTCACATGAGGCTGCTGCCCCTCCAGCTGCCTCTTGCTACCTCTGCTCACTGCCTCTGCAGAGCAGCTAACAATCTTTCCTTCCCCATTCACCAAGCATCTTTAAACACCGTGTGGCACTCTGTACATGTCTGTAGATCTTCCCAAACTTGACAGAAGGAAGAAGCCATGTAGATCCTGTGTGGTGATTTACTGATGTGTGTATGTGCTCTCCTGGGCATTGTACAACACCACACAAAAAGAATTTTGGTGTAATCTTCTGCATGATCACATTGAGACACATTGAGACACCACTGACCTCATAACAAGGTGAAATGATAGCCTCAGGTGGAATGTTTTTTGGGAGGATCACAGCCCTCCCCACTACCTCCTCTCCTCAGCTCCCCCAACCATTCATCCAATCACATCCAGTTACTTTTTGGCAGTGTTTTACCAGTGTGTATGTGTGTATGTGTAATACAGAGAGAGGAATAAGAAACAAATAAAATGAAGGAAGTAAAAGCTGTGGCAAAACTGTTTATGCTCCCATTCTGGAATTAATTTTAGAAATTCTACTAGTTAATTTGGAATTAAGAAGGGGTTGAATTCTGTGAAGAGAGACGTTTTGGAGCAATAAACGAACCAAATGGGAAAAATCAGCTCACCCCTAAACGTTTTCGGTTTAATTGGTGTTTCAGTTTTGCAAACAGTTGCAGAAAGCACTGGAACATAAATATACGTATGGTTTACATACTCACTTTCTGGCAAACCACTGAACATATGTACATGCCTGTATCCAATAATAATAAGTCTAAAAAACCCCCAAATATCATCTGATACAGAATATGAAATGATACAAAGGAGGAGAGAAATCGAGCATGAATTATAACATCTTTTTTTATTCTCAGAAGACCACCAAAAAGGAGACAAGGAGTAGTTTTCTGTGTTTTTGAACCCTACTTACTGTGGATATCTCCAGGACATGTAAAAGAAGCTGTAAGTAGTTTTCCATTACTCTGTTTTATATATAGTATATTTTTAAACATAGTTATTTGTACATTTTCAAAATGAGTTTATTTTTCTATGTTTAAAATGTTGTATTGAACTGATTATTTGAGTGGTGATGAACATGAATGTCCTACATAAAGTTACACCATTCTAAGTCCGTTATAAGTCTACTGACTTCAATGGACTTAGAAGGATAAAACTCAGCTAGGATGGCACTTGAATTCTTCTAGGAAGAAGCTAAGAATGCTTTCCTGGGAGCAAGCCCCATTGAATAGACCTGAGTAGGATTTTGATTAGACCTGATTAGGATCATGGCACTGCATAGTGCCTGTCCCATTCTTGCCTATTCATCCGCTATCTTTTCGTCCACTATTTCTGAGATCATGGTGGACAAAAAGGTATTGGCATCTTTTAGAGAATCCAGTCCCTGAGCATCGTTCTCTTTGTTCATTTGAATAAATGACTGATTCTCTTTCTGTGTCCTGGAGAGCCATGAGAAACGCTATGCTAGACAGTGCTAAACAACAGCAGATGTCCATACCTTAGCAGAAGAGTTAGGTAACTACTTGGTAAAGGGATGAGCATAAGAACAAATAAAGAGCCCTGCTGGATCAAACGAAAGGTCCCTGTCCACCAGCAGCTCGTTTCCTCCAGCAGGCAAACTTATGCCCCTGGATAGCAGGGCCCCTCCTGTTACCCTCCAGCAACTTGTACTCTGAGGTATACTACCTCTGAACATGGATGTTCAATTTTGTTGTCCTCGCCAATAGCCTTTGATGAGCCTATCCTTTCATGAATTTCTTTAGTCCTTTTAAAAAGAAGAAGAGTTGATTTTTATACCCCACTTTTCTCTACCTTTAAGGAATCTCAAAGTGGCTTACAATCACCTCCCCTTCCCCACAACAGACACCTTGTGAGATAGGTGGGGCTGAGAGAGGTCTGAGAGAACTGTGACTAACCCAAAGTCACCCAGCAGGCTTGATGTGGTGGAGTGGGGAAACAAACCTGGTTCACCAGATCCATCATTCATGAGGGAGTCAAACATTTCACTGCATTTGCTCAAAGTCAGCCTTCCTTCTTCTTGTCCTTCAGTTCCTCCTCTTGTTTATTACCTGTGCATCTCCCTCCCTTTTTCTCCTCCCACCCCTCCTATAGTGCCCCGGACTGCTGCTATTTAACCTGCAGGCTCGTTGGGGACAGAGTTGTCTTCTTCCATGCTTGTAAAAGGCCCAGTATTTGGACCGCGTCGCCTTTAAAACAACCCTGCAGAATGCATCCCGTTAGTCTTCTGTTTACATGTGTTTATTTCTGCCCACGTTTCCTTCTGGCCACAAGTTTGAACCATTTAATATTGCCAAATAAGCTCGCAATAAAGCGTTAATAGACTTGCCATTGGCAAATGTTGTAATCTCCCCCCCAACGTCCCCCCTTTCCACCCCCATTAATTGTTATCTGTTTACTTTGATACTCAAGGATTGCTCTGTTTTACAAGCATATTTCCTAATTGTGTCACCTTGCACTGTAAGTATGTCAGAGGGGGAACATTTGCGAGTGATTAGCTATGGACCTTTGTGTTGCCAAATGTACGAGGTGCCTCGCCTTATAGGATATAATTGTGATCTTTTAATATGTGCCCGTTGACCCAGGCTTGTTATTATCTATTATAGTTTATAATAATGTATCTCTTTATGATTAAATGATGAGGCCCGACAGAACACTATGATTAGCATTTCAGTTATTTATAGATTATGTCAGTGCGGTAATAAACATAAAATGCTGTTAATGTGTGGCTAATGAAATCTGGACATGAACAAGTTTATGAATTGATATAATTCATTTGAGTGTTCTAACTGGAGCTGCTAGTTCTTCTCATAATTCAAAAGCTTAGCAGGGTTCACCGATTAGGCAGTAGTCTAATTTGCAACGAAAAGTCAATGGGTTTCCATCGTCTTGGGCTATCATACACAGCATGGCTGATTGCATAAGGACTATACAAAGTAATTCTCATAAATATATTTATTAAGCTTAATATGTTTTGTGGGGGCAGGGAGCGGGAGAGGGCCGAGGTAGAATCTGCTTAGTGCCCAACATAGGAAGAGACGGAATTGCTGTGCGCTAGAAGCTAGTAAAATCAACCCAGAAAGGATCGATGACATTACAATTTTTAAAAAAATAATAATAATAATGATTCAGTATCAAACATAAAGAAGGCCATAAAACAGAACAGTAGTGATTTATTGAGCACACATAATTTGGGATATTGCATACACATTCACAGACTACTTTCTGAAGTTCAGGGTAACCTTTCTAGGACTGCTACATTTTTTTAAGGGGGGGGGGCAGTTGGTCTATTTTTGTTTTTAAGAAAATCTCTGTTTAGTCTATTATAAGTATTTTGGGCAGATGTCGCCTTGTGAGGGATTCTATTTAAGAAGCATGAATAGGTGCCTTCCTTCTCCCCTTGCTATGCTTAAAATCACACTTGATCTCCCTCCCCAGGAGCAGCTCACTAATTCGAAACTGTACTGTTATAAACGCTATAATATTACGTGTCAGGGCTTGGTTGGGGCTGAAGTTATCCTAACCAGACCTGGTACATTGTTCAGGGACAGGCAGCCCCAATTAGAAATATAACATACTTTCTTAAAGTCAGTAGGCTAGGCTCCTAGCTTTTTATAAACCAACATGGTGTTGTGGTTAAGAGTGGTGGACTCTAATCTGGAAAACTGGATTTGATTCCCCACTCCTCCACAGACTCTAATCTGGTGAATCTAGGGTTGCCAGGTCCCACTTCGCAACTGGCGGGAGATTTTTGGGGTGGAGCCTGAGGAAGGTGGGGTTTGGGGAGGGGAGGGGCTTCAGTGCCATAGAGTTCAATTGCCAAAGCGGCCATTTTTCTCCAGGTGATCTGATCTCTATCGGCTGGAGATCAGTTGAATTAGCAGGAGACCTCCTGCTACTACTTGGCAGTTGGCAACCCTAGGTGAACCAAATATATTTACTAGGGCCGTTCGGTAAAGTTACTTTGGTAAAGTTCGGCTTCGGCAAAATTTGGCCCTTTTTAATTTGGGACGTGCCGAAGTCCGAACTCCCCCGCTTTGGATCCATGAAATTTGGCGCGAGATCCGGAGTTCGGGGAAAAATTCGCCCCCCCCGCGCGCCTTCATGGAAGCCCCGTGAAGGCGCTTGGGGGGGGGGTCTTTAAACAGATCTGCGCCTCCCAGCTGGAAGGCGCAGATCTGTTTAAAACCACCCCGATCCCCTTCCCAGGAGTGTGGAGAAGGGGTGGGGGGGGGGTGGCTCTTTAAAGCGATCTACGCTGCCAGGGCTGGCAGATCGCTTTAAAGAGCCACCCCCCTCCTCTTCTCCACACTCAGATCTGGCAGCTCAGATCTGTTTAAAGAGCCCCCCATGCGCCTTCATGGAAGCCCCGAATCTGCCAAATTTATTCGCCGAACACCTCGAAGTCGGCAAATTCGGCTCCCCCGTTTCCCGCCTTTTTTTGAGTTTGGTTCGTCCAGAACTAAAAACCGCCGAATCGGGAGAAATTTGGCTGTTTTTCGGTTCGGGATGAACCGAATCGACAGTCCTAGTGTTTACCACTCTTACACATGAAGCCTGCTGGGTGAGCTTGGGCTAGTCACAGTTCTCTCAGAACACCTCAGCCCCGCCTACCTCACAAAGTGTCTGTTATGGGGAGAGGAAGGGGAGGTGATTGTAAGCTGGGTTGAGACTTCTTAAAGGTAGAGAAAATTGGGGTATAAAGAATCCCCAACCAATTTATACTAGGCCTGGCCAATCCAGAGGGTTCACACTGTCTGCTAATCAGAAGCGCTGATGCTGCACATTCCTGTTCCCTCTGCATCTGAATACGGCTGTGCAGTCTGAGCTCATAGCAGCCTTGGCCCAGCAGACTCAGGCATTGAGATGTCCAGTACAAGTTCCAGAATCTCTGGCAGTAGGTCAGGTATATACCTCTTCCCCTCATTGCAGCATTTTGTGAGGAATTAAAAAGTAGCCACTGCCAATAGAAATAATCTTTAAATATACAGCATTTCCCAGTATTTCTGAGTCAGAGTTTTAAAAAATGTGCAAGGAGACAAAATTGTGCAGTTCTAGTGAAAATAAAATCTCCGTTCCAAAAAGTAGTTGGAAGACAGTGTACAGTTCTGGTTGCCAAACCTCAAAAAGGATATTGCAGAGCTGGGAAAAGCGCAGAAGATGGTAACCAACTCAATTAAGGGGTTGGAATACCATTGTTACGAGGACAGACTGAAGGGTCTGGGACTTTTCAGTTAAGAAACAAGGCAACTGAGAAAGGCATGATAGAGGTTTATAAAATTATGCATGAGGTGGAGAAAGTGGATAGAGAGAGCTGTCCCATAGCACCAGAGCTCGGGGGCACCCAGTAAAGCTGATGGGCAATAGGTAGGGTTGCCAACCTTCAAGTGGTGGCTGGAGATCTCCCACTATTACAACTGATCTCTAAACAAAGAGACCAGTTCACCAGGAGAAAATGGCCATTTTGGAATTAGGACTCTATGGCATTATACCCCACTGAAGCCCATCCCATCCCAAAACTCCACCCTCCTCAGGTTCCATCCCCAAATCTCCAGGTATTTCCCAACCCAGAGTTGGCAACCCCAACAATAGGTCCAGTACAGACAGCTCACTTTTCAGTTAAAAAAAATTGCTCTCATGATCTTTCCCATTCGGTAAATGACTAAGTTTGGGGCAAAGAACACTTTATATTCCCATAATGCATATAGTCAAATGGTTTCATAATATAACAATAGGGAGATGGCTGCTTTCAGCATTGAGGGGGTGGGATTCACATAGGGTTCCCTACTGCCTGGTTGTGGCAGGCAATTGCCCGCCAATCAACCGGGCTGACTGCTGACCAGCTGATAGTCAGTGGGCAGAAAGGGGGAAGCAATTCCCCCTGCACGCTCCCAGGAACACTCTAGCCTTCCTTTCCAATCCACATGCCAGATCGGTCCCGATCTGGTTTGCAGCTTGGAGACAGAGGCAAGAGCCTTCCTCCTAGCCCTGCTGTGTGTGTGCTATGACTCCCCAGAGCACATACAGCGGGGCTAGGAAACCAGAAGTGGCATTGGGAACATGCACCAATCCCTCCACCCAGCCCCTCCCATAAGAAGCTCCTGCCCAAGGTAAGTGGGGACCTGGCAACCCTATATTCACAGCATCCCACTCTTAAAATGAGCCTGTAAAGCAGAGATATTCCACCAGGCCCGTAATTGAGGGCAGCAATGGTTTTCATTAGAGCTCGCCTTCCTACCCCCTCCATTCTGTTTAACCTAAATTTGGAGGACCTGACTGGTCTTCCAGGCCCACTGTAGCCCTGTGATCTAGTGCTGACCGCCAATTGTTTTTAATTATTTAACTGATTAATAATTGGGAACTGGTTTTAGAAATTTTTAAGGTTTTGCAGATTATAGTTCTATTATATTGTATGGTGTTTTGACTATGTTAACCGCCCTGACCCCGGTCTAGGCCAGGGATAGAGGGCAGGATATAAATAAAAATAAATAAACTGGGCTTTTACAGAGAAACAAATTGGAATTGCACATTGGTATGTGATTGTAATTCATGTACATAGCACACTGCTACAACAAACCTTTGGGGAGTATATTTGGCAGGAGAAGGAGAAATGGGTATGCTTGATCAGGATTTGGAGGTCAAAATGTGCCTGGATTACTCGCATTACCTTCTCTGTTGTTAACAGACACTTTAAAGTAATACTACTTTTGCATCATTTGAATTTTTTAACAGCATAAAAGTTCAGATGAAGAGCCCTGATGGATCAGACCCTTGGTCCAACTAGTCCATCACTTTGGCCAACCAGTTGCACTGGAGGGCCAACAACAGGGCCTAGAGGCCAAGGCGTTTTCATGGCTCACGAGATTGTATGTATAGGATGAGGGATTGTGGTATCTGTGTGTGTGTGTGTATGTATGTGTGTGTGTGTGTGTGTGTTTGGGGGAATTACAAGTTTGTACTGGAGCCCCCCAAATAATGCTTGGGCACTGTCTCAGTCCAATGTACCTCATAGGGTTTTTGTTACGGTAAAATGAAGTTATGTATGTAGCCTTGAGCTCCTTATGAGGAAAAGTAGGACAAAAGTGTAATCAATAAGAAAGAGGAGGAGAAAGATGGGGGGAAGAAGAAAAAATAACAAAAACCCAACAAATTTCAGAGTAAAAAATGTGTGTAACGTATGCATCCTGTATCTTAAACTGTTTAAGGCTTTGTCTAAATTGGAATCATCTCAGTTTCTTATGGTAAGGGGGAGAGAATGATTCCACTCCCAGAAAAATGATTCCAGAAAGAGCTTACAGTGAGGTACTTAACATTCTGCTCCTTGTTTTTTTGCTCTGACCCAACATTGGACCCTTCTATGGCCTCGAACTCTAATCTTCCCAATCAGGTTTTTCTCTGTTGTTTCACAGTATCATTGCAGTACACCCATCCCTTCCTTGCTGAACATAAATCTTTGCTTTCCTTGTCCGTGCAATCAACAAGGCTCCTGGTGTTACCATGCACAACATCCCATGAACATGTTTCCTTGTTTTTGTTCAAAGATCTGTAGCAAAATCAAAACATTCCTGCATTTGAATTTCTTATAAGCCTGTTTTGTTGATAACTCTGGAGTCTTCCTGTCCTTGGTTCCGCACTCTTGAAGTTTCAAATCTCTTTCTCACAAGGCAAGAAGTTGGGGTCAGCCAGTGAGGCCGATAGGCTGTAGACTAAAGACACATAAAAAGAGTGCTTCTTCATGAAATGAATAATTAACTTAATGGAATTCATTGCCCCATAATGGTGGCGATGGCCGCAAGCCCTTTTCACATATTCAAAGTGTATAAAATAACTAGTAATAGAAGGAGAAACAGGATTGCTGTGGCAAGTTTTGCCTCTGACCTATGCATGTACACTATAAGGTCTGAATAGATAGGGTTGCCAGGTCCCTCTTTGCCACCAGCGGGAGGTTTTTGGGGTGGAGTCTGAGGAGTGCGGGGTTTGGGGAGGGGAGAAGCTTCAATGCCATAGAGTCCAATTGCCAAAATGGCCATTTTCTCCAGGTAAACTGATCTCTATCAGCTGGAGATCAGTTGTAATAGCAGGCGATCTCCAGCTAGTACCTGGAGGATGGCAAGAGTTTGAATAAAGCCTTAGCACATTCGAGGGTATGGACATAAAACTTTCTTCTTGAGAGAAGAATGTTAAAAAAATATTGTTCTGAACCATGTGGCGGGAACCATCCAGCCTGAAGGAACTTGGGAGTGGACCAGGAGTTAGGACCCAAATCAAGCTGGACATAGGTAAAGGCTTGTTTTCTGTATGCAGTCTATGTTTTTGCCCCGACCTTGCAGCTTTCTTTTCTAGCTTCAACTCAGAATAGTTGAAGAATAGTTTCTACTGTAAGCACAGAAGTGTCCATTCTATTGACTCAGTGGGCTGGATCCTAAGAAGTGTGACTGCAAAGCATTTGAAGAAGCAGATTTCCGCCTCATGTTTCTGCTCCCTCAACCGCCACTTTTGAGTAATACGAGGTAGGGTTGCCAGCTCCAGGTTTGGAAATACCTGGAAATGTTGGGGGTGGAGCCTGAGGAGGGTGGTGTTTAGAGAGGGGAGGGACTTCAATGCCATAAAGTCCAATTGCCGAAGTGGCCATTTTCTCTAGGGGAACTGATCTTTGTTGCCTGGAGATCAGCTGTAATAGCGGGAGATCTCCAGCCACCACCTGGAGGTTGACAACCCTAATATGAGGGGATGGATAGGATGGATCTGGATGGATATGATGCTACAGTGGATTGGGGGGACACTGAGGAGGGAGAATAAGATGAAATTAGGGATGCTGGTCATGAACAGGGACCTGAGTTTCTGATGGGCAGTTTGGCTGTTCATGAGGGGCTTGACCCTGTTCATCAGGTCATTTTGTTGTGTATTAAAGCAGCACAGTCTAGAACAATGCAAACAGCAGCATTTCACACATGTGTGTTTTCACACAGACCCATGGGAGTCCTCATCTCTTCCTCATCCACGAGCTGTTGTCATTGCTCGCAGCTCAGCAGCCAGATGTATAAAAAAACAGGGAGCAAATTGATCAGTCAGCTAGCAATTAAAACAGTGTTTAAAAAACCCCGTACCACTGGATGTTCGTGTAAATCTTTGTTATTGGCAAGGTTGCTTCATGCATGCACATTGTTGCCCAGCCTGATGGGAGTCAGAATACCCCCCCCATTCTATTTAATTACCTGATTTGACCATCCATGACACTGCTGGAGAATTGATTTCATGTACTATGTAAAATGCAAAAGCCGCTTTCAAGGAGAAGGACGTGAAACTAAAACATGATAGCTACTGCATGGTCACACAGTTGTTCTGCAATTGCTTGAGGACAGGGCTGGTGAGGTAAACAGGCCCAGGCTTCACTCACAAGTGATCGTGGTTCTCACACAAAGTATTTTCACCTGCCGAACTTGTTTACAGTGAAGTTTGTGGCATCACTAGGTGAAATCACCCTTCCCGGCTTGACCCTCAGAACACTTCCACAGGTGCATAGAGTCCACTTTTTCCACTAGCAAAATTAATACATTTTTCAACATCAATTTTTCTGTGTAAATGGCGTTCAAGAAACAAAAGGGTCATCTACAACGGCAACAAAAATAAGACACACACACACAAAATATGACAATAACATACAAAAGCAATATGAAATGAAAAGGGCCATATTGGATTATCCCTTCTGCAAAGTGAGGCAGAGCTCCTCAGAAAAATATTAGAGCTGATATCATTGTGAAGTAAACATTAAACATTTTTTCTGCTGTTGAAGGTAATGGCTAATTCTTCAGTGTTCTTTGGACTGGGACATCTCATAGTTCACAACTAAAGGTTGAGAAGATAAATCTGTTTTCTCTTTCTGTGAGTTTGATCGAACGACTATTGAGTGTAAGAAAACGATTTCGCCACCCAACGTGAACAGTTGAAGCCCTGATGAAACGTTCAAGGAAGTAGTTTATCAGCATTTGTTTAGCTCTGGAAAAATAAAATATGTGAGCTACATTTGAATGGGACGCTAAATCCGCGGGAACCGTGTGCTCCATCAATCCGACAAAGCCAGAATGCTTACTGCAGATAATATATAAAAGATGTATTGTATTGTGGCAATATCTGCATGTTGCTTAACAGAGGGTGGTCCGGTATTTTTTCAGATACATTATTGATTCCGTACAGCAAAGCTGTTCATTCAACTCCTCGGCAATTTGGGTTCTGTTGTGCTGTAACATCCAATATAAACATTCCTCTTATATGGAATTTGCTGTCAGAAGATGTAGTGGGGGCCACTAGCTTAGGTGTCTTTTAAAAAGGCCGTTAGACAAATTAGTAGAAGATAACAGCTAGTAGCCATGGTAGCTAAGGTCAGAGGTCAGAGGCCATAGGCCAATAAATTATCAGCTACTGGCAGCCAAAAGCAGGAGCTGGTTCTTCATGGGCCGTGGCTTTTCAGAAGCATCTACCTCGTGGCTGTGGGAAAAGTTAATGCTGGAGTAGATTGACCTTTGGTATGATGTAGAAGGGCTGTTCTTATGTTCCTCATCTTACAACTCTTGCCCTATGGATAGGGTTGCCAACCTCTAGATAGTAGCTGGAGATCACCTGCTATTACAACCGATCTCCAGCCGATAGAGATCAGTTCCCCTGGAGAAAATGGCCGCTTTGGCAATTGGACTCTATGGCATTGTAGTCCCACCCCTCTCCAAACCCTGCCCTCCTCAGGCTCTGCAAAGAGGGACCTGGCAACCCTACCTATGGACCTAAGTGTTGCTTCCAGCATTACATTTCTGCTTTCCAAAACTGTGTATGCCACTGGAAAAAGGACTGAAGGTTAAATATATGGATAATGACAGAAAGTTCAAACAGAACGAGATGAATCCCTGTCTGGTGATAGAAAGTTGCAGCTGACTTATGGTGACCCCGTAAGGTTTTCAAGGCAAGAGATGTTCAGAGGGGGTTTGCCATTGCCTGCCTCTGTGAAGCAACCCTGGACCCTGGGAGGAGTCTGTGGTTCATTGGCAGACATCTGTTTGGCATGCAGAAGGTCCCAGTTCCAATCCCTGGCATCTCCAGTTGTTGTGAAAGACCTCTTCCTGAAGGCAGTCCCTGCGTAGGTAAGGGCATACATGAATGGAAGAAGGCTTCTAAGGCAACAGTACTATAAAAAAAAAATCCTGGGAATAATAGAATGGAATTTATTTTTAAGCAGACATGCTTAGAATTGCTCCTAAGTGCATTTTGCTGGGCATATGAGAAGTTGAAAAAGAAGAAGAGTTTGTTTTTATAGGCCGACTTTCTCTCCCACTTAAGGGAGACTCAAACCGGCTTACAATCACCTTCCCTTCCACTCCCACTACAGACACCTTGTGAGGTGGGTGAGGCTGAGAGAGTGTGACTTGCCCAAGGTCACCCAGCTGGCTTCATGTGTAGGAGTGGGGAAACAAATCCAGTTCACCAGATTAGCCTCCGCCGCTCATGTGGAGGAGTGGGGAATCAAACCTGGTTCTCCAGATCAGACTCCACCGCTCCAAACCACTGCTCTTAACCACTACACCACGCTGGCTCGTTGCAGGTACTGTATGTGGCCTTAAAAACTCCATTCAAGAGCCAGGGACACAAGTTCAATGGCAAGGTATGTGTGTAGTGGGGACTGAAACCAGTTTTCCATTCTGCCCAAACAAGTGATCAGTAATGATAATCTAATCATTGCAGCACATACACCAGTTCTGCTTCCCTTCCTCATGGAGCATTTCACCCTGGGGAAATCCAGCCTTCCACTGAAGGGCATACTTGTAGTTGAGCTGAACTATAAAATGCGTATCTGGTGAAGATCCTGGAAACTTTACCAGGTAGTATGGATCTCATATCAAATATTAGATTTATTCATGTATTCACTGGCTGAACACTGAGTTCATTGCTTGTGGGTGATTTTCACTTCTTAACTGTAAAATGGGAATAGTCATAAATGGTGTCACACATAGGGGCATTCACATGTAGGGTGACTAATATCAGGACTGTAGCTATTTTGGGCTGGCTACTTTCTGTTTGCTAGGAAACATCCTTTTGAGCTATACTTAAAGATTTAAGCAGTGTCATTCCTAAAAGTATTTCTGGAGTTGCAGCATGCACAGTTTTGCTACAGTTGTCAGTTCTGTTTACATCAGCATTGTACAGGTGTACACTGCAAAAATCTAATCTTGGTGTATTTTCAACTGTATCAAATTTGTTTTTGCACAGTTTTTATCAATGTGCAGGAGCACACCAGGACAACCACACACGGCAAGAATCTTGAGGCCATCACATGTTCGGTCTCTTCAATATAGCTCTTTTGTGGTGATATCAGTGTACATATACATATCTGTAACATTGAAGAGAAGAATGCAAACCAATAACATGGAAGCAAATTTAAAGAAAAAAACACAAAACAATGGAGGACTATAATGCATTTGGTTCTAGTTTGGAAACACCTGACATATTGGTGTAGAGAGGCAAGGCACACAAAAAAGGAGGGGGAGGAAATGTACTAGCCCCACCCGCTGCCTCAACATGTATGCTGCCCTTATTTGCTTGTGCACATAGGCTCCATCCCTAAGGCTAGGAACTATGGCCAGGAACAAACATGTGTATGTAAGCTGTGAATGAATACAGGAAGGGAGGGGCCAGTACAATAGCCAAGAGTGAGGTCAAAACCAGAATACGTGTTCCAATACTCCCCTTATGTATGCTGCCTCTTTTACACCAAAATATTGTCTGTAAAATGTTTATTTAATTCAGAATTTCAAAGTCCAGGGAGAAATTCAAGTGCAAATTCTGGAAATATTCCTAGATGGGAGCTATTCTATAATGAGAAAGAGACTGAGATTCACAGGAAGACTGAGATTAGGATCTCACCTAGGGTTGCCAGGTCCCTCTTGGCCACCGGTGGGAGGTTTTTTGGGTGGAGCCTGAGGAAGGCGGGGCTTGGGGAAGGGAGGGACTTCAATGCCATAGAGTCCAATTGCCAAATCAGCCATTTTCTTCAGGTGAACTGATTTCTGTTGGCTGGAGATCAGTTGTAATAGCAGGAGGTTGGCAATCCTAATCTCACCTCTGCCACCAAGCTGGTAGGTGGCCTTTGGCAAACCACTGTTCTCTCATTCCTTCCCCCATGTGCAATCCAGACCTACTAATACTATCTTTCCTTACAGAGTTGTAAGGGTTACTGAACAAAAGCGCGCAAAGCCCTTTGAAAACTCCAGTGGGTTGCATAGATGCTAGTTATAGTAAAGCACTTGCGCAGATGAAGCTGTTACGAAATTAATAATACTAAAGTGATTGCTTCATAGTTTGCAAGATCTGATTTTATGTCTCTGTGTACAGCACAGTTCCTTCAGCCCAGTGCGCTCGCAGCTCTACGCTTAATCCTTGAACTGTGGCGCCCGGAACTGAATGCATCACTCCTAATTGTAATTAATTAATTTAAATCTATGCAAATTAAAATTGCCTAGCACTGAGGATGAGATAAAAGAAAATCGGCCATGTGGCAATTTGAGATGCGGCATTCTAGATGATGTAATTGGAGATGTAGGCTCCGGAGCAACAACAGGGAAGCAAAGGAAATAAACAGTCAAAACAACACAGGAGAGGTGAGCAGCCATTCAGCTTTTACTGGTCCGTTCCCAGGATGTGCGGTTTCAGGAGAGAAGGCTGACTGGCACCAGCATAGAAGGGTTTGAGAGCCCTTGGAAACAGGCAGATCATGGTTGGGTGGGGAGCTGAGCTGGAGATAGTGACACCTAAGCAATATTCTCCACATAGGATTGCCAACCTCCAGGTACTAGCTGGAGATCTCTTGCTATTACAACTGATCTCCAGCTGTTAGAGATCAGTTCACCTGGAGAAAATGGCCACTTTGTCAATTGGACTGTATGACCCTCCCCAAACCCCACCATCCTCAGGATCCACCCCAAAAACCTCCCACCGGTTGTGTAGAGGGACCCGGGAACCCTATCTGCACATCTTTTGGTTTGGTGCTCCCAAGTAGGATCCATTTTAAGGCAAGCACCGGGTCATTACTGACCCATGGAGTGATGACACATCATGACGTTTTCTAGGCAGACTGTGTTTACAGGATGGTTTGCCATTGCCTTCTCCAATTGTGTGTACAACATTTACTAGGCAGACTATGTTTATGGGGTGGTTTGCCATTGCCTTCCCCAGTTGCATGTACTATGCTTACTAGGCAAACTATGTTTACGGGGTAGTTGGCCATTGCCTTCCCCAATTACATATACAACATTTACTAGGAAGACTATGTTTGTGGGGATGGTTTGCCATTGCCTTCCCCAGTTGCATGTGTGCACATGGATGAGTGGATCAGAGATAGATTGGTGAGTCTTCATGATATCTGTACATTTATGAATATACAAGTTGAGCCCGGGAGAGTGAGCAAGGGCCCAGCCACTCCCCCAAACTAACAACATTTGTTTAGGCAACACATACATCTGAGCACTTTCTTGCAGACCTGTGTTTTCCATTGCTGGGCTAGGCTGAAACACTGAACTCTTTCTTTCTTAGCACCACACGTGCTAGCAGAACACCAGAGTCTGACCCCCATCTTGAAGATAGTCTGCCCATCAGGAAAATGTCCCAATAATTAGCTCCCATTGAAGACAGAGCCGATCATCCCAGCGCATGAGCAAACAATCAAAAATACGAGATCCTGGAACTCGGCGACATATTACAAAATTGTAAACCCATAAAAGTTCTTGCCAGGTGAGAGCAACTACTCTGGCTGGCAAATTGCTCAGATCAGGAAGCCCAACCTGAGGCTGTAGTTATACAAGCCTAGCTGGGTCCCTTCATAAGTTATATAAGACTATGGTCCCCTCAGTTTATCTGATGTAACTGGTTGATGGGCTGCAGTACAGCATCCTACCATTATCAGAGTGGCACTATACATTAGCATTGATCAGGCCAGCAGTTCCTTTAGGATTGCCAACTGGCCAGGATAAAAATTCCCTGTCCTTTTAATAGAGGCCTAATGTGTAGTGGACCAAATGCCCCAATTTACCTTGAGCTCACCAGAGTTAATTGGCAGCTAAGCAGGGTCAGGTATGGCCAGTGCTTGGATGGGAGACCACCCAAAAAGAATGGAGTTGCTATCAGGAGGAACACAATGGCGAGTCACCTCTGTTCCTCTCTTGCCTGGAATACACCAAGGGGGGTTACCACGAGCCAGTTGCGATCTAACAGCACGTTCTTCTTCTAATCGGTGGAAACTGACAGTTGAAGCCTTCTATGACACACAGGTAAATACCATCACCTGATATTTGCTGCAGATCAAACTACCACCAGCATGGTATGGTGGTTAAGAGCGGTGGTTTGGAGCAGTGGACTCTAATCTGGAGAATCAGGTTTGTGTCCCCACTCCTCCACATGAGTGGTGGCTGCTAATCTGGTGAATCAGATTGGTTTCCCCACTTCTACACATGAAACCAGCTGGGTGATGATAAACTGGTTTGATTCTTCCTTAAGTGATGGAGAAAATTGCATATATAGAAAACCAACTCTTCTTCTTCCTCTTCTTATAGGGACAGCTATACAGACCAATTTAAAAGTTGGCAATCCTATGTTCCTTCCATATAAATGGTTCCAGTGGTGCATAGAGGCAGTTCCTGGGCCTTGCCAACAGATTTCCCCGTCTGAGCCTGCTGGTGTCTTAGACATCACAATCTAAGCAACAGCACAGCTGGGCAATTCCTAGAGAGTCAGGTGTTGTAGCTCTTTTTCTCATATAAGAGCCCTCTGTACGTCCCCTGCCAGAGGCCCACAACAACTTTGAGCTGGCCTTGCTTCTTCTTTGTGAATACCTGTCCATTCATCTATGGCATCATTTACCAAAGTTTTAGTAGTTCTGATAGTTTAGCATGCTATTTTTTTCTGAATTACACCTGGATGCACACAGGTTTACTGGCCGTTAGAAAAGGCTGTCATTGCATCTCTGCATGAATCATTTGTCTTGGTGTGTTGCCTTACTAAAAGGATGCAAGTCCAAAGCAGTGACTCATGCAGAGCCATGATGGGCTGCCTCCTATGAAGGCCAACCGTTTTGCACTCTCTTAATTGACCATGAACAATCCAATCACATGCAGTGTGTTAATATAACACAATTACTTGCCCTCCATACCAGAAGCTGATTGGAAAGAATCAACACCAGAACAGAAAATCAGGCAGAGAGACTGTGAGGGTGCCAGAGCTTTTCATTATTTAATTGCACGTATTTCTCACAACGCACTAGAGTGCCCTGGCATGCAGTTTGGGAATTATTGATCTATGTGCATGGTTACAGTAGCTAGATTATGTGTGCCTTAAAAAAAAAAGAGTTCCAATTTCATCATCATTTGTCCTGATCATTGGCGAAAACTAATTACATTTTGTCATTTTATTCACTCAGAGTTTTGTCTCTCTGAAACCCTGCCACTCTATTTAACCTACTTCTGGTTTGCAAATATCTGTGGCCACATTACAAGCTCCTTCTCCACCATGGCTCTTCTCCATCCCACCCTGATTAAATTAACTCCCGAATAATACACCATATTGCATAGAGGAGAAGGGGAGGGGGAGAAGTTTTCCCATTTTTTTAATACAAGACTGATTTTTATTATATTATTGGAGAAATAAGATTGTGCTTGCCGGCTCAATAAATCACCCATGAAGCCTTTTTCTTTATTCCCCCCCTCCCCTAGATTAAAATTTTATTTAAATAAAAGTGTTATGTTTGTATTTGAACTGACAGCTAAATCTGATAATTAGAGTGCATGAAGTTAGCTTTGATTGGCATTGTAATTGGATTGTCATTGGGCTGAAAACCTATTATCTTTGGATCATGCCCCATGAAATCTGTTGAAGTAACTTTGCTGCCAGTCATTAAAGCCACCATCTTGGCTTACAAATGAGGTTTGAAAGGCTTGTTTTTTAACCACTGGGAATGTAATTTCAACTGCCACAATTGCACTCCCATTAATTAAAATTGTATTAAAATGATGGTTCGTTTTCTAAATATTTCTTCCATATTTTATTAGACATCCTTATTATGAAATGCTTCAAAAAAATTACACAGTGCTGGTAGTAACCTTCTGTTTGGAGATAATCCATTTGAAGAACACATGCTCCTCATCACCGGCAGTGGGGCGGAGATTAGTCTATATGTTGATCATTAAAGGATACACTGTTGGCACTTGGTTTGATTAGCAAGTTTCCGGAGCGAAAAACCCCAAAATTAAATTAAACGTATTCTTCATATATACTCCTGTTTCTGCAATAAATTACATGCCAGGCCGATGATAAAGAAAGAGGGTTAAAGCCCATTTCTCAAACCGGACATAGACTATTAAGCTCTTAATCATTCTTTATACTTTTTAAAAAGGCCTATTTGGTACATTAGAGTATTGTGGACCACTTATAAACACTGGGCTCATAGTAATTCTTATTACTGAGGGTGCTTGTGAAATTCTTCCCATCTGAATTCCTTTCGGGATTTTGGCATTTTTGAATTACCAATTCTTGTTCCAAAATGGAACAGAAGCATTAGAAATGTGCTGTTTGCCATGGGAACCTTTATCTCCTTCATTTCTCATTCCTTCTCTATGTAACTAATGCCCGTGTTGGCATTAATAAAAAAGAGAGAGAGCAAGCTTTGTGTGTTGGCACCTACAGAAGTTTCAAGATTTTTTGTGTGTGGTGTTTTACAGTGCTCAGAACTGGCAGCTCAGGTACACATAAGTACAACAGCACACCAAAGAATCAAGATGCAACAATACCTATGCTTAATTGTAGTGTTTTATCAATAAACACATACATATTGATGGCACAGAAGGGTAAAGATGAAAGTGAATTGAAGGAACTGAATGTTTGTGGAAAATTGCGCATTCACCAGTTCCTGAAATCATTTTAATATTTCTCTTAGTTCAACTGGAACTGAAAAAGAATGGAATGCAAGATTCTGAACTAGCCACTGGCTGCTGGTCTCCATGTACTGGCCCTGTGTCTGAATGCAGTGGTCAAGTAGTGGAAGAAGAACAAACTGAAGTAGAATCTAGAGAAGATGGAGGTGATGCTGGCAGGAAAGGGGCCACTGCTTTTGATGTGATTGTTCTGCTTACCATCAATAGTTTGGAACTTTCACTGAAAGACTCCATTGAGAGCATGGGAGTCTTACTGGATCTTCTTCTCTTGTTGGAGAAACAATTGTCCAAGACAGCAAAAATTGTTCTTCCCCCACCCTGCTTTGTCTACTTAGGAAATTGGTGTCCTATTTTTGGATGCCTGAACCGGCCAAGTTGATCGTTGAGTCTAGATTACTATAACATGCTCTACAATGGGCTGCCCTAGAAGACAGTCTGGAAGCTGCAGCTGATGCAAAATATTTATCTGGGGCTAGCTGGTGGGACCATGTTGCTCCTAATCTGAGGTCCCTCTACTGTCTCCCAAAATTTCTGACTCCAGTTCAAGGAGCTGGAGCCTACCTTTAAATCCCTTAATGATTTAGGGATCACATACTTGAAGGACCATTACTCCTGGCATGGTCCTATGTGACAGCTTCTTTCTTCACAGCAAGTCCTATTGTCAATACTCCTCTTGTCTAACACATGCTCAGCAACAGTCCAGGCTTGAGCTTTTTCAGTGGCCACCCCATGCCTTTGGAACAGCCTCCTAGAGGAGGTCGGAGGGCTCCTATCCTGGTTTTCTGATAAGGTTTGTGCAATTCTTTCCCTTCACAAGGGAGGGGGGAAGCCTATGTGATGTGCCCTCATCACTTACCACATTAAGTATATGGAGGAGGAGATGCATCTGCTTTACCATGGAAACTGGATTACCACATAGTTAGGTTTGCCACTTGCCCACCTGCAGCAGGCAAAACCTCACCCTCAGCCCCAATTCCCCAGCCTTGAGAAACTGAGGAGCAAGAGAAAACAAATTACCTCAATAGCAAAGCTCTAGGAATTTCCCGATGTTTCTATGGTCTTTACCATAGAGCTTATGCAAAATTCCTAGAGCATCACCTGGAAGTGATATTACATCCTCCCCAAACTCCACTCTTCCAGGCACCACCCTCAAAATCTCCCAGCATTTGCCTAGGCAGCGCTAGTAGTCCTGCCTATAGCAAGTATATGAACCAGGCCTACATAACACTATCTATGTGCAGAGTTAGAAGTTCTAGAACTTCACATGCTCATAGGGAGACATTCTCCATGAATGCCAAAAAGTTGTAGAACTCTCTTCCTTTGAAGATCCATCATTGCCCACAACTGAAACATTGCCTTTAGATCCTATAAATTGTTTCCACTTGGGCTTTCTTTGTTCATTGTGAGGTAGCCCTCTGCGGTGAAGTGCTTGTTCCTTGGGTGCTAGGCACTTTGGTTCACACAGGACCAATATCTTTCAGTGTCTAGCATAAGAGAAACATATACTGCAGCAGGGGCTGCCTCCACAATGGAAGAGGATGAACAGAAACAAGAAACGGGATCCCACAACTTTCTTTAAGCCTGAGCTGCCTTTTGGTGGCCGGAGTTAAATCTGATGTTGGCATAGCATTTGTTAGGCCCTTGGAATGGAAAAGCCATATTGAGTAAATGGATGCAGTCATTAGACTTAGAATGTATGTTGTGCTTTGGAATAGTGAAAGTATCTACATATTTCACCTGTTTACAGTTCTTACAACCCAGTAAGGCAGGCCAGTATTATATTCCTCATACTATCGTGTGTGTGTGTGTGTTGAGATAATTTGTTCAAAGTCTCCACATATCATTAGGATAGTAATCCTTACAACAGTCCTGTAGGATAGACCAATAGTATAATTGCCATATCACAGAGGGAGGACTGAGGCTGAGATAGTGCAGCTTGCCTAAAGTCACATGTTAAGGGCAAAGGTCCTAGGTTTTATTCCTGACATGATGGTCGTACGCAGAAGGTCCTAGGTTTTATTCCTGACATGATGTAAAAAATCTCTGCTTCAGACCCTGGGCAGCCACTTCTGGTTAGAGTAGATAGCACTGAACGTGGTGGACCAATGACATGTAACAGCAGAAGGCAGCTTCATGTGTTCATTATACCAGCTACTATACATTGACCCTAATCTAGTGCAGAATCGGGCAAGCATGCATTCATTCAGAGCATCCCTATGGGATCTGCCCAGTCATATAATTTAGTTGGATTGTGAGCTTCCCTGGCCATCATGTTCTCTATCAGTGGTGGTGGTGAGGAGGAGAATTCAGAACATGGCCCCTTTTGCATTTGTTGAACTAAATGCTATTGCTAGGAGGCAGGAAACTTGATATGGGCAAAATAAACAAGCTGTCCCTGAAACCAGCAGGTTTGAATACACCTCTTTGTTGACTTGCAGCAATAGACGTTTGATGGATTTTTTAACCACTGGAAATGTGTTAGCCAGAGGTAGTTGCCATGTGATTCCCCCACCCTTTTGACACTATAGCTAAGCACCAGTTACCCCGGATAGATTGTCACTCTCACACGTTATCTCTGGCTATTGCTTAAAGCTCTAAACTTGGTACAAGGAGGAGAGGGCAGGAAGAGGAGGGAGTTTATGGTCCTATGGTGATGATCACATTACTGGCAGATCGTTATATCAGTTCGCGCTTCATCGGAGTCTCCTTTATCAGATCATCATGACTTTTCTCAAGCGCCTATTAAAATTTTTATGGTAACTGTTAAGCAGAAAATGAATCTTCTTTGCAGTCATTCTGAAACTTTTCCTTAAGGACTGAAAACCCGAGGTCTTAAATATACAAAGACACCATGAATGTGTTTACAGCACTATCTTAGTTTATTTACTTATTTACTGTAGGATGTGCTCCGTTTCTTATACAAAATGCTTAGTGCGTGGGATTTCAAAGTGAGCCATATGAGCACGCTGCAGTTCTCAAAGGCTGCCCAGCAATCTGAGAACTCCTGGAGTTGTGGAAGCTGGAGTGTTCTTTAGAAAGACTCCCCGCCCCCTCCTTGCAAACTTGGATGCATGTAATTTATTTATTAAAAACATTTGTAAAATGCCTTTCCCTTGAGGCTCAAGATGGTTTCCATACAATATGCAACAAAATGCATAAGCAACAATAAAATCCATTTTAAAACCAATCAAAATTTAAAATTGATCAAGATCAATTGATTAATTGATTAATCCAGGGGATTGATTAATCCATGGGATTAATCCAAGGAGAGGGGCTGTGGCTCAGTAGTAGAGCATCTGCTTTGCATGCAGAAGGTCCCAGATACAGTCTTCAGCTAAAAATATTAAGTGGTAGGTGATGTGAAAGACCTCTAACTGAGATGCTGGAGAACCGGTATGAGGAGACAATACTGACCTTGATGGAGTGATGGTCTGATTCATTGTAAGGCAGCTTCATGTTTTCAAGAACCTGAAGAGTCCCAAGTCCTCTGGCAACATCACACAGAGAAAATGGAAAGCTTGAGGTAATTTGAAGAACTGCAACACCATTCCAAATTGCAGCCTACACTCTGCCTATATGCATAGGGTTGGAAGGGGCCAATACAGGAACCCCAAAGCTAGAGCATTCCTAACTGATGGCTGGCTAGCCTGTGCTTGAAAACCTTCAGCGAGGAGAGCCTGCACCTCATTCTTCTATCTAATTGGCTCCACAGTCAAACCACTGATAGCAGTAAGATGTTTCTCCAAGGGTTCAACTGAAATCTACCCTTCTGTAACTTAAGAGCTAGGCTTTACCCTCTTCTGTGTGAGGCAAATGATGACCCTGATCATGTCTTCTCTGAGTCTTTTCCAGGCTAAACCTAGTTCCTTCAACCTTTCCTTGTAGGGCTTCTTTTCCCAACACTCATACATCTTTGTTGCCCTTTTTCTGGACCTATTCCATTTTGTCTATACCTTTCTTTAAGTGTGGCACACAAAACTGGACACAGTATTTCAGAGAAAGTCTAGCGCAGAGTAGAGTGGAACTATTACTTCTCATGACTTGGATGTGGCTTGGAACTCAGAAGTTCTGCTTCATGATTATGCTAGAATGTGACCATATGTTGGGAACATTATTATTGTTATGTGGCTGGATGGAGTATTATGGTCCAACTGATGTCTTTATATCCTTATTTGCATGTCTTTATATCCTTATTTACTTGCTCTTTCATGTCCGTGGGTTTTATTGTGAACATTCCCATGAATCATAGAATTATAGAGTTGGATAGTGCCATACAGGCCATCTAGTCCAACCCCCTGCTCAATGCAGGATCAGCCTACAGCATTCCTGACAAGTGTTTGCACAGCCTCTGCTTAAAGACTGCCAGTGAGGGGGAGCTCACTACCCCCCTAGGTAGCTGATTCCATTGTCTAACAACTCTTACTGTATATAATTTTTCCCTAATATCCAGCTAATACCTTTCCTCCTGCAATTTAAACCTATTATTGCAAGTCCTATCCTCCCTGCCCTCCTCTATGAAGAAATATACACTTTTTACCAGAATTTTGTATTTTGTAATAAATGAATATGCTTTGTCAATTATAGTCAGAAGTGGCAAGAGGGCCCATAAGACTCTCTCCTGAAGTCATATGCTTTCTTGTTAAAGTATGCAAACAAATTCCAGGCGAGCTAAATGTAACTGACTGACAATTCAAGAGTGTTTGTCTCAAAACACTGCCTACTTCTGTGATCTCTGATGCAAGTTATACTTGCAGCCAGTGATATGCTCTTTCCTGGAAGTGCCTTTCCAAGACATGCAGGCACCAGGCATGCAAACCCCCATGTAGCTCTGAAAATGTGACCTTTTAATGATGTTCCTCACTATTAACTTTATTGTTAATCTTTAAATAACGATGTGGGAGGCATGCCGTGCTGTTCTTTACTTGGTTTGCAAGTTCATTGTTCCTCCTTAGGCATCTCACTGGCAGTGACAAAATCTTGCTGTTACAAATTTCCTGAGATAGGAAATTAGGTTTTCTAGTTCTATGGTAGAACATCTGCACAAATCATGGATTGCACCCTCCTTCCTGCTCCGCTGCCTGGTGACACTTGAAGCTTAAGGAGATGTCAAGTGGAACCAACCCTTCCAGCAACTTTAGAGGCCTCTCTCCAGATTATCCTTTCTGTCCACTCTTTACCCTGCTGAGGTTTGAACAATGTGAAAGCTGCTACTGATGCTTACATCACAGAAGTAAACTACACTGGGCTGTGTACAACTGCATGGGCCACAAATTGTGGCAATCTAGGCGAAATTCAATAGCAACTCGAGCCAACTACCCAGCCTTCAGACCACTGCAGAGACCAATCTGCTTCAACTACACTAATCTACTAATCAAATTGCTAATGTGAAACAGGCAAATCCTGTAATGCCTGTGTCTAAATCTGTAGAGGTGCAACAGATGGAATACTTCAGGCCACCCCATCTCAGAAAAGATGTTGCAGAGCTAGAGAAGGTACCGAAAAAAGCAACCAAAATAATCAAGGGGTTGGAGCACTTTCCCTATGAGGAAAAGCTAAAGAGTTTGAAACCTTTTAGTTTAGGGAAAAAAGGTACCTAAGCTAGAGGTAGGTAAGGACATGATAGTTTATAAAATCCAGCACAGTTTTGAGAAAGTGGATAGAGAAAACTATCTCATACCATTGGAGTGATCCAATGAAGATGACTGGCAGTAGATACAGGATGGGAAAAAGTAGCTTTTTACACACCACATATTAACTTAGGGTTGCTAGGCCCAGGCTCCACCTGGAGGTTGGCAACCTTTGATCCAGAAAGGAACCAGGGAATTACAGGTCAGTTAGCCAAATGTCTGTCCCAGGCAAATTACTAGAAACTGTAATCAAAGACAGAATTATGAGGCACATAGAGGAACAAAGCCTGCTGAGGGAAAATCAGCATGGCTTCTGCTAAGGGAAGTCGTGCCTCACCAACCTTTTGGGGTTCTTTGAGAAAGTGAACATGCATGTAGATAATGGTGACCCAGTACACTATATATTTGGACTTTCAGAAGGCTTTTGACAAGGTACCTTACCAAAGACTCCTGAGTGAGCTTAGCCGTCATGAGATAAGATTGGAAGAGGCATCTGTGAATTGTTTCCCTTTGCATCGTAGGGAGTAGATTCAAGAGTGTGAGTGAGAGTATGTCTTCTATCCTCCAAGGATCCTTCCTCCACCTTCCTCTGATGGAAGAGCCACGTAAGTTGGAGGATGGCACTTCAGGCTTTGCTCAGTGGAGTGATAGGATAGGGTGGGATCGACTCCACTGGTTCATGTGTGTGTAATATTCTAATTGATCCTACCATCCAGCACATTAGGCTCAGATTTTGTGGTCAGTTCCTTAATTTTATCTGGGAAACAGACCACATGAAATTAGTTTTTCCTGGTGATTGTTAACTTGTAATCTACTATTACCCACAAAATATATGTTATCATTTAATGCCCCCATAAGTAAAAACTTTTGTAATCTTCATCAGCCAATTTCCATAACATTAGAGATTATTTCTGTTTCCTGTGTGCTACTTTTTTTAATGGTCTGGAGGAGAAATCTATGATGTGGGGTTTCATCTTCTGGTGGGGTGAGCAGTATAAAAAACCCTCCTCTCTGCTGGGTATCAGAAACCATTGCCTAAACCATTACACGACAGAGCAGAGACTCAAACTTAGGTCTCCAAGATCCTAGCCCGTTACTCTAACCACTTCACAGTGCTGCCTCTACTGAACATATCATCTGATCCAATCTGATATGGGGCAGCATGCAAACACATGCAGTCTGAAATGCTACAACCCATCCACACCAATGTCGGGGGAGCGTCTTAGCTGATCTCCAATCAATAATAAGAACAATTGTTCTCCCTCTTCTTTCCCAAAACTGTTACCAATGCTTGCATCAGCCCACTCAAGTGGCCAATATAGTCCAGTCATCCTGCGGCTGTAGTTAATTTTTAAAAAATGTTTTTAAATATTCCAGTTTTTAGCACTTCCAATGGAAGTTTTCTTTTACTACATCCCAATTAATTACTGCACGCTAACTAAATAACATGATACCAATTTGTCATTACAATTTTCACACATCCACACCAGTCGCTCAACATTGAGAAAGTGAGAAAAGCTGCATCTCCTTGGAACACTCCTAGTAAGTTGGAAACCAATCCTTGGGTTTGGGCTTGAAATAATTGAGAATTGTGAATTAGGGAGACAGAAAGTTGAGGAGTTTGGAGTGCAATCCTAATCTTGTAAAACACACACATCAGTGAGAGCTGATGTAACATTTTTGCTGTTGAGGTGAGGGCTTCTCCATACAATTCATATTATATGATGTATATCTAAGACGCTTTTAAAAATGCACCTAAGATTGTAAATTATGAATGTAACATACAGGTGGTTCAAAACACATCTGTCACATAAATACAAGGACCTTAGAGCTGGGATTGGTTGTAGTTCTCTAGCTGTATACATGTATACATATGTGACACTCAGATCTAATGTTTAGAGGGGATAATGGGCTGGATGAAGACCAAAAAGCTGAAAATCAATTCAGATAAAATAGAGGTATGGTTGGTTAATAATTCTACTAGTTAGTGATTAAGGAGCCAGCCTATTTTGGTTGGGGTTGCATGCCCCCTAACGGATCAAGGATGCAGTTAAGAGCATAAGAAAAACCCTACTGGTTCAGATTAGGGTTCGTTTAGTCCAACATCCTGTTTCACACAATGGCCAACCAGTTGGGCACTAGGAGGAGATGGTGCCTCCTCGTACTAGTACTGAGAGATTTACTGCCTCTGGATGTGGCGGTTCCCTTTAGTCACTATAGCTAGTAGCCACTGATGGACTTATCTTTGTAACAAAAGACATGTTTTTTATTCCTAAACTGGAGCCGTGCTAGTGTGAGGTAGCCATGTTGTGGTCCACATGGTTCAAACCTTCTGACAGTACTTCAGTGGCATGGGAAGGAACTGTGCTGAAGTTATGCCACTGGGGACATAACAGGTTCTCGGTGACAATCCCCTGATTATGAGCCATGGTACACTTTGGAATGTCACAATATCCTCCCTTGTTCCCCATTTTTTACTCTTCACACCCTCCCTTGAATATTATTTTCTCGGCAGACCTTTCATCTAAGGGCTGTTGATCACAGAGCAAAAAAAAATCTGTCATCGTGTTTGCATTCTCTGGCTGCATCATTATTCACAACATTCTGATGTCCATAAAACACATTAAAAACTATTTCCTTGAGCAACAAAAAAGGAAGAAAGAAAAGCAGCTCTCTGTTGTACATATCATTTGTATACTTGAATTGTAAAATGTAAATTGATATATAAGAAAATGGCCCATTAACTTTTTTCATTAATGACAATAATACATTTTGTGCCACAACTGGAGGAGGATCTTGCATCCAGTCAAGAGAAGCTGAATAAAGGATGAATGGTGAGTTCTTTCGAACATCATAAAAATGAAGGCTGTCATCCAACATATTTTGAGAGCATAAAGGGAAGACAATTACTTTATTTCCTCCTGCATGAATTCTTGATGGCAGGATCCACACTGGCATTCCTTTGCTTGCACAGAGCTTTTGCATGTGGGGGGTTGCAGGAATGGCTCCAGAAGGCAACAAATTTAGCATTTGGCAGAGCCTCAAAACTTGAAAGTACCTTGCCTGAAACCACATCCCTAAAACCCTGGAACTGGAACTGGGAGCTGCCCTGCTCGTATCAATAAAGAGAACACACCTGCATGCCCAAAAGAATGCAGGAGCAGATGTGCTGCCTTTTGTTGAACCCAACAGAGGAGAGATGTGTCCGCATCCAGTTCCCTTGTTTTTAGATGGAATGTTTTGAATTCCGGTATTTTAACATTTCCCAGGTTCATCTAACCCATATAATGGAGGAGCAAATGCTTCATTTACCAAGTCCTAGGGCTTGACCTGAAATTTTATCTCTTTCCCAGGGTGTTACCTCTCAGGAGGAGGACCCAGAAGCAAAAGGCAAGCAATATAGGACTTATTCACAGACATCTGTCCTCATTCTCAAAAGTAACACCCACTTTTGAGCATCTTGTCTTAGTATTTTCTCTCTCTTTCTGTGTGGAAAAGTGACAGGGAAGTGGGCATTAGTACAGGCCTAATACAAAAGGGCCCTGACCTGGATAGCCCAAGCTAGCCTGATCTCATCAGATCTCAGAAGCTAAGCAGGATTGACCCTGGCTAGTATTTGGAAGGGAGGCCTCCAAAGAATACCAGGGTTTTGGCATGGAGAAAGGCAATGGCAAACCACCTCTGAACATCTCTTGCCTTGACAACCCCACCAGGGGTTGCCATTAGACAGATGTGACTTGACAAAGAAAAAGCAGAGGTGCCATGGCTCAGTGGTAGAGTACTGCTTTGCATGCAGAAGGCTCCAGGCTCAATCCCTAGCATCTCCAGTTAAAAGGCTCAAGTAGGAGGTGATGTGTAAGACCCTTACCTGAGATCCTGCAGAGCTGCTGCAAGTCTTAGACCATACTGACCATGATGGAACAATGGTCTGATTTGGTATAAGAAAACTTCATCATGAGTGCATTTTCTTTGGAAACATGTAAGAAAGAAGACAACTGAAGATTAGATCAACTAGGAGAGGCTTGAGATCTCATTAAATTCTACCCTCTCCTTTGACAGGCAACACCTCCAACCTGTAGGCTATGATTCTCAGGCTCAGAACCTCAGGAAATGTGGTAAAGTTTCATATGCCTGGGGGTGAGCAGTGAAGTGACCAAGTTTCTGGATGGCATTAAATTATTTGGGGTGGTGGAAATGAAAGCAGATTGCAAAGAGCTCCAAGAGGATTACTTCAAACTGTGAGAATGGGCAATAATGGTGCAAATGTGGATTAATGTAAGTAAAAGTAAATTGATGCATGTTAGGCCAAAAATGCACATACACACTATTGGCATCCAAATGGGCAGACTGGCTAGGAAAGAGGTCTTGGAGTCATGGTGGACAGATGGATGAAAATATTGACTTGGTGTGTGGCAGTAGCAAAAAAGGCAAATTGGCATAAGGTCAAATTAAACACTATGAATTTTGGTGAGTTGGGGCCAGATTCCTTGGACAAGACGCATTTTCCCTGCAAGTCACACAGCAGCTGCAGGGAAAGGGATTTTTAAAGTCCACAGGGACCTCTTTTGGCTTGTGGCGACTCGCCAAAATGCATAATGTGCAGTTTTGATGTCAGTGTGTGGCAGCAGCAAAGAAGGCAAATTCTAAGCTAGGGAATATTAGGAAAGGGATTAAAATAAAATGGCCAGTATCATTATGCTCTTTTATGCAACTATGGCACAGCCACATTTGAAATATTGGATACAGTTCTGGTTGCTATATCTTTAAAAGGATCATAGAGCTGGAAAAGGCACAGAAGAAGGCAAGGGGTTTGAACTCCTTCTGTACAAGGAAGGGTTGAAGTACCTGGGACTTCTCAATTTAGAAAAAAGATGGAAGAGCAGACATGACAAGTGTATAACACCAGCACATGGTGCACAGAAAGTAGATCGAATTTCTGTGTATCCCCCAAAACTAGTATTTGGGGGGCCCTAATTCAATTGGTAAACAGCCACTTCAGGACAGACTGGAGGAAGTATTCCTTCATAAAGTTCATGATGTCTTTAAGAAGGGGTTAGACAGACTCATGGAGGATATGTCCATCAATGGCTCCATATTCAGAGGGAGTATACTTCAAAATATCACTTGCTGGACACCATTACCTTCTTGCTGTGGGTATCTGGTTAGCCACTGTGAGAAATAGGATGCTGGACTAGACAAACCACTGGTCTGATCTAGCTGGGCTCCTCTGCCCTTATGTTTTGAAGTCTGGTCCTGGCAGCTTGGGAATAGTAATTTTCAGTGGGGGGAAAGACACAAGAGGAAAAAGTTAAACCATTCTTCTTCTCCCATGCTAGTCTGGTTGCTTCAATTTCAACACCCGGACACACCTATCAAAAGCACAGGGAAAATAGTCACACAACTACATGTAACATGTAGTTCCAACATAATGCAGGTCTCCCCTACAAAACTGGTCTATGAATTATGGAAATAATATATTTAAAGCACTACAAACACTTGAAATGAGTGCCTCTTTCAGGTTGCCATCCTAAACCATATGTTATCCATTATTGGCCCATTTCCGAGTAAAGCAATACAGAGGCAGAAATTTCATAAAACTAATTTCAATCCATCTATGAGCCATCTCTAAAGCGCTCTAAATCTCAGAACATTTTTTTAAAAAGCTGAAAAAGAACACGCCATGGAAAAAGGTATGTGTGTATGTGGGTGGGGAGTAGTCTTTCAGAAGCCCTCCAGACATTTTAAACAGTACGCTGCAGCAATTCAGAAGTGAAAAGAAACACTGGGAACAGGAAAACACAGTTTTTGTTAAAAATGACTGAGCCCCGGGATGCCAACTGGACACAAGTGGCTTTGTCTGAAAAAGTATAAAAAGTCCATTAGAAGAAGAAGAAGAGTTGGTTTTTATATGCCGACTTTCTCCACCACTTAAGGAAGAATCAAACTGGCTTACAATCTCCTTCCCTTCCCCTCCCCACAACAGACACCCTGTGAGGTAGGTGGGGCTGAGAGAGCTCTAAGAGAACTGTGACCAGCCCAAGGTCACCCAGCTGGCTTCATGTGGAGAAGTGGGGAAACCAACCTGGTTCACCAGATTAGCGTCCGCCACTCATGTGGAGGAGTGGAGAATCAAACCTGGTTCTCCTGATCAGAATCCACTGCTCCAAATCACAGCTCTTAACCATTACACCATACTGGCAGCCGGAAGCCAAGACAGTTGTGTCTGAATGACATTAAAAAATCCATTAGCAACCAGCTGCTAAAACTGATTATAAGGGCAGTTTGAAAGGGGCTAAGTAATTTATTAATTTATTACACACAGCTTAATCCATAACCCACCCAAGCAGGACATTTTTGCTTTTAAGTAAAACCCATCCCATGGAAATCAGCGATTACCAGCTACCTTAGACCCTAATGGTATGGCTTCACTGGGGTGTGGATGGTGGCTGCAGGTCATTTCTTGCAAGGCTCCATGACAGTAGCTCTTCTTACCATTCAATTTTTGAAAAATCAGCCCACGATTAGAATATAACTGTTTATTATCAGATATAGTAGACATCACCAACTTCTCTGTGTTTACATGCCTGACTTCAGTTTGGGAATGAAGTGAGTTCCTTAATATATAATTGAATAAACCTCATTGTGCCTTTTGAGGTGATAAGAGCAGCCAAATCCATCCTGTTCCTAAGAATTAACTCATCCCTGTCGCTAGATGACGGACTGTCAGATCACCACATCGCCTTCCATTTGATTAAAACCAAGATTAATAATTTGCCTATAACTGATACATCATGCACTGTGAGATAAAAGAGCATCTGATATTAAGCGGGTGAGAAATAAAAAAAGAATCTGCCTTCAGTAAATTGCATAGAAAAATTACACAGTACATTTAAATTACCATTTGCTTAGCAACATGCCCCGGCCGACATTCCAGTGGGGCTATAAAATGATCGATTTACTTTAATTTTCTACTGAATCCCAGGAAAAAAAATATATATATATACATGGCTATCAGTAACCTATCCCTTCATCATGGCATGCTGATTCACTCCGTGTATTAAATTTGCTGGCAAGGAGCAAGGCGTTAACAAAAAGTAACAGATAATGTGAACATTTCATGCATAATCTGTAATATGAGATATGTATTAATAGGGAAATTATGATGCATTCAATTATTCTGAAATGCCTTCCAGAGATGTTTTGATTTGGCTGCACACTGATAGCAGAAGCACAGCAGGGAACATCTAGAGTGATGAATAACCTAATCTGGTAATCTTAAAATGGGCACTATTCACAGTTAGCCTGGGAACAGGCTGGGGTGGAAACAGCTACGCTTTACAGATACAGCTCTGTTGAAAAAAAGAAAAAAGGACCCTCAAGTCTCTTTACAGCAGGCATGCTGCTAATTAATAATACATTGACACCTCTGATTCGACAAGTTGTGATGCTTATCTGAAAGGGGAGGACTGCTTTGTCCATTTTTTTTTATTATTGCAAGGCTTCAAGACAAAAAAAAAATTCAAACATGTTTGTCTCAGTGTTCCCCTCCCTTCTGACGAAGGCCTAATTCTCACTGAGGAATGGGCTCAATCGCTTCATACTACAAATAGGGGCTATGTGTGGCTCAGTGGTAGGGAATCTGTTTTGCATGCAGAAGGTCCCAGGTTCAATCCCTGGCATCTCTAATTAAAAAAGTCAGGTAGTGGGTGATGTGATGTGACAGACGTTTGCTTGATAGCTGCTGCCAGTCAGACTATACAATGGTGACCTGGATAGACCAATGTTCTGATTGCACATAGAAGATTAGATAGTTGGAAAAAGAAATTTCTGCCCTGACTTTGAACTGGACATATGAAGTTGCCTTATACTGAGTCAGAGCAGTGGTCCGTTTAGATCAGCGTTGTCTACTTTGGATGGCAGCAGTTATCCAAGAATGGCAGCAGTTCTCCAAGAAAGGTTTTGCCCACCCCAGATGCCTTCCAACTGGACATTCTAGGTGTCAGAACAGTTTGCTCTACCCAATATTTGTAAATTGGTTTAGTCTCACAGGGGAGGAGTCCCTGCTTAGTGAACTTGTAAAGGTTGCCAGTCTCCCAAAGCTCCAGGAATTCCCCAGTCCAGAGTTGGCAATGGCAACTCTAGCTTGTTAGCTAGATGTGTAGACTACATGTGCTCCCATGTTCTGAATCCAGCTGCTTATAGAATCATAGGATCATAGAATCATAGAGTTGGAAGGGACCATACAGGCCATCTAGTCCAGCCACCTGCTCAATGCAGGATCAGCCTATAGCATTCCTGACAAGTGCTTGTCCAGCCTCTGCTTATAAAGACTGCCAGTGAGGGGGAGTTCACAACCTCCCTAGGTAGCTGATTCCACTATCGAACAACTCTTACTGTAAAAAATCTTTCCCCTAATATCCAGCCGGTACCTTTCCTCCCACAATTTAAACCCATCATTGAGAGTCCTATCCTCTGCTGCCAACAGGAACAGCTCTCTGCCCTCCTCTAAGTGACAGCCCTTCAAATACTTAAAGAGAGCAATCATGTCCCCCCTGCAACCTCCTCTTCTCCAGACTAAACATTCCCAACTTCCTCAGCCTTTCCTCGTAGGGCTTGGTCTCCAGGCCCCTGATCATCCTTGTCGCTCTCCTCTGCACCCCCTCGATTCTGTCCACATCCTTTCTGAAGTGAGGCCTCCAGAAATGCACACAAGACTGCTTGTGTCCTTGCATCTCCTTCTTAATAAATAGATGTTGTTTTCACCATCCAGCAATCACCTGAAAGTGATGTCGCATTCATGATGTTCTAGGAATTCCCCCCATTGCTATGGTTAAGAAATAAAGATTGTGGAAATTTCTAGCGAGTTGTGTATGCAGCGACTGGAAATGACGTTGCTTTGTCAACTCCCCCCTTTTCTTCCACCGCTCAGTTGCCTGAAATTGGGTAGGGGTAGGAGGTTGCCCACTAGGGTTGCCAGGTCCCTCTTCACCACCGGCGGGAGGTTTTTGGGGCAGAGCCTGAGGAGGGCAGGGTTTGGGGAGGGGAGGGACTTCAATGCCACAGAGTCCAGTTGCAAAGCGGCCATTTTCTCCAGGTGAACCGATCTCTATCGGCTGGAGATTGGTTGTAATAGCAGGACATCTCCAGCTAGTATCTGGAGGTTCAAAAAACGTCAAAAAACGTGGTGTACAGAATTATTTGCCCATGTTTTCTTATGTACATCGGGCCCACGAGCCGCCAATTAAAATTACGTATTGGCGAGCACAAAGCGAGGATTCGCTCTAGGACCCTGGAGGCACCACTCACGAGCCATTTTTTAGAGAAAGGACATTCTGATTCAGATTTGTCTTTTTTTGCACTTTGGCAACACAAACCACGTAAATATCAATTGGAGGACGTTTCTAAGACCTTACACAGACACGAAATGCGTCTTATATATTTGTTTAAGACCCTAGCCCCTATGGGTTTGAACAATGAATTCGACCTTTCTTGCTTTCTCTGAAAGTTTCTGCAGAATCGGTATCTTGTTAACAGCTTCCAACAGTTTCAGCTGCTGGAAACACAATTTAGACCGTCACCTAGCTTCGCAGGTACCAGCCCTCAGAGAGTTAGAACCTTTTGGTCAAGCTGGATATAGGTATGTATTTTATGGTCTTGGGGTGTTGTAGATATTGTATTTGCATATACAATTTTGGTATTTGGATTGCTCACTTATTTTACAGAGGTCTATGGACCCACTTTACTGGAAACTACTCAACTGAAGAAGCTTTTCTGGCGAAACGTACACAAATCCGGAGGTGGCGTTTTGGAGTTTAATTTGCTTGGAATATTACTTGCTTTGAAAATATTTACCTGTTGGAACTTGGAGTTTAATTGCTTGGAACTTCACTTGCTTTGGAAATTTTCACTTACCCATTGGAACTATACATAAAAAACGTGTTTGGAAACACTCTTTTACCTTGGACAATTCAACTTTGAGTTGCTGAATTTCTACCTTTCTTTGGACATTTGGACACGTGGTCAGGTTCTCTGGAAAGTATATGCTTGGTGATGTAACCACTTTTGATTTTCTCTTGCAACCAAACTTGGAATGTAGTAGGTGATGTAACCACTTTTGTTTTTCATGCAGTTTATTGCTGGAGTTTTTTTTGGAGTTCTGTTTATTTTGTACACTTTAATATATAGTGGGTTAAGGAAACCTGAGTGAGTATTGATATATTAATAATTGAGCTGGTGCTGCATATTTGCTTAACTGTGGTTAATTCAGCATACATATTCTTTGCTTAGTATCTGGAGGTTGGCAACCCTATTGCCCACTGGGGGCAACGTATTCCACTGCTATGGAATCACAGCATCTCCTCTCCGGCTGCACAGTTTCCTGAGTGCAAGGAATGTATTTTGTACAGAGGAGCATTCAGTCATGTGAGAGGTCTGTAGTAGTTCAGCCCAAACACAGGTTTACTGCCTCAAAGGGAACTAGGCCTGAATGACGATGGGCAAACAAGTGCTTCCTAATATGCTGGACTGAATGCATACCTGTAAAGATCTTTGTTATACAGGCAAGAAATTCTTTTCCCCATCCAAAGCATCCCAGTGGGTTTCTCTTCACCTTTCTGCATCACAAGTGTGGCGCAGAGCCCACGCTGCTTGCATGTGATGGAGAGGACACGTTTTCCCCTATTTATCTTGTAAAAGCTTGGATTATCGGCACTGGATTTATTTTATTACACAAGTATTCTGAGCAGTCAACGTAACTGTCAAGGCAGCATCCCTCCGTCCCATGTCTGCTGTTCAACATCCTTTTTATCCGAATGTAATTTAACATCTCACCTTCCTTACTGGGAACCAGAGGGGGAGGAGCAGAAATGGTACTCTAAAAAAAATCAAATTAAACACCGGAAACTAGCAAACAAATGCTAAGCAGAGAAGCAGGGCAAAGCTTTGGGGGAAGGGTATAAAATATTGATGAATTGATTGCTGCAGTTTATCATTCTTGATGTAACTTGGCAACAAGAAATGTTGTACTCCTTTCTCGCAGAAGAAACGCAGAAGGACTAAGATCTGGACTAGCTTTAAAATAAATAAAACACTTTTCATTTATAGATTCCAGAGGGGAAGCTATATTAGTCTGTTGCAGCAAAACTAACAAAGAGTACTGTGGTATCTTAAAGACTAACACATTATTACGACATTATGTTTTTATGGGCCTATTTTGTTAGAGGTGTGTGTGTAAATTCATGTGTATAAATGTTTATTTAACAACAGTTAATCAATGGGGAAAATCCTTCTCATTGATACAGTGCTGTTTTTAAACTGAATGTGGTCTACAGCTCGGGTTGACAACCTCTAGATTGTCCTGGAATTACTACTGATCTCCAGACAAAATAGATCAGTTCCCCTGGAGAAAATGGCAGTTTTGAAGGGAAGACTCTGTAGTATACCATAGCTAGGATCACAACCGGTAGCTCCAGCGGAGACCAACAAGATTTTTGGGGTATAAACTTTCAAGAGTTAAAGCTTTCTTTGTCTATGGTATACCATAGAGTCTAGGAGAGACAGAACTCCCCAGGTACCATCCCCAAATCTTCAGGAATTTCCCAAGCCAGAGGTGACAACTCTATTCCCAGCTCCCCTCACCCCAAATCATTAAGCTAGGGCTAAAAAGCGGATGTCCTTAGAGCAAAGGAGCTGACTCTCCTCTGGCTGCTCTTACATGCCTTAGCATCAGGTTCTTCCTTTGAGTAGCTCTGAGTGTAGGGTTGCCAGGAGAGCTCCTAGAATTACAACTTGTTTCCAGACTACAGAGATCAGTTCCCCAGGAGAAAGTGGCTGCTTTGGAGGGTGGACTCTATGGCATGAAACCCTACTGAAGTCCCTCCCTCCCCAAGCTCCACCTCCAGATCTCCAGGAATTTCCCAATCCAGAGTTGGCAACCATAGGGTGTGAGGAAGGGGTAGCACAGCTGATGAGGGGGGTGTTCTACGGGACCTCTGATTATTTGGTGGAGGATGATGTGTTGAAATTGAAATTTTTGGTGAAAGGCTACTGGTTACAGTTGCCTGGTTACTGGGCCTGGGGATGTCCTGGAATTACCACTGATCTCCAGACTACAGAGATAATTTTCCCTGGAGAAAATGGCTGCTTTAGAAGGTAGACTTTATGGCATTATACCCTGCTGAGGCCCCTCCCCTCCCTACCCCAGCCTTTCCCATGCTCCCCCCCCCAAATCTCCAGGAATTACCCAACCTGGAGTTGGCAACCCTGCATACTGGTAGGGCCCCAAGGTTATGGGTGTAGCCTTTAGGAATGCTGCAGCCCATTTGACCGTGGCCTTTCTTTTTTAGAGCCTTCAGAGCACTTGATATCTAGGCTAGTATTCTTGGGCCTCTCTTGCAGATGAGGAGGTATAGTTAAGGAACACCCTTCCAAGGAATTCATGGCAAAGAACAGTTTTGAGCAAAGGACTTCCTGATTCATGGCTTAGCTGCTAAATCTCTGCCCACACTGGCTCTCATGGCTGCTGAAGCACATTGGCTGAACTGGAGTGTGGAGCATACCAAAAAGAATCTTCATCCTGTCCTGGTGTGAATCCCTCTTTCTTTAAAATCTGAGCAGTCAAATGCATTTTTCTAATCTTCGCCAATTATTTTGCCTGAGGAATAACAGATGTTCTTCTCCAGACATCTTAATATGACGTTTTTATAAATTACTGCCACTGTGGCATGCAAAAAGAAAAAAAAAATACAGTTTCTTCACAGTGAACTGGATGATCTACTCTGAGCAGGAGGGGATATTGACTTTTTTTTGGGGTAATGGTTTAGTTAATCAGGTGGTATTGCAAACGATTAGTCGATTAAAGTTGCATATACTTCCATTAATAGAAGAAAAAGCCCTTCAGTTTTTCAGTAAAAGTAATTTGCAATTAAAGATATCCATTTGTCAAATGTTTCACAGAAATTAATGAACGTGTTTCCTTTCTGTTATTCAACTGGCACGCTGCAAGGAAGAGCTTAAATGCAGCAGTTTCTTAACATTTACAGAACTGGGTAGCAACTATTTTCTTTAAGGGGCCATATAATCAAGGGAGTGAGACTGAAGGAGCCACCAATGGAGGCTATTTGATTTGCTCAAGGTTGGCAATAAGTTTTCTGGCTGAGACGGATTTAAACCTAGCAGCCCATTCTTGAGGTTGAGGGCTGAAAGTGGAGTGAAGGCAGTGTGACCCCGCTGCCAGCGTAAATGCCCTCATCACACAATAAGAGGCACTTACGCTGGCGGCAGGGTCCGTTCCATTGCCGCCTGGGCACCCCGGAGCTGCATGATGCTCCTCCGACACAGCAGCCTCTTTGGGACCTAAATTCCTGGAAGAGAAAAGCAGCACCGGTATAGGGGAAACATTCCCGGAGCTGCTGCAAGGCTCAGGAATGAGCTGTAGTTCTTTAATCTGACATGCTTTTGCCTCTTTAACTCCTATGAGGTATATTATGTTTTATCATGTATTTTGTTGTCCTTAGATTTTCTGGCTTTAGTTTGGACTAGTTGTTTTCACTAGTATTTATCATTTAATTTGTTTTATTTGTCTGTTGTATTTGTTATTTATTAATAAGCCCTCTAAACTGAGCTACACTGGCTAATATTCTGGCATATAGATGAAATGAATGAATGAATGATTGAACGAACGAACAAATGAATGAACAAATGGCATTGTCTCCACCTACCGTCCCCTCCTCCTCCACATAAAACTCACCCCACCTCCTCACCAACAGCAGGTGATTCCCTTTTACCCACTGTAATTGTTCACTCCCTTTTGGCTTTCAGGTGGGAGTCAGTTGCCAAGGTAGAGGGAACTCTGCCAAAATTCCTTCTGATGTTCCTGTGGAAGAGAGACTGTTGTCAGGCTTTGGGAACACTAGAAAGCAGCTCATTGTCAGAGATGCTGCCAAAAGTCTCCTACAAATTTCTTCCCAGATTTTGAAGCTCCAAATTGCCAGATTTCAAAGAACATTAGGATTTCTCCATTGGTTTATTTTTTATTACTGAAACACTGCGGGCTAGCAGTGTGCTACTGCTTTCAGTTCCTTACAGCCCAATTCTATGCATGCCAATTCCGATGTTAATTCCATGATATTCAATGGTACTTGCTATAGATAACTAGGCAACCCTAGGGTTGCCAGGTCCATCCTCACCACCGGCAGGAGGTTTTTGTGGTGGAGCCTGAGGAGGGCAGGGTTTGGGGAGGGGAGGGACTTCAATGCCATAGAGTCCAATTGCCAAAGCAGCCATTTTCTCCAGGTGATGTGATCTCTATCAGCTGGAGATCAGTTGTAATAGCAGGAGCTATCTAGCTACTACCTGGAAGTTGGCAACCCTAATTGCCCCTTTTGTAGCTTTCCCACTCCTCTACATACCAATGCGCATGGGTTCATTTGTGCAAGTAAAAAAAGTAACCTTGATGTGATCATACATGCAATCTCTCTTTTGTGTCATGTTTTCACTGGTGCACATGTGCACTTTTGTGTATCAATAGAACACTGCAGAAAAAGTATTAAAATGATTGCACATGCAGGTGTATTAAAGTATTTTTATGTGGTGTTTTACCCATGTGCAATAATGCATGCACTCATTAGTAAAACACAGTAAAGAAGAATCTTTTTGATGAAGTTTTTTTGGGCAGTGTTTTATGAACGAATACGTGAACATTCCTACTAAGGGAAGGGGTGGCCGTGAGATGCAAATTGACTGAGGAACTGAAAGCTGCGGCCAAGTGTTTCTGCACCAACTCTGAAATTAATTTTAGAAATTCTCCTCATTAATCTGTATTTAAGGAGGAATGGAGCCCAGGGTGAAGCAAAACTGAACAATAAAGGAACAGAAGGGAGAAATCTCACCCCTAACTAAAGTGCATGCCTGGCTATTTTGCATTTTGTCACTGCTGCTGTTTTTAAGATGACAATGGTGTTTTTAATTGCTTTGTATATTATTAAGCCTCTTTGTGGATCCTGAATGTTGGAAAGATAAGGCATAAAGATTTTAAATGAATGCATAAAGGAGGGGTGCTGTACATGGCCTCGGAAGTAAAACCCCTGAGAGCCTTGACCACCAGTTGCCTGTGTCTTATGCACAAAGCCTAGGGGGTGGTTGAGCCAGTACATCCATGTGGTATATGAAATCCTTTTTCATTCTCACCCTCCTCCCTTTTGGCTTGCTATCCCACTACTCATCCACAGAGGGCAAATTTTAAGCTGTGGATTGCTGATTAACTATTTCACCAGTTAAACCAAACAGCCCTTGTTCTAGCAAGCATCTTTTGCCCTTTTTGTGCCCAAGCGGTGTTCTTTTTTTCTGTGCTAGGAGGGCATTTTCAGTTGCCTAATGTCTCTGATGAGCTGTCTCTCCATGACAGTCCTCCAGAAAACGTTAGATCCTTTTGCCTGAAAGAAGTCGATTTCCTCTTTGATCAGTTCAGAAAGAACTCTAGACAGTGAAATACGGACTGGATGAGGCGCTTTCTAACAAACCTGGTTTGGAGAAACGTCGTGGCCACCGCACACCACGGCTTCTTTCTGGAGTGTGCACTCTTCCCCGTGCGTTCATCACAAAGCATGCTTCGGCAAACAAGGAAGAGAGGAGGCCCCATTTTGTGAAAACTTTCCACTGGGGCGATTTCCAGCTGATAGCCGTCTTTCGTGTCTTCGAATTGTACAATTGCTTGGAAGATAAATAAAAGATTTGGCTGGATGCCGCTGGAGAGCGTAGCAGCATGTCTCTGGCACTGCTCGAGTCTTATCTGATTTGGGTTTGTATACCTCATGGGGAATGGCAAAATATTACAACAGACGGCATGATATTTCTGAAGAATACAGTGGGCTTTATTAGCACTGATTTCGCTCCCTGACTGACGGCTTTTTCCCCGTTTCTCTCTTCTCCTCTTATTAATCCATGCTACTGTATGTAAATGTTATTCTTCTCCCTCCATAAGGGAGGCAAGCAACGATTTGTAATAAATGCTTATGAGTGCCTGAGGCAGCACTTAAACTTTAAAACATCTATTATTAAGTTGTGAAAAAAGGAGAGAGACAAACTCCCATCATAATGACCAACAGTGACCTCGAAGGAATTTTAAATGGCCCTTGGTTGTTCTGCATGAAAAACAGTATATAATACGCACACACATACACACACACATGCATCCACATACACAGAGGTCTGAACTGAGAATGACAGGTTGTGCAATTTTAACAGATGCATTTAGATTCTTAAAGCACATTTTACAACTTGCATTATAATGCCTTTTATAGTCTGAGAAAGCAGGATTGCTACCCAGAGTAATTTTGCCATAAAGGTGGAGTGGTAGAGGATGGACCCTGGCCAATAGATTCAGTGTCACCACACACAGGGGTTTAAAATAAGAGAAGGAAGCATTTTTTAAATTGCTTACCTATTTGACTTGCTAGAGAGCTTTCAGGTGTTTTGACAGTTGGCAGTCCAAGGAGCTGGCTCATAATTATTTTATTAATGTGACAAGAAGCCCTACAGATTTCCCGTGTCGCCAAGATGCATTTGTCCCAGAAATAATTAAAACTGCCACCCTACAGCAACAAGGCAGCAGAAAAACACTCCTGGCAAATCAATGTTGAGAAATGCATCCCTTGTACCAGAGCCAAATATTTGTTCCTCGGCCCGTTCTGTATTTTTTCTTTCTAAATTGTCTGTCCTTATTGACCTGCTGGGAACTCATTTTGCAAAATGCAAACGGCAAAACACACACACGTACAAAAAAAGCGTTCTGAACTAATTTTTTCACTGCACCATATGTTGGAGGCAGTATTTACATATTTGATGACCAAAATGCACTGCAAGGAAGCAGCATTTTTGCCTTTCCCTCCCAGTCAGTTATGCACCCCCCCCTTTCATTGAACTTTTCCATTTTGTTCCCCCTCCTTTCTGTTTAGGTGTTAAAATATGTACAATTCAACGTCCGTGAATTGCTCCTGGCATTATCTCGGCAAAGAACCGGACTACAATACCCGAATATGGTTTCTGAGTGGTTGTGTGTTAATAAATGCAAAGGGAGGAGGGGAGAAAGAAGATAAGTACAGAATGCTCCAAATGTTTGACAAAATGTCACAAAGGATTGTATTTGTATGTAGTACGGCGGGCAGGACGTAATGATTAGTGTGCCGTGAGTCTTTTACCGGCACTACTTCTAGCTCATTTTGATAACGCAGCGGCTCATAGCTTTGAATATTGCATATGTACTTTGAACATATCTGTGACTGGCTGTGCTGTCGTTTGCTTGAAAAATGAGGCTTTGGTGAATGTCAATCCTGCTCTAATTTTTTCCCCTCCTTTTTAAGAAGGACGGCATCGCAAAATAATTATTATCATGCTAATAACATTTGTATCCTTTTGTGTATAATTAAGATCTGCCCATCTGAGCATGAAATGGGGTTGAAATCTCGGGGTAAAAAAAATGGGCTACAACCTATTTAGTAAATCAGTTCTCCTTTCGCATTTCTTTGCATTCAAAATCATCCTAACAGATGTGGTGATGCCGAAATTAACAATCCCAGTTTGCTAAACTCTCTGGAACCCTTTAAGAATAAAACTTGAACAATGTATGATTTTTTTAAACAATTAATTTTATGAAAAGGTGCTACTTCTTAATTGCTGGATTATATGAAACAACACAACTTCTTTAGGATTAACTCTCGAATGTCTGGGAAAGATATTTCAAATGATTTCAAGTCAATCCTCTTTAGATGCTGCAACATTTGTGTAAGACTCCTGATAAAATTGTGTGTAAGTAGTTTTTTTTCCCACCCTGTTCCTTGATTTATTTCTTTGTTGCTACATTTTGGGAATAGTGTATTTTTCATTCCCATCTAATTTAGCCTTGAAACCGTTGTGTGACCATTTTTTTAAGGCATTGTCTTTACATTCTTTTGTAAGAATAGTTGTGTATCCTCGTTATTGGTAGGTGGTTATGCTTGCTGCTTGAACATCAAATGGGCTCCTGCAAGTGAAGGGATGGGCCTATTTGCATGACATGATTTATAAGGTTATAGGGAAACTCCCTCATTTATCAATTACGGAAGCGCACAAAGCTGCTCGTGAGCAAATCAAACAATATCACCTCCTGGCAAGAGAATATCTAAATGGGACAGGAGGGATGGAAGAAATGGCTGTTTGCATATTGTGTGGTCACTGACACTTGCCTCCTGGTAGGCACCCACTGCTGACTGTGTTTCAGAACAGCAGCGTGGAAGAGTTTGAAAAAAGGCTGCACTTAGATTTACATACCACTGATTTATTGGCACCAATGTGCCTATAGATGTGCATACTCCCCCCCTCAAATTTATGAGTCCCCGTTTAAGATCCCAACAGAAAAACTGCCTTGCTAATAAGAGGAAGTCCTTGCAAAATTTCTCAAGGCTTTCACAACAGTCCTAATTGTTAAGACTTTAAACACATACCCACACACATGCTGAAGGGTCTAGGCACTGGAGCTGGCTTCGCCCTTTCCTCTCCTCACTCCTGTCATTCTCTAGCTACATAGTTGACAACCTCCAGGTGGTGGCTGAAGATTTCTTGCTATTACAACTGATCTCCAGGTGATGGAGATCATCTCTCCTGGACAAAATGGCCTCTTTGGAAGGGGACTCTATGGCATTCTATATCCCATTGAAGTCCTTCTTCCCCAAATCCTGCCCTCCTCAGGCTCCACCCCAAAATCTCCAGGTTCCTCAGGGAACAGTGGTTCCCCAGGGCCATTTCAGGTTGAGAAAATGTAATGGGGAAAAGCACTTAAGCCTAGGGTAGCCAGCTTTGGGTTGGGAAAAACCTGGAGATTTTTGAGGCAGAGCCTAAGGAGGGCAGGTTTTGGAGAGGGGAGGGACTTCAATGCCATAGAGTCTAATTGCCAAAGCTGTCATTTTCTCCATGTGAACTGATCTCTATCGGCTGGAGATCAGTTGAAATAGCAGGAGAAACGTACACCAGCCTAGAGGTGTCGTCTTGTTGATTGTTGATTGGACTCTGCATGACCACATGATAAATTTTTCACATTGGAAAAAAGTGGAATGCTTCAGTGGAGCAACCCAGCGTTTCCTTGGAACTGAAATTGAAAGGAAGCCCATTACGTCTTCACTACGATTTCTACTTACCTTATTGTCATCTTTTAGGTTGCTATTTATTGATTCCTCTAGGTACCTGGAGGTGGCAACCCTACCTACTCACCATACACTGTGCCTTGAACCAAAATCAGGTCCCTGCATGCCTGAGAATGGAGTTGCCAGCAGGAAATTCACTGTACATGCCTTTTAGGAAGTCTGAGTGGTGGACCAGGACATGATGCAAGGACAGTGTAATGGGTAGTTAGCATCAAAGTCTTGTTTTTACTGACACTTGCCAATGCCTCCTGGTAGGCATCCACTGCCGACTGTGTTTCAGAACAGCAGTGTGGAAGGGTTTGAAAGAAGGCTGCACTTAGATTTACATATCACTGATTTATTGGCACCAGTGTGCCTATAGATGTATTAGGGATGTTCCACTGATAGCTGTTCTTAAAATTTATTATTATTTTTTTTAAAAACAGAGCATGTACAATTTGTTGAAACGTTCAGTTCCTTCAGTCTATTTTCATCGTCCCCCTTTTGAGTTATCCATGTGCACATACATGTGCCTTGAGCTAGGTGGAATACGCATACTATTCCCATGCATATTATGTCCATTGTATATACAAGCCAGTCCTTTTCTTGTTTCAGGAATATGCAGAAGCACACCAAGCATTGCATAAAAAGAACCTTGATGCAAACATTCATAGGATTAAATCTAGCTTGCTCCGCCCACAATTTTTAAAAAATCAACATGCATGTCTGTATCAGTAAAGCAGAGAGAAGGAAAAGATTAAAATTAACTGAAGGGACTGACAGCTGTGTCAAACAGTATATGATCCAATTCCAGAATTACAGTGCATTCCTAAGGAGAGTTATTCCAGTCTAAGCCTACTCATTTCAATGGGCTTAGACTGGAGTAACTCTACTTAGGAATGCACTGTTAGTTTTAGAAATTCTCCTTGTTAAAGCAAAATTAAGAAATGAAAATCAATGTTCAGAGAAATTCCAGCACAAGGAATAACCATTTTTGGATGGTGGGGGATGTGCTTATCTCTAGTGGAGGTGGAGAATAGGACTGGGAATAGGGTTGCCAGGTCCCTCTTCACCACCGGCAGGATGTTTTTGGGGTGGAGCCTGAGGAGGGCAGGGTTTGGGGAGAGGAGGGACTTCACTGCCATAGAGTCCAACTGCCAAAGCAGCCATTTTCTTCAGGTGAACTAATCTCTATTGGCTGGAGATGAGTTGTAATAGCAGGAGATCTCCAGCTAGCATCTCGAGGCTGGCAACCCTAACTGGGAAGGAGAATGGGTAGGAAAAGCTATAGTTGTCTAACCTTCCCACAACAGTGAGGGATTTGAAGGTTTCCATTTGACATTAGGTTGTAAAGGGGTCACCATTTAATTTTGCTTCCCTCTTGTGAACGTTCAACTTATCAGTAGACCTGTTCAAGTACCTTCCAGTTCTGCTCACATGCTGTAACAGAGCTCATGGGCAGCTCGAGTTGCTCACTCCTGAACAGCTTGAGCCTAGGCCTTCCTCATTCACACATGCACAGTCAGCAGCATCTGTTGGTGAAGAGAATTGCCTTGCTCTTGCAGCTTGCTGCATGCTGCCACCAGTTGTTTAAAGGTCTATGTTTAAAGGCAGATTCACAATTTTTTTTAAAAAAAAAACCTGCATCTTACCATTTCGGGATTGCTTGGGTCAATGTGGTGCAGCAATATTAATGGCTGCCAATCTGTCTGGATCGTAGGATTGCCAACCACCAGGTACTAGCTGGAGATCCCCTGTTATTACAACTGATCTCCAGCCAATAGAGATCAGTTCGCCTGGAGAAAATGGCTGCTTTGGCAATTGCATTCTATGGCATTGAAGCCCCTCTCCAAACCCCGCCATCCTCAGGCTCTGTTCCAAAAACCTCCTGCAGGCATCAAAGAGGGACTTGGCAACCCTACTGGATCTACAGTAGGTTGGGTATGCACATTATCACACAGCCTTCTGGGAATTGTAGGTTATTCAAACCCCTGCATAATTAAAAAAAACATTTTAAATATAATAGAGAGATGGGTTGATCACACAGCACACACAGTTCTGTTCTACACAGAGATGGGCTTGTGTTGTTTCCCCATTTCTCCTACAGCTGCTGTTACAGTGCAGTGATGGGGCTTCCACATGGAGGGTTTTTTCCACATTTTCCCCCACTCAACCCCACGGGGGGATTTTCAGTTGTAATAGCAGGAGATCTCCAGCTAGTACCTGGAGGTTGGCAACCCTATGCTCAAGTTTGGCAGCAAACAGGAAGGGCAAGACAAGCTGATCTGAGACTTAAGTCATGAGAGATTCCAGGGGTTCAGCAGGATATGTTTGTCTGTGTTAAGTCCGCGTGGGAAGGATTCACGAGGTCAGAGACGGAGTTCAAACAGCAACGCTTTATTGTGGTACAGAACAGAACTGGAGAACTGTGCAAAGGGCCCCTGCTTATATGCCCCCCTGGCCACCTGCGGCCACTCCCCCCCAATCCGTGATAGGGGGAAACAACCCCCGGGGTGCCAATGGCATGTCCCGGCTTAGGGCCAATGGGGCGCTCTGACAAGGGCCAATAGAGTGAGCAGGGGCCAGGAGCCTTTGTTGGGGATTCAAGCTCCTGGGTTCCCCCTGCTTACTATCCCAACTATTTACATACATAACAGTCTGGCCAACGTGTTCACTGCCTGCCTACTAGCAAGGCATTACACTAGTGTAATTTGCTGCTTCCTCACACCAATCTCCCGCCTTACATCAGCTGCATGTGAATGGCGTATCTTGCATACATGGCTCAAAAATGGCACCAAAGAAATTAATTAAATGGGGAACAATGGCAGTGAAAATCGGTGAAAGGGAAACAAGTTCACAACAAGAGGGGGAAAAAAAAGAGAGAGATTAAAGGGACACTTCTGTAGTGGTCAGATATACTTGATGCCTGATTTCTCTGAATGAGCCACAAGATTACCAGAACTGCACAAGCAAGAAAAAAGTGACATGACTTCTTCACCTCATACCTTTATGAGCCATTAAAAAGCAACACAAAATATATACATACATCACATGTGTGTAGGGTTGCCACCCTCCGGGTGGTATCTGAAAATCTCCTCACTTTTACAACTGATCTTCCAGCGACAGATATCAGTTCACCTGGAGAAAATGGCTATTTTGGAAGGTGGACTCTATGGCATTATACCTCATTGAAGTCCCTCCCCTCCCCAAACCCCTCCTTCTTCTGGCTCCGCCCCAAATCTCCAGGTTTTTCCCAACGAGGAGCTGGCAACCCTACGAGTGTAGGTGTATGCCTCAGAAGGCAAAAATGTCTCTGGCCATCATGAAAACAGCCTTGTGCCATTCAGAAGCTCTAGTCAGAGAGAGTGCGGATTGCAGTCCTATCCTGCGCTCTTCTTCTGCTGGGCCTGTGGCATGTCAAACGAGTCAAACATGCTGTTTAAATGAGACAAAAATGTTCCATGCCCATGAATGAATTGCAGATGCTAATTCCACTCCTTTGCAGTTCTCTCCCAACATTCTTCACTACTGAATGTATTCATGAGGTTTGGTCTGAAGGCATCTCTCCCCGCTTCCCCCCCCCACCGCCCACCCTTATCTACTAGTGAGCCTCAGCTGTCATAATAAAGTGCTCTAAACTACTTTGCTAAAGCACAGTATCTCAGCTAGGCTTGGACCTGGAGAGCGGTTGGAACAAACATTGCAGATAGAGTCACAAAGAGAAGATGTCAGGAATTCCAGCCGGAGGGTTAGTGCAGTGTAAACGGCTAAGGGTCAAATTAGACAGGTTGCTGGGAGGCTGTGAATGGATCTTGGGCATCATTTTAAAATTGCTAATATCAGCTAGGAGGTAGAGGCAAATTGGATCTTTCATGATCTATAATGTCACCCCACCGCAAACTGTTATTTGGCTCACTGTGGGAAAATGTACAGGTTGTCTATGCGCTATCTATATGTTTCTAGCACCAGGGCAAATAGCATTTGGTTGAGGCATTTGAGGTCTTGAAAATTGCTTAGGACAAAATATTGATCTTCCCTGCACCATCCTGTCTCTCATAATGGCTATTTGCCAGAAAAAAAATGCCCAGGAAAGCCATGTATAGATATCCCAGAATATCAACTAGTTTGGTTGGCCTGAATGTGAGCTGGCAAGTTCTCGGTTCAAGTCTTTCCCATGCCATAAACTTCTTAGGCAAGCCACAATCTTTCTGCTTGAGCTCTCTGTCTACAATGTGAGGATGATAACAATACTGACCCATCATAGATGATTGCCATCATAGATGCCCCAGGGTGTGGTGATGGCTGCCAACTCGGAAGGCTTTAAGAGGGGAGTGGACATGTTCATGGAGGATAGGGCTATCCATGGCTATTAATAAAAAATAAAACTAGTCATGATGCATACCTATTCTTTATAGTATCAGAGGAGCATGCCAATTATATTAGGTGCCGTGGAACACAAGCAGGATGCTGCTGCAGTCGTTGTGTTTATGGGCTTCCTAGAGGCACCTGTTTGGCCACTGTGTGAACAGACTGCTGGACTTAATGGGCCTTGGTCTGATCCAGCATGGCTTTTCTTATGTTCTTAAGTTCTTTAAGGCTTGCCAAAATAATCCATATAAGGTGGTTTGAACAGTCTGAAGTTCAAATGATGATTTTCATTCTTCAGCTGACTAGGTGAATGAAGTAAAGAATGGATGATTCTGCTATTGATTTGTGCTGAGAGCAGGGGCAGGGTGGGGAGAGAATGAATGAAAAGCCTGATATCAATTGTTCAAAGAGCAATGGATAGAACAAGTCTGTTCAACTTGGGGAGGGGAGGGTCCAAGGCTCAGTGATAAAGCATCTGCTTGGCATGCAGAAGATCCTAGGTACAATCCCCAGCATCTCCATTTAAGATGCTGGGTGATGGGAAAGGCTTCCACCAAAGACCTTGTGCACCATGCCAAATATACCTCACCAGCTATGCATTATCACCCAACATATGTTTGACTACCCTTTCTTCTGGAGGTTTATTGAGTCCCTGACAGCCTGACATGGTTAGTGGTCTGTGGTCAGCTTGGTATGAGATAAGTTCCTTCATTAGACCAGACATAATGCAAGTGAACAAAACCCTTCAATCTATTATTGTAAAGACAGGATATCTCTCAAATACAATAGTGTGGATAAAAACAGGGAATTAAACATTTACTATCAAACTCTAAAATAATCCTTTGGTTAATAAGTACCTCATGGAGTCATTCTACACACTCTGGAGCAAAATACATGCATCATTTTTTCTGTTGTGCATTCTGCAAAGAGATGCCTTTGCCTGGTCTTATCATATAACCTGGAAATTCCTAAACAAACACCTATTGTGAGTGTAACTAGAGATTAGAGACTATGTAACTACTGTTGACCCCCATCTTCCTCCTGTGTCTCCTTTATAACCTTCTAATAAAACCACATGATGTGATGGGCACCCAAATGCAATGATTAAATCACAGTGCAAAAAAAAAGAAAAAAGAATAATGCTGTATTTGTGCAATCCTACAAAGATTCCTTTTTACATAGTGATTTAATTGATGCGCATGCATGCTGATGCAAATTAGTGACCTCCAAGGAAAGGAGAATATGTACTGAAAACTGCAGCAAGCAGTGGCAGACTGAACAAAGGAGGGCGGGGATTGGGGATTGAAGGGACTTGAATGCCATAGAGTCCAATTGCCAAAGTGGCCATTTTCTCCAGCTGAACTGATCTCTATCAGCAGGAGATCAGTTGTAATACCAGGAGATCTCCAAATAGTTCCAAATAACGTGATCTCCCCAGAGTGAGATATATAAGTGCTGGACTTAGTCCATGGTTCAGTGACCCATCAATGGACATTCCTCAGTAGGCAACGTGGTTCCTGTGAACCCCTCACTTGACAGGGATCCGGTATTCTCCTGTTTCGATGGAAATCTTCATCAGGATTCACTAGTGAAAACATATCCACACCAAACATAACATCAATACGTTGCAATATTACTATACACTATATACCAATAAAAATTACAAAGACAGAGACCAAAACAAATACATATTCAAAGCAGGAAGTAAAGGTAAGAATCAAAGCTACTTACACATGGACTGCACTTTAGCTAGTTCTCATGCTGAATGGAACACTAAGTGTTCTCCCTACAGGGACGTGTCACTCAGCAGCAAAGAGCTTGTCTTAATTATCCACACCTGTGCGTGGGTGCTATCAGGTAAGTGGCAGAGATGACAAAGCAAAATAATGTTAAAGGAACCTTACTGATGAAGGACTAAATGTAGGATGTTAAGTCAAGTGAGGTGTTGACACCATGAGGTTGTACCGTGTTAAACAGATGTATGAATTTAGCTTCCTGTTGATATAGTAACCTGTCAACATCTGTCTGATATCTATGTTTCTCATAATGCCAAAGAATAAAAAACATCAAATCATTGTCACTATGGCCTTTGTCAATAAAATGCTAGACCACAGGAGATTCTAATTTCTATTTCTAATATGGGAACAATGCTCCCCAATCCTGTATTTGACAGCTCTACTAGTTTTGCCAATGTACGAAAGATGACAAGAACAACAAATGACGTAAATGAGATTTTTAGAATCACAATTATTGACGCTTCTAATCTTAAAAGTGAAGTTTGTGGATGGACAGGTGAATTCCTTGACAGGTAAAATGAGATTACAAAAGGAACATTTACCAAATTTAACATTTCCTTTTGGAAGATTGGATTTTTGTGGGATGCGCATATGGATCAAACGATCCCAAAGGGACATTGTTCTTCTATACCCTATTCTTGGTGAATTAGCACAATCCGGTATGGTACTGATTATGTGTCAATGTTTGTGAATGATTCTTTGAAGAATTGGGGTCATAGAAGAATACTGTAACAAAAATGTAAGGTTTTGCTGAGGTGGACGCTTCAGCAAGTCAGCCCGTGAAACAGATTCTGGTCTGTGCAGAGCCTTTGTGACGACGGCTTGAGGGTAATGTCTTTCAATAAGATCCCAACTTAGACGATGGGCTCCCTGTTCAAAATCTCGTGGTTTAGTGGAGTTTCTTTTTAATCTGAGAGACTGGCCATAAGGAAGGTTGTTTGAGGTGGCTTGGATGAAAAGAATCGTAATGTAGTAACGCATTTTGATCAGTAAATCTCTTAAAGGGGTGGACGCCAATGGAACCATCTCCTCTATAATACACAATCGTGTCTAAAAAAGCAATCTCCTTATTGGTTCTTGTAGGTTATCCGGGTTGTGTAACCGTGGTCTTGGAATTTTCTTTCCTGACGTTTCGCCAGCAACTGTGGCAGGCATCTTCAGAGTAGTAACACTGAAGGACAGTGTTACTACTCTGAAGATGCCTGCCACAGTTGCTGGCGAAACGTCAGGAAAGAAAATTCCAAGACCACGGTTACACAACCCGGATAACCTACAAGAACCAATGAACTCTGACCGTGAAAGCCTTCGACAATATAATCTCTTTATTGTTCGCCTTGCCTGTCAGTTTTATATGAGGATTTTTCAAATTAATCCACTCCAAAAATGAGTAGAAAGATGGTAAATCAGAAAATATCAGAAAAAGATCATCCACAAACCTTTTATAAAACAATATGTTGGAACTGAAAGGATTAGGAGCAAATATGTACTTGGCTTCAAAGTTGATCTCAAGGAGAACTACAGAATATTATCTGGACTTTAGTTCAAGATTTTTTCTTGTGGACATTTCTTTGATGAACTTGTCACCTTTTTTGTATACTGCACTTTGAGTTTCATTGTGATATACTTTCCCTTGTGTTACATAGAATATTTTGATATGCTTTTTAGTAACTCTGATAGACTGTTTTGTATGTCTGTTTTCTGCAACTGCTGTATCTTGTTTGCTAACCTCCAGGTACTAGGTGGAGATCTCCTGCTATTACAACAGATCTCCTGCCGATAGAGATCAGTTCAACTGGAGAAAATGGCTGCTTTGGCAATTGGACTCTATGGCATTCAAGCCCCTTCCATCCCCAATCCCAACCCTCCTTAGGCTCTGCCCAAAAAACGTCGCTGGTGGCGAAGAGGGACCTAGCAACCCTACCAGTATATCACGCTAGTCGCACCTCAGAATAATACTGTTAGGATTGTACGGGCTGTTTTTAATTACTGTTTTAACTGTTTTATATGTTTTATTATATAATTATATTATGTGAGTTGCCTGGAGCCTGGCCTTGGCTGGGAATGGTAGATTATAAATTTGATAAAATAAATAAAAATAATCAATACTGTATGTAATCAGAACAAATAACATTTTAATAAATTTGGGGATTTCTCAACAATTTGAGCAGATTGAAAACTACACGCAATTATGGAGCTAAGTGTAATCTTCCTCTTAAAAAACAGCTGGTCGTCCCGTCCCCCCCATTCCTCATGGTTACCTTCTGGGAATAATGACTGTTGGGAATCCCGGCTCTAGGGAATCCAGGTTCAATAGCAAACTCAGTGACCCTGTGCATCCTGATGACATCACACACTAGGCAGAAAGCATAGTGGTTTCTAAAGTGGCTCATTGCATGGAAACACACCCAACCACCTTGCAGTGTTCTGTCAAGAGGACATCAGAACAGGCCTGGGCAGCTTGTGACTCATCAACAAACAAATATCATATATCTGTCTGATCATTGTGTTCTGATTCCAAACCAGCTGAAACCATGGAGACTATCTAGCCTTTGGTTAGGGTTGCCAGGTCCCTTTTCACCACCGGTGGGAGGTTTTTGGGAGGAGCCTGAGAAGAGTGAGGCTTGAAGGGGGGAGGGATATTTAAATGCCATAGAATCCAATTGCTAAAGCAGCCATTTTCTCCAGATGAACTGATCTCTATCGGCTGGAGATCAGTTGTAATAGCAGGAGATCTCCAGCTAGTACCTGGGGGTTGGCAACCTTACCTTCGGTGTATCTTTGGTTTTTCTTCTATATTCTCAAATATAGACTTCCTTAGAAAGTTTGCAATGACTCATGGGATATGAAACATCCAGAGTTCTGAAAGTAGGAAAAAAGGGAAACACATCGTGATTGAAATACTTTTTTTTTTTTTAAAGACAAATCTTTTAAACCATGCAGAATAAGATATTCTGTTGGGTTGCTTACAACTCTGCATTATTCTGATTGGTTCACAAGCATAAACGGATCTTCCTGGACTACTCTGACCTATTCTTGGTTTAAATCACACTACCATATCCTTTGCAGTTTGTTTTCAAGAGCAGAAAGAAAACAACAGAAACATTGCACTCAGCACAAACAAAATAGTAAATTGTGAGGAAAGTCCAAAAGATAAAAGCTCACACCCTCTTCAGTGTGATTGTCAGTCCATTATTCCCTTGGAAAAGCTAGAAGCAGAGTCATTAATATATCAGTTAGATTTTAGTTATGTCTTGAGTGGAAGCCAAGTTCCCTCAGGCTTAATTCAACATTTAAGTGCCGCTGGAAATACCAAAGAGTGAAGTGAAACAGGCTTTTTCCTCTCTCTCTCTCTTTTGTACTTGTAAGCAATGAAGCTCTTTGAGTGTCCTACAAGGAGAGGTGGTTTCTCTAGTTCTGTGCTCAGCTGCTGATAATAACAAGAAAAGAAGAGGGTTGCAAGCCCGTAGTAAAACAATTTTGCTACAAGTTCTTGTTTCTGATGCTGGTTCTTCACATTCTGATCATTCTGTTTTCTGCAGATGGATGTTCAAACCAGAAAATGATGTTTTACAGGTCTCTGAAAATATTTAAATGTTAATATTTTTAACTCAGGTTGGTCTAGTGGATATCATGCCACTTTATAACAATAACAATGACAAAAATACATAGCTGTAAGGTTTTTTTAAAAAATTTATAGTATGCCCTCTGCAAATCTCCATTTGCTGCCACACCCATCCACCTGTGTACACATATACCAATCTCTCTTGTACATCTAGAATTGTAGAGATTTGGAGGCAGTGCCTGGGGAGATTGGAGATTGGAAGGGACTGGACATGAATCCGATGCCATTAGGGTTGCCAACCTCCAGGTACTAGCTGATTACAACTGATCTCAAGCCGATAGAGATCAGTTCACCTGGAGAAAATGGCTGCTTTGGCAATTGGACTCGATGGCATTGAAGTCCATCCCCTCCCCAAACCCTGCCCTCCTTAGGCTCCGTTCCAAAAACCTCCCTCCAGTGGCGAAGAGGGACCTGGCAACCGTAGATGTCATACAGTTCATCCTCTGAAGCTTCCATTTCTTCCAGGGAACTGATCTCTATTGTCTGGAGATCAGTTGTAATTTCAGGAGATTTCAAGGCCCCACCTGGAGGCTGACAACCCTATGGCTTACATTTACTTCCAATTGAATTTACATGCTGCTTTTCCACTACAAAAGTCCTTTAAAATGGCTTAGCCTTCACCTACATTCTCTGTCTACAAGCCTTGCAACAGCCCCATAAGGAAGATGAGATATGTCTTCATACCAACTTTCTAGAGAAGGCTGCTAGAAGACTTCAGTTTTGCTTCAAGCAAAATTCAAACCAGAGACAGCTAAGAGGTTTACAAAATGATGAATAGACTAGAGAAACAGAACAGAGAGAACTTTTTCTCCCAGTCCCATAATATTAAAACTCAAGGGCACCCAGTGTTGATGGGCAGTACATTCAGGACAGACAAAAGGAAGTACTTCTTTTTTCAATGAGTATATTAAATTGTGAAATTCATTGCCAATGGACATAGTGATGGCCATGAACATAGATGAATCAAAGAGGTGAGTAGACAGCTTCATAGAAGTTAGGTCCACTAATGGCTACTAACCATGATGCTTACAGGGGACCTGCGTATTCAGTCAGCCTCTGAATATAAGTGCATGGAGATCAACCTCAGGAGATGGCTTTGGCCTCTATCCTCTGTTTGTTTATTCTCTAGGCCAACTGGTTCACCACTGTGTGAAATAGGATGCTAGATAGGTTTGTCAGGTCCCTCTTCAGCACTGGTGGGAGGTTTTGGGGTGGAGCCTGAGGAGGGCGAGGTCTGGGGAGGGGAGGCACTTCAATGCCATAGTGTCCAATGGCCAAAGTGCCCACTGATATCTTTTGGCTGGAGATCAGTTGTAATAGCAGGAGATCTCCAGCTTGTACTTGGAGGTTGGCTACCCTAATGCTAGAGCAGATGGTCTGATCCAGCAGAGCACTTCTTATAGTCGTATGTTGTTATAACTGGTTTTGTGAACAAACCGTTTCAGTTATAAAATTCCAGTTTCTCATGTGGGTTCTTCACACTCAGGATGAAAATGCAGGTGTATGTATGCATGTATGGGTTTGTTTGTTTTTTGCTGACCGTGCTAATGAAGTTTGACAGAATTAGCACAGTCAGCACTGCCATAAGTTCTTGTGTCTGTTCTTAACCCTAACCCCCCTTCCCAACTGGGACCCCATCACCAAAAATAAGTGAAATGGAAAGGCCCTCAATTACAATGAAGGAAAATACAAAGGAAAAAAAAAAACAAGGGCATTTGTGCATATACATTAGTAATATCCAGTACTCTGTCAAACAGTTTCCATAGATAATGTCTCCCTTTGTTTATTAATAATTTCTGTATTTTGGTCATGCATAGAGACAGCATTTTTTAAAATGAATTGCTGAGCTGTTGAAATCTTCAAGCACGCTTCATGGCACCTTAGCCATTGGCTTGGGGAAACTTGGGTGGATACTGGATTCAGGCAGGGATGCCAAGACTGACCCCAATGTGGCGGGGGGTGGGGAGGCAGAAAACTCTGAAGATCGAGATGTTTCTTGCTGCTGGAAACCTGTCATCTCATAAAGGCCATCTCTCATCTCAGACTTTACAGCGAACTCGAACATTTCTATGACAGTGAAGTCTTGAATTAACTGGGTTTAAAAATGAAAGCTACCATAACTCTGGAACCTGAGGCATTTATTAGTTCCCACAGTGCCAAAAGCAGAATTTTTCAGCTTTTAATTTTCAGACTTTTTTTTCCTCTACAGGGTTTGCCACAAACCTGTACAGCTGTGTTGAATGGAGGCTTTTTCAAGAACAAGCCAGCACACATGTGAGTGATGTCTAATGGTGGCAGGGAATGGGTTTCTGAATAGATTAGTAGGTGACGTCATGAAAAAGAGCCTATTTATCACCATAATTTAGTGCAAGATGCAACACGAGGACTTGATGGATGCATTTTATGGTTTTCAGCCAATCATAATAATGGATCTATTGACTAGAGTTTTAGATGCCCTTTACTCACCCTTCACAACTATACAAAAACAACAAGATGAGGGAAGGTTCTGGCTGGGAATAAGTCAAAAAGTTCCTGTGAGACGCAAGTTACCTTCCCACTGAGTTTTGAGAGAGGGAAAGCCGACAGTTAAAAATATTTCTGCAGAACGGTAACACTGCAGCTCTTGTCCCCTGAGGCAAAGTAATTGGGAATCTACTTCTGTTAAAGAGACAGTGCAGCTTGGTGATTAAAGAGACAGTGCAACTTGTGAGCGGCATGTATTGACCCAGAAAATCCCCAGTTCAGACTTTGCTGGAGTCATGACCTCCCCAAGTAGCCCGATACAAGCAAATTCTTCTCACAGCACTATGTACAACATGGGGTGTGTGATGATCATAAAACTGGTCAGTCATACAAGGGCATTGTGAGAATTACTCAGCTAACGTCTGTGAACCATTTGGAACATTTCAGCTCTGTTTAATAAATATCAAGCATTATTATTATTTGGGGAGGCAGCATATGTTGGATGTAATGTTTTTGTACAGGCCTGGAAACAGAACCTATATCTATACTTCGATCGTTACCTTCTGTTGGGATGGAACCAAAGCACATAAACATTATCTCTCTTAATTAAACCAAGGGCCAATCCAAGCTCCTCCCAAACTGGGGCAGTGGGGTGGGGCAAGGGAAGGCTGTGCTGAAGGGAGTCTATCTCAGGAAAGAGTTGCAAAGTCTGCTTGTCACTCAGGCCTCACCCAGGAGCTTCTGTAGGGTCAGGTAAGCCAAATGCCTAGGGTTGCCAAGTCCTTCTATGCCACCAGTGGGAGGTTTTTGGGATGGAGCCTGAGGAGGGAAGGGTTTGGGGAGGGGAGGGACTTCAATGCCATAGAGTCCAATTGCCAAAGCGGCCATTTTCTCCAGGTGAACTAATCTCTATCGGCTGGAGATCAGTTGTAATAGCAGGAGATCTCCAGCTAGTACCTGGAGGTTTGCAACCGTACAAATGCCCCACAGCTAGACAGCAGCTGTAAGGAACTTATTTCCAAAGAACCACAGGGCCTGATATGGATTGGGGCCACTGTGCAGAGGCTGGTGCTTCAGCCTCCCTCACATGCCATTTTCTTGGCCCAAAATGGCCTTGGACCCTGATATCTGTGAGACTATCTCTCCTCTTATGCTCCACCATGACAGGTTCACTCATATCCAAGCAAGGTCTTCTGCAGGTGCCAACCTGCAAATATGCAAAGTCAACATCTGCCTGTACATGTGCCTTCTCTGTTGTGCCCCCACCTTGTGGAATGGCCTGCCTGAGGAGGTCAGAAAGGCTCCCACTCGCCTGGCTTTCTACAAACTATGCAAAACTGAATTATTCAAGAGGGCTTCTCTACACAGGCACTAGGGTAGGCTTCACAAAGTTATATGGATTAATTATTGGCAACTGTGGCCTGTACTTCTGTGTATAGTTTGCTGTGGGTTGGCTCCTGTTGTGTACTTTGGCATCATTTAATGTGTCATCTTATCACTTGTGCTATGCTTCAGCTCTGTTTTTTAGACTTCTGTTTGGGTCTATAACCCAAATCCTATTTCATTGTTTATTGAATGCCCCATCTTGCTGACTGTATTGGCTCGCTCTGTGTAATCCATCTTGAGTCCCAGTAAGAACGCCAGACTATAAATAATATAAATAAATGAATAAGAATGGCCTTGATGGCATTACTTGTCCTGTTGGGGGCTGAACATGCAGTATTTAGTGCACTGCAGCTCTCCAGTGGACCAAATAACATCCCTTAGAAAAATGTCATGGGGAAAGTCTCCTCACACTGTGGTCCCAAGGTCAACCAAGGTCCAGCATTCTGTCCCCAAGAATGGCCATCCAAATGCTCATAGAAGAGCACAAGTAGGGTATAACACTGGTGGCCATACCTGTTATGTAGCCAGTAGATGCCCACTGAAAAATCCATTATTAAAATCCATAATTAAAATCCATAGCTTTCTAAATGCATGGCCACATGAACACACAAACCTGCCTTATATTGAATCAGACCCTCGGTCCATCGAAGTCAGTATTGTCTACTCAGACAGGCAGCGGCTCTCCAGGGTCTCAGGCAGAGGTCTTTCACATCACCTACTTGCCTAGTCCCTTTAACAGGAGATGCCAGGGACTGAACCTGGGACCTTCTGCATGCCAAGCAGATGCTCTACCACTGAGCCACAGTCCCTCCCTGAGCCATGGATATTGCTCCTTTTTATCTGTTTCATGCACACAGACTAGAATCTGGAATTGGAAAAAAAATTCTTTAACTTACTCCTTTTGTAGCTTGCATGTACCTTTAGTAATCCCTATTTGCTACATTTTTAAGATGGCATCCTCTGCTGGTTCCTTTGAGTTCTCCAGGACCTATGGAAGAAGGCAGCCTTTTACTCTGTTAAGTCATATTTCTACTGGCAAAATACCATATTCCACTTCTTCAGCTCATGGAGATGGTGCTTATTTAATTCAGAATAAACTAGGCTCAGAAAGGACTTCACGCTGAGGAGGATTTGATTTTCAGCCTCAATCTACAATTAATATGTAACTTTTTTGGCACTCAGATTTCGGGAGATGGCTTTAATTATATTGAGTTCTCTCCTCCAAACTCAGCTCTTTTTTCAGACAGTATTCTTGATGAGGCAGAGTATTTATAAGACTGGAAATCAGCAATGGCACATCCGTGGGCAGGAAGGATGAATACTCAAACAGGGTAGATTGACGGATGGAATGAAAACTAAATGTATTGCAGATATTCATTGGATATTTGCAAAGATGGTGATTGGAAGTGGGACAGCCAACTCTCTTGTTCTAGAGCAGTGTGTAGACACTTTTGGGCCTGAGTTTTTTTTAGTTAACCCAGAATAAGCCAAACACCTATATCAGTAAAGAGGTATTTTGGCTTTATTTCCAGGTTTACCCCCCCCCCCCAAATTCGGTCCATTATAGTCTATGGGGATTTTTTTTCGAAGCTCTTCTGGGGTCATTTTTGGAAGTAGATTCACCAAATTTACAGCATGGCTGCAAGGGACTCTTCTTAGACAGACACCAAAGTTTGGTGATTGTTGGGACAGGGGGTCCAATTTTATGGGCCTGCAAAGGGGTCAACCTTACCCTCCAGGCATTTGCAAGTCAAGCTGTCCATCAGTTTTCTGGTTCAGCAGTTCAGCATTGCCGAGGACTGGCGGAAAAAGCCAATGGGCAGGCTGGCACCTCAAAGTCTGGGGGCTCCCTTCATACCTGGGGTGCATAGCAAGAAGTCCATGCAAATTAGTTTCCAAACTGAGGAAAATGACTTAAATGTTAGAAAAATAAGGCACGGAAAACATTTATTTTGTTGGCAAATGACATCCTGTGAACAGTCCTTCATTATAGTAATAAAAAAAATCTGATTTCAAGAGATGGTCACGGTGCAGGGAAGCAAAGCCTCTACTCGGGGTGACCTTCATTTTGAGAGTAGGTTTTTTGGGGAGGGGGGTGATATTGGAGCCAGCCGAAGTCATAACCAAGGCAACTCTTGTAAAGGTGATTGCTCATCCGTGAGAGTGAGCAGTCTTCTTCAGAATGAAGCCTGTTCAGCAGCTGTTGAAGCTGGTGCTTTTTAGTTGGAGGGTATATCCCTCTAGACGGGATTGGGTGAGCCCAGTCTTTTAAATGACCCTTCTGCCTCCAGACTATCCTGTTCCAGATCATTCCAACTATGGGGCCCTAACAAAATCAGTCAAAGATAGAAAAATGAGAGAAAGCACAGAGCTGTGCATCTGAGCAAACGTGAATAGTTGAAACCTGAAAAAGCGGAATATCTATTAGGCTTTTTCGAGAATTGCCTATTCAGCTTCGGGCAAATCCCCAGGTTTTGGTATTTGGTTGACCCAAAACCAGAATATTACCGAAACGGCTAATTTGGGTTTATTTTCGGTTCGGGTATATCGATATGCACAATCTTAGTGTGCATTGGTGTATATGTTTTTCATTCCCCATTGAGTTCAATGGATGTGTCCCTGTTTATGGCAGAGTTTTTGCTGGTATATCCTAGCACCAGAGCTAGGGACAGGCTATGGGCTGAAGGGGCATAGGATGGCACCTATGTCCTGCTCCTCCCCTGGAATGTCTGTGGTGCCACCGATTTTTTGTTCATATGGTGGTGTTGCAGTGCCATTGCCAGGTTAACACTGGCATGGCATTATCCTAGTGTATCTCTAAATATCCTGGTATATCTCCATATCATGTCAGTGGGTCTCTGTTTTACACTGGTAAAGGAGCTTGGTTGCCATCCTAAACATTTTCCAGAATAACCTTAGAATTCAGAGAAGATGATGCCCTTAGAATAAAATAATAAAAACACTTCCCTTATTCCAGCTGGTCTTTGGGACGAGGTCCTTCTGCATCCTTTGCATGAAAACAGAACCCTCCAAAGTCTGAAGCACTATGAATACTGGTGAATCACAGTGTTGTGAAATTGAGGAAAAGCCACTCTAAAAAAAAGAGAATAAGAAACAGTCAATGGAGCATCTAAACCAGGTCTGCATAGTTTACAGAAGGTGGCATAAGGTATGCAACAAGAGAAAATTGTTCAGTAGCCCTAAAAACTTGTTGATTGTAGTGTGGTAAGTGAGTGTTTCCCACGCTGAGCTCTTGTGGAAAAAATGAAATTTACCCAAGGCTTTTAGTTTTAAGGGAAAGCAATTTAGGTGAAATGTATTTATGGTAATTTCCCAGTAAGTGTATTTTCAACTGAACAACAGCCAAAATCTTCATTTCCCCCTCCTTTCTCTCTCGCTCTCTCTCATGTTGAGACATCTTCACTTTTCAGCCTGACTTATTTTCATAACCACTCAGCTCTCTGCCTCTTGTTTCCCAGACTGTTATTCAAATTACACATATTCCAGTTATTATTTCCATCATTTAGTATGCGTTCGACAGAGATCTTATTTTTATGCTCCCCTGCCCTGCCAAATGTGCTAAACTGTTCTTTTTTGTGGGGGGGAAACAATTATATACCTTTAAAAAGATCACCTAGTAAAATAAAATAAAACTTACAGGAGGTTTTTTCCCCCCATCATGCTTTATAAAATTAAATGCCAAGAAATATGATAAAGCTTGATCTGTTGACTTTAATAGCTAGTTATTTTAAATGTTATACTCCTAGATCATAATTTATAGCAAGTCAAACACTGGAATTCAGCTACGCTGAGAAATACTAACTAGCTATAAATGCAAACGATAATTTCCAACTTGAAAGGGGGACAGCGCATGAAATAAGTCCTTGCTTTTTTACAGTGGATGAGTAGCCAATCAGCTGCTCACAGGAAATGATGCAATTGTGCTGAAGTTTGGCATATATAAAATACAAGGCGATCACTTTGAACCAGAAAGGAAGAGTCTCTGGCTTGTGTTCTTCTGCACATGTGAGGACGTATTCAAGACACTCATTCTTAAAAGACAGGAGAATGGCACAAATCTTGACATGCTATTGTATCTAGCCACTGAGCAAGGCTGGTAAGTCTTGTTTGTTATGTCTTGTTATGTTATGGTTCATTCACCACCAGACAGTGGTATCATTTTGGGTATTTTTTCATCTCAAAATAAATGTTTTATGGAGAAATAAATTCAGAACAGTATTCTTGGTACTCAAAACCAAGGTGGACTCCCTGGAAAGAGTTCATGCTGACATCTTAAGAAGGGATGGACATGCTGCATGCCAAATTAAATTAAGGGTGCTTTTGAGTTTTTCTCTGATTAACATTCTCCTTTGAATGGGCTGTTCTTATCCACCATGTTGGGAGGGAAGGCAGCAAAGTATAGCCTGATCTCATCAGATCTTGGAAGCTAAGCAGGGTCAGTACTTGGAAGGGAGACCTCCCAGGATGACTCTGCAGAGGAACATAATGTCAAACTACCTCTGCTTCTCACTTGCCTTGAAAGCCCCTTGCTGGGATTGCCATAAGTCAGCTGTGACTTGATGGCGATTTACACACATCCACTATGTTGTTGGCTTAGGGATATGTGAATCTGCCCCTCTTTTTTGTATGTCATGAGCCATTTTCTTCTCACCCATCTTTGTTGCTGGGGTCTCTGATTTGCTTGTTTTTTTTATTGTGGCTAGCCTTGTGCCATTTGCATGCAATGAATGCAAATATAAAATTAACGTATGTGAATTTAACAGGGAACATTTGGTATAAACAAATGGAAAATAGTGCTAAAATAAAGAGTTTGCACTAGGGAGATGCAAAAGAAAATGTTCAAGTCCAAACTGGGCGGCAACATTTGGGAACATCCTTAGTCACAGAATGTCATTTTAACATTTCACTTTTTAGTCAATGTGTATATTAAGGAGCTTGTGGTTTGAATACACCTTGAATTCTCAGCCAAAGCAAATCATTACCTCCCTGTACTTTTCGTGAGTGTGTGTTTGTGTGTGTGTGTGTGTGCTGTCAAGTCACAGATGACTTATGGTGACCCCACAGGGTTTTCAAGGCAAGAGATGTTCAGAGATAGTTTGCCATTACCTCCCTCTGGGTGGGCTGAGAGAGCTCTAAGAGAACTATGACTGGCCCAAGGTCACCCATCAGGTTTTATGTGGAGGAGTGGGGAACCAAACCAGGTTCTCCAGATTAGAGTCCACCACTCTTAACCACTACACCACTCTGGCTCTTTTCATAGGAAACAGAAATGCTATAATGCAACTCACTGTCTTTCTGTTACAGCCTCCAATTACATTGTGTGTTCTATTTATCATTTGGAATCTCCTTTGGGGAGGCAATTTCTTACCCCACTTATCATCTGTGTAAAATTATAATGACAAATGTTTTTGTTAATCCGTTTCCTTGAACATGGGGTTGAATCCAATGGTAAAGTTCCAGCAATGGGAGGGGGGATGATTCTTACCAATTACCCCTCACTCTGCAGATCCCTCATGTCATTCCTGAGAATCCGCTGTTCCCCAGATGCAGCATTTCAGGAACATTTTGGGCTGTAGTGGTATGGGGAAAGTAGGAAACTTCCATTCTGCTGATGGAAAGGGCCATATTCCTTCTTTAGTGACCAGCCCAATGTTGTCATTTCTGTCTGTGTGAGAGGCAACACTACATCTTAAAGGTTATGAAAAGCAGGAGGCTGATCCATCATCACCATAATCCTTCAATCATTTCTTGAGCCACAGTACTTTTAATTTGCAAACCAACCCCACACTTGCTGAATTATTTATTTACTTACTTAGTTATTTAATAATATTTGGACTTCTCGCCTGCCCTCCATCCCCTGCCAAGGCCAGCCTCAGAGCAGGTTACAACAAGTAAAACAATGCTACATACAATAAAATCACGAAATTCAGTCCTATTAAAATTAATTCAAAATCTAAAACAGTAGGTGCTCAGTGTCTGCCCACAGGACCAGAGCCAGCCAGAGGGGAGCAATCCAAGCCCCATAAAGATCTGGTGGATCGAAGAAAGAAAACAAGGGAGTGGGGGGAGGGAGGTCAGAAATGATTACGGTTGTCAGGTCCCTCTTCACCACTGGTGGGAGGTTTTGGGGAGGAGCCTGAGCAGGGTGGGGTTTGGGGAGGGGAGGGACTTCAATGCCATACAGTCCAATACCAAAGCGACCATTTCCGCCATTTTATCGGCTGGAGATCAGTTGTAATAGCAGGAGATCTCCAGCTAGTACCTGGAGGTTGGCAACCTTAGACATGATGGAAACCATTGCTGCCCTCAACCATAGGCCTGGTGGAACATTTCGGTCTTACCAGCCCTGCGGAACTGCATTAGATCCCGCAGGGCCCTAGCCTCGTCAGAGAGAGAGTTCCACCAGGTCGGGGCCAGGACCGAAAAAGCCCTGGCCCTGGTTGAGGACAGCTGGATACTTCTGGGCCTGGGGACAACCAGTAAGTGAGTGTTCGATGAGCATAATGCTCTTTGGGGGGCCTATCGGGAGAGATGGTCCTGCAGATATGAAGGTCCCAGACCGTGTAAGACTTTAAAGGTTAAAACCAGCACATTGAATCTGATCCGGTACTCCACCTGGAGCCAGTGCAGTTGTAGGAGCACTGGCTGAATGTGAGCTCTCTGCGGGGTCCCTGTAAGGACCCTCTGCAGCCAGCATTCTGAACCAGCTGGAGCTTCCAGATCAGTTTAAAGGGCACCCCTACGTGGAGTGAGTTACAGTAATCTAGCCTGGAGGTGACCATTGCATGGATCACCGTAGCTAGGTCAGGGCGGGAAAGGTAAGGCTCCAGGTTCCTAGTCCAGTGGAAACAGTAAAAATTACTTAATCAAACTGTCTCATGCTTTCCCCAGCCTTAGAGGGGGAAAAATTGCCATCCATATCACATGGCTTTTAGGCTTTGTAGCAGAAATTTCCCACTGACAAAGAGACAAGCCACAGTTCTTTTTCTTCTTTTTTAATGGGCTCATCTCTTTGTCAGTGGGAATGGCTTTGATTAAAATAGTCACAAAGAACAAAGCTCTGTATACTATTAATTAATCAATTACTTCTGGGATTTTTATTTTGCTTCTCAATTGAGGGTCCCAGAACGGCTCACTTTTATGAAATCATTTTACAATAAAACATTAAAGCGGTCCATCATAACACAATAAAACATGTTATAAACCTTTGACTCCCCATGAATCAGCAGCAAACAACCATAAACTAATTTTCAGCTGCATAACTAAACAAATCTGGCAAGGAAACCTCCCTATTGTAAAACAGGAAAGAAATGTCCAGGTAGAGGTTTGTGGAATTTTGTAAGTAGGATACCATAGCTCAGTAGAACCTAGACCCCCCAACACTCTTCAGATGGTGTACAGGGTGGCCAACCCTATGCCAACAACCCTTGGAAGCTTTTGGAGGGTAGAGGAAGGGGGGATGGGAAGCTTTGCTGACATGGGACATCACTTATGGGTGATCACCCAGAAATTATGTTCACATCAGTGACCATCTAGGAATTTCCCCAGTCTCTATGATAATTTCTCCCCCCCTTTTCTCCCCACCTCCCCAGGTTTGGGTAAGAGCAGGTGGGGGCAAGAGGTTGCCTACTGTGGGTATGCAACTGGCAGCCCTGAAGGAGAAAACAGTGGCATACATCCCTACCATTCCACTGAGCAAAGTTTGAAGCCTTCAGAAACAGCTGAATCAGAGCTTCAAGAATGTAAACAGCTGCCTTATGCTGAAACAAGCTATTGATTCAATACTGCCACCTCCCACACTCTCATAATGGTCTCTCCTAGCTCTTACCTTTTAACAGGAGATGATAGAGACTGAATATCAGACTACATACAGGCAAAAATAATAATAACCCACTACTTAACTTTGCCTTAGGAATGTGCCTCCCTGGTTCTTTTTCCTGCACTCATTTCTCTTTGCGTTCCACCCTACAACCATTCATCAGACTACTTTGCTTAAACAAAACAAAGCAATTATAAAAAGAACAAAAGCAAAACAGAGAGAGATAGAAGAGAGATGAAAGGGACAGCAGGTTTGTCAACCGAATCACTCTTCCCATGTTGTCGCCAATAACACCAGAGGCTCCATTTTGTGGCTCCGTTTGACCTTGTTTAGTTCAACCGGCATCAAATCGACAGACCTCCCTACCAATTTCCCCACCCATAATAGAACGCTCATACCCTGAGCAAGTGTATCCCGCTGGAGATGTGCCAATGGAAGTAATTACGTGATGAAACTATTTAACGTTGACTAAAATACTCTCCCCAGGTTCTTTCAGACCCTGTGTCTTATATCTTGTTGAAGCAATTTTATATCATGCCTTTCAAGTACTGTAATGGCCACTTGCATTGACAGAATCCTCGTAAAAAAGAAGACCGAGACCTTGCTCATGAAGTGCTATTGATTTTTCTTTTCCTTTCTCCCCCCTCCTCCCCGAATCCCTTCTTGAGTTGCCAAAGATGCTACACTGTTGTTAAGGAGAGAAGGGGCTTTGGCCTTCAGTATTGCAGGAGGGTTCCTGTGTAAGCAAGGTGTCAGTAGGTTGTTGGTGATAAATAATGTATTTGGGTGATAACTACCCATATTCGGTTTTGTCAGTTTTATGTGACTTAGCACTTGCCCTTGCCAATTTTTTCTTTCTTTTTGGTAGCTACCAGGGACCTCAGAAAATAGTTGCAAATATAAATGCGTAGTTACATTGTAAGGTCAAACATAAAGCAGCAACAACAAAATAAACACTGAGCATTACTTTCAGTTGATCGCCTGTGATCATCACCGTAAACTTAATCCATTGACATACTGCATGTTACAGCAATAAATCAATGGTGCTGTTGTTGTTGTTGGGGCTCTCCCATTGTCAGCAATAGTGGGGAAAGTGTTCCATGTGCTTAGAGAGACCAGTTGGCCACAATCAGCAGTTCCTGTGAATCTGTGTGATGCTTCTACATGCTAAAATCTGGATTTTATGTCTACGTGATCTAATTTCTTCAATCAAACTAGGCAAATTTCACATGATTTTACCTACCTATTTTATGTAAGTTTATTGTGAATGTACAATTCTACCTAGCATATTGTTAGTCTGTGTTATATAGTATTATCTATTCCAGGGATGAGTAGAAGATAAACCATGATCCACCACTGGAGTACCGGTCAATTTCAGTCGACATTTCTGTTTATTCCTTGAATTCTTGCACAGAATATTGGACTATGTTGACCTTGGGTGATGCTGTAACATACTTTGTATGGGGTTAAACTGGAAAACACATTCAGGATTAATGAACTAATATGAATTTGTGATGGTTTAATTGAGGCATTTATTATTTTGATTTATCATTTTTTTATTTTTATAAATGTGTAGATAAAAGAGCAAGCCAAGAAATAATATATAGTCAAGTATCTGAGACAAAGAGGAGGAAAACATGTCATGTCAGATAATTTATCAGTTTTTTAAACCTGGCTTTTCCTGCTGCTAGAGAATGGTCAAGGGGGCATACCAAAACAATGACAGCCAAAACAGATTAAAAGGTACAATCCATGCCACCAATAGACTGAATTATCACATAACTAAATCTTGCTGCCATTAACCAAAAGCCCTCTTAAAATGTAGCCTTTTTTAAAGGGAGAAAGGGTAGAAATGCTCGTGCTCTCCAAAGAGACTCTGGTGCTCCCCAAAGAGACTGCAGTTGCTGTTCTCAACTTCCTGAGATATCACACATGTAAATGTTCAGTGGTAGAACATAAATGGTGCATGGGTTTGTACAGGGAGAAATGGTCACTGAGGTATATTTGTCACCAGTTGTAAAAGGTTTTAAAGATAAGAACCAGGACCTTGAATCGAGCCTCAAACACACAGGTAATCAATGCAACTGACTCAAAATTAATGTAGTCTACATGTTAGGCTCCAGCTAAAAAGCAAGCTGCTGCATTTTGTACCAACTGAAGTTTCTGAGATCTTGATCTGCATGCATCCTTAGTAAATTTAAAACATAGCGGTGGAGTACACAAGACTTTGTACAGAACAGGCTCGGGTTTACCCCCTAAATGACAAACAATCTGGATAATACACAGGAGATGCACAAATTATCTCCAGTCTGTTTTTATCTGAAAAGCAGTCATGGGAAGTTACCAGTTTGAAGAGAGGACTGCTTTACAATTGAAAATCACCCCCCGACACACTGAATTTCTCCTCTTGTCCAATTTACATGAAATTTGGGGGGGGGGTCTTTAGAAGAGAGGGTGGACAAGTTTCCCGGGTATTTTGATACTGTTTGGTGGGAAAGTATCCATTCAGGAAAATCTGCTATTTCCCACACAAGGAAAACAATGTGTAGACATCTGACCCAGTGTTAATGGAAATGGAACCCAATGAGTCTTCATGATACAACAATGACATTTTCCAGAATTCTTAAAACCGATACAGCCCCTTGAATAAAGTGCTCCCAGCCACCCTCTCTGCATAGGGGAAAAAGGCATGAAAATGGCCACTGGTTTTCTGAAGTGGCATTTTTAAACCAAACTTAGTAACTTAGTAAAAGTTAGTCTTTCCCCCTGTCCTGCTGATCACGTTCTAGAGAAAAGGGAGCCTACCTTTCCAAACCTAAGCAATGAAAAATGTGATGCTACCCAAAATCACTAATCAATCTGCAAAAATCACAAACTATCAGACTAACCTACCTCACAGGGTGATTGTAAGGATAAAATGGAGGAGAGGATTATGATGTCAGCTGCTTTGGGTTCCCATCAGAGAGAAAGGCAGGGTATAAATGATGAAAATAATAATATATATATTGTGCTGGGATGCCAAAACCATTCCTATTGGCCAGGTAAACTAACTTGCCTTTTTTCTTTTTCAGGGGACTTGAGAGGATGGAGCCAATTAGAATGTGGAAGGTGAGGTGGACATTATTTTAAATGAAAAGAACCCAAAAGGGGACAGCAGCTAAACCCTGACAATTCCTCACTCCGGTTTTCTCAGCTTCTTTCCTCTCCTTTCTCCTTGCCCTGTTCTGTTGCCTCTCTTCCAGAGAATCCAGCAGGCTGTGAAATCAAATCAGTCAGTCCTAAACCACTGGGTACAGCTACATTATTAATTTTAATCCTATGAAATGGGTTTAGTTTAGTTTCCCACAAAGAAGCATGGGAATTGTTGTTGTGCGTATGCTGAGAATTTCCAGGTAGAAGTATTTAGCCCTTTCACAGAACTACGATTCCCAGATGATGTTTTGGGTCATCTCCAAATTCACTTTGAATTCCTTTTTGGGCAAACTTAGATAGCAGCTCTATGCACAAGCTCAGCCTACACATCAGAACACATACATGGCCCTGGGTTGTGGCCGATGATTCCACAGCTGAACAGACACTGGGAAACACTTGGATCCTTTACAGATGCTTACAAACACACATGCCCCATCCAAATTCCCCCCTGGATTCTGGAATTCTGAATTACTTGTTTCTAGAGTGGCACTAGTCAGTTAAATGAGATACAATTTTTAAATTTCCAGGCTTTGCTCAGATTTTTGTGCATGCACAATTTGCCGCTTTTCTCAGCTGACATCCTTTTCATACAGGCTACTGATACGCAAGAGTACACCTGCACAATAATTTGGTCACAGGGCAAAAGAGAGTCTTATTGTAATTGTATAATTGCATGAGGATTACTTCTTGAGCAATTTAATCAGTGCACATATGAGCTGGTGTATAGCAGTAACCAGCAGGAAAAAAGCATGAACTGAAAGCTGGCAAACTGCACATGTCCTAATTCAGAAATTAATTTTAGAAAGTTTCCAAGCTGAATCAGAGTGAAACAGGGTAGACTGCGGCAATAACAAAATGGGGGAACTCCATTCATCCCCCAACTCTTGGCTTGAGAGTTGTAATCCAAATTTCTGCACCAAGGAAATCTTGTTGCAATTTTATGGATTCCTCCTCGGAAAAAAAAAATTTCATGGAATTGTGAGGAAAGCTCAAAGCATTTGGATAAGACCTGTTAAATGTCTGGGGATGGAAGGTCCTGCATATATCAAGATAGTCACAAGATCTTGTTTAAACTGAAACTCAGATTTGCTGGACTGAGAAGTTTTGAGGGCAGACAATCAAGATTTTTAAAGGAAGTTTCCACACATCCCAACTTCTATTCATAAAAGCACCAAAAGCGATTGGAGGCAGGAAATTTATTTTCCTTGTTTTGTAGCTTTTATGAACATTCCTCATACAAGCCACTTTAGTTTTAAACTTTACTAATTGGAAAACACATCAATCTTTGTACCTGGCTGTTGTGCTCTTATGACATTTCTAATTTTTGGAGAAACATCATTCTAATTAGATAACTTGTTAATTTGGAGGGGTGATCAGTAAAAATAAAAGATTTTATATCAGGTATTTCCCTTCCACTCTTCATCTATACCTAGAAAAAAAATAGCTGTCTGGGGAAGGAAAGAGAAAATTCCAAAGCCAAATCTGCCCTTCCCCTTCATTAGAGATAGTTTAAAATGTCCGTTGGGTGCCTTTCAGCCTCATTTTGCTTGTTTTTCTCTTCCCAGAGAGTATCTTGTATCCTGTAACATTCACCCAGAGTGTACAAGAATGCTGAGTTGTTGTGTAGGATTTTTACCTCACACTTGGGAGGTATTAGTTGATAACATCCACCTTGTTTTGGATTTACTGCTTTAGCATATTTCATAGTGGAAGTATTTTTTTTCCCTACCATCTGCTAAGATTAGCACTCTAGCGGTGTAATAAATTTACCTCTTCAGCTCCCATAGTGTAGTCTGGAACTGACTTACACTTTACTCGGCCTAATTGAAAATAGGCGAAGATAAATGACGCACTTTGAATTTCTCTCTCAGATGTACCATTGTTCATTACTACAACAAGGGAATGAGCAGATCTGATAAGAAGATCAATTGTTCAGTAAAACAAAAGTTTCCATGGTGAGACTGTGGTACCGACAGCTGTAATTGTCTACGGGTAACGTGTTAAAAAAAAATCTCAATATTGTCATCGTAAGGAATGCAAAATTGTTTTTTGATCAGCACCCTTGTTTGTCCTCCATTTCTTGTGGGAAAAAGAGGTGAGGCCAAAAGAGAAGTTTGGATCATTGGTCAGAATATCCAATTACAAATGGGGCTTTAAGTTCAGGTTGCCAAATGCCTAGAAGAAAAACCCAGTTTGCACGTTCTTTTGTGCCATTAAAAGAGCTGTGATGAACAGAGGATGAAATGTTCCCTGTTTTCTTTCTTTTTATATCATTTATTTTATAGTTATACTTTATATTAATTCATTTTATACTCATTTATTTGTTGGTCAGTGGTTTTAGTTCTGCCCTTTTACTGTTGGTTTCATAGATCTGTTTGTATCACATACTCCTGTGCAGTTTTTATACACAGTTTTTATACTCAATTTATACAGTATACATATTAATATTGCTAATTATCAGTGTTGTCCAATCTGTGGATACTTAAATCCAGAGGCTGGAGCCATGTATACACAATCATGCTACAAACCTCAGAAAAGTCCCAGGTTTGCAAAAAATCTGAACTCTTAAAAAAGAAAATACTGGGTGGGGGTTTAAAACCCACTAAATAGCCTTGACTTGGATAGCCAAGGGTAGCCTGATCTCGTCAGATCTCAGAAGCTAAGCAAGGTCAACCCTGGTTAGTATTTGGATGGGAGAACTCCAAGGGATACTAGGGTTGTGTTGTGGAAGCAGGCAATGGCAAATCACCTGTGAACGTCTCTTGCCTTGAAAACTCTATGAGGTTACCATAAGTTAGATGTGACATGATGGCAAAAAAGAGAGAAGAAGCAGCACCTGTAGCTTTAGGAACCAAATGCTTTCATGTGGCTGTTGCTAGGCAACTACAACAGTATTGTCAGTTGAAGCCTTGGTTTCTGTCAATATAATAGCCTTTTCCAGGGCTATTTTGGCCATTGAAGGAAGACTCATTGGGTCAGGCCTGGCAGCTACCACTGGGCAACCTGCTACCACATGACTTGCATGACTCACCCAGGCCCAGCTGCTTGGGGCAACCTTCAGTTTGACAGCATGTTTTTTTTGGGGGGGGGGGGTTTGATATTGTAGCCAGCCAAAGTCATGACCAAGGCAGCTCTTTTGAAGGAGATTGCTCATCCGCTCGGGTGAGGAGTCTTCTTCAAAAACCCAATGTAGCTGTAGAAGTAGCCATTTTTTAGTTGGAGGGTATATCCCTCCAGACGAGACTGGGTGAGCCCCGTCTTTTAAAATGACCCTTCCAGATTAGTTTGGTCTGACCAAGTTGGCTCTGATTACATGACCCATACCTCAAAAGGGCCCCAACTATGGGGCCCTAACGAAACCAGTCAAAGATAGAAAAATGAGAGAAAGTGCAGAGCTGTGCATCTGAACAAAGGTGAATAGCCCAAACCCGAAAAAGCCTATTTGGCTTTGGGCAGATCCCCAGGTTTTGGTATTTGGTCGACCTGAAACATGAATATTGCAGAAATGGCTTATTTCGGGTTTATTTTCAGTTCGGGTATATCAATATGCACAACCCTAGTTCTGACACCAACTGCTGGAGGAACCTTGTAACATGTCCTGCTGTGAGAGATGCCACTTCTTTTGCTAAGCTCTCTTGCCTCTTCTTTGGCAGCTGGGGCGGGGAGGATCCTGAACAACCACTACCAGGGCTGGCTTTGTGCCAGTCCTATCCCAGTGCTGATTGCTACAGTACAAGTTCCTTAACTGTTAAGGAGTTTTGTCCATTGTGCCCTTAAACACAAGAAGCTGCCTCATACTGAATCAGACCATGGGTCCATCAAGGTCTGAATTGTGTACTCAGGCTGGCAGCTTCTCTCTCAGGCAGAGGCCTTTTATGTCACCTGCAACCTGATCCTTTTAAAGCTGGTGATGGCAAGGATTAAACCTGGGGCCTTTGGCAAACAAGTCAGATGGTTATCTACTGAACCATCTATCAAGGTCAGTATTGTGTACTCAGACTGGCACCTTCTCTCTCAGGCAGAGGTCTTTCACATCACCTGCAATCTCATCCTGGAGATGGAGATGGCACGGATTGAACCTGAGGCTTTCTGCAAACAAGTCAGATGGCCATCTACTGAGACACAGCCCCTCTGCTTAACAAGGACCACTTGCCTCAGTCCTCCAAAGCAGTCCCTTCCAGCCTTCAGAGCAACTCTGGCCAGTTATCTTTCAGCCCTTGGCAATGTCCCACCATCACTAGAGCTTTAGAACTTCCCTCTAAAGTGGTGTTTCTGTTTCTGGTCTTGCTAGAGCAGTCTTAACACACACACCTGTGCTCCAGCACTGTGCATGCTCATCGTTACGGCCTTTGCCGTTATCCCTTTTCTGGGGTCTGTTAACAGAAATTGGTATTGTATCTAAAACAATTGCTATTATTAACAGGTTAAGCTGCTGGGATGTTAAGAGAGAGGCTGCCCGGCTTTTAGTGCATTTTGTTGTAATCATCTCCCAGATGCCTTGTCGGAAATCAATTCAGGTTCAAAACTGGCTAGAATTGGGAGGTCAAGGCTTTGGCAGACTAAATATTTTATCTTCTGCTCATGTCTGAAGCTTTTAAAGAAGCAGATCGGGGGCTCTTTTCTCGTCTCTCATCTGGACAAAGATGATCAGCCTAGCCACTCCGCCCAGGTTAGGACAAGGTTAAAATCAATTATAATCAATTATTAAGAGTTTTCTGTGGCTGCATGGCTTAAAAGAGTTTTTTTTTTTAAAGTAACATTGCTGGGTTCTGAAACACGAATGTCTAAGTTGCTAGCCAAACACGTTTGTTATTCGAGAGCAACCACTGTTACAGCAAATATTTTCTGCAATGGTAATAAATTCACGGGCGTTCTATGACATTATCTTCCAGATTCTCATGTTTGGGAACATATAGAAAGACCTCAAAGAGAGCTAAGAGGGGTGGAGAGAGCAGGGCTGGGGAAATAATTTTTGGTCCTTGCATGAAAAAAGGAATCTTGTTATTGTGTCTGAACCATTAGACACTGGGGAGCGATTTATAATTTGGCAAGCCCAGTTAGTTTTTCAAGATTTTATGCCAATTTTACTCCCTTGCTCACTATCTAAATGCTAATTTTACAATATGGTAGTCTGTTCTCCCCCCCCCCCTTGCCCTCCTCTCTCGGAGTTCCGCGCTTGAGTCCTAAATATATATTTTTTAAAAATGCATACATGCATACATCTTCCAGTCCACAGTGTTTTCCTAAGGCTGTTAAAAATATCTTAAGTCGCTTCCTATTAAATTAGGGATGGATGAGTTCCTCGACATTATATCTTCAGCACTGGTGTACAAGCTGCAAGCCAGCCCCCTTCCCCTCTCGCCTGACAAGTGCTGCCACTGCTTCTTTTATGGGGTTTCAATTGATTGCTTTGCCCTTCTTGGGAAGGGTTCTTCTTTAAGCTTCCCTTGGGCCACCCTCATTTTCTCCTGCCACTCGCTTTCCGCTTAATAACTTCGTGAGGCACCTCACAGGCTAAAATCTGAACAACCTCTCCCCAATGTATCCAGTGCTTCCTTCTCGGTTTGCGAAGTGTCGTTTTCAAAACACTCAACAGGTATTTATTTATTTAGACATTTATACCCCACTTTTCTCCCCGTGGGGACTTAAAGCAGCTTGCCACAGTGGTTTCACCTTCCTCTAGTTTATTCTCACAACCACAACCCTAAAAGAAGAAGAGTTGGTTTTTGTATGCTGATTTTCTCTATCTTTTTTAAAGGAGAATCAAACTGGCTTCCAATCTCCTTCCCTGCCTCTCCCCACAACAGACACCTTGTGAGATAGGTGAGGCTGAGAGACTTTGAAGAGAACTGTGACTGGCCCAAGGTCACCCAGAGGCTTCATATGGAGGAGTGGGGAAACCAACCCTGTTCTCCAGATTAGAGTCCACTGCTCATAACCACTACACCACACTGGCTCTCTAGGTTCAGAGAAAAGAAAATGACTGGTTCAAGATCACCTGGCAAATTTCTATGGCAGAGCAGTGGTTTGAAACTGGGGCTCCCAGTCATGCCAGGACATACATTATTTGTTGATTTATTGAAAATATTTTTTCTTGCCCTTCCATCCAATTCAGGATTCTGAATTTCTCTTATAGGTAAAGATAAAGGTGATGGGGTGATGTCACATCACGACGTTTGAGGAGATATCCTGTAGCGGTTAGAACTGATTGTAATGAAGTCCCTCCCCTCCCCAAACCCCGCCCTCCTCAGGCTCCACCCCCAAAACCTCCCGCCGGTGGCAAAGAGGGACCTGGCAACCCTAATCCCTGACCAACTGAATGGGTGCTTGCCCACGTCTGGCCTATAGGTGGCCAAATCTGCTGCCCTCTACAAGGCTCTCCTCTTATCTTCTCCAGTCTGCCATCTCACTCGCTCCTCAATGTGGCTCTTGGTGGTAGCGTTTGGCCATTCCTGCTCTTGTTCTTCCCTGGCCCTATAAGCTCCTGTGCTACGATGAGAAAATTATTCATCCTGAGCCTTAATGGTAGTTTGGTCTGAATTTACATTTATTTTCCTGTAAAACAGGGAAAGTACCTTGTGTCCTTTTTGAACCTGTATGTAAAGATTACAGAAATGTATGTATTTTACCTATAGCTTCCTTAATGTAAAGCCCCCTTGCTGAATGCTTTACCAGGATAATCAGGTCCAGGCTACACAAATAGCAAATGTCAGCCATTTATGCTGCCTTATGCTGTCCAACCATTAGACTACCTAGAATGGTACTGTCTATTTTCTCTCAGACAGAGAAAGGTCCTTCTGACCTTCTCCAGTTCTGATACCTGATATCCTTTTAATGGGAGATGTCAGGAATGCAACCTTCTTTATGGTAAGTTTGTCTTCTTGGAAAAGCAGACACAATCTGAGAAACCTGTGCAAAACTGAAGTATTTATTTAACAAACAAATGAACCAAAACCTCTGGAAGACCCATGCAAAATGTAGGCTGGTTCAATCAACCAAAGCACTTATCTCAGCTTGTTATTGGGCCAAGGTCACTCCAGAATCCTCCAGTCGATTATAGAAACAGTGCTTGAAAGCAGTACATAGATTGCTGGTTTGTCCGGAATTTCCTCTTTTGGTGAGAGATAGATAATTCTTCACTGGCTCAATCCTACCTCATAGCCCTCAAGCTGAGGACTTGCTGTAGCCTTGAGTCCTGGCTGAAGACAGAGCATTTGGTTATACAGTTCTTGAACTGTTCCAATGTAGTAACATTCAGACACCAGGAAGTAATCTACAGATCGTAAGGGACATTCAGAATAATGAATGACACAAATGAAGGACATTTGGGATTTTAGGCTGCCCCTTCTCTCCACTCGCAATGGCTTCTGACCTCTAGCGGAGGAGAGTTGTTTCACACTGATCACCTGCTTGGATAAAATCCCAGATCCAAGGTTTCGTCTGCAAACCCTTAAAAAAAAGTGGCTCTCGACAAATAGGAATCAAACATGAAGGAACTGGCTGCTGCCATCAGGCACTACGGGCATGTTGACTGTATGCCTGAGAACTGTGTATCTGATGTATATATCATACCTATATAACATTTTTGTGTACTCGTTTTTTGCTTGCTATGGTGTATTTGCCACCTCAGAATCTCCCAGGGACTCCTCCTCTTCCAGACATTTCTTCAAGCTGTTCATTCACTGACCAGAGCAGTTCTTTTTCGGTTAATTGTGTGTTACCTGTGATTCAGGGTGGGTTTTTTTTTTTTTTTGAGCTGCTATGATTGGTAGGAAAGTTGGCATATAAACAAACAAATAAATCAGCAGTACTGGATTGAAGGTTAATAAACTTTGATCTATATATCTATATCTATAAACAGAGATAGAGACAGAGACAGAGATAGACCTTCCTTCCAGTAGGGATTACTGTTTAATCTTATCGGCTGTGATGATCCAGATGAAGGGTAGGCAACCCCAGCTCATGTGCTGACAGTGGCACACCAAACCATTTTGCTAGGCACCCAGGGTCAACACTCAGCTCAAAATCAAATTTCAAATTTCAAATACCTTTATTGGCTTAGTACAATTTGCAGCTCAAGCAACCAAGGTGCTGGCAGCACAGCTGGGACCAGTGATGCAGGAAAAAGCAACAAACATGGCTTATGCCCATCATAATCAGACCTGAGATGGTGGCAGCACTGCTGGGACTTGGCTTTACCCAAGTATGCCTGGCCAAGTACAACCCTCATCTCGCCCCCTCCAATTTTGTTTGCCAGCAACACCAACATCTTCATAGGTGGATGCTGCATTTTTTTCAGCACTTTAATAAAAAAGATAGCTTATCTCAGTCCGAACCATATGATATGTTGAGGATCTCATGAAGATATGTCTCATAGGATGTCCTAATGGGTGCGCCTAAACGAAGTCACCACCAACAGACTTTGCTGGCAGGCTGGGCAAATGAGCACAAGCCCAGGAGATGAAGGGACGTGATGCAGAGAACAGCATCGGAACAATGGGAACATGATCGTGAGTGCTGAGAATCCGTCAAAGCAAGGAGATGCTGTCACCACAACACAGGAAATGAAACCAGCAATTTGGGCTCAGCCCTTCTTATAGGTGATAGGGTGAACCCTCATCCACATTGGTGACTGCAAGTTAATTAAGTTGGAGCAGAAGGGTATGCTCTTGTATCCGTAGCATTAAGGAAGTAAAGAAATGCACACATACAATGATTTCCCTAATGCTCTGGAACACAGAGTACAGTTCCATTGCATTCCATTATCGGCATGAAATCTGAACCAATTACACTGATCTCAAAAGAGTATTTTTTTTTAAAAAAAAGAATTGTTATTTTCTTTTTTAGTGTCTAGCTCATTAAGCAGGGTGTTCAAGTTCCCGGTAACAGGATTACTATTGACAATTTCATTAGAACCATAATTCAACCACAAGTAAGCTGTCCAAAGAGGCCTGTCATCATCCTGAGCTACAGTCTGCCTACCTGCTAGAGAACAGTATTTGCAACAGGCATCAATGGTACTTTTTCCAGATATATCATTGCTCCTGGATCTGCACTGGTTTCCTTCATTTTCTAGGAACAAAACTGCATTTTGACTTGTTAAATGTTTAAACAGACTTACCTTTGCTTACATTTGGGACTGTTTCTTTCCCCTACATTCCATCAGATGACCTAAGCAATTGTCTCAGTGGAGGTTAGTGTGATGGGGAGAGATTTTACAAAAAAGATTGATCATGATCATCTCCAGCTAAGCAATTTGTGTGTTGGGGGGGGGGAGCATAGAAAAAGAGCTAGGTCCTGACCCCAATATGATTAATTTTCTCTTAGTTACATCAGCATTCAATATGACTGGTTATTGTTTGTTCAGAGTTGCTAGGTTTGCCCATGGGATTTGAACAGGAAGCACGGCCCCCATTTTATTGTTGTATGTGGGTATTTACTTTTGCCCTGATCTGGATGGCCCGGCCTAGCCTGATCTTATCAGATCTCACAAGCTAAACACAGTCAGCCCTGGTTAGTAATTGGATGGGATTCCACCAAGGAATACCAGGGTTGCTGTGCAAAGGAAGGCAATGGCAAACCATCTCTGTTAGTCTCTTGTCTCTTTTCTTGAAAACCCTACAAGGTTGCCATAAGTCAGCTGCCACTTGATGGCATTTTACACACTCAATTACTTTCTTGATTTTTAAAAAATTACACTGTACCTCTCAACTCAAATTTCCCCCCAAAAATTAACCAATTGCATTAGGAGAAATGTTCTTTCAAAATGGTCTAGTTAGAGGACAGTGGAGTTTCTTACATCTTCAGCAAGTGGTGCTCTTCATTGCAAGAAACTGTGGCATGCTTCAGTGATCAAAACAGAAACACCTGAGTAGGCCTGGGGGCATGCTTGTCTATTTCAGCATACAATTTCAATTTTCAGCTTTTCCAAACTGTGATTAATTATTTAATTGTGCATCCAAATTTGGTTGATGCATTTGCTCATATAATTAATTATGATTTATTTAAAACCACTCGGCAAAGCTTTGTTCGTCAATTTTCTACAAATCAAATTATGGAAGGGTAGATTTGATTTTCTCCATTTCAAATGTTCACAAATTGTTTTGATTTAGTCTTTAAATGGTCGCCCAAGGGTAAAAAAAAGACCTTCAGCTATGAAAGGTAGGACCCCAAAAGCACTGAGAAAAATCTAAGAAAACTATGGAGCATTTGGTGCTTGTTATAGTACTTAATGCTTTGATCCAGAATAGAAGATCCATGTATGGAATCAGGTTTCTGCCTCTGAATCGCCATTCCCTGGACCAAGAAACATGAGTGTAAATCATAAATACATCATACTGCTTTGTTTTCAGTTGCATTCATTCATATAGGTATGCCCTTTTTTTTGCATTGGGCCGGGGATAGGATCCCCCCTTGCCACCGGCGGAGGATGGAGGGGGTAGGGTAACCAGATCCAGGTTGGGAAACTCCTTGAGATTTGGGAGTAGAACATGGGGGGGGGGGTCAGGGACTTTGTGGGGTACAATGCCATAGATAGGGTTGCCAATCTCCAGGTACTAACTGGAGATCTCCTGCTATTACAACTGATCTCCAGATGACAGAGATCAGTTCACCTGGAGAAAATGGCCGCTTTGGCAATTGGCCTCTATAGCATTGAAGTCCCTCCCCTCCCCAAACCCCTCCCTCCTCAGGCTCCATCCCAAAATCCTCCCGCCGGTGGCAAAGAGGAACCTGGCAACACTAGTCATAGAGTCCACGCTCCAAACCATCCATTTTCACCAGGGGACCTGATCTTTATAGTCTGGAGATGAGTTGTAATTCTGGGGGATCCCCAAGTCTGACCTGGAGGTTGGCATCCCCAGCCTGGGAAGTGAAGAAAAGTACAGACGTGTTTGTGTCCTTGCCCAGTTTTTTGTAGGTGATTAGGCCAATAATTATTTCTCTAGGTCCAGAACAAATTTGTAGAATGTCCCCCACCCATCCCATCTCCACATAGCAATCTCATATGACATGAAAGAAAAACTCTAAAATGACATAAATTATAATATCTTCTTCCTAGTGAAGGGTACCTGTCACCCCCACACACCCCTGCTTGGGTTTTGATATCAGACTATGGAGAAAACATTCTAATCTTTCAAGGGATTTTACGCAGAACCCAAATTAAGTATAACACTTAAAAAAAAAATCTGAGCATCTAAGAAGCTCAGGGTGCCATACATTCGCCCCTCTTCTATTCTGTCCTCACAAGAACTATGCAAGGGAGGTTAGCTGACAAAGAGTATGACCATTTCAGAACTGATGCTGCTCACCATCAGAGTGGACAAGATCAGGTTCTGAAACCACATTGAGTGGTTTTAAATAAACAAATAGTATATAAAAGAACAAAGGTGCCTTGAAGTTTCTGTGACCAACCGGTGAAGCAGAATCATGCCCCCAATTGGATTTCTGTCCTTCTGTTAGTGATTACTCTAATTCTCTAATTATTCATTATATCCTCTTTACCCCTGGATGAATTTGGGTGTATGTTTAACTTTCTGATTCTTTCCACTGGTTTCAGTGGTAAATATCCAGGTGGAATGCCTTCGTTTCCCACCCACATTGTACTTCCTCTGCTAAACTTCAGGCAGACAGGAGACAGACATGGCTCAAGGGAGGGACTGGTTTGGAAAGGGGCTGTGGTTTAGGGAAGGGGTTGTGGTTCAGTGGTTGAGCATCTGTTTAGCATGTTGACAATCCCAGGTTCAGTCCCTGGTGTCTCTAGTTTAAAGGAGCCAGTAGCTGGTGATGTGACAGACCTCCACCTGAAACTGTGGAGAACTGCTGCTAGTCTAGGTATACAATACTGAGTTTGATGGACCAATATAAGACAGTTTTATATGCTGATGTGAGAAATCACCTGCCTTTTATAGCCCATTAAATGCAAAACACATTTCAGGTGTACCTTGTTCCCAATCGTATTGGGATGGAATATTCAGGGATTCTGTGTGATCTGCAGGATCTTCCATGTCAAATTACATCCATTCCAAATCTTATTTGTTTTTTTTAATCCTGCTAGATTAAATGGGCTGAACTCAAGTGTCTAAGAATGGAGTTTGTAGAAGGGAATCTTTCCTTCCTCTACCACCCTCCAAGGCACTGCTGAGGGTCCCCGGTGGATCCTCCATTTGACACAACTTAGTTCCCTCATCCAACTCAATGCAAATTAGAGAGCCAGCGTGGTGTAGAACCAGGTTTGATTCCCCACTCCTCCACAAGAGCAGTGTGGTGAACTGGATTGGTTTCCCCACTCCTCCACATGAAGCCTGCTGGGTGACCTTGGGCCAATCACAGTTCTCTCTGAACTCCCTCAGCCCCACCTGCCTCACAAGGTATCTCTTGTAGGGGGGGAGGCAATTGTAAGCCGCTTTGAGACCCCTTACGGTAGAGAAAAAGTGGGGTATAAAAACCAACTCTTCTACTCTCGAGTAAGAATCCATAGTAGGATTTTTTACATTCTGTCATCCTTTGCAGAACACGTCGTCATAAAACGAATAAAAAAGCATAGAAGGTTGTCACTGCATTGTATGCATGAGAGACACAATATTAAAATGGAGAGACATGGGATTGTGTTGTAGCTAACAGAGGCAGAGAAGTGAAGATAAAAATAAAATTAATGCAAAGAGGGAATGGAACAAGTGACAATTGTAATAATAAAACAAAAGAATCTTGTTGAGAATCGGAGACCAAATGTTATGTCACACCAATAATTGTACCATCTGGTAATAAGGACCATTTTCCAATGTAAAAAAAGTATTCTCCTTTTCAGCAGAAACCTTGATCTCTAGAGCAGCGAGCTCAGAAGTGACTGTATAAATCCTTCATGAGCCTTGACATTTTCCCAAAAGTGTGTGGTTCAGATGAAGTACTGCGACATCAACAGTCCTCACTCTAATCATAAATGTGGGAAATTATTTAAAATGTGTTCTCACCCTCCCAGGCAGCCTTTAGCAAAAGAAAAAAATTCAAGGTTTGGTTTCCTCCCAGAATGTGCTCTGTTTAGAACATATAAGCATAACATAAGAATGAAAGATATGAGTGGGATTTGAACTCTTGATTTGCGGTTTTGAAGTCTGTGCCATTAATCTAAAACCCTGAAACCAAACTACACTGAGATTTCTGGAGCTGCACCACTCCAACAACCAAGGTCTTCTGCTCTAGCAGAACATTGAACATCGCAGCTGTTACTAAAAAGTTTAAAACTAGAATACAGAATGAGAATAAATAAATATGCCTAGTTCTAAACATAAATCTGGTGGTTCAGATCATCAAAACGGAAGTATAATCTATATGTGAGCAAGGCAGACGTCACCTGGTGTGCGAGGGGTATTAATGGAAGGGTGAGGTGAACTTTGCCAGCACAAGAATTCAACAGCTGTGGTGCCACCACTGGAAAGGCTCTCACTCCAGTCACCACCCCTAACTTCTGAAGGTGGGGGAACACAGAGAAACAAAGACTGATGGACAGGTCCATGCAGGACCAAGGAAAGTTGTAGGAGTATAATATAGTTCTGCAACCCTTGTCATGGCTAAATATGTGGCATTTTTTTTTAATGAAGGTTGTTCTGAAATGAGGTTAGTTAAAATTCAGAAAGAGAAAATTACTTAATAAAATTACTAATGGAAGCATTTTAACTGCTAAATTTAATTTACTTGTCAAAGATATCCGGCTACAAAGAGTAGGAAGAGTGGGGACGCTGCTTTCCATTATGATGGGCTCTATTATAGAATAAATTTGCTCAAAATGAAATATATCACCAAAAGCCATCAATGACATCTTAATTTGGAACAGCCAGTTGAAAAGTAATTAGACTGTGAAGCAATCAGTTCTAGTAAATCAGTGCTTCCCTTTACGTAAACATACATTTCCCCTATGCATCAATAGGAAAGGCATCCAGGTAGTCAAGGCACAGGGGAGATGATGATTTTTAAATAAATGCTATGGATTTTCGAGTTGACGTGATGAGTCAGGACTGCAAAATAGAACCAGTGTGGTTCACTGCATGACGAGAGGACCCCCAGTCCTGATATGAGTTCTTTTCGTCACTCCTATAGACTTAATCTGAGATGTTAGTCTGAACATGAGGGTGGCAAAATTCAAGCAAGGACAGGGCTCCAAGGGCCATTTGTGGTTTTGCAGAAGAGGGAATTGACATATTTAGGTAAATTTCACCCCACTTTTCTTCCAGTAAATCAAAACCCTATACTTTATGATGCCTTCTGTCTTTGAAATCCAGATGTTCAAGTCTGGCAGCAGATCCTTCCCGTTGTTTGCATAATCTCCTTATGCCCTTTCAGGGGATGGCTTAACATTTCCTCAGAAGTATCATGCACTAGTAATCTGGAGTTTCTTGAGCCATAATTATTCGTTTGCTTCCATCAGGTTTGAATTTCAGGCCATGTATCAAATGTTTGGCCTTATCTGTGAAGACCTGCAGAATCCATGTGATGCTCCACTTTCTTCCTCCCCCCATTTTCTCTTCCTCACTTTCAGTGTGTATCTTTTCTTACCCCACAAGATGAGTTGCACTTGTCAAAATCCCCCTTTTACACCACAGGATTCATGGTACCTGGCCACCCAAGAAACAACCTGATAGCCTCAGTTCCCTACTGGTAGAATGGGAATATTTTAGGATTACAGGGTGACTGACAGGATGAATCCTACAAGGACTATAAAACACTCTGAAATCAACAGCTCCATGTATATGATCACTAGTAGTCATGAAACAAAACCTATGGTAAAAATATTTTAAGGTAAGGATTCATGGCTGGAATGCCTTGGAGCCAAATCTGACTTCCCAAGGAGGACTGCCAGCTGACCCCTTCCAGTTACCTGCCTCAGAGACCTGAGAAGGATATGGAAGAGTGGTAGGGTTGGAACCCACCTTAAGGGCCTGGGATGAAGCTGGCACTTCATCATCCCTTTTCACGTCAGCCATCATGTAAACCTAAGGCCGGTGCATTATGTTTTGCCCAGAGTCATCCTCAGATCAAGCAGAGAGGCATGTTTTGAAGTTTTGAGTTTCCCAGGCATGTGTGGGCCCAATACAGATTGAGACTACAGTGTGTGGAGTGAGGGGGCTTAGATCTTCCCCCTTGACCATTTCCCATCCCAAAATTTGAAGGTCTGTCTCTTCCCATTCATGCCAAATATAACTGTTGGCTATACTGGCTCTTAGAGTGGCCTGTCAGGCATCGACTAGAGCTTTGGCCTTTTCCATCATGGCCTTTTCCATCTCTGCGGAATGGGCTTCCTGAAGAGGTGAGAGAGGGGCTTCACTGGAGATCTTCAGGAGGTGCTTTAAAGCCTGCCTGTTTGCCAGGAGGTTTGAATGGCAGGCATATTTTAAGGGGGGTGGGAGTAGGGTTGCCAACCTCCAAGTACTAGCTGGAGATCTCTTGCTATTACAACTGATCTCCAGCTGATAGAGATCAGATCACCTGGAGAAAATGACTCCTCTGGCAATTGGACTCTATGGCACTGAAGCCCCTCCCTTCCCCAAACCCCACCCTCCTCAGGCTCTGCCCCAAAAACCTCCTGCAAAGAGGGACCTGGCAACCGTAGGTGAGAGAGATTTGAGGTTTGCTGTCTCATTTTTAACTATTATTATAAGCTGCCTTAAACCATGAGAAAAGATGGGATAGAAATGTTTTAATTAATAAACAACAAAAAAATAGTGGCCTCAGGGAGAGCCCTATTTTGCCCCATTGTGGAAAGGTAATGTGTAGCTCATCAGCTCTGTGCTGTCTCTCATTTTGCTATCTTTAACTGGTTTTGTTAGGGCCCCATAGTTGGGGCCCTTTTGAGGTAGGGGTTGTGTAATCAGAGCCAACTTGTTCTGACCAAACTATCCATCACCAATCAGTGGGTTAATCTGGATCAGGATAGTCTGCATAAGGGTAATTTAAAAGACGGGGAGCAGCTCCAACTAAAAAATGCTCACTTCTACAGCTACTTATTGGGCTTTTGAAGAAGACTCCTCACTCACGCTGGTGAGCAATCTCCTTCACAAGAGCTGCCTTGGTCATGACTTCAAGCAACAAAACATAGGGCACCTCCGTGGTACTTGTATACCGTTGGGAACTTGCTGACAATACTGCTGCAGACTGTCGAATTGGAATTGGATTATTTTTCTATGTAATTGATTTACTTCAACATGGATGACGTATTTTGGGGCTGAAGAAACTTATGTGAAACGGCCGTCCCCCATTTCTTTGGATTTATACCGATATTGGATATCCTGTGGAATTGACTATCTTGAAATCCAGAAGAGGACTGTTACTCTCAGATACATGTCAAGGACTGTTTCAGATTTACCTGAGAATTTGTATATAATTAGTTGCTTAGTTTTTGTGTTCTGCACTTGTCTTGTCTTTAAGCTCTTATTATACACTTGTTATTTACTACCTGTTTATGTGCATTTATGTACTATAATCCCGTGCTAATTTCCAAACCTATTGGTCATGACTTCGGCTGGCTCCAATATCACCCCCCCCCGCCGTAAACATGCTCTCAAACTGAAGGTCGTCCCGAGTAGAGGCTTCGTTTCCCCGCACCGAGACCATTTCTTGAAACAGATTTTTGATGACCATAGTAAAGGACAGTTCACAGGATGTCATTTGCCACCAAAAGAAATGTTTTTTGTGCCATATTTCTCTTGCATTTAAGCCTTTTTCATTAGTTTGGAAGCTAATTTGCATGGACATCATGCTATGCACTCCAGATACGAAGGGAGCCCCCCAGACTTTGACACACCAGCCTGCCAACTGGCTATTTCTACCAGTCCTCGGCAATGCTGAATTTCTGAACCTGCAAACCCTTGGACAGCTTGGCTCACAATTGCCTGGAAGATGAGGGTGACCCATTTGCAGGCCCATAAAATTGGACCCCCTGACCCCAAGTATACCAAACTTTGGTGTCCTTCTAAGGAGAGTACCTTGCAGCTACGCTGCAAATTTGGTGACTCTGTCTCCAAAAATGCCCCCACAGGAGCTTCTAAAATATTCCCATCGACTATAAGGGACCCGGTATTTGGAACTAAACCCAAAATACCCAATTACTAGTAGGGGTATTTGGATTTTTGCGGGTTTACCCAAAAAAATAAGGCCTAAATAACCCAAACCTGAAATTTACCTTTTTTTTTTTTTTTGCACGACCCTACTAACCACAGCTCTAAAGTCTACACATGTTCGGAAGCAGAGCTTTGGTATACTCACGGCCTAGCCCAGGAAAAAACTGTCCCCGTCAGCATCCTTCCACTCAAGCTGCAAAGTGGGATGGCTGCTGATTCTTCTCTCTATCCTCCTTACACACAGCCGTCCCAAGCTTGGGGGGGGGGGGATTGTCTTTTTGGTGTTTGTTTGTTACATCTTGAGGCATTTCGATTCCTGGCACATTGTGTATCTGCAATTTACTTCTAATGACAGTTATTGTTTCAAATTCCTTTCAAGATATTTAAAGCAGTTTAACAATGTTTTGTACTAACTTTTAATAATTTGTAATAATCAGCCCCAGAGAAGGGATTTGCTCACTTTCAAGTTGGATTACAACTCAGCGCTGATATTCTCATTGAAAGCAATCAAAATCTGTGCTGGTTTCCAAAAAATATGCCATTGTTCGGAAGGTAAAATTTAGAAGCCTTCTGTCATCACTCTTACAGCTGCTTCTGGGTAGGAAAAAAAGCAGGTCAGACCACCTGTTTTCCCCCTCTCTCTACACACTTGTGTTATTACAATTATTCCCAAACTGGGCCAGGGTGCATTCCAATTCCAGGAGAAAACTTGAATTTTGTGACCCCCCCCAAAAAAGTTCACAAAATAAGTTTATGAGCAACCACCCTCAATAGAGGCTGCCTGCTGCAACTTCATTTGACTCTGGTCTTGCTTTCTTCCAGTGATCCTGGCCTAGCACACCATTGAATCCATGTACAGGTTGAAATGCAGCCCAATGACTTGCCCTCAGAGGAATCAGCGTAATGTATCTCTGCACGAGTCCCTGCTTTAGACCTACCTCCACAGAGTAACTGGACACACATCAGACATTTTAAAAGGAAATAACCAGGACAGCAGAATGACCCATTGAGTCATGCATGAGTCATTGCTGTAGACTTGGTTGCAGAGAATCGATGGACTCATGACAGACAAATACTCAGGACACCAACAGATGTGGTGAAGATCTCAGTCTGACTGTAAAAGGCAAATTGTACACGTGTCCAATGCTGATTTGGATCTGGTCTGCATAGAAAAAGGAGGAGGAGGAGGAGGAGGAGTTGGTTTTTATATGCCAACTAGAGTTGTGCATATCGATAAACCCGAACCAAAAATAAATCTGAAATTATCTGTTGCGATAATTTTCAGGATTCGGGTTTCCTGGATACCAAAACCTGGGGATAAAGCCAAAGCCGAATAGGTGATTCCCGAAAAAGCCAAATACATATTCAGCTTTTCGGGTTCAGTTATTTGCCTTGGGTCAGAGGCACGGCTCTGTGCTTTCTCCCCCTTTTCTTTCTATCTTTTCACTGGTTTTGTTAGGGCCCCATAGTTGGGGCCCTTTTGAGACAGGGGTCGTGTAACTGGAGCCAACTTGGTCTGACCAACTGACAGCAGTGAACTGACCTAATCTGCACTTTAAAAGACAAGGCTCACCCAGTCTGGAGAACATTAGTTTCCGTCAGCTGCTCATGGCCCTTCTGAAGAAGACTCCCTCACCCCCATGGATGAGCAATCTCCTTAACATGAGCTGCCTTGGTCATTACTTCGGCTGGCTCCGATATCGCTTCCCTGCACCGTGACCATCTCTTGGAATCTGATTTTTCATGACCACAATAAAGAACTGCTCATAGGATGTCATTTGCCACCAAAAGGAAAGTTTCCGTGCCTTATTTCTCTTGCATTTAAGCCTTTTCCCTCTGTTTGGAAGCTCATTTGCATGGACATCATGCAAAGCAACCCAGAAACAAAGGCAGACCGCAGACTTTGAGGTGCCAGCCTGGAATTTGCTCTTTCTGCCAGTGCTTGGCAATGCTGAACATTTGAACCGGAAAACTGATGGACAGCTCTGCTCGCAAATGCCTGGAGGATGGGGTGATCCCTTTGCAAATCCATAAAATTAAACCCTCTGTCCCAAAGTTCAGCAAACTTTGGTGACCATCATAGGAGAGTTCCTTGCAGCCATGCTGCAAATTTGGGGAGTCTACCTCCAAAAATGACCCCCCCAGTAGGTTTGAAAAAATCCCCATTGACTATAATGGGTCTGAATTTTTCAGGAAGCCCTAAAATAAGCCAAATACTGATATTTATCGGTATAAGTATTTGGCTTATTTTGGGTTTACCCAAAAAACCCGAGCCCAATAAACCCGAACCTGAAATTTACCATTACTTTTTTTTGCACAACCCTAATGCTGACTTTCTCTAATACTTAAGGAAGAATCAAACCGGCTTACAATCACCTCCCCTTACCCTCCCCGTAACAGACTCCCTGTGAAGCAGGTGGGGCTGAGAGAGCCCTAAGAGCTGTGATTAGCCCAAGGTCACTCAGCTGGCTTCAGGTGGAGGAATGGGGAAATGAATCCAGTTCACCAGATTAGCGTCCGCTGCTGATGTGAAGGAGTGGGGAATCAAACCTGGTTCTCCAGGTCAGAGTGCACTGCTCCAAACCACCACTCTTATCCACTACACCACACTGGGTAGGAAGAAGTGATGGCAGTTCACATTTCAACCCTTGCTCAGTTTAGTTAATGAAAACCAGGTTGCTCATGCTATCAGTGGTAGAGAAAAAGATTTTTTTTTTAAAAAAGATGCCCTTTCCTTTAAATTGCCAAAAACACAGGAAGACCAGTTTCAGTTAGCAATGGGAGAAGGAATTGACCAGTTAAAACTCCTCTGCCCTCCTCATGTGGACCTGATCCAAATCAGGGATGTGTGCACATGCACAGGATGCCTTTTACAAATCACCAGTGATCCCTGATCTTCATTATGTCTGTTGGTGCCCCAATGGGAGAGCATTTTGATCTTCCTCTGTAACTAGTAATATACTTCAAGACTGCAGTACTTCAGCCAAACAGTTTCAAAAGGAGACTCCAGTGAGAATCTGCTGAGTTAATATTTGTATGCAGATCTGACTAGTCTTGGACTCAATAAGGACGTGGAGTGCAAAAAGCAGTTGTTCTTTCCTCCAGACTACTTTGTTAATTCAACAAATGTTGGGAGTGGTTTCCCGCTGGGGTTGCCATCTCCAGGTTTGGAAATTCCTGGAGATTTGGGGCTGGGGCTGGAAAGGGTGGCGTTTGGGAAAGGGAGGGAACTCAACAAGGTATAATTCCATTGAGCTTGCCCTCTTAACCTTCCATTTTCTCTAGGTATCTGATGAAAGGAGCTTTCATTCTCAAAAGCGTATACTCTGGAAAATCTTTTTGGTTGTAAGGTGCTACTGGACTCATATCTAGATTTTCTCCAGGGGAACTGATCTTTATAGTCTGGAGCTCAGTTGTAATTCCAGGAAATCACATGAACACATGGAGCTGCCTTATACTGAATCAGACCCTTGGTCCATCAAAGTCAGTATTGTCTATTCAGACTGGCAGCGGCCTCTCCAGGGATGGAGGTAGAGGTCTTTCACATCACCTACTTGCCTCATCCCTTTAACTGGAGATGCTGGGGTTTGAACTTGAGACCTTCTGCATGCCAATCAGATGCTCTACCACTGAACCACAAGGTCAAAATGAACCATCCATTGGAGCACCATCAGCCCAGGGCCCCATCATTAGGCCCCAGCTGGAATTTGGCAACCCCATTTCCCCCTAAGTCTGATTGGTTCTCAACTTTTATCTGTCCTCCACAATATAATCTAACGTATGGATTATTTTGGATACTGGGCATTCCAGCTTCTCTGTATAATAACTCCCACTTCTTCTATTTGTGTGGCTTTCTTTTCCTCCCTTCCCCCAAAATGAATGTTCATGCATCTGATGTAGCAAGATCTGGTTCAAAAAGCTGGAGGAAGGATGGTGTGTAATGAAGGATGCCGTTAATGGTTTCAAACTCCATTTGGACGCCCCCCCCTTTTTGTGATCTAAATAATGCCAGGTCCAATTTTGACACCATACCATCTCCTTTTTGGACACAATCTTACTGTATTTAATTAGGGCTTATGCCAAAAGCACAAAGTAAGGATTCCAGCCTTGTTTTTAATCCTTGACCCTTCTGTTACTATTAGGAAACAAATGTAGACGGGGATACTTGAAGTAGTACTCATGCGATAATGACAGTGCTTCCTCTCCTACTGTCTTCTAATCATTTTAATTGTTCCTTCATAGAATGGGGAGGGGGAGAGAAATTTGCATTGTGGACAAGGACACTGTTTCTCTCGTGGCTTTCAGAACACTGTCTTTTGTTTCAAGAGTGACCATGACTTCTCTATCCATACCTTCAGATCCCTGTTGACTTAGTAGGGTGGTGTGTGATATTCTTTTTCCCCCTCATGCATTGTTCACTACAAGCTTGTTTATCATCAGCTTGATGAGTACATTCAAATTAATAATGAAAGAAAGAAAGGAAATGTCAAGGTTCCAAGGCTTAAAGGTTTCATCTGGGCCATTTGCAAGAACATGAATGTGTGTGTGTGTGATGGGGAGATAGTATTCCTTCCATTTTATCCCATTTATTTCAGGCTAGCCTTCCTTTACAGTCTCCCAAATTATTACATTCCTATATTTTTCTAAGATGTTTTTCTCTGTTTGTTTGTTTTAATTCTTGTTTTTAATTATTTCTTTTTGCACTTTTCAGCATACCAGTTACGATACTTTCTCACCTGGTTTGGAGGTGTGGTGTATAGCCCTACCATTATCCCTTGTCCTTTCCTTCCACTACGGGGTTCCTGGAGTTCTGTATGAATTCTGAACTCCCTGAAACAGAATGTGTTGGATTCTGTGATTTTGTTCTGCTAACTGTGGAACCATCCTCCAAGGTAAGTAGGGTTGCCAACCTTCAGGTGGCATCTGGCGATCTCCCGTTATTGTAATTGACCTCAAGACAATCAAAATCAGTTCCCCTGGAGAAAACAGATGCTTTGGAGCGTTGCTCAATGGCATTATAATTTGCTGAGCTCTCTCCCCTCCCCAAACCCTGCCCTCCCCAGGCTCCACCCAAAAATCTCCAGGTATTTCCCAACCCAGAGCCGGCAACCTTAGCAAGGAACCTTTCTTTGGCAGAAGACTTAGCTTTGGAGAAGAGCAACGCTGTTAGGGAAAAAGAATAATAGGATCCCACCCCATATTTGTTTATATGTACTTTTATTGTTGTATAGACTGGATCCACATGGCCAGACTGGCCAAGTCAAGGTTGGGGGCCTATAGTTAAAACACAGATCTGCTTCATACATGCAGAAGAACGGTTGTAGAATGTTGAAGTGGTAGAATAGAGTGTACAGTTTTAGACTGCTGGTGGAGGATTACATTTTGGAATGTTCCCTTAGGCACACCCTGCAAACAGAAAAGCAGTTCAGCAAGCCAAGAGAGGAGGCAGACATTTTTAACATTAATAGTGGAATCCACCACAGGCAGTCTGAATCAACCACCTTAACCGTAGGCGCTTGGGGAACAGATCTCTCCTTTTTGCTTGCATCTCTCTGTAATCTACCAGGTACATTAACAGAGCTATATTCAAATAATAACAATACTGAATATTCCAAAACAAAAGCTCTGTAGAGATGATGGAAGCTTATTGACTTTTTTTCAGTCAGAAGATGGGGGGAAACAGAAATGATTGATTCTGACTTCATTGTTCATTATCTAAAGCTGCATTCATTTTCAGGTTTAGCTTTGTGGTTGCCCACATTAAAAGCGAATAATCCTAGAAGTTTTATCACCTCTTATTTTTAGGACCCCCCTCCCCCATTTTAATTACAAGCCGCACTCTTCATTTACTGGGTTATCTTAAATCTCCATCTTATAGACTACGGGTATTGGGCCAGATACGACAAGAAATACAACTGTTGCTTAATGCAAACTGTAAAAATCTCTGCATTTTCACTTTGATTCATGTACTGTGATAAGTCTGCCTTTTAAATTAGAAATATTTTGCGTATTTATGTAAGACTATCAGTGGAAAGAGAGCCTTGGCTTTTTCTATGGGAATTCCCTGAGTCTTGCAAAATGGACAAAACAGGGATCAGATGATGATGGTTTTGTTACTAACATGTCTAATGACAATCATTGCGGTCATGTGGATTTTTAAAAAAGAAAGTAACCTTTATTGCAGGTGCTTGGAGGGATGCTGGTAGAGCGCATGTCGACAGGCTTGTTCGTTTTCACACGAGTTCCCAAGGGAGCCCTCCAAGCCACTCCTTTGTGGCTGTTTGCAATTCATCAGTTCAACCTTTTAAAATATGTTTTTTTTCAAGGAACGGAGCCAGGATTATCACCTTCAGCATTTCAAAGAGGAAAATTCACTGTTACACCACCCCATTGCGCAAGTAGAGCTGCTAACCTCCAGGTGGTGGCTGGCAATCTCCTGATATTACAACTGATCTCCAGCCGGTAGAGATTAGTTCCCCTGGAGAAAATGGCAGCTTTGGCAATTGGCCTCTATGGCATTGAAGTTCCTCCACCCCTCAAACATTGCCCTTCCCAGGGTCCACCCCAAAAACCTCAATGGTAGAACATCTGCTTAGAATGCAGAAGGTCTCAGGTTCAATCCCCAATATCTCCGGTTAAAGGATCTGGCAGTGAGTGATGTGTAAGTCCTCCGTCTAAAACCCTGGAAAGCCACTGCCTGTCTGAGTAGACAATACTAATTTTAATGGACCAAGGGTCTGATTCAGTATAAGACAGCTTCATGTGTTCATGTGTTCAAGCCACCCTGAGCCACAAGAAAGAGTGGGATCTGAACTTAAAAAAACACACATTCATATAGGGGCTTTATATGTTTTGTTGACAAAACAAAGCCATTGTAGAGGGACCACCTAGGTTGGGGAGGGGGTAGAGAAACCATTGAGTCGGACTGTTCTGTTCAAGCAGAGGCATTCTATCCCACAAGGAAAGGAAAGATCTTAGGAACACGAACTAATCCACGCTTTGCTAAACTGGCAACGTACAGTTCTAATTCTGATTATTTCCTTGGCATAAATAAAAAAGGGGAGGGGCTTTGGCTCAGTGGTAGAGCATCTGCTTGGCATGCAGAAGGTCCAAGCTTCAATCCCCAACATCTCCAGTTAAAGAGACTAGGCAAGTAGATGATGTGAAAGACCTCTGCCTGAGACCCTGGAGAGCCACTGCCAGTCAAAGTAGACTTTGATGGAGCAAGGGTTTGATTCTGTATAAAGCAGCTTCATGTGTTCATGTATTTCTCTTGCTGTGATTTCTGTAAAGGATTTTCCCCTCACTACCACCTTGCAAATAATTTTGGAACCACCCAAGACAGACCTGTATTGTGTGCAACACTGCAGCGAGTCGAGCCTTATCTATATGCATTACTTTGATTTCAAATTATTTTGAGCCCAGCTTTTATTGTACTCTTTGTTACAAACATAAATCTCGAACGTAATACATTTTATAAGAAATGGTCATAAAAATTTACAGCCAGTAACTTTTCCCCTGTCCCTTACAATGATATTCTACTAAAACCATTAAATGCTTCTCATTAATGCCCTTTAAATGATTGGGTAATGACCCACAATCGCTTGTAAGTGAACAACCATTAAAGAATTACCCATTCTTAGCATGCTTTAAGTACAGTTTAAATACATGGGAGGTAACATGTAATATATTAGGGAAAGTATTAAATTTGAAAGAGGGAAAACAGGATCATTGCAAATGAATGAGCAGGTGCGGAACTCTACCCTGCAATAGTCGCAGCTCTTGGCGAGCCGTTATTACTGTATCATGTTGCACATACATTTCCCATTGTTCTTTGATTCTTAATCGAGTTGTACAGCTTTGGCAAGCGGAATGAACAATGGGGAATTAACAGCCTGGACTGATGAAGCAGCTTAAGCAAGGGCAGCAGAAATACATTTTCACTAACGCACCATGCTCCTTTCTGATGACTATTGGAAACTCTCTGATGAGTACAAAAACCATGCAGGATCCAACCAAAGATGCATTTATTCAAGCATGCTGTTACCTGCAGCATCTAGCTAGATGCCTCTTAGAAGCTTACAACAAGGTGCAAAGGAAACTGCTGTTGCTTATAGTTCATTCCCATACACCGAAGAAATCCAAAGGTATTTATGGCTTATGAACATAGAAGCTCCATTTAAATATGGCTTAAATCTTTTTTAGAGCCATCTAAGCCCACTGCCCTCACTGCATCTTGTAGAAGTGGCTTCTGTCACATGTGTTATGTGAAGGTGCTTCCTACATTTCTTTCTGTCATATTGCCAGTTGGTTTTGTTGGTTGATGCCAAATGTAAAGAGAAAAAGGCGGAAATCTCTCTATCCATCACCTCCACACTATTCACTCTGCAGTGGTCCTCTTTAGTTAGTTGTTTGCCTAAATTAAAAGGCCCAGGATAGGTGCTGCAAACCATTGAGTGACCCTTGGGAGCCAGCGTGGTGTAGTGGTTAAGAGCGATGGTTTGTAGCTGTGGACTCTAATCTGGAGAACTGGGTTTGATTCCCCACTCCTCCACATGAGTGGTGGAGGCTAATCTGGTGAACTGGATTTGTTTCCTGACTCTTCCACATGAAACCAGCTGGGTGACCTTGGGCTAGTCACAGCTCTCTTAGAGTTCTCTCAGCCCCACCTACCTCACAGGGTGTCTGTTGTGGGGAGGGGAAGGGAAGGTGATTGTAAGATGGTTTGATTCTGCCTTAAGTGGTTGAGGAAGTCAGCATATAAAAACCAACTCTTCTTCTTCTGAGTACACCTGTTTAGGATGGCACTTTATATCAGCTACTGTAAACTAGGTGTTGCCCTCCATGTGAGTTTAAAAACTAAAGGTTGGATCCTGCCAAGGGTTGGATTCCATGAGTGGAAGGCGGGGGGGGGGGGATTTTCACCTAGTTCTCTCTGCTGCTACAGACCTCTAACTCCCCCGTTATACTTTTCTTGGGGTCTCCCATCCCCGAGGAGCAGCTGCAGCAGGAGGGGTGAGGAGAAGAAGTTTTGCTCCACTGATGGAAATCCTTTTGTCACCAGTAATTTGTGGAAGAATCCAAGACTTAGGAAATATAATTGCTTAGATGGTATCCTCCTACAAACTCAATGGGTACAAAGGTTTCCACATTCTTCTAAGATCTACCAGTGAGTGACCTGCTGAAGATACCATCCCAGGATGCAAGGCTGTCATCTACCAACAACAGGGCCTTCTTATTGCTCTCATTGGCACTGTAGAATCCATGCCCCAAGCTCTTGCCTCCTTCTAGGGACAAATCAAGAATTTCACCTTCCTATGATGATTTGATACTGGATAGTAAGACCTATACCACATTATGCCGCTGCTGCTGATTTTGTGATGGTTTTGTGGTGATTTTCATGCTATTTCATTATTTTTCAATTGTTGCCATTACTTATCTTAAATCACAGATTTTTTTTGTATTATGTAAGTTTTCTATTAAGTAAGTGGTAGTAAGTTTAGTAAACAAACAAGGTTGTCTAACTTTGAAGGAGAAACAAAGTTTTAATGGCTTTGATCCCCTGGTAACTTCTGTGGATGGAGGTGATTTCCATCCATGGAGTGCGACTTCTTCACGCTGCCCCCAGGGTGCAAAATGCCCCACCCTGCCCCCAGGGTGCAAAAGGCCCCACCCAAATGCTGCTTCTAGAAGTTCGAGCATCCCAGGACTAGCACGAGTGGAGGAGTCAGAGGTGTGCCAAGGGAGTGGGTTTTTTCCATCTACAGAATCCCCCATGGGATCCAACTGTCAAGAATTATGTTCTTGTTGGGACTGTTCTAAGTGTAAGTTCTGGACTTATTCCTGAGGTATTTTTTCTGTGTGTTCACTTTGATTTTTTTAACCATTTCTTGAAAGTATCAGGTGTACAAATTGCAACACAACATAAAAAATCCCTTTAAACAGCAAGGCATTGTTACCTGACATCTGCATCAAAATAAGATTTCTTTTTCTACAAGTTCTTTCCCTTCTCTGAAATATATAGTAGTCAAATATACATTATCTTAGACTATATTATCTTAAATCTTTGGTCTACTTATCTCTTGAGTGGTTTCCACAAAGTTGAAAGGAGTAATCACCTATATTAGAGATGGTCTCAGCGGGGCTGTAAAAGTCAAATTGGAAACAAGAACACGGCTCATCCTATCAGCCTTGAAGTAATTTGGTTTAATCACAAAAGGAGAAGCCGTCTAAACTCTCAATGATTTCCGGCCCACCAGTGGTGAAGAGGACCTATTCCCTCAGGGTCAGTAGAAGAAAATGAAGAAGACTGCAGCTCTGTGCCAAAACAAACTTTCGACATCTATTGCAGTAAGGCACTGTTCAAATAAAAGGAGCTAAATATTCATGCTGTTACACCCACATATGCTATTCTGATAGATATAACCTAGTTAAAAATCATTCACAATGTTGTAGTAGCTGCTTCTTTCAGTCTGAAGTGATAAAGTCTTGCAACTTATGTATTATGTGAGGTTGTGATCGTGGACATTGGCTCTTTAACTTCAAACACCACGCAAAAGAACTTTTCAGAGTTCATACAACCATGCATACTGAGAGCCCACCAACTTACTACCCATGATCCTCTTGATATGTGCAGTTTCCATGCTGTGTAAATAAGGGCAATGCTTGTATTTCTTATGCATGTACAGCTTCAGTATTCACAAACTGATCACTGGATTTTTCAGGGCACCGAGGATGTATGGGCACAGTAAAGAGCTGCATTGCCCCTGTTCATATAACATGGCCACTGAGCGGAACAGAAAATCTGTGGATTCCATCTGCTCCTAGTATGCATTGTTGGTGGGCTCCTGGTATGCATAGCTATAACATGTGAATCCCTGACCTGGATGGTCCAGGCTAGCCTGATCTTGGCAGCTCTCAGAAGCTAAGCAGGGTTAGCCTTAGTTAGTACTTGGATGGGAGAACACCAAAGAAGTCCAGGGTGGCTACATAGAGTCAGAAAATAGCAAAACACCTCTGTCCATCTCTTTCCTTGAAAATCTTATGGGGTTGCCATAAGTAAATTGTGACTTGATGGCACTTTAAACATACAACACCTGAAAATCCCTAACATGTTTCAGAGGAGTTGGTTCACACATTCAGCTGTGAGTCATTCAGAACCTGTTCAGACCCTTTCTTCAGGTGAAAGAATCAAGCAATGTGAGTTTCTGTGCATATAGCTATCTATGTAGTGCGTGCAGGTCTAGGGTCACAAGTATTTTTACCTGCTAGGTTGGGCTTCAGGTTTGCCTGGAGAGGCTTCAAAGAAATGAACAGAATATCAGCAGAACTGCTATAAACTTCTTGCCAATCCTATGTGTATTTTTCTGTAAACAAATTTGTTAAACATGAACAATCGTTTTAAATTCACAAGCTTTTACCCACTTATAACAAACACATTTCTTAAACGAAGAGCTAATGATTACCCCCTTGAAACATAATGCACAATTAATGGTTGCTGAAGGAACACTTTCTTCTGGATGATTTCAGCGTGAGGATGATAGTGATATTGAAAAAAAATCACCCTTAGTTGTTGTTGGAGGCACTGGGTGGCTGGTCAGCTGGATGGGATACGGAGTTCTATCAGCAGCTGTCATGAGCAGATGCTACCGAGAGAACAGACTGTCTACAGTGAAGAAAGAGTGTGGAATTTGGGGAATTAGACAAATTGGTTGTGTTTATGGGGACATATGTCTACAGTGTTGGCAGTAGGATTGCCAACCTTCAGGTAGTAGCTGGAGATCTCCTGCTATTACAACTCCAGCCGATAGAAATCAGTTCACCTGGAGAAAATGGCCGCTTTGGCAATTGGCATGGCATTGGTCCCTCCCAAACCCCGCCCTCCTCAGCCTCCACCCCCAAAACCTCCCGCTGATGGCAAAGAGGGACCTGGCAACCCTAGTTGACAGATTATCAAACACTGCAAAAAGAGCAAAAATGAGCAGTATGAATATGAAATTGCAGAGATGGTCATGAAAACTCCAGGACTCTGATTTTAACACTGAGGATATTCCTGATACAAATAATCATTGAATTATAGAAACATAGAGTTGGAAGGAACCACAGGGTCATCTAGTGCAACCTACTGCACAATGCAGGAAATTCACAACTACCCCCCAATCCCCCATTGACCCCCTGCTCCATGTCCAGAAGATGGCAAAAATACCTCTAAGATCCTTGGCCAATCTGGCCTGGAGAAAAATAGCTTCCTGACCCCAAAGTGGTGATCGACATTACCCTGGACTTGTAAGAAAGGACCACGAGAGCGAAGCACTGACATCTTCCTGCCCTCCCTCTTATGATCTGCCTAAGTTTACAGAATCAGCATTGCTTTCAGATGGCCATCTAGCCTCTGCTTAAAAAACCCCAAATAAGGAGAGCCCACCACCTCCCGAGGAAGTCTGTTCCACTGAAGAACCACTCTGTCAGGAAGTTCTTCCTAATGTTTAGCTGAAAACTCTTTTGATTTAATTTCAACCTGTTGGTTCTGGTCCGAGCTTCTGCGGCAACAGAAAACAACTCAGCACATAGGAACATAAGAAAGGCCATGCTGGATCAGACCAAGGTCCATCAAGATCAGCAGTCTGTTCACACAGTGGCCAACCAGGTGCCTCTAGGAAGCCCACGAACAAGACAACTGCAGCAGCATTATCATGCCTGTTCCAAAGCACCTCATATAATATGCATGCTCCTCTGATCCTGGAGAGAATAGGTATGCATCATGACAAGTATCCATTTTTACTAGTAGCCATGAATAGCCCTCTCCTCCATGAACATGTCCACTCTCCTCTTAAAGCCTTCCAAGTTGGCAGCCATCACCAAATCCTGGGGCAGGGAGTTCCACAATTTAGCTATGTGTTGTATGAAGAAATACTTCCTTTTATCTGTTTTGAATCTGTCACCCTCCAGCTTCAGCAGATGAGCTGACATTCTAGTATTATGAGAGAGGGAGAAAAGCTTCTCCCTCTCAGCTCTCTCCATACCATGCATAATTTTATAGATCTCTATCATGTCTCCCCTTAACCATCTTCTTTCCAAGCTAAACAGCCCAAGCTAAACAGCATTTTAACCGCCCCTCATAGGGCAAGTTGCTCTAGTCACCTGATCATTTGGGTTGCTCTTTTCTGCATCTTCTCAAGCTCTGCAGTATCCTTTTTAGGTGTGGTGACCAGAACTGTACACAGTATTCCAAGTGTGGTCTCACCATAGATTTGTACAAGGGCAGTATGATAGCAGCAGTTTTATTCTCTATTCCTTGTCTACCGTATATATACCCGGGTATAAGCCGAGCTGAGTATAAGCTGAGGTGCCTAATTTCACCCCCAAAATGGGGAAAAATTAGGCACTCACATATAAGCCAAGGGGGAAATGCACCCCCTCCCCCCCCGCAGGCTTACCTGACCGGGCTCCAGGCGCGCAGGCAGGCGGTGGTGGCAGCAGCGGCCCCCTCCCTGCACGCAGGAGGTCCCGCAGGGTCAGCTGGCAAGCGGGAGGACAGGCCCGGGGGAGGTGAGTGGGGGAGAAACCGCCGCCACCCAGCAGAAGGCGTGGTGGGGTGTGAAGAAACCGCCGCCACCGCGCAAATGGCGCGACGATCGCGCAAAAGGCACGATTGGGTGGGGTGGGGCAAGGTGGGGTGGGGGGGAAGAAGCCGCCACCGCCGCCACGCAGAAGGCGCGATCGGGTGGGGTGCGGGAGAGAAGGCGGGACAGCCCGCCCATCAGCTGGCTGGCGGGAGCGCGCTGGGAGAGGGCCCGGCAGGCGAATTACCGTAATGACCCGAGTATAAGCCGAGGTGAGTTTTTTAAGCCAAAAATCATGGCTAAAAAACTCAGCTTATATTCCAGTATGTACGGTAATTATGGCCAGCATGTAATTTGCCTTTTTCACAGCAGCTGCACACTGGTTTGACATCTTCATTACCACTACCACCCCAAGATCCCTTTCTTGGTCTGTCACTGACAGCACAGATTCCATCAGTTGGGATTTTTTGCCCCAATATCACTTTACACTTGCTTACACTGAATCTCATTTGCCATTGTAATGTCCATTCCTCCAATCTGAAGAGATCCTTTTGGAGCTCTTCACAGTCTGATTTTGTTTTAACCACCCTAAATAATTTGGTGTCATCTGCAAACTTGGCCACCTCGCTGTTCACCCCCAACTCCAGGTCATAGATGAACAGATTGAAAAGCACCGGTCCCAACACAGATCCCTGAGGGACCCCACTGCTCACATCCCTCCATTTTGAGAACTGACTATTGATTCCCACTCTCTGCTTCTTATTTTTCAGCCAGCTCTCAATCCATAAGAGGACTTGTCCTCTTATCCCATCACTATGAAGTTTGCTTAGCAGTCTTTGTCAAATACACAATGTCCACAGGCTCATTCCTGTCCAAATACACAATGTCCACAGGCTCATTTTTGTCCACATGCTTATCGACACTTTCAAAAAACTCTAAAAGATTAGTGAGACAGGACCTACCTTTACAGAAGCCATGTTGGGTTTTGCTCAGCAGGACTTGCCCTTCTATATGCTTGACAATTCTATGTTTAATAATGCTTTCCATCAATTTACCTGGAACAGACATTAAGCTAACTGGCCTGTACTTTTCTGGGTCTCCCCTGGAACCCTTTTTATAAATGGGTGTTACATTGGCCATTCTCCAGTCCTCTGGTACAGAAACTGATCTAAGTGACTGATCTAAAAGGCACACTTTAGATGGGCTGAAACTTGAGGAGACTGAAGGAATTGAGTATTCCTATTGGTTAAGGAGGTTATGGAGTTACTTTAGGATTGGTAGATGCAGAATATGATTGGTTTATGTAGCACACAAGGGATATGAATATGCAAGGGGCTAGAGATGACAGCTGAACAGTTAGAAGTAACAGACTATTCCTGTATACTTAAGGGTTCAGGGTAAATAAATAGAAAATACTTAAAGTGGGCTGGAAGTTCCAGGGAACAGTTCTCTTTCCCTCTGGCAAGTTAACATAGAGCTAACTGGCTGCCACTGTTGTTGGTTTTTTTTAAAAAAAACTAGAAAAGTGCCTATTTTTAAAAGAAGCATTTATTCTTTGAATGGAATGGACACAAATTAAAGTGTCTGTTTTTAAAAAGTTCTTAGGCACTCTGAATAAGTGCTCCAGAGGGTGCTCTGCTCACTGCCCCCGGCCTGTGATTACACCTGTTTCTCCACCATGAGGACCATCTTACAGTGTGGAGTAATTGTGGTGAGATATTAAGTAAAGTACCTGCTTAAATGAACTGGGTCTAAGTAGGGCATTCGTTTATCACCAAAGCAAATCACAGTCACTTTTGTTGTTAAATTTTTGTTGTTGATTTCAGTAAAATGAGTATGTTTAATCTCAATTGTGTTAGTGCATCTAGGAACATATCCAAACTAGAGAGGGTTGGATCTCTCCCATTCCGCATTGTTCCCAAGTGTTTCTCTTTGCTGCATTCCACTCCTCTAGGATGAACTAGGAGAAACACTGACATTAATTTTCATAATGGGAGCGTAAACAGATCTGCCACAGGTTCCAATTCTCTCTGTTCTTTTGTGTCTCATTCCCCTCTCTGTATTGCAGATGCTCACATTGATTAAACACTGTCAAAAGGCAACCTTCATGTCACTGTATTCATTCATTTTTTTTTAAAAAAATACTGCTTGGCCCTTTCACGTTGCTGGAAGTGGCTTACAAATTAGAATACCATTTTAGAACACAATGAAAAATATATCAATAAATGGCTGCAATAAAACAAGCAGCCTATCAGTTGCTCAACAAATCAACAGCCCAATATACCCAAAATCATGTTTTATTTTACAAAAACAGCACAAGTGTCCCAGGTCATGAAAAGATGTAATGATAAAAGAGTGCCTTGAAGACTGTTCGGCAGCTACAACTGTTACCAAAATGTTGCGGCCGGAGTGCTGCCTGGAGTGGGTTGCCGGGACCTTACCACTCCTAGGGTTGCCAGTCTCCAGGTGACTCCTGCTATTACAACTGATCTCCAGGCAACAGAGATCAGTTCACCTCGAGAAAAATGGCCACTTTGGCAATTGGATTCTATAGCATTGAAGTCCCTTCCCTCTCTAAACCCCACCTTCCTCAGGCTCCACCTCCAAAATCTCCAGGTATTTCCCAACCCAGAGCTGGCACCCCTAACCACTCCAGACTTGTTCCATTTACATAGAGTCCTAATTTGCTTCTGGACCCAATTCAAGGTGCTGGCATTGACCTTTATAGCCTTATATGGCTTGGTACCAACACAGCTTAAGGACCACCCACTCCCATATGAATGTGACCCACCACTCTAGTCATCTTTGGAGGCCTTGCTATGGAATTTCCTCCCCAGAGCGATTCATTTCTCCTGCTCTGTCACTGTCTTCCACTTTTCTGTTTTGTTTGGTATTCCCCCAATGCCTCTCATTGACCTTCCCTTCCTGTTCTTTTCTGTCTCTGTGATTGTTGGAACTGTTTTTATCATTTTATATAACTTTTTTAAAAAACTGTTTTAACTGTACACTGCCTTGAGGACCCTGGACTGGGTGGGAAAGCAGTATTAAAATATTTTCAATCAATCAATCAATAAGAAGCACTACCATGAATTGTGCTCAGAAACAGATAGGCAACTAGTGCAGCTGTTGATGCTTAATATGCACTACATTTTTCACAAGTTTAAGTATCCAGGTTACCTTCAAGGGCAGCCCCACATACAGTGTATCACGGTAGACTAACCTGAAGTTTATCTAACAGTACTTACAGCTTGCACTTATGATCCTTTCAAGATTCCTTTTGTATGGTATTGATGCACACATATAAGGTTCAACATCAAACAACAAGATTCTTGAAGCGAGCTTATTTAGGGTTATGTTGAGATTTCTTTTTTGCAATTATTTATCAGTGTGAATATACAGATTGGTAAAAGAAGGGGTGGGGAGATGTAAATGAATGGAAGGAATGGGAAACTGCAGCAACCCTCCCATTAGTAATCTAGCATGATGGAGCGGCTGGAGTGTTGGATTGGTATCTGAGAGACCTAGGTTGAAATATCCACTCTGTCTAGAGTTGCCAGGTCCGAGTTCAGATTTTGGGGGTGGAGCCTGAGGAGTGCGGAGTTTGGGGAGGGGAGGGACTTCAATGCCATAGAGTCCAATTGCCAAAGTGGCCATTTTCTCCAGGTAAACTGATCTCTATCGGCTGGAGATCATTTGTAATAGCAGGAGATCTCCAGCTAGTACCTGGAGGTTGGCAACCCTAACTCTGTCACAAAGCACACTGGGTGATCTTGGGCAAGTCACCCTCATCCCAGCCTCACAGGGTTATTGTGAGGATCAAATAGGGAAGGAAAAACCATGTATTTAGCCTGGAACATCTTAGAGCAGGGGTGGGGAACGTCAAGGCTGGGGGCCGTTTAAGACCCACAGAATCATTTGGTCTGGCCCTTTGTGGGTCCTGGTAGATCTCTAGCTCAGAAGGATCTAAGACTGGCAATCTTCCCCCTCCCACGGACAGGAATAGCCTCTGTTCAAGGCGGATGTGAGTTTGTTTTGCCAAGAAAAGGAACCTTTTTTTCCCCTTGCAGAAGAGTCATTAGCTATGAAGCTGCTAGGACCGCCCAAGAAATTGTGTTAACCCTTTCCCACCCGGGCTGTGGAGAAACATATTCCCTCTGTACTACAAGAGGGCTGGGGGCAGAAGTGGTGACAATGGAGGGGTTAAAGGGCCAGAATGTGTGGGGGGTGGCAGGTTCTTAGCCAGGGTGTCCTTATTTAATCCCTGCTGGTACAGGTAGCAGGAGCCAGCTGTAGAATTCGGCCTCAACCAAGCGGAGCAGGAGCAGCTCCGGCATGCGACTGGACGGCTATGCCTGGCTGATGCAACAGACCATCCTGTGCCACCAGGTGGGCAAGTGTGCCACCGGTTGGATGCTTGTCTGCTTGCCCATGCACGCGGGGGGATAATCTGGGACAGCTGCCCGCTTGGGGCTTGGTTAGCTAATTTTTAAGTTGATAATTTTGTATGGCCGGCGAATGATGTTATAAATATCCAAATGGCCCTTGGTGGGAAAAACGTTCCCCACCCCTGTCTTAGAGGAAGGGTGAAAGTAAAATGTGCTAAACAGATGAAGGGCCCCCAAGATTGCCTCAACAAATGCAAGATTTTCAGGGCTGTTCCTGGAGAAGGCAGAATTTGGGGAATGTGATATCCCTTCCAGGTGATGCTCTGTGCCGCCTTCTCTAGTCTTTATGTTCTTTACCAGGAAAGTGGGGCTGATGGCAGGTAATTCCCTGCACCAGGTAGGAAAATGGGAGATCTTGAGAGATGCACAATACTCTTTACAAAATTCAACATTAAAACAATGGAGAATTCAAAATATACCAGTTCTACTTTGGAAATAAGGCCCAGCAAATAGGAATTTCAAAATCTGGGGAGAATTGTGACAAGGAGAATTTTAAACGTGTGAACCTGTACTTAGTCAAAACCAATGTTTGTTTTGTATTGGCAGCTGGTATCCAGAAAGAGCTTTTCTAACACCTGCTACATGAGATACCAAGAATGAAACCTGTGTCCTTTCATAAGTAAAGAAGGTGTTTGGCTACTGAGTCATGGCTCCTCCCCAATTGCGAAAGTATCCATAATATATATCCATGCAAAGTGGAAAGGGGGAAACAAAGCTTGGTGATATTCAGGTTTCTGGTGAGAACTGAAAAGCAAAACATCAAAGGGATGTGGTGGGAAGCAAAGGGAGTTTTAATATGAGTCACAACATTTCTTTAGGGAGTTCTGCACTTCTCGTGTGCTCAGCCAGTTTCAGGATTGCAGAAAAATGGAAGGGCATTCTGACACAAAAAAGTTTCTTTCCCCAAACACCGCATGTTTGCTTTGAATGACAATCGTAATGAATATCTGTTCTGGTCCCCATTTGCAGCAGGCATTTTCTTTCACTGCTGAGAATGTGTAGACAAAGTAAGACAGTCATGTTTGTTTAAAGTACAGGAATGTGTGTGCGATGAAAGCAGGTCTGAGCATTTCAAAAGTCCACGGTATGCAGCAAATGGGCTCTTTGCCAAATGGGAATTGAAACGAGTCCTACGTATTACACTATTTGCCATAGCAGAAATTAATTTTCAGCCAGGAGCAGATAGGCTTATTTAATATTTATCTTTAGCTGCAGGAAGATGAATCTATTATTTTATAAGTTTATTTTGGGTTTTTTTCCCTCCTTTCCACATGGCTCTCACAGTTGCAGGATTCCTGTAGGAGGCGCTGAAGTATTCTTAGCAGGCCTGTGCCTGGGTTTTTAAAAGTCAGAATTTTGTAGCTAATGCCTTCTGCAATCATCATTATACTAGCATTAATTTCCCTCTCCCTGTGTCTTTTTTTTTTAAAGCAAAACCAGTTTAAGACTCCAAGGTGACTGACAGTTTAATAAGTTTGGGTTTGGGGGAGACTGGAAGGACGGTGAATATCTCTAACACCCTGCTGTTCTCAGTGTTATTAGCCACAAAATTACAATATTTACAGTGCTGAGATTAAGAACAGTGAACACTGCTGTAGATCATAGCAACCCTGGACTTCCTTAGTAGTCTTCCATCCAGTATTAGCCAGGGCTGAACCTGCTTAGCTTCTGAGATCTGATGAGATCAGGTTAGCCTGAGCAATCCAGGACTGAGTGTTTGAGCACTCCCGGTTTATATGTTTAGGGGAAAGTGCTGCATGGATGCCCATGCATACATTTCAATTAGTGCATGTATGCTGGGGGTGGAAAAATGGCAATACACATGCTAAGAATATTTATTATTATAAACATAGGTAACTAGTCACCCTGCTTCAATAGTACAATCCTAAACATAATTAAGCTCTTCTAAGTCCACTGAAGTCAATAGGCATAGAAGGGTGTAACTCTGCGTAGGATTGCACTGCTTTTCATTACATGTGTGTGTGTTAAGTACCATCAAGTCGCTTCCGACTCATGGCAACCCCGTGAATTAATGTCCTCCAAAACGTTCTATTGCTAACAGCCTTGCTCAGGTCTTGCAAACTGAAGGCTGTGGCTTTCTTTATAGAATCAATCCATCTCATGTTGGGTCTTTCTCTTTTTCTACTGTCTTCAACTTTTCCTGGCATTATTGTCTTTTCCAGTGACTCTTGTCTTCTCATAATGTGACCAAAGCACGATAGCCTCAGTTGAGTCATTTGAGCTTCTAGGGTCAGTTCAGGCTTGATTTGATCTTGAACCCACTAATTTTTTTTTTTTTTTTTTGGCAGTCCACGGTATCCGTAACACTCTCCTCCAACACCACATTTAAAAAGCGATCTACTTTCTTCCTATCAGCTTTCTTCATTGTCCAGCTTTCACACCCATACATAGTAATAGAGAATATGGCCTGAATTAACTTGATCTTGGTTGCCAGTGACACATCCTTACACTTAAGAATTTTTTCTAGCTCCTTCATGGCTGCCCTTCCCAGTCTCAGAAACTGGCTCCCCAAAATTCATCTCAACCATCTCATTGGTAAATTTTGATGTTGAACATTTTTTGTTTTTTTTGTAGAACATTTTTTTTATCATATTTGATAATATTTGTTTGCTGACATGCAGCAGCATTGAGTTTATTTGATAGCAGTGTTTAGTATCTGACGGCATGTGATAGATAAGTTACAATGGCATTTAGGGTTTGACAGCTTGCGATATTTAAGATTTAAGCTCCCCAAAGCAAAGTCAATGATGAAATTCCAACAAAGCTAATTTTTTAAACATTTTGAGCCCATATTTTCCATTCAAAATGCAAGTGTCAATTTCTCATTTAAAACTGCATGTTGAAAATATCTAAAAGATATATGGCTGCTGGAATCTGAAATGAGCTGTACAAGTCACTGATGCCCACTGATCATTCTCTCTCCCAAGTCAATTATTTCATTGTTTTAAGGAACAAAACAGTATGTTTTATATTTCCACCAAACAACCTATATACTCTGTAGAAGGCAGCCTCCAGAAGCCCCCACTCACACCCTCCTTAAACAGTATGGGGTATTTTTCACGGAGATTTGCTGCTGTTTCGATGCTGATTTGCATCGGAGTCAAATTTTGATTATTCACTGCAGATCCGTGGTTTCCCCCCCTTAGCAAAATAAGCCGGGTTAAAAGAGAGGCAATCCAAACCACTTTTGAAACGATCTTTCCTGTGGACACGTGTTTTCTTGCGCGGATGCCCATGAAAAAATGTTTGCTTCGCTCCCCGGGACGTCTCCTTTCTCCTCCCCCAAGAACGATGATTGGCTGGGGGAGTTTTGCGCTCGGACAAGAATACCGCCCCTTTGGCTGCCTGCCTGCCTGCCTAGAATCCTGGCACTTCTCTCCCTCCTAAGTGGAATCATGTATAGGAGTCCTTCTAAGCCCATTGGTTTCAATGGATTGAGAAGGGTGAAACTCTGCTTAGGATCGAACTGAAGTTCATATTTGCTCAGATGGACAAAGGGGCTGTCATTAAAATATGCAGAGAAAGAACTATGGCTGATTTTTCATCTGACTTTAAAGTAGTTAATTAAGGTTTTAATTTAAACAATTCACATATTCCCCAAACCGGGGTGTATTTGAATTCTTTGCGGAAGGAATAGTGAAGGAAATAATTACTTTATAAGCAAGAGACTACAATGCTTTCCTAAAATTATAGTATGACACACCAACCAGAATAGCTGAATAGTCTTATAAGATAAGATACCTGGAAGGACTGAGCAAAAAAAAAAGTTGCGGGGACTATTGTAAGTGTAGGGGACAAAGAGCAAACATGTTAGATTCACTCCAGTTTATATTATAGGAAAGACTTTTATTTCCTATACAGGGACATTTCTGTCAAGTTTATCATTTATCAAGGGGAAATGTAGAATTGTGGGTTGGGTCTAGGGCTGTAAAAAAAAAAATTCGGTACAGTTCGGATTCGGCCGAATTTGGCCCTTGTGGGTTCGGTACGTGCCGAAGTCCGAAATCCCCCACTTCGGATCCATTCAATTCGGCGGGAATTCAAAGTTCGGAAAAAAATTCGGCCGAATAAAGCCATTAAAAACACAATCGTGCCTTTCCACGGCTCTGGGGGGGCATTTTTGGGGTTAGAGGTCCCAAACTTTTGGCAGAGCTTCAAAGGACGTTTATTGAAAGACTCCCCAAGTTTTGTAAAGATTGGGTCAGGGGGGGCTGAGATATGGGCCCTGAAAGGGGTCCCCCCCACCCTTAATGTGCATCTCTCAGCAGAGCTTGCCGCCCACGCACAAAGCTCCCAGCCCCGACAACAGCTGAGAAATTAGCAAAACAACTGCAAAACAACACAACCTTGTTAAACAACACCTTTGCAACACACAACTGAAACCTCCCCCCTCAAACCAGGGAGCGAGAGACTCGAGGGGGAACACACACCCCAGGCAGAACCGACGAAAGCCCCCTTTGGCTTCCCCCCCACCCACAGAAACTGCTCCCTCCCCACACACACACAGACTCTGCTTTCCCCCCCCACACACACACACATACACAGGAGAAAAATTATAGATTAAAGCCCCCAAAGGGGTCTTACTGTGGCTGTCTTCTGTTCCATCAAGAGGGGCTGAAGAGGACTTGTAATCCAAGATGATTCCAATTAGGCACGGAACGTTTTGCTCTGGAGAAGATGCACAGGATCGGCTGATCCATTCATCCCAATAGGGAAAAGGGGAAAGGGGAAAGGGGAAAGCCCATATCTCGGGACCCCCTGACCCAATGTTCACAAAACTTGGGGGGTATCTTAAGAACACTGGTCTGAAACTCCGCTCAAAGTTTGGGATCTGCACCCCCAAAAATGCGTCCCCTGCAGCCATGGGAAGAGAAAAGGGGGGAGGCGATATTTCTGCCCCCACTGAACCCATCTTTACAAAACTTGGGTAGTATCTTAAGAATAATTGACTGAAGCTATGCTAAAAGTTTGGGGGCTATATCCCCAAAAAAGCGCCCCCTGCAGCCACATAAATGGAAAAAGGGGGGAGGGAAAAGGGGGAGAGCCCATATCTCGAGACCCCCTGACCCAATGTTTACAAAACTTGGGGGGTATCTTAAGAACACTGGTCTGAAACTCCGCTCAAAGTTTGGGATCTGTACCCCCAAAAATGCGCCCCCTGCAGCCATGGAAAGAAAAAGGGGGGAGCCCATATCTCGGGACCCCCTGACCCAATGTTTACAAAACTTGGGGGGTATCTTAAGAAGCTTCATCTGAAGCTACACTGAAAGTTTTGTGTCTGTACCCCAAAAAATATGCCCCCTGCAGCCACAGAAAGGACCGAATGTGCACAAGCACCCCCCCCACACACACGAGGATTTTGCTCTCTCTCTCTCTCTCCCTGGCCGGGCCGCACATCAGCTGATTCCTCCAGTACTCAATCCTGACTGATTGGCCAGAAGAAGACCCAGCTTGGCCACCGATTGGCCAGGGGAGGAGAATGCTGCTTACTGACGGTTATGCTGCTTACTGACGGCCCGAATTTGCCGAATTTATTCGCGAACTCCCGAACTCGCTGAATTCGGCCCCCCCGGTTGCCCGCCAGTTTTGAGTTCGGTTCCTCCCGAACTAAAAACCACAGAATCAGGGGAAATTCGGCTGATTTTCAGTTCGGGCCGAACCGAATTGACAGCCCTAATTGGGTCCAACCAGCTTTTCTGTTGGACACTACCCCAAAAGACTGTGGTGGGGGTTATATAGGGTTGCCAGGTCCCTCTTCACTATCAGTGGGAGATTTTGGGGGCGGAGCTTGAGGAGGGTGGGGTTTGGGAGGGGAGGGTCTTCAATGCCATAGAGTTCAAGTGGCCATTTTCTCCAGGTGAACTGATCTCTATCGGCTGGAGATCAGTTGAATTAGCAGGAGATCTTCTGCCATAACCTGGCAGTTGGCAACCCTAGGGTTATAGGACCTGAATGTTCAAATGCCATGTGGAACAAGAGCTATAGTTAGGGTTGCCAGGTCCCTCTTCGCCACCAGTGGGAGGTTTTGGGGGCAGAGCCTGAGGAGGGTGGGGTTTGGGGAGGGGAGGGACTTTGATGCCATTGTCCAATTGCCAAAGCGGCCATTTTCTCCAGGTGAACTGATCTCTGTCACTTGGAGATCAGTTGTAATAGCAGGAGATATCCAGCTAGTACCTGGAGGCTAGCAACTCTAGCTGTAGTAAAGATGGGAAAGGGAAGAAATTGAGCTGCCTTGATCACACCCTATGCTCTACTCCCAATAGACAATAAAGAAGCTGAGGTTCTTGCTAGAATTGCCAGTCAATGGCTGGAACTCAGTGGGAGGCTCTGTCAGTGCAACAGTGTGACATCACTTCTGGGGAAAAGCTGGAAGTGACATCACATAGCACTAGGAATCAGCAGAAAATCCATGGTAAAACCATAGATTTTCTAGCGATTCCTTGAGTGACATGATGTTACTTTCAGCTTTTCCCCAGAAGCGATTTCACACCTTTTTTCAGGCAGTTTTTAAAATTAGTTTTTCTCCTGCTGGCTGACATAGCAGGGGCAGGAAGCAGGAATTGCCAGTAGAAGATCTTCCCTCATAGCGGGAGACCTGCCAACTCAGGTTCTAGCAGATAACAATAAAGTTGTTCACTCTCTGTTTAAAAGAATGATGTTCCCAAATGAGGATCATATTTTAAATTATTATTTTGCTGTTATAAATATTGGGTTCTTGAATAAACAATTGAAACACTCCCACAGCTACCAGCAGTTATGAGTAATTCTTCACCTCATTCAACCTTGGGAAAGGGATGGTCAGCGACCTTTCTCAATTGACTTTGATGCATAATGGGAAGCAGGGAGAAGTGAGACCCTGCTGCTCTACCTCCAATGTAGCAGGCTATATCCAATCCCAACCAATATGAGCAGGCCCCAAATCTCCTAACAAGGCCAGTTCCTTTATTCTGTCTAGTAAAACAACCACATGATTAGGATTGCCAACCTCCAGGTACTAGCTGGAAATTTCCTGCTATTTCAACTGATCTCCAGCTGATAGAGATCATTTCACCTGGAGAAAATGGCTGCTTTGGCCATTGGACTCTATGGCATTGAAATCCCTCCCCAAGCCCCGCCCTCCCCAGGTTCTGCCCCCAAAGCTTCCTGCCGGTGGTGAAGAGGGATCTGGCAACCCTACACATGATCTCAGTGCCTTTGCCCTGGATTATTAGGGTTGCCAGCTCCAGGTTGGGAAATACCTGGAGATTTTGGGGGCAAAGCTTGAGGAGGACGGGGTTTGGGGAGAGGAGTGACTTCAATGCCATAGAGGCCAATTGCTAAAGAGGCCATTTTCTCCAGGTGAACTGATCTCTATTGGCTGGAGATCAGTTGTAATAGCAAGAGATCTCCAGCTAGTAACTGGAGGTTGGCAACACTAATTTGGACAAAGCTCAAAGTGGATTTGATGCACAATAGTATATATAGTCTACAGTGCAAATTCTATCTGAAGTTGATTGTATTTTTGATAAATTGTAACTTTCTGGACAAAACTGTGGTTCTCTCTCTCTGTCTCTCTGTCCCTCTCTCAGATCATTATAGGACTAGATTTGCCCCGAAGACTTAATCATCATTCAAAACCAGCCTGGAACCATGTGGTACTCATTTAAATTACTGTAGCAATGGGCAAGTCTCCTTCCAGAAATTAATAAATGCAATTTATAAGGAATGTTAAGTAGCAACTAACAATTTAATGCTTTGTGAGTTTCAGCCAAACTGATTAAATAATTAAAGGAGATTTCTAGGGGTTAGAGAGAAAGCTTTACCATTAAAATAGAACAATAGTCAGGAATTGTTGGCATTTGATTAGACAATAAGTGTGATTATTGCCAAAAAAAACCTTGTTAAAATAATAGTAACTGTTTAAAACTCAACAAGGGGGATTTCTGAATGCTCTCCAAACTTACTGTACTGTGTGGGGAAGTGGTTGAACCATAACAATGGCTTGTGGTATAAATGTCTGAATTAAAAAACATCTCCTGCTTAATTTTTCAAAAAACACAGGAGAAAATATTTAGACCTAAGTCCCCATTTTCCGGCTGCTGGTCATAGTGGGGTACAGGTGCCTGAATCTGAAGTTAGATAAGGCTGAAGTCATGTTAGGTGGCGGTAACTTGGTGAAAACTGTGGATCAGCTCCAACTTCAGCTCCAACTGTGGATCAGCTCCAACTTCAGGCAATTTGAGGTTTTAAAAATGCCTTTTAGTCAGGGGCAGGGTTAGCAGTAGGGTTTTCAGAACCTGAAGAATTTAAAGTGTTAACCTTTTGGGGGGGGGGGTTAGTAGGTAAAATATTAGGGTTGCCAACCTCCAGGTAGTGGGTGGAGATCTCCTGCTATTACAACTGATCTCCAGGCATCAGGGATCAGTTCACCTGGAGAAAATGGCCACTTTGGCAATTGGATCCTGTGGGATTGAAGTCCCTCCCTTCCCCAAACTCCACCCTCCTAGACTCCACCCCTAGGGTTGCCAGGTCCCTCTTTGCCACCGGTGGGAAGTTTTTGGGGTGGAGCCTGATTAGGGCGGGGTTTGGGAGGAGAGGGATTCAATGCCATAGAGTCCAATTGCCAAAGCAGCCATTTTCTCCAGGTGAACTGATCTCTATCGGCTGGAGATCAGTTGTAATAGCAGGAGATCTCCAGCTAGTACCTGGAGGTTGGAGACTCTATCCACCCCACAAATCTCCAGGTATTTTCCAACCCGGAGTGGCAACCCTATGAAATATGGCAAGATTAGGAAGGTCAGAGATGGAGGCTGGTAGAGTTGGTGGGTCAGAGGGTAGAGTCTGGGTGGTTTAGAGCAGCCTTAAAGAGCACAGTCAAACCATGCTACTATTTCCTTTATCCTTTCCTTTATCCCTTAGAAGTTCATTGATCCATTGATCTTGAGCAGCATATGTCTAATGTTTGAGTAATATAAGGACTGAAACAAATCTTGCCACTGACAATGTAGCCTTGGGATACCTGGTGCTTAATAAAAAAGGCATTATGTCAGACACAGAGACATTAGATTATATGTTAAAAGGGGAGAGGTATAATGTGATTGAAGTTCCTCATAAAAGCGGCATTCCAAGAGGGCATGAGCTAATGAATCAATAGAGCCAGAAGAGCAAGGACAGGTCCTGTCTGGGTATGGTATAGTCAAAATTCTGCCCTGCATAACTATAGCGGGGTTAGCATTCAGTCTAGCTAAACAGAAGGCTCTAGAAAGACGAGGAGTTGTCAAATAATAAGCAGGCAAACCACGTGGTGGTGGTATTCCGAAGAACTGGGATGAACAAACGCAGCGAGCACAGAAAGTAGTGCTGTTATAATCAAGCTCTTTAATGCGTTTTTTAATTTTGGTGAAAGCATCCGTTTCCCCAAGATCTAATAATAATATATGCTTGTAACTGTGTGACATCACCTTGTATACAAGTGCAATTTTACCTAAAAAGTTTTATACACTAGTGGTTAACCATGTTCAATTTAAAAAAAGCAAATATTATAATCCTATATATATATATATATATATATATATATATATATATATATATATATATATATATATATATATATATATATATATATATATATATATATATATATATATAGTGTGTGTGTGTACCTTTCCTTAGTGTATAAAACCTTTTCAGTAAAATTGCACTTGTATACAACGTGTTGTCACACAGTTACAAGCATCATTCCTATGACCAGGTACATTTACAAAAATGTATAGATTTTTTCTTCTTTTTTTTCAACCTTTTTGGTTACCTAGTCTGTTCGGCGTTGGAATTTTCTCCTTTCCTCTGATCTGCTTGTTTTCGCAGAGTGAAGATTCAAACCTCAGATCCTCATTTTCTGACACTCTAACCACTAATGGTCAATGCAATGCAAATTGCTGAATAGTTAAATCCCAATATGAATTATTAGTAAACATATTTATCACTATTATCTGGATCCTTTTGGCATGTTACATTTTTAAATTTGCAGGGCTTTTTTTTTTTGCCAGCCTGCTTTTATTTATTTTTAAAGCGTGAATACAGTCACTCATCTTAACTACTAGGTAACAGAAGAAGAGACTGATTTTTATTCTAGTGAGCAGAGTTTGTAAAGTACTTAAGATGTTTGCAAGAGCTCTATAAATGTCACTTGCATGTATATGACCCTGCCTGCTTATTACTCTTCCAAGCAACACACTGAATATCTTTAAGAAAATATATATGTATTTTAAGAGAGTTCTACTTGTGCTTGAAAGTTGGATGATTCATGGATCTGACTTTACAATCACTTAGTTATTCTGAGCTCAAAGGGCTACTGCCTGTAGCCTTGGAGCTTCCAGGGAACAAAAATCAGGGTCTTCTCAAGCTGTTTTGCTGCTGTGGTTTAAAACAAGTTTCAGGCCTCCTGTCTTCAACTTGTCTTATATATAGCGTTGACAGGTCCCCTCTTGCCACCCACAAGAGATTCAGTGGGGGCGGGGGGATGATTCGCAAGCGCACAGCAAGTGCATGCAATAATGTCCCTTCTGGGGTATACCCGGAAGCGACAGGGACACTCTAGCATGTCCCTCAAAAAACTGGAAATGATGTCAGTTTTTCCACCATTTTCCTCCCGCTGCTACACCAGGCTGCGATGACAGACCCACTCTCCTATTCCTTCCTGGGCTAGGACACTGCCCCCTGCAACACCATTGGTTTTGTAGTTGTATTGGGCAAAAGTGACTCCACATGACCTCTCCCAGTTCTCCTTTATGACAAGGCCATAGAATCTCTTCCCTTTCCTCTTCTGGATCATGGTTACCTCTGTATAGCTATGTGCAATATATTCCCATGAATGTAATGAACACTGAAAAGAAGATTGGGCCATACAGGTTAAAACAAGTATGAGTGCCTTCCACTTTCCAACATCTCTAATGGAACTCCTGAGGTATTCCTTTAGCTTATTATATGTTGGCCTTTCTGTTAATAAAACAATTGATTCTTTTTCTGCATACACCGTGCCTTCTTGTGGCCTCAGACTTTTGTTGCTAGTTTATTTATTCTTTTTCCTATCACCAAGTGCCATGGTATCTGAATGACTGGTGATCATTAATTAATTTATTTTAAGGATTAAAATAATCTGTGTTCAAGGGCAGCTGGGAAGTATTTAGCGAAGAAAGAATGAAAAGCTTCATTATTATGGTATCCTATACTGCTCTGATTGGCATACAGCAACTCATAAAACAATCCCTACTCTTTGTCTTTTCCCCTGCAGAGGTAAAGATTCATGCACTACTGAAATGTATTTATTTTTCATTATGGGGCCAAATGCTTCAATGAAGTAAATTTATTTTTTAAATGTTGCTTGAAATAGATCAGTGAGTTGGAAAAGATTGAAATTTCACAATTTCTTGTCAAGAAAAAGAACAAAAGTGCTCCAGTTTCACCACAGACATGTAAGGTTGGATCTTAGGAAGAATGTCCTAACATGGCTCGAGACTGGGGTACCCAGTCTTCTCCTATATGTTCGTCCCTGGGAATTAAGATCACAGGGAGAGGCTCTCCTGACTGTCCCGTCAATAAAAGAAACTTGTTTGATGGGTACATGAGAGAGGGCCTTTTCAGTGGCAGCCCCACAATTATGGAACAACCTCCCCAGGGAGGTGTGCCTGACCTCCTCACTTTTGATTTTTAGGAGGCAATTGAAGGCTGTTTTATTTACATTCACATTTGATTGAGCTACCAGCACTACCAAATTGTGATTTAAAATTTTGGTTTCTATGTATTTAATGAATTCTGGTTTATGTATTCTATTTATATTGTAAGCTGCCTTGAGCTCTGTAAGGAGGAAAGGTGGCTAATACATATTTTAAATAAATAAGTAAATAAAGAAGGGTGGTAGAGAGCCAGAACACATTTCAGTGCATCCTGTTAATACTTATGCTTTGCTTCTGTTCCACTTTTAGAATTCTGTTTGATTTTACAGTCCTAATCCTATTTTACTGTTTATTGAATGTCCCATCCTGTTGATTGTATTGACTCTCTGTAATCCACCTGGAATCCAAGTGAGAAAGACAGACTATAAATAATGTAAATAAAAATAAATAAATGAATAAATACTTGCCTGAACCATATTTCCCCCTCACAACACCAAACACACCCATGAAAGAGGCCAAAGCAATGGTTATTGAATGGCCTGCCAGTGGTTGGACTCTTAATTGCTAGTCACCTCAGATGTAAATTGTAATGTTGCTCCTGAGATACCCTCTCCCCTGCCTTGGTAAATATGATTATAACCTAACCAAGGAGGATAACAGAGACTAAAGCTGCAAACCCCACCCACCTCTGGCTCCACCCCAAAAACCTCCTGGCGATGGCGAAGAGAGATCTGGCAAGAGGGGCTGGAGATCTCCCAGAATTACAGCTGATCTCCAGACTACAGGATTAGTTCCCCAGAAGCCAATAGTTGCTTTGGAGGGTGGGTTGTATAGCATTATACCTCCTGGGGTCCCTCCCCTCCCCAGTCTCTACCCCCAAATCTCCAGGAATTTCCCAACGTGGAGCTGGCAACAAGAAACACAACACAAAAGTTGTTTTGTAGTGAGGGGAAAGTAAACTGGGGATGTTCAGAACCAACTTTATACCAATGCAGGTTACAGAGATATTGAAATACAGTTTCTTCATAGGGCATATATAGTTAGAGTGGGGAGACCAGTCAGTCTGACTTCTGTCCCTGGAGATAATGGAGCAGATTTTAAAGGGATCAATCTGTGAGCATTTGAAGGACAACTTGGTGACCCAGGGAAGGCAGCATGGATTTGTCCCCAACAGGTCCTGCCAGACCAACCTTGTTTCCTTCTTTGATTGGGTGACAAGATTACTGGATCAACAGAATGCTGTCAATGTTGTTTACCTGGATTTCAGTAAAGCTTTTGACAGGGTTCGCCATGATGTTCTGACGGGTTAACTAGAGGACTGTGGGCTGGACACTAGGGTGATTAGTGGATAGGGGACTGGTTGGAGAACCGCACTCAAAGAGTAGTTGTCAATGGCATTTCACCTGAATGGAGGGAGGTGTCCAGGGGGGTGGCACAGGGCTTGGTTCTGGGCCTGGTACTTTTCAATATTTTTATAAATGATCTGGATGAGGGGGTGGAGGGACTACTCATTAAATTTGCAGATAACACGAAATTGGGAGTAGCAGTGAACACACCAGAAGATATAGAATTCAATTAGATCTGAACATGCTGGAAAAGTGGGTGGATGTGAAAAAGACACAATTCAACAAAGATAAATGCCAAGTTTTACATCTGGGAAAAAGAATGAGGAACACACATACTGGCTGCCGGATACACTTCTGGGTAGAAGTGTGTGTGTAAACAAAATCTTGGGGTATAGGTAGACCATAAATTAAATATGAGCAGCCAGTGTGATGCAGCAACAAAAAGGCTAATGCAACCTTGGAGTGTATAACATCCAGATGGGAAGATGTCATAGTCCTGCTGAACACTGCATTGGTCAGGCCGCACCTGGAGTATTGTGTGCAGTTCTGGAGACTTCACTTCAAAAAGGATGTGGACAGAATGGTACCCTCTCCCCTGCCTTGGTAAATATGATTATAACCTAACCAAGGAGGATAACAGAGTCTAAAGCTGCTTTCCCCCCTCCCTCCAACTGTCCAAGGTCCCTAATAGGTTGTTTCTGGCTTTCTTTCCAGACCGCCAGGGTACAAAGGGGTTTGGCATATACAGAAAAAGAGGACAGACTTAACTCTGACCATCACACTTACAAGCGGTGTGATTTTATGTGCTTTTATGTGACCAGATTTGTATTAGCTGTTTTTAAAAAATGATTTTAATAATTTTTAATAATTTCAATGATTTGATTTAAAAAAATATATTTTAACTTGTTTTATCTTGTTAAGCTGCCTTAAGTAAGTATCTGAAGAGGAGGCATATAAATGTTTAAATAAACAAATAAAATGCGGGGAACAAGAGAGTACAAAATATTCTTAATTATATATTGTAATTATATCCTCTCCTCCTTCCAGTTCGGCATACATGGGGTATTTCCCCAACAATCTTGTAAGGATATGTTAGATTCCAGCTGATCCAATCTGATCCAGGGATTTCATGGCTAACTGAAGATTTAAATTAATGGGTCTCTAATCAAGGTGTGGGTCAAGGATGTATTTTATTTCCCTATCTGTTCAATCTCGATGTAGAACATATCATAAGGAAAACTGGATTAGATTTAGCTGGATTAGAGTTAGATGAAAGCAGGGTGAAAATTGGTGGCAGGAACATTAACAATTTGAGATATGCAGATGATACCATATTACTGGCAGAAAACAGAAAAACTTGAAACAACTGCTGTTGAAGGTTAAAGCAGAAAGTGCCAAAGCAGGATTACAGCTGAACATCAAGAACAAAAAAGTAACAATTACAGGGGGATTACATAATTTTAAGGTTGATGATGAAGAAACTGAAATTGTTCAAGATTTTCTGTTCCTAGGCTCCATCATCAACCAAAAGGTGGACTGCAACCAAGAAGTCAGAAGGAGATTGAGACTGAGAAAAGCTGCCATGAAGGAGATAGAAAAGATGTGAAGAAGAAGGGTTGGTTTTTATATGCCAAATTTCTCTACCTTTTAAGCAGAATCAAACTGGTTTACAATCTTCTTCCCTTCCTCTCCCCACAACACACATCTTGTGAGGTAGGTGTGGCTGAGAGAGTTCAGAGAGAACATTGACTAGCCCAAGGTCACCCAGCTGGCTTCATGTGTGTGTGTGTGTAAAGTGCTGTCAAGTCGCAGCCGACTTATGGCGACCCCTTTTTGGGGTTTTCATGGCAAGAGACTAACAGAGGTGGTTTGCCAGTGCCTTCCTCTGCACAGCAACCCTGGACTTCCTTGGTGGTCTCCCATCCAAATACTAACCAGGGCTGACCCTGCTTAGCTTCTGAGATCTGACGAGATCAGGCTAGCCTGGGCCATCCAGGTCAGGGCAGGCTTCATGCGTAGGAATGGGGAAACCATCCTGGTTCACCAGATTAGCATCTGCCGCTCATGTGGAGGAGTGGGGAATCAAACCCGGTTCTCCAGATTAGAGTCCACTGTTCTTAACCACTACACCACACTGGGTTTCTATGGTATTCCATAGATTCTAGGTGAACTCCATCCTCAATTTCTCACATGAAGAGTGGAAGAACCATGGACACACAGAGAGAGGAGGGGTCAGAGGGCAGTTCCCAACTGAAGACATAGAGAGGGACATCCTATTCAAGGTGTTCACGCCTATACACACTTAGAGTGAAGGAGCACACACACACCTTCCAATGTCTAGGTATGCTGAATCGCTCACTCCAACAAGTGATAGGTTGGAAGTGACTTGATGGCACTTAACATGCACAATCAACAGTCAACTCTAAAAAATGGACAGATATACAGGATGCAACCTCCTTCCAGCCAGGGACACAGTGGGATTCAAACTGACAACCCTGTAAATTCAGGCATAACAGGAGCGTGGGGCTTCAACCTAGGGTTGCCAATTCAAGCCTGAGAAATTCCTGGAGATTTGGGGGAGGGTGCCTGTGGATGGGAGAATCTGAAGGTGAGTTCACCAAGAATATATGGTATACCATAGAACTTGCCTTCTGAAGCTGTCATTTTCTCCAGGGGAACTGATCTCTGTAGTCTGGAGATCAGCTGAAGTCCAGGGGAACCCCTGGCAGCCATACTTCAACCAGTACACCACCCTTTCCTGCAAAGCCTCTAGAAAAATGCAAATTATATTCCAAATTCTTAGATTTTGTTAAAAAAATTATTGCACCCTAAATAGGGAAAGGATGCTTCATATTATAGTTGATATTGTAAGCACTGGTTATGATCATTGTGTGAAATTTACTGCAAAAGGAAGTGACATGAATGGCAAATGGATACAGTAGCTTACTGACTGCATGAAGCAGGTCCTTTCCTGGGCACTGAAATGCTAACCAGATAGTCCTGTAAGTTATTGTGCTCATTAAATTGCACCACAAAGAAGTCAACAATGATTCAGCAAAATGGCTTTGTTTGTATAGTGCCGCAGAAGTCTGATAGATCTCCAGTCAAACATTTATGGCTAAATGGATGAAGATTTTAACATCCCAGCCTAATAAAAACCCCATACTGTGTGATTAAATAAGAGGGAAAGCTGTAAAAAAAAAGAGAGAGAGAGAGAGCGTAATGATGGTAACATGTAGGTCAGTTACAATTTAATTGTCATTGCACTTCATTGCGAACATATCAATTCTCTGCTGCTTAGTTGAGCAGAAAACAACAACTTAGCGTGTACAGTCGGCCTACTGTCTCTGTCCAACCCCCCCTTCCATCACCTGCTTCCGATGACTTCCTTAACAGCCGCAACGAAGGCTTCCTGCTTTAATAGGATAATCTTGCTGAAAGCTCCCGCTGATTGTGGCCTCCCTTTGCACAATGCATCAGTGATCAGTAAATTTACTTCGTGCTCGGCAGAGATGCTAAAATTAGATTTTGTTTGCATTACAACTTTCGAGACTCCCGCAACAAGAGACACCTGCCTGGAGATTTATATTGTTTTGCTTTAATGGCTTGAAACGGAGATAACCGTATGCAGACAATACCCTGACGTGGTATTTTGGAAGTACACAAATAAAACCAAGCCCTTTTTTTAAAAAAACCCCATCTCTAACCCATTTCATTGCCGGATGCAAAAACCAAGAGTCATTTCATAGTTTATGCAGAATTGCAAATACATCAAGGATTGTGATGGTAAACATAATGATTGTAAAGAAGAAATGCACCTTTGCCTTATGCACAAATGTAGTAGTCATGCACAAGATAGCTGCAACGTTGTATTTGGAGAGGTGCATCTCTCACTCAGATCTAACTGCAGGGATTTCTTATTCATTTGTTGTTGTTTTTAAATTATATATCCCTTTCCACAAACTCAGAGCAGTTCACAAATGCTCCTAAGGTACTCAATAAAACTATTAATAAAACATTTAAAACACACTACAAAACACACCAGACATCCGCTGTTAGCTAAACAGTGTTAGCTAAACTGTTAGCTAAACCTGAAAGAACTGTTGCATCCCCTTGTGACTTTCGGTGCCCTTTTGGGAGGTGGTTCTATAGTGCGGAGGCTGCTATGGAGTACGTTCTCGCCTGTTGGAGCAGGCTGCTGTATCATGCCAGTGGAATCTCAAACTTCTGCAAATCTAACCTTCAAATAGGGTTGCCAACCTCCAGGTAGTAGCTGGAGATCTCCTGCTATTACAACTGATCTCCAGTCAATAGAGATTGGTTCACCTGGAGAAAATGGCCACCTTTGGCAATTGGACTCTATGGCATTGAAATCCCTCCCCTCTCCAAACCCTGCCCTCCCCAGGCTCTGCCCCAAGAACTTCCTGCTGGTTGCAAAGAGGGACCTGGCAACCCTACCTTCAGAGAATGGTTTAAGGGCCAATACTGAAGAGTAATCCCAACGAGACAGAAATGCTACTGGTGGGAGGAAAGTCTGACTCAGGAACTAAGGTGTCACCCATCCTGGTTGGAGTTGCACTCCCCTTGAAGGAATAGCTCTGTGGTCTGGGGGTGCTCTTGGACTCAATCTGACTGCTGGAAAAGCAGGTGGCAGCTGTGACCAGGAGTACCTTTTACCAGTTTAGACTTGTTACCCAGCTGTGGCTTTTCCTGGGCAGAAAAGATCTAGCCACTGTGATGTGTGCCCTGGGCTAGATTACTATATTGTACTCTATGTGGGGCTGCCTTTGAGAAGTATTTTGAAACTTCAGTTGGTATAGAATGCTGTGCCAGGATGTTGACTGGAATGGATCATAGGGACCATATCACTCCAATCTTGGCCCATCTATACTGTCTCCCAAATTGTTTCTGGGCACATTTAAGGTCCTGGTCTTTAGCTTCAGAGCCCTATACAGTACGGGACCAACATACTTGAAGGACTGCCTACTCCCTTATGAACCTGCATGACCACTATGGTCACCTTTGGAGGCCCTGCTTTGGATGCCCTCCGAGATTAGGCAAGTGGCAACCAGGGATAGGGCTTTCTTGGTTATGGCACCAAATCTCTGGAGCTCATATTTCTGTTCTGTTGCCATCTTCCACCAGCAGGTGAAGACTTTTGTTTTGTTTGGTATTTCCTCAATGATCCCTCCTTTCTAAACAATGTTTTAAATGCTATTTTTATATTATGTATTTATTTGAACTCTTAAAAAAATATTTTAATGATGTGTGTTGGGGGGGCTTGCTTTCAATGGTTTTAAAATGTGATTTTATCAAGTATGTTGTAAATTGTTAGCCACCTTGGTGGCCCTTGTAAGGGCAGAAAGGTGGGTTACAAATTTTGTAACTGAAAACATCCAAAGGTTGCCAGAAAAATATGCTTTCCAGCCTCCCAGTGAGAGTGGGGGATTCTCTGCCCCTGTAGTCATTTGCTGCCATTGAGGAAAATTTAAAAACAGTCTATCAGGCCAACAGCATGATGTCACTTCCAGGAAAACCCCAGATGTGATTAAAGTCCTAAAGTTTTTTTTAAAGTTTTACCATAGAGTTCCTGGCAATTCCTAGAGAGGAGTGATGTCACTTCTGGGTTTTCCTGGAAGTTACTCTATGCCATCACTAATGGCCTCCTCCCCATTTCCCACCCCTGGGTCTCCCACAGGTTGCCATGCCTGGCAACTCTACAAAAAAAGCATGTTCTTTCCCATCTTCTAAAAACTGAGAGACAGCCAGGTGGGTATCTCTTGGGAGAGACTTCATGTGCAGCACCATCACAGAATAGTACTTCATTATTATAGAGCTATGGAAGTAAAACATTGCCAGAGATTGTGACCACAGCTGTGATCTGGGTGATCACCCAATTCAAATTTCATTTCAGTCAATAGGTAGCCTCTGGCAAAGCAGTATACTTCCGCCACATATGTAATATGTGGCTATCACCCAAGAGTCAGAGTGGTGCAGTGGCTAGTGCATTTGACTGGCAGACCTGGATTTAAATCCCCACATTGCCATGAGGCTCACTGAACAACCTCAGTCACTCTCTACCTCAGAAGACTGCTGTGCTGATAAGAGGGAAGGATCCTTATGTGCTTCTTCTGTGGTTTTCAGGAGGAAGGATAGAATGAGGATGTGATAAAAATATACCCTCTTTATACAGTGTATCAGTAGTTGAGGTTTTTCTTTGCCTGTGGCACTGAGTCACCATTTCCTCTGCAAGACTCAACGCCATAAAATGATTCCAAGAACTCAATATTCTCAGTTACTGGAGAACAGGCTGCTATCCCCCGGGACATGGTTGGGTCTGACCCATCTTTCAAGCACCAAATCACTCACACTTCATCTCCCCACTGTACATGTGCAGTCAGAGCCATCCTTTAAAAGACCAACTTTGAATGAAGTGCTATGTTTTCAGGCCTGCACAGGTAGCAGCCCCAAAATGCAGTACAAACAACATGCAAGCAAACTGAATGTAGCTTATCAGACTTGTCTTCTCTCCCCATACTTCAGATTGGCAGGAGTGTTCCATGCATAAATGCATTCGTCTATATGTATGCCTTTCCTTTTTTTTAAACAAGAGAAAAAATATTAAAATCAGTGGAACTGGGATGGTAGGGGAGTTTATGGTGTTGCAGGATGGTAGCAACCTTCCCCATTCAAGCTCCACCTGGTTGAAAATCTGCACAACCTTCAAAGAGGTCAACTCAGAACAAAAGAACAACCGTTTCCAAAGCCACAGAACTGGCTCCAGTGCTCCAAGTAGTCATCTGGTATGCATCATAATGGACTCATCCTTCACAGCTGCACGGTCTGTCATGTTCTTGGGTTCCGGTAGTGTTTATAGGGCATCAGTAGGTTTTATTTTTATCACTCACAGGAACCCAGATCTGTGGTATCTTCTCCATCAGACTGGCATGCCCTCTTGATAATATGTCATATTTCTTTCACGAATGTGGATGTCACCAGCATATTCATCAAATTCATCCTGATGTTCAAGAAGGGCGGGTAGATGCTCTTCTCCAGCAGCTGTGCTTGGTAGTAGTCCATGCCTAGTTCAGACCATGACATAAATTTAGGTAGCTCATTAGATTTGTGATTGATGAGAGCCAAAGGAGAATGTGAAGCTAGCCAGTGACATTCATACTTGTTTTTCACATATCCTCCCATGTGCCGCTTCAGATCTTGGACATCTGAGCGACATGTTCTGACACACATATTGATGGGTCTCTTTCCCAGCTCTACAAATGAGCTTAATCGGCAAATGCTTATAAACAGCTGTTTGTTTTTGCTGCTTAATTTCTCAGTTGTTCATTAATTACTTACTTTTGTCCCTCCTCCCACTACACCAATTGCAAATGGCACATAGCATTTCCTTCCCTGTTAACATTGGACCCCTGATATTTCTTGACTTCACTCTTATTAAATTATGTTTACTTGGATACATCTGGTTCATTTCACCCAGGTAAGATGTCCCATTAAGCACGACAAGGAGAAGGTGGCGAGATTAATGCCCTCTCTGAACTTGAAAGAGTGTGTCAGCATCTTTTTCAGATCGGGGGACCACACAACACAGGAAGCAAAGCATGCCATAATGGGCTTTCGCCTTTAACTGAGCTTCTCTCCTGCTATTCCTATAACAAGGCTACTTTTAAAGAGTCTCATTATTAGCTTCATTAGATATGTTACTTGCATCAATGGCTGTAGTTACTCCTATAATGTGGGAGAGGTTAACATAGCATTTGCTTTTTAAAAAAAAATGCATTATATGGTATTGAGCTTGAAGTAGCCCAAAGTTTTATGACAATGTAATTGGTAGTTAGTGTGAAATTTGTAAGACAAATAGACAATACTGAAGGTAACCCTGATCGTCCTCCCCCTGCCTTATATTTTTTACAGCTACCAAAGGGCCTCATTAAAACACCAGTCAGCACCTTGGCGGAAAGACACAGTGCTTAGAATGCCCAAATGTGACAGAAAAATCTGCATTTTGTAAATTTGACACCTTTGATAGATTATACAGCATAAAGCCATTGCTTTGGAGTCTTATGATAACACTTAAGGTGCTCTTATGAACCCAGCCATGCCTTAGTTATTCAATATAACAATGCAATGGGGAAAGGGGTGGAGGAGAATGAACTGGGAGCATCAGATAAAACAATGGAGCAAAAATCCCCCCCGCCACTTTTTTTTAACAAAGCTTGATTCAACCTACCTTCTCAGACTTTGCTACTGGGATATTGATACCTGGGTTCATGCCAACCCTGTCAATTAGGCATATCAGTAGCATAAATAGCAGGAAACACCACATTTTTGCCAGAAGTATCATTTAAGGTGAATTGGAAGGGTTTCCTTTAAACAATCTGTGGAATCGGTTCTTGTAGGTTATCCGGGCTGTGTGACCGTGGTCTTGAGATTTTCTTTCCTGACGTTTCGCCAGCAGCTGTGGCAGGCATCTTCAGAGGAGTAACACTGAAGGACAGTGTCTCTCAGTGTCAAGTGTGTAGGAAGAGTAATATATAGTCAGAAGGGGGTTGGGTTTGAGCTGAGTCATTGTCCTGCAAAGTATTAAAGGTAATGTGCTGATAATTGCCCTGTAAGTATCAAGACAATGTGCTAATGAGGGTGTGGTATGTTAATGTGGAACCATTGTATCCTGAAGTGATCTGTTAACATGTGGAATCCAAAGCTAATCCGCATGGCTACTGTGGACTGTAGTCTTTGTTAGTCTGGAGGTTTTCAGGACAATCTGTGGAATACTTGGCAAACAGTGTGATCATATGTAGAGTTACTCCGGTCTAAAGCCCACTGAAATGAAATGAATTCTCCTTAGGATTGCACTGAAATTGTAGCATAATTGTGATAATATGGGGGGGGGGGGCATTTCCCGTTTCTAAATGGTTGCATTTCCCTGTCAAAGTACATGGGAATTCTGAGTGAGAACTTCCAAAAGAAATGTGTAATGAAGTTAAGGGGCTGTGGCTCTATGAAAGAGTGTTGGCTTGGCATGCAGAAAATCCCAGGTTCAGTCCCTGGCATCTCCAGTTAAAAGGATCAAGTAGTAGGTTGATGTGAAGGATCTCCGCCTGATACTCTAGACAGCCACAGCCAGTCACAATAGACAATACTGACTTTGATGGATTAATTATCTGCCTCAGTATAATACAACTTCCTGTGATAAAGAGTAGTATTTTATACACAATGGTGATGCAACAAATTTATAGAGATATGAAGCTGCCATTGAAGAATGGCACCTGTGTATCCAGGGCCATGTCCGCACTGCACGTTTGCAGCTCCGAATTCTGCGGGCTTTCCCTGCATGTTCCCACTTCAACTCACCCGAAGGATTCCAAGGATGTCTCCAGAGCGCAATTTCGCCGCATTAAGCGCATCCGCTTATACGGCGAATTAAAAAAATAAAGCCTCCTCCACACCCGGTGCCTTTAAGTGGGAACATGCAATGCGTGTTCCATCCACTTCCTGCTGCCAGCCCAATTCCTGCTGCCAGCCAACCCCCGCACTCCCCCCGCCTCCCTTACTAACGCAGGACCAATCGCCATCCTTGCTCGGAGCGCCGACTGGGCATGCGTGAAGAGAGTGCCGGTCTGGGCTTATCAAATGCAGCGGAGAAAGGCGTTGTGGTGGGAACAGAAATTTAAACTCATCTTGGATGCTTTTGTACTGGACACGTGTAAATTGCAAGGTAAGTTGCTGGTGCGTTCACGGGCCTGGTCTCCCTCAAATTCCCATATCATGGAATAACACTTACTCCATGATATGATACCATCACAAAGCGCAATTTTCCATTCTTGTTCCACATCATTGGCTGCCACTGTTAAGGGAAAATGATGTGATCATATCATGCTAGCATTACTATTGGAGACCATGAGCAGAGGTTTGTCTGACCAGGAGAAAGAAGAAGAGTTGGAGGTTGTATACCCTTGGTTCTTGTAGGTTATCCGGGCTGTGTAACCGTGGTCTTGGTATTTTCTTTCCTGACGTTTCGCCAGCAGCTGTGGCAGGCATCTTCAGAGGAGTAACACTGAAGGACAGTGTCTCTCACTGTCCTTCAGTGTTACTCCTCTGAAGATGCCTGCCACAGCTGCTGGCGAAACGTCAGGAAAGAAAATACCAAGACCACGGTTACACAGCCCAGATAACCTACAAGAACCAATGAACTCTGACCGTGAAAGCCTTCGACAATGTTTTATATCCTGTTTTTCTCCACCATAAGAAGTCTCAAAGCAGCTTATTATCACCTTCCCTCCCCACCCCCCAAACAGGCACCTTGTGAGGTAGGTAGGGCTGAGTGAGTTCTGAGAGAACTGTGACTATCCCAAACTCACCCAGCAGGCTTCATGTGGAGGAGTGGGGAATCAAACCCGGTCCTCCAGATTCGAATCCACCACCCTTGACCCCTGTCCCACGCTGGCTCTTAAGAAAAAAATGGATGGCTCTGAATCTACTTCTTTCCTTTTCTGAGACCCTTTAGTTTGTCTGGAGAGGTGAGATGTCACAGACTGGGTGAGATGTTTTCCAAGCTGAAAACCATTAACTAGTTTGGACTCAGAGTCAGGCAGACCAAAATCACCCAGCTTCAGATAACCACCAGGTTGCAGCCAAGAAGGCCTTCAGACAAAAGAGAGGACATATGCTGTATGTACGTAAGTTCTGTCAAGTCACAACTGATTGATGGTGATCCCAGCAAGGGGCTTTCAAGGCAAATGAGAAGTAGAGCTAGCTTGCCATTCTACAGAGACTTCTTTGGTGGTCTCCAAGTACTGACCCTGCTTAGCTTCTGAAATCTGATGAGATCAGGCTATACCATACCACCTTCCCTCTCCCATACACCATGACACAATCAAAATCAGACCAGAAGTTCCCTCTGTTAAGGATGTCAAGATAGTGCAGGGTGCCAATTACTGGGGTGGCTGGTCCAAGAATCTGACTTCTGCAAATCAAAACAGTCCCAATGCTATGACATCCTCCAAGGTGTAAGGGTGATTCCATCATCCCTGGCAGCCTACTGTTTTCCTTCTACCTGGTAAGGCTGTAAAAAAAGCTTCTGGGTGACTCTGGGACCTTGTCTAGGTAACAGTAAGTATTGGCCTTGTCTGTCTGGTTGCTCAATCCAGTGCTTGCTCATGTGAGTGCTTGGTCCTCTGCCCATTAGATGCCCCTTACGACTGGGTCCTGGAGATGTGAGTTTCCTGCTTATGACCCTGCTGGCTGCCAAAAGCCAGCATCACAACACAGGGATGCCAGTTTTCAGTGGCAGCACCATGTCTCTAGTAGTGGGTAGTTCTGCCTTGAGTGTGCCTTTAACAACTGACAGTACACACATAACCACACAGTCCTCCTTCCCTACTGAAACTAAGTTTATGTATGTGTACCTGGAATGACTGCACACATACACTGCTCTCCTGTCCCTTTATTATTATTAAAAGGGGCTTGGGCCCTTTGGGACTGAGCCTGTCACAGCCTAGAGAAGGGCAGAAGACTGGCTAGCAGAGGTGGAAGGCCTGTTTGGCAATTAGAAGGCTTTTTCCCACCCCCTTTCCTGTTTGTTTCTGTTGTACTTTTTTTTTCTCTCGGGGAGGAGGAAGCCATCATTTTTGCACTCTATAAAGGCACAATGATGGCATTGTATGAATAAATAAGTAGCACTTTGTGCTCAGTACTGACTATACCAACAATAGAATCCAAATGAAGGCTATTTAAAATCTAGATAAATGAAGCCAAGTTAATCAAAACCATACAGAGAGCCAGAATGGTGCTGTGGTTAGAGTGTCAAATGAGGATCTGGCAGACATGGGTTCAAATCTCCACTCTGCCAGAAACATGCTGGGTGACTTTGGGCCAGGCACTCTTTGTCCACCTAACCCACCTCCTAGGGTTATTGTGAGGATAAAATGGAGGAGGAGAGAATGATGTTTTAAGCCTCTTTGGGTCCCTATAAGTGAGAAAGGCAGGGTACAGACGTGTGCAAAATAATGGTATTTTTCAGGTATATTGGACCCAAAAACATTGGTATTCCTGAGATGCCTGAGTACCAGGATGGTATTTGATTTAGGGTTTTTTCAGGTTTCTGGATTTTTCAGCCCCGCTATTCCATATGTGAAAACATTCTAGGTGGCTTGGGGGGGTGTGTCCAATTTTATGGTTCCAATTCTATGGGCCCCTGAACCGGGTGCCCCCAGCCATCCTCCATTTTTTTCCTATGTTGGGGAGAACCTTCCAAGCTGCTTCCAGGGCAAACACTATGCCTGCAAGCAGCAAATCACTGGTCAAATGCCTCCCATGGAAGAACCAACAACAAGCCCAACAAAACCATTGCAGAACCCAGTAGTCCTAGTAGAACCACAAACCAATGTGCCAAGCCAAACAGAACCAAAATCTAGCCATAGAATTTCTGCAATGGAAACTCAAGGTGTGTGTGTGGGGGGGGGGGGGGGCACTTTTGCAAGCCCAGCAGAACAAATGACAATCTTCACAATGCCCAGCAGAACCCAGTGCCACTGTGGCAGAGCAAGCTCAACAGGTCTAATGTCAAACTGGAGAATCACAGCAGAACGAATCCAAGCAAAGCAACTCAGGCAAAGACAAGAGAATGCTTGAAACTGACAGAAGCAGTCTGGCAAGCCATAGAACCCCCCCCCCCACACACACACCAGGAGACTCAGAAACAGAGGAAAAACAGGAGGGGTGAACAGTCTGAGGAGCCTGCGAACGATGACTCCCTACCTTTCTAGTTAGTCCCAAATATTTCCGGGTTTTTTGGGGGGACCATTATTTTGGTATCCTGAAAAATCCCCAAATATATTTGGGATACTGAATATATCTGAAAAATACCCAAACACACATCCCCAGCAGGGTAGAAATGTCTCAATAAATAAATATAAATAAGTGACTAAATCACGGCTGCCAATGTCTTATGGCCAGTGGGTGAAAAATAATGGGGAGGGGATAAGACTGTTGGCAATGGTGTGACACTATTTATGAGTATTTATGAATGGAAAAAGGAAGATACATTAGTGGGTTTTTTTGTGTGTGGGGGTTCACATGGCTGTATAAATGTTGTTGGGCCAACTTGGCAGAGGGGTAAAGCATCCCAACTGGCCTTTTCAATTTATTTTCTGAAATAGCTAATTATGTTAGCCCTGAACACACACTATAACTATATAGACCAATGCTCTTGGCTCAGGAGTTGGAAGAAGAAAGCTAGACCCACTTCTACTGGTCACAACCCTGGCCCTGTTGGCAAACCCAAGACAGCATTATGAACAATGCCACCCTGGGTCAGGGTTCAAGCTGACATGCCCAACCAGCATGTCTAAAGATGGCATGCCAAGAGGAGCAAAATGTCCACTTTCCCTCTCCAGGCTGGACAGGCCATCCAATGCATGCCTAGTACCGAGGGCACCCCCTCCCCAATTCTCTTGGATTGGTCAGCCATGAGATGGTTGTTTGGGAAGCTTCACCCCATTGATAGGTGTCTCAAAATACATACCAGATAGAGTTGCCAACTCCAGGTTTGGAATTCTTGAGGTTTGGAAGTGGTTCCTGGGGAAGGCAGAGTTTGGGGAAAGAACTCAGCAGGAAGAAGAAGGAAAGTTGGTTTTTATACCCCAATTTTCTCTACCTTTAAGGAGTCTAAAAGTGGCTTATATTCGCCTTCCCTTCCTCTCTCCACAATGCACACCTTGTGAGCTAGGTGGGGGTGAGAGAGTTCTGAGAGAACCAAGGTCACCCAGCAGGCTTCATGTGTAGGAGCGGGGAAACTAACCTGGTTCACCAGATTAGAATTCATCGCTCATGAGGAGGAATGGGGAATCAAACCCGGTTTTCCAGATTAGAGCCCACTTTTCTTAGCCACTACATCATGTTGCTCTCCAGCATGGTAGACTTGCCAGGCCCCTCACTATAGCTGGCAAGCCCTGTTGCATGCTGCCACTCAAATGGCAGTGGGAGAAAAATAAAACCAAACAGCTGTGTCACTGATGCCGATGTTGTACCTGGAAGTTACAAAAGGTAGCTTTCAGAATCTTGGGAAACTCTATGGTAAAACCATAGTTTCCAACTATTCTTAGAATTATCCTTTGTCATTTCCAGGTTGTACCTGGAAGTAGGGCTGTTGAAAAAAAATCGATAAAATTTGGATTCGGCAACATTCGGCCTGTTTTTATTCGGGAAATGCCGAAGTCCGAACTCCCCCGCTTCGGGTCCGTGCAATTCGGCATGAGGTCCGGAGTTTGGGGAAAAATTCGGCCGAATAAAGCCATTAAAAACACAACCACGCCTTTCTGTGGCTCCGGGGGGGGGCATTTTTGGGGGTAGAGGTCCAAAACTTTCAGCGTAGCTTCAAAGGACCCTTCTTGCAATAACCCCCAAGTTTTGTAAAGATTGGATCAGCGGGGGCTGAGATATGGGCCCCGAAAGGGGTCCCCCCTCCTTAATGTGCATCTGACAATGGGGGTTTGCAATTAGCAGAGCTTGCCACCCACTCGAAGCTCCCAGCCCCAACAAACAGCTGAGCTGCGGGGAGCAAGGGCGGGGCAGGTGCGAAGAAGTTTGCAAACCATGCAAAGCAACACAACCATGCAAACCATGCAAAGCAACACGTTTGCAACCATGCAAAGCAACACCTGACGCCTGGGAGTTTGCAAACCATGGAAAGGGACAGAGGCATGCTAGCTAAGCATAAGGAGCAGGAGAGGGTGGACTTTCCCCTTTTGCATTGGACTCAGGACCAGGCAAATGCATTCTTTAAGTCACAATTTGAAAACAATTTTTGAGCAAGCATCAAAATAGACCTAACCGATCTTATGAATGAGGGAAAACCTGAGGACACACAACTGAAGCCCCCCCCCCCCAAACCAGGGAGAGAGAGAGACTCGAGGGGGCACACACCCCCAGACAGAACAGGCAAAAGCCCCCTTTGGCTTTCCCCCCCACCCACAGAAACTACTCCCTCCCCACACACACACACACAGACTCTGCTTCCCCCCCCACACACACACAGGAGAAAAATTATAGATTAAAGCCCCAAAAGGGATCTTACTGTGGATGTCTTCTGTTCCATCAGGAGGGACTTGGAGGACTGGGTAATGCAATACGGTTCCATTTAAGCACGGGAGGTTTTGCCTTGGATTTGCCGTTGTCGAGATGCACACAGGATCGGCTGATCCCATTCATCCCAATAGGAAAAAGGGGGGCATATCTCAGCCCCCGCTAATCCAATCTTTACAAAACTTGGGGATTCTTTCAAGAAGGCTCCGCTGAAGCTACGCTGAAAGTTTGGGGGCTGTACCCCCAAAAATGTGCCCCCTGCAGCCACGGAATGGCTCGAATGTGTGCTGTAAATGGAATAAAAATGCACATTAAGGGGGGGACCCCTTTCAGGGCCCATATCTCAGCCCCCGCTGATCCAATCTTTACAAAACTTGGGGATTCTTGCAAGAAGGCTCCTCTGAAGCTACGCTGAATGTTTGGGGGCTGTACCCCCAAAAATGTGCCCCCTGCAGCCACGGAAAGGAGTGAATGTGCACAAGCACCCCCCCCACGGGGATTTCTCTCTCACACAAATAGATACTCTCTCTTTCTCTGCCTGGGCCGCACAGCAGCTGGGCTCATGCACTCAATTGTGACTGATTGGCCAGAAGAAGCCCCAGCTTGGCCACCGATTGGCCGTGGGAGAATGCTGCTTACTAACTGACAGTTATGCTGCTGCGCCGAACCCCGAATTTGCTGAATTTAATCGCCGAACACCCTGAACTCGCTGAATTCGGCTCCCTGTTTTCCCACCTTTTTGAGTTCGGTTCCATCCGAACTAAAAACCGCCGAATCAGGGGAAATTCGGCTGTTTTTCGGTTCAGGACGAACTGAATCGACAGCCCTACCTGGAAGTGATATAGCAACATCAATGATGTCACCAACATTGCACGCACACATCCATATCCCTGCCTCTAGCCCTCCCTCTAGTTGTGAGGGATCAGCAGGGATGTCATACAGTCTGTCCTCTGAATCCATCATTTTCTCCAGAGGAAAGGATCACTGTAATTCCAGGGGCTCTCTTGGCTCTACCAGAAGGTTGGTAATGCTATCAACAGAGGCCTACCTTAAGCAAATAACCCACACTATTCCAGTAAGACCCTAACAAACCCTACAGTATGTTTATATAGTAACAGCAAAAGCATGACAGTGTGAACAAGAACCCCCTCCGCCCCGCCACCACCAGCACCACCAGGTCTTCCTCCTAGCCAATTTGAGAAAGCCCCCCAAAATCCAGCCTGGTCCAAAAATGACCAGCTAATCCCATACTATGTTGCCCAATGGTGGGTGACTGGGGTGCAAAAAGCAAGTGTTTGTACCTGAAAGGAGGAGTATTTTGTCCACTGGCTTTCTTGATTGGTTGGGGCCACACTACTACTGACCACACTACCGCCTCAGCCTAGAGTTGTCAGCCATAGTCTGGCAACAGGTGGAAGATGGGGGAGGCAGGAAGTTACTGGTAGGTGGGGGGAGATCAGCATCCCCAATGCAAGATGTCACTTCCAGCTTGATCCAGAAGTGACATCACTGCACCAAGGGCAATGCTCTAGCATTCACCCAAAATTCTATGATTTAACATCAGAGCTTTTGGACAAATGCAACAGCATCACCCGATATAATAATGTGTACTATGTTGGAACTGCTGATCTCATTCCCTCATTTCACTGGCGAGTTTACTCTTGCTGCCCAGCTGAGCAGTGGCAGGAAGAGATGGCAAGGGGAGGTGGTGGGAGATTTCTCACCATAAGTGAGAGTATGACGTCCCTACCTCAGCCTCAGTGTCTTCCTTTATTTTAGAAAGGATAAAGTGGGTAAAAATGGTCCCCATGCAATTGCTTTGGCAATGAATCAGAACATTTATTGAAGCAGAATGCTCTTGAATTAATGAACATGCAGTGTTCCTGCATAGTTTCTGAATTAATGAATCCTGTGGATTCAGCATAAAATTGTCATTTCCGTTAATTCCATCAATAATTCTGTTAGTAACATTCTTCTGCTATACCAATCACACATTTTTACCTGGACTCTGCTTTTGCCAAGATAGGATGGTACCCATAACAGATGCTCCATCTAGATCAGCATTCTGACTTCTATCAGTTGCCATCTTCATTCTATGGGAAATTCACAAATAGGCAGCTTAATGGAGGTATCCATGTTATGTTAGTCCACAGCATCGGGAGTTATCATTAGAAGTCTCAGATATGCTATCTTTGAGCATGAAGGTTATGCTCTAGGCTATCTTGACACACAGCCACAGGTAAACCACTCTCAGAATCTCAGAGAAGGATCACCTTCCCATCAAAAAATCGCAGACACACAAATCTGAGGAGCTTCTCTAAAAATATAATGAAAACTATCACCATACACCTAAGGTCTAATGCTCGGTTACTGCCTGAGAGAATGCAGAGCACTTTTTATGCTCAAGGGATTGGAATGTAGGTTATCATGTTTGTTTGGGCTCCTGATTTGACAGCTGTTTACCTCTTCATCTGGGAACAGAAAGATTTCCTGTTAAATTGAAGCAGTTGTAGATGTACAAGTCACATTGCATTCATTGGCAGAATATGACATTCTGGTAACTCTAAAACAACTACATCTGACTGAAAACCCTTTGATTACTATTTCCAGTTGATATTTGTTTTTAAACTGTGAAGCAAGAATACAGGAACAAACTGACTTTATAAAATATTTCTCACCATTTCACTTCCTGTGTTATAGTTCTCTAAAACAAGGGTTTCCAAACTTTCCACATTCAGGGTATTCTTTCAAGGTTGATCCATCTGGCCAGGAAGTCTTAAACATCTACCCCAGAACACTGGCACATTCCAAAGGTTTGTTTGTTTGTTTGTTTATTTAGAAAAGGTATCTATTGCCTAGGGTAGAAGAGTTTTGGAGGTGGAGACTGCCCTGTCCACTGTTGCCCAACATCATGGGGTCACTTCCAGTGCAAACCAGAAGTGACATCAATGCACTGGGCAATGCTCAAGCATTTGGGTGCATACTAGAGCATTGCCCTGATGAGCTGATGTCACTTCCAGTTCATTCCACAAGTAATGTTGCAATGTTGGGGGGGGGGTGAGCACCAGTTTCTCTGGACTTTCCCCCCTGCTGCCCTAGCAAGCAGCAGGGTAATCATTGGGTTGCCAGCTGGAGGTCTTCTGCCAAAGTGAGAGAACTGGCTGGCCTAATGTTGCCTCTTCTGAGACCTGCTTGAGGCAGCTCATAAGTAAAACAGTACAATAAAATCTTAAAACAACAGCATAAAACCACAGCATGAAAATAACCCTGCGCATAAAATAACATAAAACAATGTTCAGAAGCATAAAATAGTCATAAAAACAGTGGCAAGTCTTGAAGCAGACCATAAAAACAGGTTTAAACGTTGGAAAGGGTTCTTGGGCATGCTCTAGGATGCACACTTGGAGTTATGTTGGGGCTCAGTTTTGAACTTGAAAGATACCAACCTGCCCAAGATGGTTCTCTGAAACTCTGCCCCAGGTACATCCCACTTTCAGAGGAGGGAAGGTGGCTACTTAAGACACATGGCTTGCCTCCTGATCTTTTGGTTCCAAATTTTCTTTTTAAAGAATCCTGGTTTTTGTTGTTGCTGTTTCTTGTGATGTATAGTTATTTTAAAAAGACAAATTAGATTTATTGTTTTGTTGGTATGTAGAACCTGTTTGGAAGTAACACTGGAAGCCTTTGGCTGAAAGTATGGTTATGAACTCTGGGGTGGAAAGTTACTGGAGATTTGAGGATGGATCCTGGATAGGATTTTGGGGAAGGGGAGCTCAGCAGGGATGTGATGTCATATAGTTTGCACTCCAAAGCTGCCATTTTCCTCTGGGGAACTGATCCCTGTAATCTGAAGATCAGTTGTAATTCTAGAAGAATGCCAGACCACATCTGGACAAGCTGACAGGCAAATATAAATCAAGGAATATTTAATGGGTCTGGGATATTGGAAACCCCAATATATCCCAGGAACAGTTATTAAACCTAGAAGAAGTCAGCTGGACTAGCTTGGTCCTGCCCACTTTAACTTGATAGTAGGCAATAGATTAGGTTGATGATGGTTTGCAGACCTTTGTGTGGGACATTCATATACCATAAAGTTTGTGTGTATAAAGTGCCATTAAGTCACTGCCAACTTATGGCAACCCTTGTAGGGTTTTCAAGGCAAGAGACAAACAGAAGTGGTTTGCTATTGCCTGCCTTTTTGTAGTGACCTTCGACTTCCTTTGTGAGCTCTCACCTAAGTTCTAACCAGAGATCTGGCAAACTTGGGCAAGCTTGGTACATCCACCAAAGTTTACACAGTTATATTGTCAAGATGGTGTTTTCTGGAAGATTCTGACTACAGCTTAGTTTCTCTATTCTTGCCCATGGTGTCATGTAACTAATTTGAAATGTTGATAAAGCACAGGCCCCCATAGCCAGAATTCCTACTTGGCTGTCTCTATTCTGGAGACCATGGTAAACCCCAGATCACCTGATTTTTAAAAAGCCAATATCTGTTTATTCAATGTATAAAGTACTTTACCACAAGTACACTTAGGGCCCATTCCTGAAAATTGGGCCCAAACCCCTTAGGAAGCCGACTATGGCCTCTGCCGGAGCAGGGGCCCACACCGCCGGCACCCGGAAGGCACATGCCGGTGTTAGTGCCCCCAGCACCGGCGTGCAGGGCTGGGTGCCACTCCCCGACCACTACCGCTGACCGCCAGCCTCCGGCCACTGCACAGGCTGCGGCGGCGAGCCGGGAGGCGTCCTGGGGCGTAACGGCGCCGGCTGCGGGGCAAGGCCAACGTTAGTCGGCCTCCTGAGCACTTTTGGCTTGGGAACGCCCCTTTTTATTTTTGTAAAGATATGCCAGCTTTAATAAATTAAATAATAAATTAAAGTTTATTAAGTTAATATACAGTGTACCTACCTATATAGTTTAAGTTGAAGAAATTTGGCTCTCAAAAGAAATCTCAATCATTGTACTGTTGATATTTGGCTCTGTTGACTAATGAGTTTGCCACCCACTGAGTTAGGCCATAACTAGGATGGCAGGAATAGTGCAGGGAGGGTAATCAGCAAGCACCTAGAGATGTCTAAGGGTGAAGTGCTGTCCATAAACCAACTCATCATTGACTTGAGCAACCCAGTGAGTTGGAGAGGAGGCACTCTTGATACTGAGCAGCATCAAACAAGCTCTTAGTTGTTTGAGTGGTGTATGGAGGGAGGGAGAAGAGACTTAACCTTTTTCTGCACTTTTCTATGCACAGGCTAGGGATGCTTCGAATTGTCATCAAACTTGTTCCGTGGTCAAGCTTACTGTGATCAACAGTGATGATTAGATGTGAGCCGATAACTAGGTCTGATCCATTTGTCACTGAATGACTTGATCACCAGCCCATCAGGTTTGCATTGCTTTCTCCCACCTCAGAACCACACATGTACAAAAATGCTGCCAAGCCAAACAGACCAACAGCCATCAAGGTTGCTAAAAATTATTTTGATGGACCCCAAATGGTATGATTAAAAAATAACATTTATTTATGTTTTGTGACTGACTTGTTTCTTGGACATATGCATCTCAGTTTCATTCTCAGTGTTCACAAGAGAGATGTCATGCTCTAAAGAAACGTACAAACAAAGAGGGTTTAACCAAAGGTGTTACACTGTTCAGCTGTCAGGCTTCAGTACCTCATCCCGGGTCCGACTGGGTGCCCTCGCTGACACCAGCCCATGATGTAGGAAGGGCTGTGGCTTTGCAGGAGAGCTTGTGGCACAGCATCTTTTCATAAAGAAGGTCCCAGGTTCAATCCCCAGCATCTCCAGTCAAAGGGATAAAGTAGTAGGTGATATGAAAAACCTAGGGGGCCTCTCCCAGTCACAGTGGTGTAGTGATTAAAAGTGTCACAGTAGGATTTGGGAAACCCAGGTTTGAATCCCCACTCTGCCATGGAAACTTGCTGGGTGACCTTGGACCAACTGTACACACTCAGCCCTGACCCTGGCAAGTATTTGGATAGGAGATCTCCAAGGAATACCCCTGTCGTGACCTGGAGGCAGGCAATGGCAAATCACCTCTGAATGTCTCTTGCATTGAAAACCCCACCGGGGTCACCAGAAGTCCGTTGTGACTTGATGGCAAAAAATAAATTAAAAAAATATACTGGCAAGTATTTGGATGGGAGACCTCCAAGGAATACCAGGGTTGTGAAATGGAGGCAGGCAATGGCAAACCATCTCTGAACATCTCTGGCCTTGAAAACCCCACCGGAGTCACCAGAAGTCAGCTGTGACTTGATGGCAAACAAAAAAAAAGGTGATGTGAAAAACCTAGAGGGCCTCACCCAGGCAGAGTAGGCAGTACTGACTTTGATAGACCAACAGTTTGACTTCATCTAAGGCACCTTACTGCACATTCATAGTTTTATTTTAAGTACAACTACCAGTTTGTCCCCACATCTCTAGGTAGGGGAAAATAACAGATAAAGCAATCTAGTATACAAGCAGCTCATGCTAGCTGGATTGGAGCTTGAACATAAATTGCTTCTATACAAGAACATCTCTGAATTTCTCAAAGAAGCAAGACAGATCAGCGAAGTTACATGTGTGAATAATAATATTTTTAATCATACACAGGGAAAAAAATAATCTGTTTTACTTTCTAGCAAAGTCGAGCTTTTGATCACTGCTGTTCCAGCGCTGCAAGACAAATGGAGAAGGGGGCCACTTATGAATATCATTGCTGGGTTTTTCAATTCAGTGGATTATTCACATCTGTTAGGTGAGAATTGCAGAGCGCTGAAATAAGGGACTCTTATGTTTTTATAAATCTCGCACTGCCAAGGGCTACTGAATAGTGAGTCTCAACATCTGTGTTACTTCTCCTTTGAGCTTTTCTGATTAAACATGTCTAAACATTTCAGATACTATCAATTTTTTTAAAAAATAGAAGAAAGAAAATGTTGCAATCTATGGACTGATGTCGGGTTTTTAATATTTTTCGGTGCAACAGACCGAAAGCGAAATGATTCCATGTGGCAATTAGCCCCTCAAATATTCCTGCCAGCGGTGTTGCTTTTTTTAACGATTGCATTATTACTGAAAAGCTCGCAAAATTGGAAAGAATGGGACAGATGTAAATAAAGGTTCCTGCATTATGTCAGTGATGTTCCTTCCAACCTCTGGTTCCACACACACCCCACACACACACGTAAAATCATTCAAATGCCTTTTCTTTCTCTGACAAAAATATTCATTAAAAACATTTCACTGGGCTGCCTTTTTAATATAGCACAGGCATTCAACCTGCACAGGAAGCTTCCATGGATCCACACAAATACTGTGTAATTATCTGCCGGCTCCCCGCTGGCTACTGCATATTCCAAGCACAAAGTGAACACCACAGATCCACTGCCTGACTTCTGTCTTCATTGTCCCTGCTTGGAATATGAAGCCCCACTTCATTATAGCAGACCTGATCAAACTTGATAGATTTAGCTATTATTCTTGGCTGTGTCAACTTTCTCTCTCCAGCTTTTTTTCTTCCTTCGGCTCTTTTGTTTTGCCACCCGGGGAATGCATCTTATTCCTAGGCTGTCTCTTTTTTTCTTTCTCTGCTTTCCCCCCTCTCTCCCCCCGACAAACCAAGGTTTCAGCAAATAATGCTCCATGTATATCATGTGATTCATGGAAAAAAATAAGCCTTGCCATTCCCCCCCCCCCCCTCAATTATCCTTTATGGTTTTATTGACTTTTTTTCTAGTTTGTTTCTATAAAAAATGCTGCAATGTTGACATTGGCTGAACAAACACTTTGAAAATCCTTATGTATTTGTAAAGATGTTAAATTTGGCTTTTTTTGGTTTTGTTTTGTTCTCGGAGTCCACCTAGGTGTCTGGATTTTTTTTTTTAATTGCAACTTTCAAGTAGAACATCAGAGTTGGGACTTTTTTAAAAAGAATGTCTGCATTCTGATATTCGAGATAATGTTAATTTGTTTAACCTCTGAATGTCTTCCTGCATCATCTTGCAAAAAGCACCCAAGCATACTTTAGGCAAATACAGATGTTGTAACAACTGGCTTGCCTGAACAGATAGCTTTGTAGTTTTGGAGAGTTGCTATGCAACCACTGAGAAATGGTGCAAAAATAATTTAAGTATTTACTAAAATAATGTAAGATGCATTGGCATACCCATCAGGGACACCCCACAAATTGACTTAGCATGGAGATCTCAGCATTTGGCATCAAATAACTTTGCTGATATGTCAGAAATTTCTTACCAAATTTAAGATCTTTGCATACATTCCATTCAGCTTTATCTTTTGAGTATTCACAGTATTCTGTAGGAAACGTTTTTCAGCTTGCTGCTTCCCTGTTACCCTGGATTATTTTTTTTAGCAACTACAAGCTATGCAACATATAAGCATATTTTTGGTGAGTTAAGTAATAATGATTATCGACTGACAACCGAGGTAAGCCACATGTGCTTGGAGATATAAGCAGGTTTTAAGAAAATGAAGCCAATGGGACAAAATAGGTTTACAGCTTCAGTTTAACTGGATTACGTATCAAGCTGTCATCAAACTTTAAGGTGAAAAGGGATCTCTGCTTCTGTTTTACTTTGGCTTTTGTTTTCTTTTAATACAAAATATATTTTATTGTCTGTTTGAAATCTTTCAGTGCTGAAAGGTGGTGGGCTTGTATGTGAATGTTTCCTATTCACTGAGGTGTTCTGATTTTATTTTTAGTGTTTAGAAGCACTGATACATTCAAAGGCCTATCAGTTCGTGCTGCAAAAGGCCTACAACTTTTTTTTGCAGACTACAGTATAAATACAGATAAATGTAGTGGCCTGACTTTAATTTAGACCAGTCCCATATATATTCACAGATCTGATTTTAAAAGATAATTTTGGAGTGCCATTTGTCAGTCCTCTTACACCCTACAGAATCTCAATATCTGAAAATACAGAAAAGTTCTTTTTTTTTAATTAATGACTTTAAGTGTGTAATGATCCACCTTGAGCCTTTGGGAGAAGATGGATTGCAAAATAAATAAATGCCCCTTACTATTGCGTAATCTACCAATGCACACCGTTGAGTGTGATATAAAAGAATCAGTATGACTTAAACTTAAGTCTATGCTTTATTTTTCTCTAGATTGGCATTCCCCCCCGGCTCTTCTCCACCACCATCACCCCCCCCCCCAAAAAAATCCTTTGCAGCATCTTAAAATGTAAATTGCAGCAAAGCAACACAAAAGGATAAAGAGAAGATTTTTTTTTGAAGGCAATCATGATGATCGCTTAATTCAGTCTCTGCCTTTCCACTTGGCATAAGGTAATTAGAATGCCACATCGCTGTAAAGACAGAAAGCTTCGGCTACCCCTCTGACTCACCCAGACGATAAGACATGATTAGGAGTCAGTGACAGATCACAACTGCTGCATGACCCATCAAGGTCTTATCAAGGGCAAATCGCATAATTAACATGCACTTCTCTAGCCGAGGAGTACAATGTGATTGTTCAGGGACAATCAAATTAGCCTAGCCAATGGGGTCAATGCTTTGTGACCTTGGAGACAATTTGTGTGTGTGTGTGTGGGGGGGGGGGAATGCATGTTTTATATTTCCTTCCATCTTGTAGCAAAAATGCACTTTAAACTTAACTGACGTGTGTGTGAGTGCGTGTGTTTATGAATGTATGTATGTGTGCAATCATTTTCTTTTTCCTTTTCAGAGCACATTCCACTGATTTCTTAGTTCATCATGTATGGAATAAAGGTGTCAGCTAATGGAATATGACCCTGAGGGACATATATGTAATGGAGCCACTTTGACAAAATCCAAGCATCATGAGGACTGTAACTGCATTTATTTGGCCCAAATCTATCCCCTCAACCCAGTACAAAACTGCAGGAATTTCTTTTTTTTTTAAGTGCCTTCCTGCAAACATCTTTTGTTTTTGAAAGTTAGCAGAATTATCTTAATATGCTCATTTGATCTCTATTCCAAGCCCCCCTCCCCCTGTGCTCCAGCTTTGACCATGTTAATTGTCTCGACTCTCCTATTTAACTGGACCCTCCTTGCTTACAGGCAGACTTGTCAAGGATGGTAGGGCCCAACAATACCAGAGGCATTCTTTTCAGTTAAAGGTCTATATGAGGTACATCTTGAATTAAAATGTTCTCTTCCACGTTTATACACGTGACACACAGAGACACATTTCCCCTTTCAATTCACTATTAAATAGCATAGCATAATACTTTGGTGGGGTGGAAATAAACTGATCTCCAGCTGATAGAGATCTGTTCCCCTGAGAAAATGGCCGCTTTGGCAATTGGACTCAATGACATTGAAGTCCTTCCTCTCCCCAAACCCCACCTTCCTCAAGCTCTGCCCCAAAAACCTCCCACCAGTGGCGAAGAGGGACCTGGCAACCCTAAATGGGAACCCTAATTACAACTGATCTACAGACAACAGGGATCAGTTTCCCTGGAGGAAATGGCAGCTTTAGAGTGTGGACTCTGTGGAATTACATCCCTGCTGAGTAGAGTTGGAAATTTCCACTAACATAAATTGTCCTGACTCCAACTTCCTGTTACAGCCCAAATATCTCCCCAAAATACTACTCCTGGGGGACCCCCAGGACAGCATGAGAGGAGATCTCCAGAGGAAGCACAGAATCAGCAAAAATTACTCCTCTTTCTGTTAGTGGAAATTATCATCAGGATTCCAGACACTGGTTAGATCCAAAGAGCCCCAAGCTGAAGGACCATAGCTTCCAGGACTTTCTTGCAAAGATTTGAACAATTCAAGCATTGATACAATAGGTAGGTTCTAGAAATGTTCTTAGGCTTCCACATGGGTAAATGGGAAAGCTTCTTAGGATTTTGTTTCACATTTCTTATACAGCCAGGTTGTTCCAGATCACAACTCGTTCACTTAGCAATCACACTGTGCCATTGCACATGGGTGCTGTTTGCTGCTTCAAGAATCTTTTGGACAATTGAATGAAAATAGCTTAAATGAACTAAGCAATTCACTGGGTAGAGAGGCAAAGGAACTCATGTGCTGCAGCCCTCAATACATGGGCACTCATTTCCTGAGGGGAGGGGCCACACTGGTGGCTTGAGGCAGCGTGGCAGTGGTGCCTCCAAAGGAGGATTCAGCCCCCACCCCCGCTGAAGCCGGGAAGCTGCCCTTACTTGCAAGCCCCATGTAACCACTCCATAGCGTTCCATGGGGCTACACCACCTAAAAAGGTGGTGCAAAGAGGGAATTCCTGGCCTGAATGGGGGTTAGGAAGCTGCCTAAAGGTGGTTCTGTCCCTGGAACGCCCCTGGAATACCCCCTGGGACAACAGCCCACAGATGTGTGCTTTCAGGATGCTGGCGGGAGGCTGTCCCAGGGCCGCGCTGCCACGACAGCACTGGGAGGCCAGTGTCCGCACCTCAACACCAGGGTCTCTGCCGGTCTCAGCGGTGCAAGTGGCCGAGGCACTGGCACTGGCCCTTCCACACCTCCTAAGAACCTTCGCCCTCCCAGGTCAAGAATGGGCTGTAAATGGAAGGTAAAGTCCCATTACTTTTGTGTCAGTACTTTCCACCATCATAAGCATGTTTACTCAGATGTAAGCCTCATTATTGGATTGGGATTTACTTGTAAGAAAGTATTTTTAGGATCAGTTACTCAAGACAACAAACTAAAATTCCCTTTTGAAGGGTTTATCTTTTCTCCTCCTTTCTGCTGGACCCTTGAAGATCTCTTTATCCATTCCCTTCACTCTCATTAATACGAATCAACCCTAGTCCTTTCCTTGTGACATCACAATTATTCCTGAAGCAACCAATAATCACTTGATAAACAGAGGACATTGACCTTGTAGTTCTAACAGGGATGCAAGAGGTTGCGGGCAGAAGAGGGCCGAATTATAACATCCTTTTCCTTCTGTAATTAACCGCCGCAGAAAGGATAACAACCAACAAAAGCTACACTGACTTTCGCTTAAATAATGTGCTTCTCGAGCAGCGTTGAGCACCAAAGTGCATCTTTGAGCCAATTAAGTCATTCCAGTTACAACTTGGCTTCTTACATAATTGTTCTACTTGGCAGTGTTTGGTTTTAATAGCTACTTGTATTGTTATTTCGAAGCCGCCTTCCATTGGTTTCCCCCATTTCTAAATACCTTTTTATTAGTGAATAAAAACAAGGACTTTTACACTGACGTAAGATTTGCAAAGTGTGAACCATGGTAATTTATTAGGAGGAAAAGGGGAGATTAAATTGAAGATCAGACGTTCCTTCCCAAGAATTAACTCCTACAATGCAGCTGTTTGGGGTGAATGCCTCCACTGATTCTGTAAAGTGTTGAGGAAACTTTTTTGTATCCTTCTGCTGTCTTTCTCTCCCCACTTGGCCTGGCCTGGAACTCATTTATTTCATTCTTTTTAAGTTTTAAAAGTTTTATTTCAATACACAAAACAAACATAAACATGAACGTTCATATTCATGCAATTTGTATAGAACTTACTACTTAAATTTCCATTTTTTGAGTTTTTGCTATCTTTTCACTATATTTTCCTATCTAATAACTCGTTTATTGTGAAGCATATATTACAAAATCTTTCTTCTTCTGTTTTGATTTAACTTTATTCTTAATTTCCAACTATATAATTTAAAAAAGACTTTCCATTTTTCTTGAAATTCTGCAATTGGTCTATTATGCATAAAGGATGCTAGTTTTGCCATAATCGCATACTCAGTTAATTTACTCATCCATTCATTCAAATCTGGGTATGTCTGTGCCTTCCATTTTGCTACATATGTCACTCTTGCCGCTGTCACCATGTACTTGAATAATTCACTATATATTTTTGGAATATTACTTGGTAAGATATTTACAGAGCAATCCTAAGGGGGGTAGTTGGGGCGGGCCTGGGGATGGCACAGCCGCGCCACCTCATGAATGGCTTGCTGCCTCAGTGCAACAAGCCGGAAATGTATTTTGCCCCAAACTCCGTGTAACTGCTCCATTGAGTTTCATGGGGCTATGTCTCCCTTTTTGACACCAGAAAAAGGGGTTGTTCCCAGGATGAAAGGTGTCAGGGTGCTGACTAAAGTCACCCCTGCCCATAGGAATGCTCCCTTTGGCGCCAGCGCAAGCCCTTGCACCAGGGAAATTCTGCCATGGCAGCTGCACTAGCGCCCATGAGTCGTGCTGCTGCGTGGCTCCCCATCACCGGCATAAGTAGCCCTTCACCAGTGTTAGTGCCAATTTAGCAGACACAAGTGGCACTAACACTGGCACAGGGGTCACGCCAGCTCCAAACCCCTTTTGGCCCCCTCTTCATGATTGCTCTGCCCACAGCATATTTTTTGGATTTGTCTCAAACTTAAGTTTTGATATATTTTGCATTTCATCATGTATCTCTATCCAATATTTTGTTGTTTTCTTGCATGTCCACCACATATGATAAAATGTTGCATCTGTATTTTGACATTTCCATCACTTCCCATTATAATCTTTGTTAGCTTTTGCTATATCTTTAGGTGTGAAATACCATCTGAAGAACATTTTATACCCATTCTCTCTCAATATTTGACATTCTGTAAAGTTAATTTCTTTAGTCCAAAGATTTTCCCATTGACTCATATGTATGTTTCCTCCAAAATTTCGCATCCATTTTATCATGTAATCTTTTACTTGCTCTGTTTCAGTATCGTATTGCAAAAACATTTTATAGATCTTTCCTAATAAATGTCTTGAGTCTCCGGTGATTAAGTGTTTGAAAGTCATTTTCCTTCTTAACTGGCTGCTGTCTTTGCCTATTTGTTCTCTCAATTTTGGTACCATTTGATGATATAATAACCACAGAATAGTCTTTCCTTCATGTTTGCTAGGTTTTTATTTTTCCTAGATTGGTCATCATATTCTTATAAGATATATAATCATTTTTCTTCTTTGTAATGAGCCTGGAACTCATTTCTAAAGATGTTGATTTTGCAAATATGGAAATATTTTCTTTATTTGAGAATTAATATTGGCTGTCTTTAGAAGGACAAGGGGATTTTGTTTCTTTAGAGGGGGTGGGGGGAAGAAGAGTAACATATAATGATTGTGAGAAGTGACACCAATATCTTTCTAAAGTAAAGTTATATAGGAAGTTACTTCCTGAACTGACCTACTACCTCAAGCATAAAGCAAAACTTTAGTTAAGGGTTAAGATTTATTTCTGTATGGGCCCTGACCTACTTGTTGTGAAGAACTGTTGACGGACTGATTGATGGTTGTGTTGTGCCACCACACAAACTCTGTTTCATGGAAGTACTAACCATCTGACCCTGCTTGCCTATTACTGGGCCTCTGTTTCTCCTCTCTCTGCCCTCTCTATGACACTTCCTCTAAACCTACCACATTCACTGAGGTGACAATTTATATAGGGTTTTAGAATAGGCAAGGTGTTTCCCATCAGGTGCCTCAGCGATCTTGCCTCAGTATTATTACTATCCCAGGTCCATATTATGTTGAATGAAGGAGAATGCGGGCCAGCTAGTTTTCCTTAAAGCCCATCTTGTGAATGAAAATCAGTACCATTTATGGCACAATTTAAAACACATAGTGTCCTTCATCTACATTACCCCAGTAATCCTTGTAATTACTCTATGTATTTATTTAAGGGCTTTTTTAGCTGTCAAGTCACAGCTGACTTATGGCGACCCCATAGGGTTTCCAAGGCAAGAGGCCTCCGCGTCATGACCCTGGTTTTCTTTGGTGGTCACCAATCCCAATACTAGCCAGGGACAGGGGGCTGAGAGCGTGTGCCTGGCCCAGTGTCACCCAGCAAGCTTCCATGGTGCGAGTGGGGATTTGAACCTTGGTTTCCCAGGTCCTAGTCAGACACCTTAACCACTACACCACACTGGCATCTCTTAAAATATCTAGAGACTTTTATTCCACTCAAAAGTGGTTTACTCTGTATGGTAAATCCATATTACTCTTTCCTCAATAGATAAGTAGGGGGTTGAGCTGAGGCTGAGAGAATAATAATTGCTTCAGGCCACCTAATTTTGCTGATAGAAATCAGCTGCACCATTGGGTATTCTAAACTCTCTCTGTTTGGGGTGTGTGTGTAAGTTTCAATTAGTGCAATCATTCAGGGGGAAAGGGTTAAATGTGGATCTTTTTTGTCTAAATGCTAATCAAAGGCCTGGTTATAATAATGGACATGATTCAGCCCCAAATTAACTCCTGTTGATCTAAACAGTGGGGTTAAGCTGAAAAATGCGCAAGGACTATCGCACATGCAAAAATCATCCATGAGATCTAGCCCAAGAATTGCATGGAAGCAGATGCCATTGCACATGCATGGGCTTCATGACAATTGAGGACAAGGGGAAAAGGGTTAATGGAGCCACTGGCTTGAGAGGAAAAATGGGCACCACAAAACAGATAATGCAAAGGATGCTAGTATTGCTTTGCCGGTATAAACGGATACTCTGAAACTCTTTGTATTGTTTTGCCAGAGCTTGCTGTATCTTTGCAGAGGCTTCCATCCCTTTATATAGTGTATTGATACAGACAAAATAGCTTCAGTATGTCAAAGGGGGGTGAGAGCCATCCTTCGAAAGCAAGAAGAACTGCCAAGTATCCTTTCTTAAATTCCTGCAAATGTTGTAATGTTGTTTTGCTGTTGGAGAGAGAGAGAGAGAGAGAGAGAGAGAGAGATATATATATATATATATATATATATATATATATATATATATATATATATATATATATATATATATATATATATATATATATATATATATATATATATATATATATGTTTCAAGAGCTCCCTGGCTGATGATCATGAAACTCGAAATGTTACAAAAGAATAGATTGTAGGCTGGGTTGTCTGCGTTTCTTTGTGCGTGTTTTAGTAAAAGTTAAAAGAAATTGTGACTAAAGAACTGCTTACTATTCTTGAGTTGTAAAGAGCAAGCAAGATGTGTGTTTTAAAAAGGTATTTTTTTAAAAAAAATCTTTTGCAAATTAAGGTAGAGGCAGATATGTATGGATGCAAAACAAGGTTCTGGATGTATACGGCATGTGCATTTGTGTGTGTGTGTTTATTTAAGATTTTTTCAGTACTTCTTTGCCTGGTGGGCAGGCCAGTCTTTGGCGATTCAACCCACGCCATGCAAGTCCCCTAACAAACAGGATTAAAATTCACTCCTTTCAACCATCCCAGCCTTTTATTCCTTCCTTTTCATTGAGCTACATTTGTCTGATTTAACAAGATAAGATTTGAGTGCTGATGCAGCCCGTTGTTAATGCAGCCGCCGCAGCCGCCGTGCCATCGACACTCCGTAGGAGACTGATGCATAAATCAGGTATTCAAAAAAAAAATTAGATATGCAGCACACCGGTTTTATAGTCCCAGGCTCAGAAATTGAAATGGCCCAGATTAATGTATTATATCTTACACACTGTCCGAGTGAATCAACTTTAATATATTGAACAGATTCACAGAACAAGACTGTGTTATCTAAGGAGCACTCGGAAGAAGGGATTGACCTGGGGGTTTGATTTGGTTCAGGTAGTTCATGTTGTACAGCGGCATTTGAATAGTATCACATAAAAATAAAATTTGTATTAGAAATCTCTCACATCATTCTCAGGCAGTTCCTTCTGAAGCTTGGCAGTAGTGGGGCATATTCCTTTGGGGAGAAGCAATGGAACAGTGACCAGCGGCTCAGGGGTTCTAACCTGGGCTTCGCATAGGTCCAAACAAAGGGACAGTATAGTTTTGTGGTAACGTGCTGTTTGGATGTTGCTGAGTTTTGTTTTCAGTTGAGACTGAGAATCAACCCAGGGTGTATCTATACTAAACTGGTTTAACAACAGTGATTTCTTTTCCCCAAGGAACCCTGGGGAACGTAGTTCTACAAGGCGGCAGTGCTAAAGATCTAAAAAAAAGAAAGAAAAAGAAATCTAGGCACCCTCATCAAACAATAATTCCTAGAATTCTGAGGGGAGGCATGACAGTTAAATCGGTAGAAAACCTATATACATTTATAGTATAGGTTTCCCCCCAGAAATCTGGCATTTTTATGTATTCATATGATCTGACTGTCCTTACGCATGTAGGTTTACTTGTCTGTTTATTCATTTGCAGCATACCAATCCTGACTTGCCATTCTGGAATACTTTCAAGGCAGTGCTGGGGGGGGGGTACTCTTCTTCAGGAACCTCTTTATACAAACAGCAGAATTCAAGGATCAACCTTTGCCAAGACTTCACCACTTCTGACACATGATGGTGGTTGATTTCAACAGAAAAGACTATGTCGGTAAACTGGTTTCTAAGGTTTAGCTCTATGCATGTAATTTGAGGCTGCATCTATTCCTGCTCACTGTAACGGATAAGAGACGGATCAAAAGTTCTGTCAGTATTGAGACTATGTTAATATGCTAGTTAATTTCAGTGAGTCACTTGAAGGCCAATGATTAATCAGAGGACCACCTTCGGGAATGGAGGCCACACACACACTATTGTCGGCCTTCTGCACGCATGATCATAGTCAAAGCCCTGGGTACGAAAAACATTGCTTCCACCCAGTTCTGTGCCACACACTCTGTAATAGCTCCTCTCTCAAGAGACAGCTCATTGTCAGTGGAGACGATTTTTTCCTCTCTCTTTCTAACAAAAGAATGACAGATATCAATTATTCCGAATTGTATTGGAAACAATTAGGGCAATCCGAGAGTCATAGCATCCTAAGCAATTTGGCTCTTCTATTTAGCAGCCTGGAAAGAGCCCATTTTAAAACGCAGGCACAGTTATTCCAATGCATTAACTATAAGTCTTTAATGCAGCAGAGTCTGTATCTTCCATCTGTTCCATCAATTAAATTGTACGTTGATCTATGAAGTTATTAGCAACCACCAAAGTTTCAAATAATCTGCATTGCCACCAAAGGAAATCCTAGGGTTTTTTAAAGGAAAAAAAAAACAACAGCCAAGAAACAATAGCACCTCCTCCCAGAGCTGAATACAATTGTCTGAATTCACAACAGCTCTGTCCTTTATCTTACCAAATCATGCCATTATAAATGAACTTTGCTCCAGAGTGCATATGTGGAGGAAGGACAGGAAATTATGCCATATTATCTACCTGCTTATCAGAGGCTTGATAAGCAAAGGTACCTTTTAAAGAGAGTGGAGGAAGGCATCACATCCTCCCTCCATGTTCCTGATCACATGTGATTATTTCTCTAAAGGACCTGTGTTTTCACTGTGAGCTCTTCTTAGCCATTGGAGAAGCTGCTGTGCTATCATAGAATGGTCACAAACATTCTAACTGCTGAAGAAGAGGCAGATGTGGAATGTAAGAAACCCTGAAGATGCTGCAGAAGAAATGGAAGGTCATATTGGCTAGGAGGGGAAACAAATCTCACATAGGACAGAAGGGTCTGCTGTAAGAATAGGTTATGGAAAACACTTGTCCTGTGAGAGGTAAAAGCAGCCAGGAATCCAGGAAGAATAAGGGAAAAAAAACTCAGCCAGACCTAGGGCTAAAAAAAACTTTTCCTGTTGGTGGAGAAGCGGTGTAAAAGGCTGAATTTCACATATTGATTCAAAGTAAACAACTCGGTCTGAGGCAGCAGGTTTCTATTTCTCCTTTTTCCTCCCCTTTATTTAACCCAGCTTTGAGATTTTCATTCAGAAACTGTAAGATGATCGCAAATGTGTCCTGACTAATCTTTCTTCTCTCAGTTTACTTCCTTACAACCTCTGTAATAAGCGATCTTGAAATTTTCCAGTAAGGAAAACTGTTGGCACAAGTGTTTATATTGTGACTAAAACACCTGGTTCGGAGACAGTGCAATAAGCTCACCCCCCAAGTGCTTTGGAAGAGTGGGTGCTATCGAGGGATGTGATTCAGCATTCTCTGAAGCTTGTAAATTTGTGTGTGTGTGTGCATCCAGAGAGTATTTCTAATGTGCTTACCTGAACAGCAGGTGTCTCTTATGTGCCTATTTTAAATATAGTGCTTTGCTAGCATGACTCCTAAAAGGTAATCACTACACATTTTTGGAGTGTTGCTCAGAAATCACATAATGGCATCCCACTGGGCTGCAGTACTTATGCTCCTTACACGTAGTCCCATATCCCCAAAATGTGTGTGTGTGGAGGGGGGGAGGTTAAGAAGACTACCCGTGATTTTTAGTTGTTGTCTTTTCCTCTTTCACTTTTGATCTTAAAGCCTTGTACCAGATGTGTTCAGTATTGCTTTGTGTCTCTAATATGGTCTCTTATGTTTGTTTTTTAAAAATGTCTTCTTAGTTGGATTGTTTCCCACTGCCTTGGAACCTTTAGGGGTATTGACAGATGTTTTAGGAATGGCACAGGTAGTTTGGTGATTCCACTCCTGTCCTATAAACCACATGCCTTTTTTTTCTGTCCTGGGGCAAGGGGTGTCAGCAAGGCTTTAGATGAACCTCCAAATTCTCCTTTAAGGATGACTGTGTTACAGAAGTATATAGAAGTATATAACTAAGAATATATTTACATAAGTAAACATATTCCTGCCTTATACTGAATCAGACCATTGTTCCATCAAGGTCAGTACTGTCAACTCAGACTGGCAGCTGCTCTCCAGGGTTTCAGGCAGAGGTCTTCCACATCACATCACCTACTACCAGAGCCTTTTAATAGGAGATGCTGAGGATTGAACCTGGGACCTTCTGTGTGTCAAGCTCTACCACTGAGCTACAACCCCAACTAAGCTGAGGTAGGTATCTATTAGGTAGCAGCCATCCTGTTACCAACATTTGCTCCTCCCAATTACAAGTAGGGCTGTGCAAAAAAATAAATCCAGTGAAATTTGGGTTCGGGTTTATTGGGCCCAATTCTTCTCAGGAAACCTGAAATAAGCCGAATTCCCATACTGGTAAACACTGGAATCCGGCTTTTTACCAGGTTTCCTGAGAAAATTTGGCCCATTAAACCCTGTGGGGACTTTTTGCAGCTCTGAGGGGGCATTTTTGCAGATAGACGTCCCAAATTTTCAGGGTAGCTTGAAGGGACTCTCCTTGCAAGAACCTCCAAGTTTGGTAAAGATTGGGTCAGGGGTTCCGATTTTATGGGGTCCAAGAGAGGATGCTTTCAGTTTGATTCTTCCTGAAATTCAGGAGATCTTATACATGCACAGCATTTGGTTCCTTCAAGTCATTTACATTGTGCTCCCTTCCCCAGAACACTGTTCATGTGTGCACTGATAAAACACAGACAAAAAAAAGCTATGATTGTAAATGTAATTGCATCAAGATTCTTCTTAAGGTATTTGTCTGATGCATGCATGTCATCCTGATCACTGGTAAAACCCTGCACAAAAAGGTTCTTGAACATTGTTGTGGGGGAGGGGGTTGCAGTGACACCCCTCCCTCCCATACACATAAGCATATTGGTAATGTACAGGGGAGAAAAGGCACAACTGAATGGAAGGAACTGAGATCTGGAGGAAACTGCACATGTGCATTGCTCTGTACAGAATTTGGAAATTTTAAAAAATGGAATAAGGAACGATTTCTAATGCATCAGCTCCATTTTGGAAACAAGAAAAGGTAAACTGGACCCCCCCCCCCCAAATTTGAGATAACTTTAGATCAGGAGAAGTTTGGAAGCAACCCCTGGAAAGGATTTTTTTCTCCTGATCAATTTGGATGGAACACAGGCATGCTCTCTTGTTATCTTGAGTCATCTGGACCTATTTATTCTCCACTAAGTTAACTTGAGGCACACCTGTTTGTGACATGCTGTGCTGTGGATAATACAGGAGTAGGAGGGGATGAGGAATGAATGGACCCAGCGAGTGGTTGAATTAAATGACATTTTTATCACTTGGTTGATTATGGATTAATGGTTTTATGATTCCTGTAGCTTGATTAAACTATAGTTTCACATAGTGATGCTTTAAAGAGTAAAAATTATAATGCTTAGCATTTTTTAGTTCTTTTCCATAGTGTTTCATATATGTTATCTGACCAATTTTTAGAAATAATCCTGTAAGGTAGGCCAGCATTGTTTAGGCATGCTAAGAGATTTGTGGTGAAGATGCTCTCCTGGCACACATACCTTGTTCAAACTCCCGTAATTACATCCAAGGCATGATCCTGATTAGTGTGCAGATTGTCTTGAGCATAGCACCTTGCTGAACAGCTGCATGCCTACATAGTAACTACTTGATCAGTGCAACTTGTGGCTACTTTTGCCCAGTCTAAGAACTAAATCACCTCATTTACCAACAAAGAGGCTGTATCCTTGGGGTCATAGTTATTTAACAGCCCATTCCTGAGCTGTTGGTGGCCAGGAACGGCAGGGAATGGAACCTGTTTTCTGGGTGCTGAAAGCTTGAAAAAAGCCTTTTAAAGGCTTTTAAATGGAGTCTTTCGCCCAAAAGAGAACTAAGGTTGCCAACCTCCAGGTACTAGCTGGAGATCTCCTGCTATTACAACTGATCTCCAGCCAACAGAGATCAGTTCACCTGGAGAAAACGGCCGCTTTGGCAATTGGCCTGTATAGCATTGAAGTCCCTCCCCTCCCCAAACCTCACCCTCCTCAGGCTCTGCCCCAAAAACCTCCTGCCGGTAGCGAAGAGGGACCTGCCAACCCTAAAGAGAACAGCGAGGCTGCAACACCGCTATTCTCTCTGCTGGCGTGCCATGAAAAAGAAATGAATCTTGATCAGTGGATCTCAGTGGGGTGCTTCATAAAATTCCTCATAACTGCTCCCTCTATCCATCAAGAACCTAGCCTAGAGTTGAGTTGCACCAAGGCAGTGTCACCATTTTGCTATTTCCTGAAATTTATTTCAAGGCTCTCAGACCAGAAGTTGAATGGTTTGTGTATGATGGCTAAAGATACCATTATGTCAAAGCTAGAAAGAGAATGAATGGTTCCACTTGTTACAGATCGGACTGTGGAAGAGCTTTCATCACCTAAGGTTTAAGTTCAAGACACAAGCTTTGGCTAATAAATGTCAAGCTAAGGGCTCTGCTAGTTCTAGTGTATTCCTTTATATCATATCTACTTTTGTTTGTGTGTGTTTTCCCCCAATGCTTAAATGATCAATTCTACGGAGAAGACCCAATAATTTGTTTTAAAAAATCTAAAGCTCCATTCAGTGCAGCAGTAAACCAGCTATTATTGTTGAATGTTTTCCTTTAAAAAAAAAATCAAAACGTAAAACAAAAATAAGAATAAGCTAAGCATGAGTCAAGGAAAGAGCTACTAACTTGACAGCCCATTCTTTAAATAGTGTCTTCAGTTCGATGGCACTAATTTTAGCCTGAAACTTTTTTTCATCACAAAAATGTTGTCTGCAGTAAAAGGCTGAAGGGACTGGTGATCTGTTGATTGCTACAGTTAAAAATCCCTCCCTGATAAATTCAACCTACAGTGTATATGTATATCATATAGGGGAAAAAGACTGAGGGATACATTGATGGTTTCAAAAGTTTAAAGAGACAAAAGATATCACAATAAGCTATGGTTTGTTTACACCATAGGGTAGGGTTGCCAACCTCCAAATGGCGCCAGAAGAGCTCCCAGAATTACAACAGATGTACAGATGAAAGAGATCAATTCCCCTGAAGAAAATGGCAGAGGGTGGACTCTATGGTAGGGGTGTGCAAAAAAAAAAAAAAAAAAAAAAACCCCAGTAAATTTTGGGTTTATTGAGCCCATTTTTTTCTGGGTTAACTGAAATAAGCCAAATACCATACCCGTAAATGGGCATTCGGCTTTATTTCCCCTCCCCTCCCCCCCCCAAAAAATCAGGTCCATTATACTCTATGGAATTTATTTTTAAGGCTCCAGGGCGGGCGTTTTTTTGAGGTAGAGTCACCAAATTTGCAGCATAGCTGCAAGGGACTCTCCTTAGATAACACCAAAGTTTGGTGAAGTTTGGACAGGGGGTCCAATTTTATGGGCCCACAAAGGGGTCACCTTCATTCTCCAGGCATTTGTGAGAGCCGAGCTGTCATTTGGTTTTCAGGTTCAGAAGGTCAGTGTTGCCGAGGACTGGTGGAAAGAGCCAATTGGCAGGCTGGCACCTCAGAGTCTGGGGGCTCCGTTCATATCTGGGTCGCTTTGCATAATGTCCATGCAAATTAGCTTCCAAACTGAGGGAAATAGCTGAAATGCAAGAAAAATAAGGCACAGAAAACATTTCTTTTGAATGGCAAATGACGCCCTGTGAACAGTCCTTTAATATAGTCATTAAAAAAATCTGATTTCAAGAGATGGTCACAGTGTGGGTAAATGAAGCTACTACTCAGGGTGACTTTCATTGCTCATCCACATGGGTGAGGGAGTCTTCTTCAGAAGCCCAATCAGGAGCTGTTAAAGCTGGTTCTTTTAGTTGGAGGGGACTGGGTGAGCCCCATCTTTTAAATGACCGTTCTGCATGGACTGGAAGTTACATCATCACATCACTGGCAACTCAGGGGGAAAATCTCTATGGTAGAAGTCCAGTAGCACCTTGGAGACCAACACGATTTTGGGGGCATAAGCTTTCAAGAGTCAAAACTCCCTTTGTCGGATACAAGTTGGAATGAGTCCTTGTACCCCTGCATCCCGAGTTCCTTCTTTGCAACACCCTCCTACCTTCTGACAGGGATATAAGGACTCTGAGATTTCCATTCCAATTTATATCTGACAAAGGGAGCTTTGACTCTGGAAAGCTTATACCCCCAAAATTTTGTTGGTCTCTAAGGTGCTACTGGACTAGAATCTAACTGTTCACAAATAAAGCTAGACATAACCTGGACATGGACTTGAAGCTCTTATGTACAAGCCACAACAGTAGGAATCAACAGGCTGCCTAGGGATTGGACTGGGAAGAGATGGTGGGACTGGGAAGAAAAGATTGCCTTTTTTCTCCACTCTGCAACTACAATAAAGGGCACTAGTGGCCATCAAGGGGCTAGGGTTGCCAACCTTCAGGTGGAGTCAGGTGATCTCATGGAATTACATCTTATTTCCTAATGACAGAGATTAGTTTCCCTGAAGAAAATAGTTCCTTTAGAGGGTAGTCTCTGTGGCATTATACTCTATTGAGACCTCCCCCCCCCCAAAAAAAAACCCTCACCTTCCTCAGGTTCCATCCCCAAATCTCCAGGAATTTCCCAAACCAGAGTTAGCAACCCTAAAGGGCAGCAGACTGGAAAACTCTATGTTCAAGTCCAGGAAAAGCATCCCATAACACTGATTGTCTTAAAGTATTTGCACTTGAAGTAAGCATGTTTTGGTTCTCAGGAGGAGGACATATGATTCCGCAATCTTTTTGAAGTTAAGGAAGTCTGGATCTGGACAATGCCTGAATCCTGAGACTCCTACGTAAACCTTGAACTCCATGATGAAATAAATGTGAGATGTAAACATAATGATGATACTGAAGAAGCAAGATGAGCAAGAGAAGATTAGTGTCTGGTCCCTACATTTCAGAAGTTCTATGTAGTCATTCCAAAGGGGACTGTGTGGTGGAGTAGGGATCACGCCTTCTGATCTCATGCATGTGAAGTCTCTTCTGTACATAAGGACAACATGCAAACACCCCCAAACTCACAGGTTCTATACCCTTCATTTTTTAGCGTACAGATTCTGTATGCAGAGCTTCCATGCTTTGCATGTCCTTGGGTTCCTGAGCAAAAAAAGACATTGTAGTGGTTAAGGGGAGTGGTTTGGAGTGGTGGACTCCGATCTGGAGAACTGGGTTTGATTCCTCACTCCTCCATTTGAGCGGCAGACGCTAATCTGGTGAACTGGATTTGTTTCCCCACTCTACACATGAAGTCAGCTGGGTGACCTTGGGCTAGTCGCACTCTCTCAGCCCCACCTACCTCACAGGGTGTCTGTTGTGGGGAGGGGAAGGGAATGTGATTGTAAGCCGGTTTGATTCTTCCTTATGGGGTAGGGAAATTCAGCATATAAAACCAACTCTTCATCTTCTGAATATGGGAAGCTCTGGGGGCAAAATCAGCAAGAAGTATCCCATAACTACCCATCCATTCATTTATCTGTGTGCTTCAAAACATTACTAAGGCTCCAGTATAACAACAGGAGCTACTACTACCGTTGTCAGAAACTGGTTACGTGCGTGAAGTCTCATGTGTGTTAACGACAAATCTTCTGCCAGGGAAATTAGAAAAGGACCTTTCCACTTTAACGAGGCCCACAGTTTGTGCTCCTCGGAGCTTTGTGGAATTAGTAAAGCAGCATGAAAGACTTGATTTTCATTTTATGTTGTGCTTGTGAGGCATTAACATGATGTTCTAACACTTGTAAATGAGCACAGCCCTCGCCTAATCTGTCATTTTAATGCCTTATAGATTTTATTTCACTCTGCGTTGTACCAGATTCTCAATAATAATAATCAACTGCTTTGTTGTTCTTTCGCAGAAATTAAATTTCGGTAGTGAGTGTGCAACTAATAAAAGATGTTGCTTGAGGAAACAAAAAATAAATATGATGAATCATAAAAGTTGGAGGGAGGGAGAATTGTTCATATATGAAAGACAATTACTGAACCAGTGGTAAATTCATCTGATTCACATATTGTCAACAGCTTAATAACTCTCGGGAAGGATTTAGCTGGAGTAATCTCTCTGTTTGCATCAGCATCTGTGTTCGCAAACCTTCTTCCCGGCGGACAACGAAGATACATCCTGTTGACATATTTAAAGATATATATGTATATGCAAGAATAACAAGTACCTTGGGAAATCATGCATTTTTTATTCCCTGCACCTTTGAAAAACCTTCCCTGTACTTGAATCACATTGGCAGTCTTGGGGACTTGTTTTCACAAGTGCTTAATTTAATAACTCTTGCTTTATCCTAATGTATATCGTCACAACCTGCTAGACTGTAGTGGTTCATTTCTCGACATGGAATTGGGGGGTATGCAACCCTGAATATATGAAGCTCCTCTGAACATACAAAGCTGTCAGACCATTGGTCCATTTGGCTAAGAATTGCACACTGTGCCTCCATGGTCCACAGAAAGGGCCTTTTCAATATCTATTACCTGAGATCTTTCTTTTAAAAAGTGGAAATACCCATAATTGAACCTCTAAACATTTGGTTGTAAAACATATGGAGTTTGAGTCAACCAGCTTTTCAGTAGGAGCCAAAGGAAGAAAGGGTCCCCTTTGACCATTGAAGAATGACTACTGGGGATCATAGAACATGCACAGACAAAGTCGATGTATGATGGAGGTGTAATAAAGAGAACTGGGAAATAGGAATGTGCTCCTGAACACCTCCTCCATATGTTTCAGATTCTGATTTTCAGATGGGCATAAATACTGATATTCAGTGGTGTTCAGGTTCCCCAGTACCATTTTGGGGTTCAGGTTTTTTTAGGTTTTGGTTTCTCCAGGATTCCAGAATTATTTGGGTTCTTTTTGGGGCATGGGGTGTGTGTGGAGTGGCTGTTATTTTAACCAAATGACACCAAAATAGCATGGGCCTATCCACTGAATAGCCTCCAAGTCTCAAGCACATAGGGCCAAGGGATCCAACTGTATGGGTCCCTGAACTGCAAACTGGGAGGAAAAAACAGCCCCGCATCTACAGAGGAAAGAGGGAAGGAGAAGGAGCCAGTCAGAACAGCAGTTCTGCGAGGCCCTGTGCCTGGCTCACACTGTCCAGGAGCCACCCTCCCTAGGATTGCCAGATCCCTCTTCACCACCGGTAGAAGGTTTTTGGGGCGGAGCCTGAGGAGGGTGGGGTTTGGGGAGGGGAGGGACTTCAATGCCATAGAGTCCAATTGGCAAAGCAGCCATTTTCTCCAGGTGAACTGATCTTTATTGGCTGGAAATCAGTTGTAATAGCAGGAGATCTCCAGCTAGTACTTGGTGGTTGGCAACCCTAGCCCTCCCTGGGGCAGGCAAGACTCAGGCCAGCTGACAGCCACCTTCCCTGGACTGGGTGACACTCACCCGATTTGATCCGATTGAAAGGGAGAAATGCCACTGTTTTGGAAGATTTGGAGAATCAGAGAATTCCAGTTCCAATAATGATAAATATGCAGAATTTACCCCCCCACAAACATCTGCAGCTTAAACCCCATTAAAACCCTCACAAATAAAATGGCCTTACAGCCCCTCCTAAGCCCCTCCAAAGATGGTGTCCCTGGGAAGTCCACAAGATGGGAGCCACTATAGAAAAGGAACAGGCTCCCATAGATACCAAGAGGGCCACTTGGTATCAGGGGAACAGTTATAAACTGGCCTCTAGGACATTCTCAAGAAGGGCATAAAAGTAATACCTTTCATTCCGCTGCTCTTTATCACCAGCACCTGATATTCAGAGGGATACTGCTTCTGAACATGGAGGTAACATTCATCTTACATAACAGCCATTGATAGACATATCCTGCATGAATTTGTTTATTCCCTTTTTAAATCCCTTACATCTTGTGGCAGGATATTCCATGTTAATGATATATTGTACATGAGAGCATGTTCTCTTTTTGTGTCCTGAATATACTGCCAATCAATGTCAGTGTGTCTCAAATTGATGTCTCTCAAAAAGTAGGGTTCTTCCTTGGTTCACAGTAATCTCTCAATGCAATGAAGTTTTTTGGCAAGGGTTTTATTTGCAGGGCAGGACCTGCCCAGATAGTCCACATAGTGTTATAAATTTTCAGTGCCCTTTCGCCAATGTATCGGAGTATAATAACTCTGCAGTAATTGACTCTTCATTTCTACTGTACAACAGTAGGCTGGACTACACACTCATTGCTAGTAGTGCCATACACTGAAGTGATGAAAACTAACTGTGTGCATCTGCTGATGTTGTGGACATAATGATTCATCATCAACATAAAAGGATGTATCATTAATATCAACCCTTGTTCCTAGAATGCCTCACAATAATGGTGGTGGGCATCTGCAAACGGGTGGTCAGAGGCTCAGTTTGATCTTTGCAAAACTTAGGAACCATCAAGGTTTTTGTAAAGCTGAGGAGATAAGGTGGCATAAAAATGTTATGAATAAATAAGTAAGAGCCAGACAGGAGTATGGGAATCTGAAGACCTCTGCATGCCAGTAAGAGGTGGGATCCTGTTCTTACTGGCATGTTCTGATCACTTCTCCACACCAGCTGTTGGATTCCATTAAAAAATACTACTAGATATGGAACAACTAAATTTGTGTACCCCTTCATCTGGTACACTACTAGGTTTGCCAACTAGCCAGGAGAAAAATGTCTAATCATTTGTTGACAGCTCTGGGTTAGGAAATTCCTGGAGATGTATGGATGGGGTTTGGGAAGGGGAGGGACCTCAGTGGAGTATAATGCCATACAGTCTACCCTCAGATGCAGGGCAACTGATCTCTGTAGTCTGAAGGTCAGTTATAATTCTGGGAGATCTCTGGGCCCCACCTGAAGGTTGGCAACCATAATTTAAATAGAGGATAAATATGTGGAAATGGGCATGGACATAAATAACAAGACTTGGTATTTGCTACAGAACAAACTAATATTAACGGAAGAGCTAAAAGGACATAAGAACATACAAATAGCCCTGCTGGATCAGATCAGTGGTCCATCTAGTCCTGTTTCACAGCGTGGGCAACCAGTTCCTCTGGAGAGCCAACAACAAGGTATAGAGGCCGAGGCTTTCCACTGTTGCCTCTTGGTACTGGTATTCAGAGGTTTACTGCCTCTGAACATGAAGGTTCCCTTTAGTCACCATGGCTTGTAGCCACATAGACCTACCTTCCATGAATCTGTCTACTCCCCTTATAAAGCTGTCTATGCTTGTGGCCATCACTACATCCTCAGGCAGCAAATTCCACATTTTAATCACTTGCTGTGTAAATAAGTATTTCCTTTTGTCCACCCTGAATCTACTGCCCATCAGCTTTATTGGATGCCCTTGAGTTCTAGTATTTTGGGAGAAGGAGAAAAAGTTATCTTTGTCAACTCAATTCCTTTCCTTTCTTTTAATTATGTTCTTTATGCTTGCAGACCAACAGTCATGAGCAAAACAAATTCAAGTTCAGTAACACAAAAATAACCAAACATACAGAAATACAAAATCTAACGTATACAGTCAAAAAGAAGTATCATTAAAAGCCATAGATAAAAATTTTGCCACAGCGAGGGTTACATTTTGATCAGTATCAGCCAATAGCTTTGCAACTATCTCTTGCTTTAGGGCAGGTTCCCCACTTCTGGATGTCAACTGTGATCCATTTATCTCTGGCAAAATCATATGTTTTACAATCAATAAAAAAAACTGTCAAACAGTGTCCAAATTCCCTGATTTGCAATCACAAAATCGTTCAGAAAAAAGGATCCCTGAAAACCTGCCTGCTAACTCCCCTAATGGTAGTGCATTTAATCTGGCCTTGGAGAAAAGTATGCTATATTTGGGGACAGTTACAAATTTACAATAAGCAGGTAGGATCCTTGGGATGGCGAGTCTCAAATAGTACTATGCGCTCTACAGCCAGTACTCCATTTGTCAAGGTGTAACACTCTAGATCTCACCAATTTACATGCAGAGGGACATTCCATTTGCTTTAAAACCTCAAAGAACAAATTCAGTCTCAGCAATTTATCATCAACTAATTTTTGCCATGAACTCTGAAAGCCATCTTTAACAAGTAAATGCAAATAGAACCCCTCTGAAGAGTAAAGAATTTTTAATCTAAGGGTTGCAAGCCAAACTTTACCTTCCAAAGATGGTTCCGCAAATTCCAAACGAATTGCTGGACCAGAAATACATGTTGGCAAGTTCGACATGGACCGTAAAAAAGAAATTAAGCAGGAATCATACTTTTCTTCAACTTTGGCAATAGCCAAAGGTACACCAAATAATAATAACAGGGCTACCTTAGTCTTAAATGCCTGGAGAGCAGCTGGTCTATAATTGCCTCCTGAGGTCCGAAAGAACCTCAAGAGGGCTGCTGAGTGTACAGATCCTAGCTTCATGGCAGCAGTCATATGTCCTGTCCAGGACATGTTATAAGAGAAAAGAATGCCCAGATACTGCTCAATTAAGCAGCCATCCATATTCCATAAAAAAAATGATGAGATGGACTATGTTAATTGTCTCCACCCTGTGCATAATTTTATATACTGCTATCATGTCCCCCCTTAGTCATTTCTTTTCTAAACTGAAAAGTCCCACAGGGAAGGTGCTCCAACCCTCTTATCATTTGGTTGCTCTCTTCTGTAGTTTTTGCAGTTCTTGATGTCCTTTTTGAGATACAGTGACCAAAACTGTACACAGTATTCCAAATGAGGCCGCACCATTGATCTATACCGAGGCATGATATATCGAGGCCATTTTATTTTCAGTTCCCTTTCCTAATAATCCATAACATAGTGTTTGCCTTTTTCACGGCTGCAGCACACTGGTTTGACACTTTCATTGAGCTATCTACTACAACCCCAAGACCCTTTTCCCTCTCAGTCTCAGCCAGTGCAGACCCCATTACCTTATACTTGGTTGGGAAGTTTAATATCTGTCAACCCTGTAGCGCATCCTGCAAAACTGTCCCTTTAACAGTGTCTACAAGATGGGTGATTGACATCACTGTCATCACACATAGTGTTCTAGCATACACTGAACCTGCAAATGGCAGTAATGTCATGAGTATCCTGTAGCTGCATCTTTTCTAGATGAAAATAGGGCTGCCAACTGACCAAAAGAGTTGCCCTGGCTGGATATTTAGCTTTCTAATTAGTTGTCAAATAAGCAGGAATGAGATTTTCCCTGTATACTGTCCCACCCCCCTTTTACCTGTACATCAAACAACAACCCTTTCCTGGGTCTGAAAAAACTACAGAGTTCTGTCCCTCTAGGCCAGGGGTCTTCAAACGGCGGCTCCCGAGCCACGTGCGGCTCTTTGGCCTGTTGAGTGCGGCTCTCCGAACTTGGTTCGGAGCCCCTGCTCTCGTGCCCCGCTCGTGCCAGCAGCCGCGCTGCGGAGCCAGTGCACCTGAGAGAGAGAAAGAGAGAGAGAGCAGGCGAGCGGGCACGCTGTCTCTCCCCCCCCCCCACCATGGAGAATGGCCAGATCCCCCTTTCCCTTGCCCTCAATGGTTGGGAGCTAAAGCCTCCCCTCCCCTCTAGCTGTGCGATTGCTGGGCGGGCGGCTTGGCGGTTCCTGCCCCCCCTCCCGCCTATCAGCTGTTGGGCGGGGCGGGCTTCCTTTGGTAGACCTGGCCTCCAGCTGAGTCCCATTGGGAGGCCATGTCTACCCACTGGCTTTCTTGGCGGTAGACCTGGACTCCGAGGAGGGGAAAAAGTCCCCCTTCAGAGGCCAGGTCTACCAATTGGCTTCTATGGGCCTCCAGAGGCCAGGTCTACTGCCAAGAAAGCCAATGGGTAGACCTGGCCTCCCAATGGGACTCAGCCAGAGGCCAGGTCTACCAACAGGCTTTTATGGCGGTAGACCAGGCCTCCAGACGAGGACTCCAGACAGGGAGGGGAAATGGCAGGGACTTACAATTTTTATCAATAAATAAGATCACTATTAAGTATGATATCAAGTTTTATTCAGTGTATCTATAGTTTAATTAAGATTTAAAACTTTAATTAAAGTTTATTAAGTTAATAAACAGTGTTCCTACCTATATAATTTAAGTTTAAGAAATTTGGCTCTCTAAAGAAATCTCAATCGTTGTACTGTTGATATTTGGCTCTTTTGACTATTGAGTTTGCCGACCCCTGGTCTAGGCCAAAAAAGAACTTCCAGCTCTGCCTCTCTTATGGAATCTGCTGTGCTAGAAACTCCTGGTCCTGCAGGATTTGACAATAGACTACAATTTTTTTCAAGTGTTTATATTTCTAGATAAAAGCAATGCAAGTGTTCCCTTCCATGAACAGATAAGAAACTGAGTGAAATCCTCTCAGAAGTCGTGAGAAGCTTAAAGTCCGAAGCTACTTTTAACACAACCAAGGAAATGAAGCTTACGTCTTTGGATCACAATATAACGTTTATCTTTTGGACTAGCCTTCTTTTAGTAATAAAAAAAAGACAGATAACACCTGCTTCATGTGGGAAATGGCTGGAAGAAAACCTCTAGTGTAACTCACCCTGAGAGAAAAATGTCGTCTGGTCCAGTCGGCCCTTAGAACTTGAGGCAGGGAAGATGATGATCCTGTGTTCTGTTTTGACTTCTGCTACTGGCATGCTGTGAGCCCTCAGGGAAGTTGCATCAAATCCTCCTCTTGTCAAATTGGGATAATAACGTTTCCCTAACCAACAGGGGTGTTGTGAGAATTAATTAATTGTTAGTACAGCATACAAATAGCCATATTAAGCGTTAGGTATAAAGCAATGTCAGATCCAGAAATAGCCTCGTAACGGTGATTTTATGGACGATTACATTGTACACACACCATGCCACTAGCCTCTTCAGAACTGTCTTTTGGGGTCACCTGAGTGTGACTTCTTGGGTCACCTTCCCCCAGCATATGAAGCAAAACTCATGTGGATAAAGCAGGGAAGATTTGCACAGTAACTTCAGGATAGCATTTCTGTTTCACTGTTTTCACTAGCTCCTGTAAAAATCTCAATGTTGGGGATGTGTAGATGACAAAATATTATGTCCAGACATGGGGAGACATCCACACTTGGCCATACAGTGCACTAGGTGCACTGGGAACCATATTATTTGTCTAGATCACCTACTGCTATTTGGAGGCTACAATCCAATTTTATTTCATGGGCTTATAATGCATGAAATAAGCTATAAGCTATAAGTAAGCTCCTGAATCCATGAACGCAGATGCTGTGAGATTACATTGTAACAGGGATGGCAAACCAGCAAGATGTGACCTCCAGAGCTGTAGCCCCTGGTGAATGTCCACATTTTAATGTGCCCTAAGTATAGTTCTGACTGAGAGAAGAAACCTGCATCTGAAATTCAGCCCCCTCTTTTCCTGACCTGAAATTATAATTGATACCTGCATACTTGCATACACATTCTGTATGGGAGACCAGTACAACCCAGTGTAGAACAACTTGCAGGCACTCCAACTTGACGGCTTCATAACTGGAAATTTATCTAACACCCTACACACATGCCTGGGCTGGTATATAGTTGTTTGCATATGTTGAGATATTTGTAAATACCTGTGTATGTATTATATGGGTTTTAGTTGACCACTGATGAAGGCCTGATGGCCGAAATGCGTCTGGTTTAGGACTATCAACATAAGATGCCATTGTGCCATGTTTTATCATTTTTAATGTTTTTAATCATGATATAGCACTTTAAAATAAAATATATTTATTATTATTTTATCTTGAACAGTGGCCAACCAGATGCCTTTTTGGACACTTATGAGCAATGTATGAAAGTGATGGCCTTCCTCGGTTTGTCCCGGTATTTCGTATTCAGAGGTATACTGGCTTTGTACACATATATTCCATTTTTAGTAATCTTGGCTGACAGCCATTGATAGATCCATCCTCTGTGAGGGTTACAACCCGTACATCAACCATTACTGAGTTACTGGAAGGACTGCTGTGTTAATATCAGTGAAGTCCTTTGGACACTCTGAAATGTTATAATCATACTTAGTAGTCATCGTGGTGGTGTCAGTACTATTTCTGGGTATGCCAATACAGCAGAATTTCATTCATTTCTGGATAATCATGTGTGCACAATGGGAAATTGTCAGATGAAAACAAAATTCTATTACTCTGGAAGTTTTGATAAGGGTTTGACTAGGGAGCGGGGGGACACATTTGCAGACCCATCCCATATGTTATTCTTACTTTAAGTACGGCTGCATTGACATATAATCCTCTTCCCCTCCTCTCTCTCTTGCTTTCAGAGCAGCAAGGAAGAGACACTCATGCCCAGGTAAGCATATGTAGCTGTCCTGCTTGGATAAGCATTTATTTTTCATTATGTTTATGTTTAAATATATAAGGAACATTAGGAGGACAAGGTGACACAACCAACTATTTTGATTGCCTCCAGGCACTTAGCCACTGACACCTGGTGTTGAATTCCAATTGGAAATGACTCAAATTACCACAAAAAGTGTGGAGTTCATGGACCAGCAAGTCTGAATTCCGGTAAGCGCTCCAAGTTAACAGATTGATGAGGAAGTGAAATGCACTTTTGCAAAGGCTCTTTTAATTGTTCTGCACAATTCAGCTGTTCACGGAAGAATGATAGGCATGACCTGGGCTTCAGCCTGTAGTGTATGTCTCTATGCTGTATATGAGAAAGAGGGGAGAAAAAATGATTAATAAGATGGTGATTGTCAGACTTTCCACCCTCAGGGTGAAACATTTCGATAGAACCCTGGAATATTGTAGATGGAGGGGGGCATCTTCAGTTCAAACTAGTGTTGCCAGGTCTCTCACAATGGTGGGAGACCTCCTGTCAGCAACCCCCTCTTCTTGATCCCACCCCTTGGTTCCCATGTTCCTGGGGACAGGACCTCATAACTGCTGCCCTGTGTTTCATTGTTGGTTGGTTTCCCCAGTCTGTCGTGGCCTCCCTGTCATGCCACTGTGTTGTGTTCTGGGTACGATGGCATGGTTGCTGGGGATGCCGATGTAGCCTATGTGGCACTGCTGCAGAGGTGTTTGCCTGACTTCTGGCCTGTGTGGGTTCCCTTTTGGGGAACTGATCAGCAGCATCACTGTTGTGGTGCCTGGGTGCAATGTTTTTTTTAAAAATCCACACAACATTTGCTAACCCAGTTCCCTCTTAATAGGGTTGCCAGCTCCAGCTTGGGAAATACCTGGAGATTTGGGTGGTGGAGCCTGACAAGGGCGGGGTTTGGAGAGGGTAGGACTTCAGTGGTATAGAGTCCAATTGTCAAAGCGGCCATTTTCTCCAGGGTAACTGATTTCTGTCGCCTAGAGAACAGTTTAATAGTGGGAGATCTCCAGCCACCACCTGGAGGTTGGCAACCCTATCTCTTAAACCAAACAAAGAACAGAACCTTGACTAGGCAGCGAAAAATGTTTGTTCTTTACTCATCAAGTGAGTATGACCAGCTACCAAGAACTGAAAGGGAAAAATAATCTTCTCAAATAAATGCAGGTCTTATTACAGTTAATAAAAGAGATTAGGCTGTGGTCTAGTGGTTTTAATTGCGTAGTAGTGGCTGAAAGCACCTTTCTTTTGAAAAATTGCATGTGGAACTGACTCTGTTGGGGATTTAACTAAATCACTGACCTCTCGGCTTTCATTCCCCTGTTGGAGGATAATTGTTTCCAAAAGTATCTCTGGGACAGTTCAGGTGACCGTTTTTGAGGTGGAAAAGTTCCCATGAGATTATCTTACCCCTGAAAGTTTATGTGGCAAAATAGTCTTGTAAAACCAACCCCACATGTCAGCACTGCAAGGCTATCATGTCCTTGAAAATGCTTTGTTTCTCATACCCATTTTTAAAGGATATAGTAACATAGATTGTACCATGAAGGAGTCCTTACACAAAACCTTTCTAACAGTGCAGTTCTATGCAGTTACTACACTTTATGTCCATTGAAATCAGTTAGTTTAGAATGTGGCAGCTCTGCATAGGATTGCACTGTAAATCATGAACACTGAAAGAATGTCCTCCTGAACACAGTGATTATTAATTTGTTTTATTTATTTAGAACATTTATATCCTGTCCTGAATTTTGCTTTAGGATATCTATGAGGTATCTAAAATATTTTAAAATCATTAATACACATTTTAACAATCTACATCTAAACACACATTAACAACAATATAATAAAGCAGCAGAAACATGTATACACCCACTAAAACCCAAGTGAACAGCAGAAAGATCAGAAGAGGTTCCATGGCAGATCAAAATTAAGTATAGCCAGTCCTTTCTGCACAGTAACTATGTTTGCCTGTTGCTGATAAGCCAGCAAAGTTGGGGCCTTAAAAAGGGAACTCCTTGTTTTCAGAGCTACTGTAGAAAAAGCTTTTCCATCATATCACAGATGGTGGGACACCTCTGGCAGATCTTGGTGAACTGATAGATTCATATTTCATTTTATCTCTTGTCAACAGTTCTGGTTCTCTGTCCTGTCACTTCCCATCTTAAATGGAAGAAGGTGTCAAATTTGGTTATGCCCCTTTGGGAGGGGTAGAGGTCAAGGCACATGTATCTATGGGGACACTCAGAGGCAAGTGCCTCATGACTTGACCAATGAGTGCGAGGCAGAGTTGCCAATATTTAAGGAGGATCTGTCTCTCACAGACAGACCTTTCTCTGTCACCTGTCTTCATACTTCTACCCTAGGGTTGTAGAATATGAGATTCTCTGCTCACATGGGTGTGGGAAGGGAGATATTGTCAGATTGGAAGGGGGGGTCTTGTCAGATTGGCCAGATGTGACTCTTTTGTCATCTATTCCATACTAGCCTGCCTGGGGGGGGGGGCTAGTTAAACACACCTGATTGTTGAACTGCTGAGGTCTTAACTATGAGGATAATTCCAGAGAGGTAGCCATGTTAGTCTATTGCAGCAAAATTAAACCAATGTTCAGCAGCTCCTTAAGGACTAACAAAACTTATTGCAGCATGAGCTTTCATGAATCAGAGCTAACTTCTTCAGATGCAAATGACAAGGAAATCTAATTGGAAACTATTACAACAAAAAATCACAAAAGGGGATGGAAGCAATAGGAGGAGTTGGAGAAGTGAGAGAGGAATGATATAAATCTTGTCACAAATCATTCAGGTGTGATTCCCTGTGTAAAGGACTGGGAATGGATTTGGTCATTACACATAATGGATGATGACAGAGGTCAGATGTTCTAGCCTCTCATAGGCTGCAGAATCCTGCAGCCAGGATGTTGACTGGAGAGGGTCATAGGGGCTGTATCACTCCAGACTTGACCTATCAACGCTGGCTCCCAATCTGTTTCTAGGTGCAATTAAAACAGATGGCAGGTCTAACACTTCCAAGAATCCTGTCCACATCCTCAGACTGCACAAGCTAAAATATACCTCGCACAACTGGACAAATGGGCACCCAGAGACCATATGATCATGTTGCTGCTAATGTACAGTCCAAGCTGGAATAGATGAGAGAGATCTTATCCAAAAAGGAATTAGCAAAAAGATCACAGTGGGCTGTAGAACAGTCCACCTACTGCTGTTGGCCAAAACCCACTAGGCCCCTGACCTCCCAGAAGAGTTCTGCAGGTCTACGCTGTGCAGATGCAATGGGGTGGAAAAATATTGTTTCTTCACCACCATCACCACACCAGAGTACGTGTTCCAATGAGCTCTATCCCATGCCTTGCAGAATTCAACCCAAATCTTTCTCCACTCTAGCTATCTCCCACTTCTTTTCATTGTTGGGTGCCCCTGAATAAAAAAAAAAGAACTTCCTGGGCTCTTTGGCCTGAGAGCGGGCACCTAGGTGCAATCATGTCAATTTACAGGTCATTTCCCCATCCCAGAGGTCAACCAGGGCATTGATAGGAGCAGTGACCATATCAGCACAAAAATCCCCTAATGCCATCTGAAAACCTATTTGGATCCATTAGGCTAAGAGGGCAGATCATCTTAATAAATCCTCCATCCCTGTAAGTCTAAACCTCTGCAAGTAGTGATCTGTACATGACAAGGGAACCATCTTCAAAAACCCCACCCCACCTTCGGATCATCTTCTTCCTTCCCAGAACAAAACACCAGATCAAGAGTGTGACCTGCACTGTGTGTGGCACAAGTTATTGCCTGATAGAAGTGCATGGTTGTCATGGAGACCATGGAAATCCTGAGCTGCTCCCAACAAGATAGCTTTGGTGTGAATGCTGAAATCCCCCAAGACTACCAGCCTAGGAGTCCTCGACATCATCTCTGAGACCCCCTCCACAAGCTCAAGTAGGAAGACAGTTGGGCAGTGGGGTGGGCAGTATACCAGCAGAAACCCAATCCTGTCTTACACTCCCACCACTTGATACACACTCTCAAACCCAGCAGTCCTGGACAGGGCATTGAGCCAGGGAGATAGATTACAATAGACTACAGTGACACCACCTCCCTGCTTGTCAGGGCTATGCAGATGCATCACTGAGTACCCTGGGAGGGCATAGTTGGGAAAGGTTAACACCTCCGCCTCCCCCAACCAGGTTTCTGTGATAAATTATGGTGATAAAGAAATCCAAGGCCAGAGTGAGGCATAATGTTTAATGTCTTGATGAGTTCTAATTGAGAACTTCCACATTGTATTTTCCCTTTGAAGTGTTTCTGTAGAACAGTGTTTTCAAATCTATCTATGACAACTTTAGTGGTTTGAGTGTTGGATTAGGATCTAGGAGACACAGCTTCAAATGTCTGCTTTACCACAGAAGTTCACTGGGTGATTTTGGGTTCATGCACTCTGTCAGCCTAACTTATGAACATTAAATAGAGGAGGGGAGAATAGTGTTGTAAGCTGCTTTGGGTCCCCATTGAGGAGGAAAGAAGGGCATATAAACATCAAAATGAATATAACTGGGTTGACAGGAATTGTGTAGGTTGCTGTAGGGTAGATAATTTAGCAAGCACCATGAGAGGTGAAGGCCAGAAATGTATTGGGTGTTACAGGGTTGGGGAGGGGTCTTTCTTGGTGCTGGGCAGCATTTTGTGAACCCTAGATGCTGCACAGGATGGGGGAAGTGGCTGAGGCTCATCATCTGTCAGCACAGGATTATGTGTAGGTGATGACACACAGCAGCATTAGTGTGCTGAATTTTGAGCCAAGGTGGGGTTGCCCATATGCAGGCAGCCTTCATAGAATGGACCAGCACTGGATGAGGTAGGACAGATTTTAATGAGGTGTTTCAATGAGCTTCTGCAGATCAGTCTTTAAATAAAAGCTAGTTTTGTGACTCATGTCTTTATTCTAGGCTACACAAAGAATTCAGTATGGATGTTGTAGATTAATTTGAGCTGCTTATGCATGCTGTACAGTTTTTATGCACCATTTCCAGGGTATTTATGCACACAACGTGGATCACTTATACATAGAATGTGTGAATATATTTTAAGGGGAGCTATATAATGCACTATATTGTCTCCCATTGGCAGAAATCCCCACTCCTCTGGCATAGAAAGGTATGTGAATTCACCTTTTTACTGGAACAACCCATCCCCTTGCACCCAGCACTATTCTGAGAAGAAGAAGAGTTGGTTTTTATATGCCGACTTTCTCTACCACTTAAGGCAGAATCAAACCCGCTTACAATCACCTTCCCTTCCCCTCCCCACAACAGACACCCTGTGACGTGGGTGAGGCTGAGAATGACTTGCCCAAGGTCACCCAGCTGGCTTTATGTGTAGGAGTGGGGAATCAAACTTAGTTCTCCAGATCAGACTCCACCGCTCCAAACCACCACTCTTAATCACTACAAAAATATAACAATAGTGATGGCAGATATACACGTTTCTATAAAGGTTCCAAATATCTAAAAATAAGCCCATATAAATTGTTGTCATGCATTCAAATATTGATAGAGTTCTAAGGTCCTCAATCTATTGATTTAACAGAGGTGAACATTTATCTTTCCAATGTTGTAATATGAGTCTTTTAGCTGTAGTAAGGGCACAGAGAGCCCATTTTTGTTGACCATTGGTTAGCCTCCAAGAGACTAGCAGACAGTTTAAAAGTACATAAGCATCCTCAAAAATCAATGAACATTTTAATAGAAAATTGATACGAGTAATCACTTCCTTCCAAAAAAACTGAATGATTGGACAGGCCCAAAGCATCTGTTTAAGGGATGCGTCCCATGAGTTACAGCACCAATCGTTAGAAACTTTATGGGCAGCCCAATCCTGAAGCATCCCATAAAGTGAGGCAGCCACACCTCCTCCTCAGTTGCTTTCTGGCCACTGCAGAGGCTATAAAAATGTGTTCAAAAAAAATTAAAATGGGGGAAATCCCCCATTGCCTACAATGGGGCTGCACCACTGAAAAAGCCCCGCTGCTGCTGAAGAGGATGTTCCTGGGGCGAAAGGGTTGTGGAAGCTGCCTAAAGGCAGTTCCACCCCCGGGAACACCCCCTCTCATGCAAGCAGGGGCTTTCCCTTCTGAGAAAGCCCTGCTGGCATGGCTGCGCAGGTGGCAGGGGGCAGCGGTGTCCAGACATCAGCATGTTTGCCCCCTACCGGCATACATGTCACCATAGTATTCTGTGAGAAGGTGGCATCTACACTGGCATGGGATAACACCAGCTCCTAAGGAACTTGGCCCACCCTTTCAGGAATGGGCTTTTACTCCTTTGTTAAAGAGTCACTGTGGTGTCCAGTATATCCTAACCATAATATTTTGCTGAATAAGTTGCAATTTAAGATCTTCATGTTGATCTTCCAGGCAAGTATAGCTTGGTGAAAAGGGGTGGGGTAGACTGTCAACACATTAAAGCTTTTTCAAGCTCTGTGAAGCAATAATGCTTAATTAACCTGACTTAAGCCCTACTTTCTGCAAAGGTTAATGGGGTTTTGTCATGACCTTGAGTGGTCAAGGCCTTAATTTTACATTGTTTGGAATGGAAATGGAAAATTGGGGAGGGGGGAAATCAATGCCAACTGTTCCTCTACTCAAAACCTTGAAAGAAAAAAAATGAGGTATACGTAGGCATGTACCTAATTTGGGGAGTTATGCATTTGAATCCATTTTATAGGTCTGAGAATGCTGTGTTTTGTAGTTCTGTGGCAGAGATGGCTTAAGACAGTTCACTGCCTGAGGCAGAAAATCCAAATTGCCTCATCCTTGGTGAAAACTAAATAATTCACAATTTGCTGGCCTTTAATGGCACCCCCCTGGGTTCATCAGAAGAAGAGATGAGGCAGTCAGACTGAGATCCTTTCCTTTAGTCTGGAGAGGACCAGCGGCCATGTGGTTTCTTTACTCACAAAACTTTTTCCTCAGTGGCCATTCCACCTGGTCATTATGTAAGCACATATTATGTAACATCATGTAACAACTGCTAACTGAATTTCCCCCCTCTGTCCTTTTATTTTGTGTTGTATATATTAAGTTGTAAGCCATTATGGTATGGACCTACTTTATTAGCTTTATTTCATATAGTACTTTAATCTTTCAATAATAATGCCCTCAAAACAGCTGTGTGAGGAGGGGGTACTTGTCAGAGTAACAAGTTGCCCATAATAATCTGACAGAGACAGCTGACAGGGAGCTGTCAGATCAGAGGCATCTAGGATGATGCAAGAGGCAGCAATAGCCTTGCAGGTTCTAGGGTGAACTGCAACTAACCGGTTTGAAGCAGTAAGGATGATATAATACTGTGGCCAGGTCTACAGGTGGCCTTATTGGTTTCAGGTGGAGTTTTGTATATAAGCCTATGTAACTGTAACTCTGTGTTGGGAAGTTTGGTGGAGAGAAGTGTACGTGACGGTTTGTCATTTGTATCTGTGCCCTGTAAATTAAACAACACTGTTTTCTATAAAGCAAGGAGTTCTGGTGGTGTGTCCTGGATAACTGCTAATCCGCCTACTTCCACGTCAGTACTTAGTGGTAGGGATGTCCCTATTCTGTGGTATCTAAACTAGTCCATCAAACATTTTTCCTGAGCTTAGAGAGAGAGCGGTAATAAAGTACAAATATGTCCTTTTTGAAATATTGTCAAAGGCTTTCACAGTCAGAGTTCATTGGTTCTTGTAGGTTATCCAGGCTGTGTGACCGTGGTCTTGGTATTTTCTTTCCTGACATTTTACCAGCAGCTGTGGCAGGCATCTTCAGAGGAGTAACACTGAAGGACAGTGTCTCTCAGTGTCAAGTGTGTAGGAAGAGTAATATATAGTCAGAAAGGGGGGGGTTGAGCTGAATCATTGTCCTGCAAAAAGTATCAAAGGTAATGTGCTAATCATTGTCCTGTAAGTATCAAGATAATGTGCTAATGAGGGTGTGGTATGTTAATATGGAACCATTGTATCCTGAAGTGATCTGTTAATGTGTGAAATCCAAAGCTAATCTGCATGGCTATTGTGGACTGTAGTCTTTGTTAGTCTGGAGGTTTTCAGGACAGGAATTAATGGACTTTCTAAACCATCTTAATAATATCCATCCAAACATTCAGTTTACCATGGAAAAGGAAATTGAGGGTAAACTCCCATTTCTTGATACCCTTGTCATCCGTAAAACAAACTTTCAGTTAGGTCACAAGGTCTACCGGAAACCAACTCCCACAGATCACTACTTACACAAAAACTCCAACCGCCACCCCCGACAGAAAAGAGGAATAATCAAAACATTAATGGACCGTGCAAGACGGATCTGTGAACCACAGTTTCTCAAGGAAGAAATTAATCATCTAAATCACGCACTGCTAGCAAACGGCTATTCCAGAAATGAAATCAGAAGGGCCATTAAGCCAAACAAAAATCAGAAAACTCAGGAAAAACAGTCTCCCATAGGAAAGGTATTCTTGCAATTTATTAAAGGAGTCACTGACAGGATGGAGAAACTTTTGAAAAAACATAACCTACAAACGGTGTTTAAATCCACCAAGAAAATACAACAGATGCTACGATCAGCAAAAGACAAAGAGATCCCCTCACCTCTGCAGGAGTATATCGTACACCTTGCAGTTGTGGACAAGTTTACATCGGGACCACAAAACGCAGCATACAAACAAGGATAAAAGAACATGAAAGATACTGCAGACTTGGTCGACCTGAGAAATCAGCAGTGGCTGAACATGGACTGACACAAACAGGACGCAGGGTCTTATTCCAAGACACTGAAAGACTGGACAATTCTACCAACTATTTTGTCAGATTGCACAGAGAGGCCATTGAAATTCATAAACATCAGCATAACTTTAACAGAAAAGAAGAGAGTTTAAGAATGAATAAGGCTTGGCTTCCTGTCTTGAAAACCTCCAGACTAACAAAGACTACAGTCCACAATAGCCATGCAGATTAGCTTTGGATTTCACACATTAACAGATCACTTCAGGATACAATGGTTCCATATTAACATACCACACCCTCATTAGCACATTATCTTGATACTTACAGGACAATGATTAGCACATTACCTTTGATACTTTTGGCAGGACAATGATTCAGCTCAACCCCCCCCCCCTTGCTGACTATATATTACTCTTCCTACACACTTAACACTGAGAGACACTGTCCTTCAGTGTTTCTCCTCTGAAGATGCCTGCCACAGCTGCTGGCGAAACGTCCGGAAAGAAAATACCAAGTCCACGGTCACACAGCCCGGATAACCTACAAGAACCAATGTTCTTTTTAGTTTTCTTTTTAGTTTTGGGATTTTCGTTTTATTTATTTTTGTCGTTCCCTATTTGTTTCTTTTACTTCACTTTTACATCATATGTTTATATGTCAGACATACACAACTGACACAAAAACAACAATCAACATTGTGTCAACTAAATGGGGAAGTTGGTCTCAAGGAAACACAAAACAATAAAATAAAGACTCATTGGGTTGATTCACACAAAATGACAGGGCTATGAGTGTTTAACTAAGGTGATTGGATGATAAATGTTGTTAGCTTGCCTCTGGGCAGCATTTTCTTTTGCCTAGAATTTATTGGCTCTCCTAAGGAAAAGTCCTCATTTGGTCTGCACCAAGTTAGATGCTGCAAATCTGTGGAGTTGTTTTCAAAACTAGAGATAGACTCTTCTATGGTATTCCAGAAAACCAGTAAGGCTAGTGTTGGACCATTGGATGAAAAAAGTGTGAGAGGACTGCTGAATGGGGGATAGAGAGATCACATTAGGTGCGGATGGTATACTCTTCCGAGTTCTTAAATAACTCAAAAATAAAACTGTTGATCTAACAAAAATAAGTTATTTATTTTTAATAACAACCACTGTGTAAGAAGACTATTTCCCAGTATCACACTGATTTTTAGTAAGGGATCTTGGGGCAAGGCAGGAAACTGTAGTGCAGTTAGCTTAATGTCTGTCCTGGGTCAATTGGTAGGAAGTGTTATTACAGATAGAATTGTTAAACACAGAAGAACAAGCCTAGATGAAGAGGGATCAGCATGGCTTCTGTGAAGGAAAAGTCCTGACTCAGCATTCTCTTAGCATTCTTTTGAGTGTCAACAAGCATGTGGATGATGTCATTATTGTATACTTGGACTTCTAAAAAGTGTTTGATCAGGTACCTCACCAAAGGCTTCTCTGAAAACTTAACAGTCATGGGATTAGAGGGTGTGTTCATTCATGGATTGGTAACCGGTTAAAAAGAGGAAGCAGATGGTGGATATAAATGGACATTTTTCACAGTGGGGAGAGGTGAGGTTCACAGGGGATCTATGTTGGGACCGGTGGTATTCTATGTATTCATAAATGACGTGAGAATTGAGAGTGAAATGTAAGGCAGCGAAGTTTGCAGAAAACACCAAATAGTTCAGGATGCTGAAAACACAAGGGGGGGTGTGAGGAGCTCCAAAAGGACCTCTCCAGACTAGCAATTAAATGACAGATGAAATTCAGTTGAAGTGCAAAGTTATTCATGTTGGAGGCCACCAATAATAATTTCTTATGTTAGCTAATGGGACCTGAACTGGTGACGACAGACCACAAAAAAGGCTTCAGAATTATGATGGATAGCTCACTGAAAATGTGGACAATATTCAGAGGTGAGGAAAAAAGATAAATTCCATTCTAGGGATCACCAGGAAAGATACTAAGACTAAAACTTCCAGTATAGTAATGTCCTTATACAAGTCTCACTTGTGGTCTCCGTTAGAATACTGTCCATAGTTTTGGTCATCACATTCCAAAAAAAGGAAATTCAGGAGATAGGAAACATTCAGAAAAGAGCCATCAACTAATGACAGGGTTAGCATCAGGGGACTTTTGGTTCAGAAAAAAGTTACATCATAGAAGTTTATAAAATTTTGCATGGTATAGAGAAAGTGGATAGAGAGAAACATTTCTCCCTCTTCCATAATAGTAGAACTTTAGTGAACTTTAGTAGAACCCTGTGAAACTGATTGCCCATAGTTTCAAGACAAACAAAGGAGTGTATTTTATCGCACAATAGGTAATTGACTCGTGCCACACGATGTGGTGATAGCCCTGACTTAGATGGATTTAAAAGGGAATTGGACAGATTTATGGATAATAAGTCTATCACTGCCTATTAGCCATGAATATGGCCTCAAGACTCTGAGGCATTCTGTCTCTGTTTGTCAGATCCTGAGGAAGTAAGTCAGCAGGTTAAGCTATTATCTACAGGCCTGGCTTCTGTTTTTCCCTGTGGCATCTGACTGGCCACTGTTGGAAACAGAATACTGGTCTAGATGGGCCATTGGTCTTATCTAGCATAATTTATGTTCAGCGAATCAGCTCACTATAAGCATGGGGAGAGAGGTAAAGAGGAAGAGACAATCAGTACTTTATGTGTCTGAGCAAAGTTGGAGGGAAACTGTGCTCACTCACAGAAAACAATATACCCATGCCAATGTTTTTATATTTTGTTTTTATCGCCTGATGTTTTAATGTTTTTTGATAATTAGATTTTATGCAGATTTTTTTTCAGTATATTGTTAGGAGTCCTAGGAACCAATTTATTGACTGAGGGATGGGATAGAAATATTTAAATAAATTTTAAAAATTAATACGTTGTACAATATAATCTGCTTTAGCACTCTGTCACTTCATCACCCTACCACTTTGTTACTCTATCACCTCATTTCCACCTCAGTGTTGCATGTGCCAACCACAGCACACCTTATTTCCAAGTTAAGGAATAGTTGGAGCTAGGGATGCCAGCCTCCAGATGGGACCTAGGGATCCCCCAGAATTACAGCTCATCTCCAGACTAGAGAAAAGAGTTCCCCTGGAGAAAAAAAATGGATGTTTTGGAGGGTGGACTCTAGGGCATTGTACCCACTGAGGTCCCTGTCCTCTCCAGGCACCATCTTCAAATCTCAAGGAGCTTCCCAACCTGAATCTGGCAACCCTACCCCCCATCCCTTGCCAGTGGCTGGAGGTGACCTGGCAACTCTAGTTGGGGCTGAAGTTTCAGTAAAACAGAAAAATATAAGTTTATTGTCTTTGTTTGCTTTTTTCTTTCTTTTCTATTCATTATGGCCTGAATTTTCAATTAGTTTGTGGGCCACACTCAAGTGTCTCTCAGAATGGTGCATTCTGTCTGTCTAGTGATCATCCACAAAAAGGAGAATGTGTACAATTGCTCTATATCATTCAAGCTCTACAAATTGAAAATCACTATGTTACCCGTTGTTCTATGTCTTCTTATAGACTTCAAGATTCAAAAGTTCTTTAAAAACTCCTCTCTATACACACATTGGAAAGATATATTTTCTTGGTATATCAACTACTAGAAAAGGAGGGAATGGACCATATTACCGTTGCCAACTCCAGCATGGGAAATTTCTGGAGATTTGGGGACAGTGCCTGGGGTGGACAGAGTTTGGGGAAGGCAAAGTCCACTTTCTGAAACTACTTCCTCCTGAGGGACTGATCTACGTAGTCTGATGATCAGGCCCCACCTGCTAGCTGGAAAGACTATAACTTATTGTTCATTAAGCCATGCCTCTACCATAAGCAAAAGACATATCAACATATCCTTATCATGGACTTACACTTATGTGTTATGGCATTTATAGAACATTTTCTACACCTGAAGCACTCCACACATTAACTTGCTTTAATCTCTATAACAACACTGTATTATTATCCCCACATTGCAGATGGTTAGCTGAGACTTTAGAGACAGTGGCTTTCCCAAGACCAGCTAGAGTAATGGTGGATAACCTTCCTTCAAAGGCAATGTGCCCAGTATGTTTCCATACAATGTATAGCCACTGGGGAGGGATAGTTGTGTCCTAGAGTTAACTTTTATTCATGTCAGGCTTGGCCAGCTCTCCATATGAACTGATACATGTAGACAGATCAGCAGCAGATCACATGCTGTGCTTGAAGAAGCTCTGAGCATTAATCTCTCCTGGTTTAAAGGATCTCAAGCTGGGAAAGATCACTACCAGTCAGAGTACACAATACTAGTATACTTGGATGGAGTATATGGCAGCTTTAATTGTTCATAGGAATATTTCTCCGAATCTCTTTTTACAGAGATTCCACGGCAAGTGTTCCTTGACATATTGGCCTCAGATACAGATCATCTGTCCCATTGATCTGAAGTCATCTGACTTATTCAACCTCTTTTACTCTTGTAAAAAAATAAATAACCCTGAACAGAAAAGGATTGATCCTAAAGTCAGAATTGTTTTTATCGTAGAATTGCCATACTGAGTATTGCGTAGAATAGAATGGCTAAACAGGATGTCAGCTGAATTAATTTGTGAGACATGTACATTTGTGCCTTCCCTCTTGCTTCCAACACCCCCAAATTAAAATGCAGTCAAGGGACTGGCTCTTGAAGAAATCGTACAGCCGTCAAATCCACATACAAGTATAAACATTTCAAAAGTAAAGAGTACTAATCAAGAGACACAAGGCATACACTGCCTAATAAATCTTGCCTTCAATTTATTTGTCTAGTATTACAAAGCCGAGGAGATATCAATTAATATAGGTAAAGAGGACCCATAATTTATAATTAACTGGCAAGCGGTTTGTAGCAAACAGCCACCATTGAATCTAATAGCTGGTAGAAAAATAACTAGAGTTGATTTGTCCCTCAGCAAATTAATAGAGTGCTTATCAATGACAGGGTTACATAAAACTGCTAAATAAATAATCATCAGTGAGTAAGAGTGAAGCAGATCTTTAACAAGCTTAATCTGAACCTCTTGACACTGGCAGACTATGAAGAGATTAAATGCTAAGGGAGAGAACAGTGCGCCGTGCACAGTGTAAGCATGCAGCGGGAACTGTGAGAGATTGTGTTCCATCGGTAATGAGAAATAAGGAAATATTTTTTTATTGCAAAAGAACATTGAAAAATTATTTTCATTATAATTAGAGTGGAAATTATCAAAGATATATCAAAAGAACATTGAATTGGAATTAACCAGATGAGAATTAACGCTCCATCTCTTAGCAATGAAACACATGGCGGTAAGGCACTCTTGATATATTTGGACACCGGATTCTCGGCTTCCTCCATGGTTTTATTACCCACCTTTGTCCGTGTCATCAGTAGATTATGCAGCAAGAATATTGCTTTTGCTAAGCAAGCCCTCAGTTAAAGGCACTAATATCTAATTAATATAAGAAGAGCTGCATTGGATCAGAGCAAAGGTCCATCTAGTCTATCATTCTTTTTCCATATCTGGTCAAACAGATGCCTCTATTATGCTTGCAAAGAGGGCATGCAAGCAACTTCCTTCCCTGGCTGTTTGTCCCAGTATCCAGAACTAAACTGTCTCTGAACATGGACTATCATGGCTGATGCTAGCAATTGTTAGACCCATCCTCCCACTAGAATTTTAAAACCTGGACTGATAAGCATTTTATATTTTACAAAGTGTAATAAATGGTTATCTACAAACACAGTAAACACATGTGGTAAATAAGTATAGGTGCAGAAACAGTTAATATATCCTATATATCTCCAAGATGCTAGGTCAACATTCTAACCACTACGCTGTACTGGCTGGGGGCAGCAGCCAGTGGAAAAATGGCAGCAAAGAAAGCCTAAAAGTCTTCTTGGAAAACATTTCTAATCCACCCAAATAACTATTTTCTACTTGCAAAAGAAAATATGAGATGTCACAAACCTCTACAAGGATGCAGATGTATAAACTAGTTTTCTGCCATTCCACTTTTTAATGTCATCAATGGCGGTTTAGCAGCTCATTTGCTAATAATGATTGCATTTCTCATTAAATTGTTTCTTTCATTATTCTACAGGTAGAAATGTGTAATTTGATGATTGTTACATCAATTATACTTAAAAAGCTCATTAAAACCCTGAAATATTATCTCTTGTAGCCAGAGAACTTTAAGGGGACTGTGCTAATTACAGAAGGAATAAACTCGTGTAATATCACCGTTTTGAATGGATGCCTTATAAATTCTTAATGTAAAGCTAACATGGAAAATGTAAATCAAATATATAGATCCACTAAACCAAAGCCTTTTTTTCTAATCGTGTTTTACCTTCAGAAAAGGATTCCGATCATTGCAATTAAATAATGCATGATGTAATAAAGATCTAGAATGTGAGATTATTTCATTGGCAATTGAATATTGGGGCTTTTGTTGTTGCTGTTTTTTAGCTTTTATTTGTGCACACAATTTATCACAGGCAATATGCATCAAGCATTAAAATATTGATACAATTACACCTACACAGCGGAACCAATAAAAAAGAAAACCTGGGACACGACTCTCTGCTGATAATACAAGGACAGTTTGAACTTCTTGTTAAATTTTAATATTTGGATGTGCTGTGTTATGCTAATTCTGCAAAAGGGAAATATATTCTTGGATCTCCTCTTCCAGATTTTATTTTGATAAAATTCCACTTTTGGCACCCTTTAATGTCAGTAACTAGCGCTGCTTATGGAGGAAGAATCACGGGAAACTCTTTGTATTGATTTTATGCCACAAAAGCAACACCCAGGTTTTTTTTTTGTTAATTACATAACATGTTAATTTTCTATGCTTCATGTGTAATTAAGCAGGAAAAGAACAAAACTTTGACTTTTGTCATGTTTGTTAATGTATTTGAATTTTTAAGCTCATCATATTCTCAAAGACTCATGGCAGAACCACATCAAGAAGAAACAGGAAATACATATATCTCATACATGGTGGTGGGAAGTGCTGTCAAGTGGAAGCCAGCTTCTGGTGACCCTGTGGCGTTTTCAAGGCAAGAGACATACAGTGGTGGTGTGCCATTGCCTGCCTTTGCATAGCAACCCTGGACTTCCTTGATGGTCTCCCATTCAAATACCAAGCAGAGCCAACCCTGCTTAGCTTCCAAGATGAGACAAGGAGGTTTTTGTAGTGGAGCCTGAGGAGGGCGGGGTTTGAGGAGGGGAGAGTCTTCAATGCCATAGAGTCCAATTGCCAAAGTGGCCATTTTCTCCAGGTGAACTGATCTCTATTGCCTGGAGATCAGTTGTAATAGAAAAAGATCTCTTGCCACCACCTGGAGGTTGGCAACCCTAGTTGTAGAGAAGAGCCCAAGCTCTCAAGCTTTATTGTTGGGGGTGGGGGAGAAAGAAGCCAGGGAGGAGGAAGACAAATAGGATAATGGTTTATAAAATTATGCATGGGGTGGAGATAGTAGATAGAGGGAACTTTTTCTCCTTTTCCCATTATACTAGAACTTGAGGGTACCCAATGAAGTTGATGGGCAATAGGTACCGGACAGACAAAAAGAAAGATTTGTTTACTTTACAAGTAATTAAATTGTGAAATTTACTGCTAATGGATGTCGTGATGGCCACAAACTTAGATGGCTTTTAAAAGGGGGTTAGACAGATTCATGGAGGATAAGTCCATCAATGGCTACTTGCCATGGGTAGTAAAGGGAACCTTCATATTTAGAGGCAGTAAAGCCCTGCAGAGGAAGGCAATGGCAAACCATCTCTGTTAGTTTCTTCCCTTGAAAACCCTACTGGGTTGCCACAAGTGAGCTGTGACTTAACAGCACTTCACATACACAAACCCCTAAAACCCAGTGCTAAGAAGCAACGTCAAAGGAGGCCTTGGCTTCTGTGCCCTGTTGGTTTGCCCTCCAGGGCAAGTGGTTAACTATTGTGTGAAACAGGATGCTGGACTAGATAGACTTCTGGTCTGACCCAGCATGGCTTTTCTTATATATTTTTTAATGTTCTCTTTTTACAACCACAAACCTTTGACTAAGCTACAGAGAAAAAGAGAGAAACAATCTCTTTGTCCTCTCCCTTTCACAACAGGGAGATCATTACTTCAGTCTCTCACCCCAGCTTGGAGGAAAGGGAAGAGAAACAATCTGCATCTACTGTCCCTTTTGTAAGGGGGAAATCAGAAAAAGCAGATCATTTCTAATTTCCAACTTCATTGTGTAGTAATTTCATCCTCATCAGCTCACAGTGGCAGTGAGAGAAAAAATAATCCGCCATTGGGTTGATTGTGTGATGTCACTTTTGAGGAAACCCTGGAAGTGATGTCAGCCCTTTCTAGGAATCACTATGGTAAAACTGACAATTCCTGGGTTTTCCCAGACACAAGGCTAGGATACAGGGCTAGTAGAGCAGAACCTAGCAGATGTGAATCAACTTCTGATCAACAGGCAGCCACAAACTTGTCAAACTGCTGTTTGGGTTGCTCAATGCAAGGTGAACCTATCCCTGATTGGCTCAAGGTCTTATAATCGGTACAAACAGTTGCATCACCTCTTCCTCAATATTGCTCCAAGCTGTATGTTCATACACAGACATATGATCCTAAAGCCAGGGTTGGGTGTGGACTTATGAAGATAACCTACATGGGTATTCTGCCTTGTTTCCTGGGTAATGTCACTCCAGTCCTCATCTAACTGATACACCATACTGTCTATCTAGTTTGTTGGAGCCACCAAGTTCACTTCCAATTTAACTTTATATTTTATACGGCAGTTTTAGCATAATCTCATTGTTTAGGCCTAGGGAAGAGGACACCACTAGTAAGTTGCTTTGAGCAGCCAAATGATGCAGAAGGATATTAATAAGTAATGTTCAGTAGTAGCAACAAGCAGCAAGTGGGATCAAGTACTCTACTTATGGTATGAGCTACATACAGATTTGAGAATGTGGCACCGTCTTAGGTGTTCATATTCTCTCTCCTGTCTCCTCGTGTTTTCTACATGGTGATATTCACCTGTTGGGGGAGATTTTGGAGTTATTGGGTGATATCAGCTTGAAGAATGTTAATGGCTTTGAGGTAGAAAGCAAGTGGGAATCAATCAAAATGAATTCTAAGGACAGGCACATAAGCAGACTAATGATAGGTCTTGATTTTGCCTTGAACGTTGAGACATTGCAGAAGAATCTCCAACTTTCAAACAGAACTGATCACAAAAATTCAGTAACATCACTAGACTATTACAGCACATCTTTGTTCATTCCCAAGGCCCTCTATGATGACTGGAAGTTTATTAACTTATTTTACTTGATTCATTTATAATCCATCTTTCACATTAAGAAACTGGGTGTGATGTTCATGGCAAATTAAATAAGGAAGAATAGGGAATGCTGCAATTGCTGTAAACAAATTATAGTTTGAATAACTTCATTTAATCCTTGTACCTATCTTGACACTGTTTTATCCTTTTGGAACAATTTACCAAAAGGTGTCAGCCAGTTAATGACTCCACCCCATATTGTGCTGCTAGTAATATGCAACCATTTATGTATATACAATTTTTTTCATTAAAAAAATAAAGACAAAGAAAAACCAATTACAATTACATTACAGAAGAAAATATAAAATACACAAGTAAGCCACCCAGTTGTGCTTGTGCTCTTATAAACCAAATCATTCTTTTTATTGAATTGCTAATATCTGTATACATGTGTTTTCCATAGAAGTTATTACTATTCCAATATAATATAATTTCCCCCCACTCATTTACAAAGTTAATCATAGCTCTGTCATTACCGAGCCATTAGTTCACTCATTATCATCAAATTCCATATCTTTCTGTACTAAGAAATGTCTTTTATTGACAAATATTGCAAGAATGTTTGTGTGTCACGATGGGAGCTGGTGGAATGCAGAACACAGTGAACCCACAGTACAATAAAAGAATGGAAGAAAATTGCTAATCTCATGTTTCAAGAGATGTAACAGTGCCCCATTTGTCATTCCACTGTAAAATGTAGTACAACTTACTCCATCTCATTATGCTAAGAATTTTCTTACCCCCTCCATCCTCACTGGTTGTGAATGGAGCCAGGGGAACACCCCATACAGTGACATTTGTAAGCAAAGTAAGTTGTGCAACAGGTTGTGGAGCGAGAGAGGAACGTTTAGTTCTCTACTCAGTTTTGGGTTTGGGAGATGCACCATTACCACTGTAATACCGTCTACCATGTGCAAGTTTGCCATCTCCCCCCCCCCAAAAAAAACCCCTTAATGCTGTTGCAAATGCAAGTCACTGGAGTTCAGTCACAGCAAGCAGTGTTGCATGTGTGTCGGTGTCAGGAGCAGGCCATGAGGATGGTATGTGGTGTTGTTGTTGTGCTGCTTCCATGTGCTGTTGTGCTATTCTGTCCAAGGCCAGTCTAAGCCCCATGTTTAGTCTTCATAGATTCCCATACTGTGGGAATCGCCAAGTGCTCCTTCCTGCCTGTTAGAGGGGGGGGTTGCCTGGGTAACCGGTTATCTCCTTTTGCTCTCCCATATATGCTATGTGCCTTGCCTTTGACCCTTACTTGTGTCCTTTTGAATATGGCTTCTGAAACCTGTCGATTCTAACCAATAAAACTGCTTTCGTGGATTTGCCGTCTGCTGAAATCTCTTTATGGGTTTGCCGCAGGGCTAGAGCTCACAGTCGGGTCTACTCATGTTTCAGGTAGGTCTGGGGGTTATCCTGCCTTTATCCTAAGTTCAGTCCATTGATTGTGGTAGGGCAGGATACAACTGTTTTCTGGGGTGGGGGACACTTAAGTTGTGTCAATATTCAACTTGTTGCTTTGATGCCATTTCCTTCCTCTGCCCAGATTATTACAAGATCCCAGGCAAACAATGATCAGATAGTGAAATGGGTCACATCATAATATTGTGCACCCAATCAGATTTGGCTGCAGGATTTAAAATGTGGGCAATGTTTCTTGAGCCACAAAAGTGATTCAAAAGTGATTCAAGGATCACACACTGAATAGAAAGACATTGCAAGTTGCTATATAGCCAATCAGATTTATTTCCATCATAATAGCACTGTGGACATTAAGTCAATTTAGAATGAGTGAGGAAAATATGTAAATGTATAGTTAACCTTTTTATTTTTCAAGGAGTGATAAAAAAGGTACAAATACAGTTTTATCAACACTGCCAAAATATTCACACCAAAAATGTGAGTAGATGCAGTTCAGCACTTCTTAGAAATATAATAGAACTGGGCTTTGGGCTTTCTCTGATTTCAGCACAGTGCAACAGATGATTCTGGATCACATATGAAGTGTTAGGCATTAATCAGGTTTCTAAAAACCAAAGTTACAGTAGAACAATTGTATTACACATTACAGTTTAGATCAATTAAGACAATGCATTTGAAGGACATTTTTTTTTAATGCCAACAGGATGCCATTTTTATTTGCAGACAGAAATCTCAAATGGGATAAATTAGGAGTGGAAAATAAAAAAGACATATAATTGAATAGTTAATTATAATTATAATTAATTTTTAAAGATGATAATGCCTGTTTGTATCTATCTCCCTGGCCTTGACGTACAAGAGAAAAGACAAAAGGACAACGTAATCATCATGTCATCCTTTTCTGACAGGTTGTGGATCTAGGACACCCACAAGCGCACAATTTTCTGGTGCTCAGATGCCTTGCATCCTTTGTTTTGCTTGTTAGTGCTTATCTACAGGTATATTAGAAATGTGTTTCTACTGATGGGTTTTGTGACAAGAAATCCTTGTGTATGTTTGAGGGTGTTGTTTGGACTGGAAGTTTTAGGGAGTGGCTGAAGAATGTGGCATTCAGAGTTGGTGTTAAACTGTGTTCTGAGACAACAAATTGTTTAAGGCCTCTTGAACCTCATTCTTACCCCTACCACATACAGCAGATATACAGTATGTGTTTTTTAAAAAACCCTCAGAAACCTGGGCTGTGTAACACGCTGTGCCCCAAACATTTACATACTAAGCCCCCAAACACTGCCCATACATAGGCATACCAAGTTCCTGCTTATGGTCGGAGATCTACCCCCCCCCCCAGCACCACCATGGCAGACTGGTTGGCAAAATGGAGGGTACAATAGACATCCCCAAAGCGATGGAGCAACTTCTGATGCAAGCTGGAAGCAATGCCATTGTGCCAGGGCAATGCTCTAGCACTCTAGAACTGGGTGAGTGCTAGAGTCACTTACAGGTTGTGCTGGAAGTCACATCATCGCATTAGGGATGATGAACACAATTCTTCCTCACCTGAAAGTTCCCACCTCCCCAATCTCCCACTGGCAATCCTACCCAAACAGCTATGGCCAACTCCTATGTTCTCAGGGACTACATTATACTTTAGACAGTGTTCTGGAGCAAGAAGTGAATTTTGCTACACATGACCAGCTCCATTGTGAGTGATTAGGCTGTACAGTAAAGTCAGAATTACCTAGCTTTAATGACTACTTGATTATGAGTGTATGTGTGTGTGTCTGAAGTGCTTGGGCAAACCTGGAGTGTCCCCTATGCAGCCAAAAGGGAGATCTCTCTTGGAAACAGTTTTCTTTTTCTTATGAGGTAAATGATCATCAAACTTTTAACTACACCTTGACTCAAATTTGGTATGGTTGCATGAGGAAGGTTAGGCAGAGGCAGAGAAAGAGGTCATTTATGCATGGTCGCTTTAACCTCCTTTGTTCCCTGTTTCAGCCAGGATCAAAGTAACCCAGGTTGGGGTAAACTGTAAGCATTGGCTGGAATGATAAGGGAGGAAACTGTGTGCTAATGGAGGCATGAATACAGAAAAGCAGTCTCCCAAGTTCAAATCAAGTCCCACCCCTTTAAACGCTGCTCTGTAATTGGCTGACTTAGCAGTACTCAACCTGAGAGAAGATTTCCTTCCCCCAGACACAACTGCTGCATAAAAAAGCATTTTAAGAACAAAAAACAAAAAACGGAGCAATCTGAAAGAAGTGGGGGGGGGAATTCAAGCCTCGTTTTTAAAAAGCCTCTCTTTTGCTCAGAAAGAGCTCCGAGGAAGCAGGAAGCAAGAAGCACTTGAATCCCTGCCTCTTTACACACTGCTTCATGATTGGCTGTGAGGGTAGCCAATCTTCTCTGCTTCCCTGTTTGGCTATCTGCATGCTGCCTTGAAGAGAGGTTTGGAAAAGGGTGGGGCGAAGCTCAACCCAAGAACAGAGTATGTATGCTCTGTGACTCTGGAATGAGCTAAAATGAACAGTTTAATTTGGGCCAGAAGAGGAATGGGAAAAGGCAGGTTTGTTTTGTGTTGAAACAGCTCTGAGTTTCCAAGAAATGAGGTAACGTGCATACAGACAAATTTGATCCTGGCTGAAACGGAATAAAGGAGGGTAAAGCATAAATAGAGAGAGAGAGAGAGAGAGAGAGAGAGAGAGAGAGAGAGAGAGAGAGAGAGAGAGAGAGATTGTGCTAAAATCACCCAGCGAGCTTCTCCCATCAGCGAGATAATCCAACTTTCTAACTATTGCTTTCATGACATTATTTTATTAGTTGCTTTTTTCGTTCTTTTTAAAAAATCTCCTCCAATATGTGTATAATCCTCTGAAACAGTCAGAGGGAATCTGATTTAGTATTGGCCTTTGTAGCCACATGCCTTGAATGAAGGTATCTGAGGCTTGGTCTGGGCCTCATCTTCTAGCTGGAGGAGGAATAAGTGGTAATCAGCACTAGAAACGTCTAAAGAATATTCAACATCAAAATTGGTAAAAGAAGAATTTTGGGGAGCAAATTCCTCACTAGCTTCCCCCCCCCTTGCATCTGGAGTTTCTGTGTTCTGCTTAATGGTGTGCAGAAAATGTGATAGCCCATACATTTAGACACATACCTTTAGACACACATGCATAGAAAGAGAGAAAGACTTGGTACTGATTATGGCTGCAATACAATATTTAAAGCCCTTTCCCCCCACTTAAAGCAGCAGCTTGTCCCGAAAACGAGCTGTTTGCAATATGAATACTCCCTCGCTACAAAAGTAGCTGATTTAGTCAGAAAGGTGACAGTTAAGCAGGAGAGATTTTTGCATCTTCTCTGCGACTCCCCCCTCCCTTCTCTTATACTTTTCCGAACTGGCTGTCCATCACAGTTGTTATGCATGCAGGCTCAGAGAGCCCGCGGGGGATCCTAGTTATTTACACTCTTTTTTTCCCAAGCACCAAAGCTGTTATAATCATTCGCTGTCAACTTTGTGCTGACACTGAATTTTACTTTGTGGGCCGTTGCGGGTTTTTTAAAAATGTGCCATTTGGGTCTGAATGCCTAGTATCCATAGCCTTCACTATAAGATTAAAGGTGACTGAGTTGACCAGCGCTAGACAGAGTTATCAGTTGAGCCTTTGGAAACCTGGTGGGTATGGAAGGAGTGGGATTTTGCTGATTTGTGGACCGCAAACAAAGCCTCTAGGCTTTGTACTTTTTCTTTATCCTAGCGGTGGCCCTCAGGAATCAGCTCGGTGCAGTGTTTCATCTCATTGCATTCTCATCTTTAAAGACATGTAAATATCTTTTTCCCCCTCCTTACACCTTGCCAAGTTAAGAAACAGAAGCTCCTTTTCCTGAACACTTGAAGATATTTTAATAGTTATTTTTCTCCTCTGGAAAAAAAAAAAACCATCTTGAGGCTGCATTCAATCTTGGGGTTGCTAATGGGCACTTGAATTATAGGAGATTGGAGGTGAATAGCTCCTTTTCTCTATTTTCTGATTTTCCTAAGGTGCAGGGATACAAGTCCTTCAACAAAGAGTTAAGCACACTTAAACCTATTGACCACAAAGCAACACAGACTTAAGTACAGTAAAACCCACTGAAATCAATTGGTAATTGTGTTTGCACAAAGCACTATTTATCTTCAGAAATTCGCTGCAGAAGAAATTCCATGTATACTAGAATTTAAATTTGGATTTTGAGAAGTTCAGCGTGCACTATTTAAACAATAATGGACTGGCTCCAAAGCTCCACAAGGATAGCGCTACTCACAGTATGCGTTTTTCCCTCCTCTACCTTCCCTGAAATACTGGTTCTGATGACTGTGGGACTCTCAGGAATACAGTAGAGTCTGATGGTAGGGCTCACAATGGGATGGGGGAGTCGGCCACTTTGGATTCCCCATCCCCTGGAGAAGCATTATGGGAGACATTTGGGACTGCATCAGGAGGGGGAGACAAATAAGTCCCACTGTGCTGCCAGAAATCCTTCCATTAGTGGTTCTTTTTGGACTGCAAGCCCTTGATGCATTCACATGCAGATGTATGAGGGCCTGCTCTTTGAACCCTCACTAGCGTTGTGGGGAAAAAAAAGGATAAATTTCGGATTTGGGTTTATTGGGCCCAAGAATGTGGAAAAACTCAGTTTCCCAAAAATGCTTGCAATGGCCGAACTTGGTCAGACTAAACTATCTGTCACCCTAGTAATCTGGATAGCAGAATGGTCATTTAAAAGATGGGGTTCATCCAGGCCTGCGTGGAGGGATATACCCTCCAAGTAAAAACACAAACTTCAACAGCTGCTTATTGGGCTTCTGGAAAAGACTCACTCACGTGGATGAGAAGTCTCCTTCAGAAGAGTTGCCTCAGTCGTGATTTGGCCTGGCTCTGATATCACCCCGCCCCCGGTCTTATGAAAATCTGATCTCAAAACTGAAGGTTGCCCTTGATACCACCCATTTCCCCTTGCCATAAGCATCTCTCAAAATTAGATTTTTGATGACTATATTAAAGGACTATTTACAGGATGTCATTTGCCACCAAAATAAATGTTTTCTGTGCCTTATTTGTCTTGCATTTAAGCAGTTTTCCGCTGTTTGGCAGCTAATTTGCATAGCCATCATGCTATAGGGCCTAGATATGAACAGAGCCCCCAGACTCAGTGGTGCAAGCCTGCCTCGGCTCTTTCTGCCAGACCTCGGCACTACTGACCTTCTGAACCTCAAAACCAATTGATAGCTCAGCTTTCACAAATGTCCATGGAAGATGGGGGCAACCCCTTTGGGAGCCCATAAAGTTGGCACCCCTGAACCAAACTTAGCCAAACTTGGGGGTTTGTCCGAGGAGAATCCCTTGCAGCTACTCTGCAAATTTGGTGACTCTACCTTAAAAAATGCACCCTCCCCAGGAGCCTTGAAAAAATTCCCATAGACTATAATTGACCTAATTCCCCCCCCCCCCCGGGAAAACCCAGGGAAAAGCCAAAATACACATTTACTAGTGCAGGTATTCGGCTTATTTCAGGTTTCCCGGGGGGAGGGAACTGGAACAATAAACCTGAACCCAAAATTTACCCGAAAGTAATAAAAATTGATAAGGGATGTTTGAACATCCTCTGGTTTGGCTCATGTCTGATTTTTGATACCTGAGCTGACTTTTTAATAATATTGCCTTGACCTATTTGTGGCTGTTCAGCATTTTGCTTCTTTCTACTCTTTCCAAACCATATAGTACAGCACAACTGTATTCTCACACAGCCTGATTGAGTTCTACTATCCTTAATCTACCCTTGCTCTGTAACTGCTTTGCTCAGGAGGTAGGGTTGTGCATATTGATAAACCTGAACCAAAAATAAACCCAAAATTAGCTGTTATGGTAATTTTCAGGATTTGGGTTTACTGTATACCAAAACCTGTGGATAAATACAAAGCTGAATAGGTGACCCCTGAAAAAGCCAAATCGGTAGTCGGCTTTTCAGGTTTGGCTATTTGCCTTTGCTCAGAGGCACAGCTCTGTGCATTCTCCTCTTTCTTTCTTTCTTTCTTTCTTTCTTTCTTTCTTTCTTTCTTTCTTTCTTTCTTTCTTTCTTTCTTTCTTTCTTTCTTTCTTTCTTTCTTTCTTTCTTTCTTTCCTTCTTTTTTGACTTGCTTTGTTAGGGCCCCAACTTTTGAGGGAGGGCTTGTGTAATCGGAGCCAACTTGGTCTGACCAACTGATCTGCACTTTAAAAGATGGGGCTCACTCAGTACGGAGAACGTTAGTTTCCATCAGCTGCTCATGACCGTTCTGAAGAAGATTCCCTCACCCCCATGGATGAGCAATCTCCTTAACATGAGCTGCCTTGGTCATGACTTCAGCTGGCTCCAATATCATTTTCCCACACTTTGACCATCTCTTGTAATTTGATTTTTCAGGACCACAATAAAGGACTGCTCACAGGCTGTCATTTGCCACCAAAAGGAATGTTTTCTGTGCCTTATTTCTCTTGCATTTAAGCCTTTCCCCCCCGTTTGGAAGCTCATTTGCATGGACATCATGTAAAGCGACCCAGAAACGAAGGCAGCACCCAGACTTTGAGACACCAGCCTGGAATCAGCTCTTTCCACCAGTCCTCAGCAACGTGAACCTTTGAACCTGAAAACTGATGAACAGCTCGGCTCGCAAATGCCTGGAGGATGGGGGCGACCCCTTTGCTGGCCCATAAAATTGGACCCCCTGTCCTAAAGTCCACCAAACTTTGGTGACCATCTAAGGACAGTCGGTTGCAGCTATGCTGCAAATTTGGGGACTCTGTCTCCAAAAATGCTCCCCAGGAGCTTTGAAAAAAATTCCCATAGACTATAATAGGCCTGAATTTTTCAGTAAAACCGAAAATAAGCTGAATACTGAAATTTGCCAGTATGGGTATTCAACTTATTTCGAGTTCACCAAAAAAATCGTGCCCAATAAACCCGAACCTGAAATTTACTGATTTTTTTTTTTGCACAAACTTAAGAGGAGGCAATTGTATAAACATACAATTAAAGATCAGTCAAAAATCATATAGATCAGTCATAAATAAATGCTGTGTTTTGATGAAATCCTACCCATTGGTGTTCATCTAAGTAGTTCCCAGTGATATTAAAGGGGGCCAATTGGTTTGAATTGACAGAGTCCTTTCATGAGCACAATTTTGCAAAAACTCAATGGAAACCTTTTCATCAGGCATTCACAACTGCTCAGCATGACCTGAACAGGATGGGTGATTAGGTCACATCTGACTGACACTTTCAAACATGCTAAGTTTGATTGTTAAACACAGTTATGGTGCAATTTGCAGCATCCGTAAGAGTGATGGGGCACACACTGAAAAGGCCTACAACTGGGCAGTAGCAGATCAAACCATTCAACAGAAGGGGAAGACCAGAAGACCCTGCTGTTAAATATCTCTTGGTTAAAATCCTAGGTATAAAGGAATGTTTTAGCTTGGAGCTTAAAGGAAAGCAAAGTAGATGCCAGGTGAGCCTTATGGGGGAGCACATTCCAAAGTTGAAGTGCCACCCCTGAAAAGGCCCTGTCTTTGGCCAACACCTGCCTTAACTCTGAAGGTGGGGGCACAGAAAGAAAGACTTCAGAAGAGGATCTTAAAGGGCAGGCTGGACAATATGGGTGGAGGTGGTCCTGTTATTTTTCCAACAGGAGAGCACAGTCCAAATGGATACATAAGCTTTCTGCTGTTAAAGAGAGGCTCACAGCATTCAAAACCAGCAGCAGAATTCTACCTGGGACTTCAGTTGTACCAACCAGAATCACCTCCATCTTGTCTGGATTTAGCCTCAGCCACATATACATGGCATTTAGGTTCCTGCTCAGTGCAGAAGCACCAGCTTCCAGAGGCTCATTCAATGAAATATAGAGTTGGGTGTCATCAGCAAACAATGACAAACAACTCCAAAGCTTAAGACAATCTCTCTCAATGGCCTTCCATCAGCACCATATGGGCCAATGCTGAATCACATGGAACCCCACAAAAGACATTCCACAGAGTGGGAACAGCCTTCCCCATTGCAACCATCTGCTCCCGTTTTGATAGAAAAGACCTCAACCACTTATAGGCTGTTACCCCCATTTCTAATCTGTGCACCAAGTGCTTCAGCAAGATTGTATAAGTAACTGCATAAAATGCAGCTGAATTATCTAATCAAACTAAAAGAAAAACATTTCCCTTGTCAACCTACAGGTTAAGATCATCCTTCAGAACAACTAACACTGTCTCTGAGTAGATAATCTGTATGACTTAGATCCACCAGAGCTTTTCCATAGGTGAAAGGCCATGCAACATGACATTCTTGCCTCTCTCCTCTACTGAAGTCCCTAATGCCCCCTGAAATGCAGCATTTGGGAGGGGGACATTTGGGACTTGCACTGGCAACCAAGGTCAAGTTAATTCATGCCATAGTATTCCCGATTACTATGTATGGGTGTGAAAGTTGGACAATGAAAGAAGCTGGCAGGAAAAAGTAGATTCCTTTGAAATGTGGTGTTGGAGGAGAGTTTAACCTTGGACTGCCAAAAAGACAAATAAGAGGGTTCTAGATCAAATCAAGCCTGAACCCTCCCTAGAAGCTAAATTGACTAAACTGAGGCTATCATACTTTAGTCACATTATGAGAAGGCAAGAGTCACTAGAAAAGACAATAATGGTAGGAAAAGCTGAAGGTAGCAGGAAAAGAGGACGACCCAACATCAGATGGTTTTGACTCTATCAAGAAAGTCACGAACCTCATTTTGCAAGACCTGAGCAAGGCTGTTAACAATAAGACATTTTGGAGGACACTGATTCATAGGGTCGCCATGAGTTGGAAGCAACTTGACCGCACTTAACACAGACAGACACACATTTGGGGCTACAGTGGGAGGGGCATAGGTGAGAAACACGTGCTCCATGGGCAGATATCTTTTCACCCATGGAAAAGGTCAGGTGATTCCAAGCATATCTATTGCAACTTCCATAGTACTTCCATAATGGAAGGATCAAATGCATATCCAGTGAGTACCCCCTGGAAAAATGCAGGACACACCAAAGAAAATGGCTGAGAAAAATATGTCTTCAGCTCTGTTTTGTGGCATTAATAGCTCCAAATTCTTATCAGAGAAGCATTGGAAGGCAGCCCTGTAGACAGTACTAGCCCCAGATGCTCTGACTCAATACGAAGCAGCTCCTTATGTTACCAACTATCACACCGGCTCCAGTGTGAAATTTTCCATACCCTAGGTGAGGCCTGAAATGACTGATAGCGCAAAATGATCTGACCCAATTCTTAACTGGACTTGAAATGAATCTGATCAAGGAGCTTGTGTGCTTGGCCACCGTAATAAAGTAGACAAATAATTACCAAGCAAATCAAACACACTTACACCTCAGATGATTTTGAAATATTATCTATAATCGGGCACTTCTGTGGTAGGAGGAAAGGTTAATAAAGTAATTTTAAAAAGATTGTGTGGTGTATTACAGAAACAGAAGAAGACTGGCGATCATAATTGTTAATCTCCTGAAACACCGGATCTCTGTTGCAGGAGGCATGTATTTTAGTTCGACTCCTTATGGTGTGTTCCACTTATTACAATATTATACTGCTTAATTGCCTTTTATTTTAAAAAAATCTTATTTTAGCTAAAAATAATAAATAGAGCCCATTAATTTTTTTCCAGCAGAGAATTCTTATGCAGGCTATTTAAAACCTTGTACATATAACTCTGAATTATATATAGTTGTATCAACATCTATAGAATAATCTGATAATTGTTGAGAATGATTATGGCCATATATCACATTATGGAAAATGCTGTATTTGTATCAGGACAATGCAAATATTGTTTCTCTTATTCTACTATTCCCTGTCCTCCATCTTTTCACCAAGGATAGGTGGTCATGGCTAAAAGCATAACAAGGATCCCAGTGGGTCACCTTATCTACCATCTCGTTTCTCACAGGGGCTAACCAGATGCCCATGGAAGCCCTACAAGGAGGGCATGAAAGCAGAAGCCCGCCTCTGTTCTTGCCCCTCAGTTGCTGTATTTCAGAGTTACACCCTCTCTGAGTCTGGACTGTCATTTAACCATCATCAGTCATTATAGTGGAAACAGATAGAAGGATCGTTATGAATTTGTCTACTGTATAGTGCTTCCAATCTCCACACCCATTGACACTGAATGCCGTAATTCAACCACACACTGTGTGAAAAAGTATGTTCTTTCCCGTCTTGGATCTAAAACACCCATCAATTTCATTGGGTGCCTCTGAGTTTTAGTATTATGGAAGAGGGATTAAAAAGTTCTCTCTGTCGACTTTCTCCAACTGTGATGTATGCACATGTGGATAGCCTTAAGTGAGCCCTGAAGGACTAATTTCTGTTTCCCCTTCAAGGTCTGTATAGTGTTGGCTGTAGTCTCCCAATGCGTGTTTTAGTGTTTTTGATTTGCAAATGTTCTCTCCCTGTGGGAACTAATAAAGAGATTTGTGACTGAAACTAGTAGAGTCTTCTGTGTGTTGGCCATAGAGTATGACCAAAAGATAAATGGAAGTAGAATAGGTAAACTCTCCCCTGCCCATCAGGATACTACACCAACCATGCACAACTCCTAAGGCTCTATCCTGACTTCCCCTTCATTGTATTGTTTAAAAAAAATACTCCAATGATTTAGTCTTTCCTTGTTGCGGTGGCTGCTATTAGTTGTTGTATTGTTCAACCATATTAGAGCATTATGCATGCCCTATTCCTAAGTTTGCCAGCCTCCAGGCAGTGGCTGGAGATCTCCTGCTATTACAACTGATCTCCAGGCGACAGAGATCAGTTCCCCTGGAGAAAACGGCTGCTTTGGCAATTGGACTTTATGGCATTTAAGTCTCCATCCTCAAAATCTCCAGGTATTTCCCAACCCAGAGCTGGTAACCCTACCTATTCCTCTGAATTTCCTCTGCCTATCCTAACCATGCACTCTCTGATCCTTGCCCTGAATCATTTACAAAGCTTTTCATAGTATCTCAGCTTTTTCTAGATTCTTACCTTTCCTCCAAGGAGCACAAAACATCATACTCTTCCTTTTTTTATCATAACAACCCTGTGGAGTAGAAAAAAACTGGTCTATGACATCCAGTAATTTTCACAGGGCAGCAGGAATTTGAACCCAACTCTCCTTTGTCCTAACTTAGAGCTCCCCAGCATGGTAGCTGTGGGTTCCCATGGTGCCTGCTAGTACTTGCCTTGGTGCCTGGTGAATGGGAAAGGCCATTTTAAGGCTGTCATATTTATTGGCTGCCCTCATTCAAATGAAAGGGTTTTCTACTGGGGGAGATCAGAAGGACTGGTAAGCACTGGGCTTTCCAGGTCCCCGTGTGGTTCCATTCCTCCTTCAAGCTTTCCTCCTTCCGAGGAGGTGTGAGAAGGGAGGTATCCCATTTGGCTTCACCTACAGGGGCAGCCATTTTGGGTTTGGTTCTGCCTCTAGTGGCAGCCATTTTGGGATGCCACTCTCCACTTCCTCTCAAAATTCCAATTGTGCCCATAGACTCAAAAACTTTGGGAAACCATGCTCTAATTGTCATAACCCATCATATCTCAATAACTGTGCAAGGACTAGCAATATTATTCCAAATATATTGCTGATCAGGGGAGGTGGGGTGATATGTTGAATTTTTCATCATGGTCCCCATTAAACCTAAACAACATGATGGCAGAAATGCATCGTTGCTGCACATTGCATATGCAGCTTGCTTAACTATATATCATCCTATAATGGTATACAGTTGGTATAAAGATATACTGAAATGCAAAGTCTCAGTGCCAAATGAAAGTCAGATACTTATACTTTTTAAAAAGCCCATCCAATTGGCGACCCAAAAAACAATCAATCTTATTATGGAGTGATAGTGCTTGGGATTTCTACTAAGCCAGAGCATTTCTCCCTTCCTTCCTCCCCTCGCCCTCCTTCCCTCCTTCCCTCCTTCCCTCCTTCCCTCCTTCCCTCCCTCTTTCTTTCTTTCTTTCTTTCTTTCTTTCTTTCTTTCTTTCTTTCTTTCTTTCTTTCTTTCTTTCTTTCTTTCTTTCTTTCGTGAATGCAAAACATCAGTAATCCCATAGTAATATCATCTGATAGTAGTTAATCCCTTCTTAGGGATGGCTTTGCCTGGTCCTTTTGGAACAGAAAAATGTGCTTTTACTCAGACATTCTATGTAAGCATCAATCAGGCCTTTAATGCTTAATTGTCTTCTCACCTTCCTTTGTCTCCCACACCTCTCATAACCCCACCCTCCGTAAAAAGCCATAATGTTAAAATAAATAGGCTTCAAAGAAACTTCCTGTGCAGTCTCCTTATGTTTTCTAGCCTGTTATTTTGTATTCTAAGGTCATGGATCAAGGGCGACCCCATCCTTGTGCTTTGGACTCAGCTATCTGTTTTGACAGAAAGATGCAGGCATCTTGGGAAGATCCTAATCCATTAGAGGAAGTCTATTAAATTCAAGCCCCTAAGCTGTCTCAGCCCAAATCAGTGATACCAAACTTACATTTGTTTTTGCGATGACCATTCATTTTGGTCAAATGAAGAAATTGCTCTTGTGGGTTTTTGTGGCTTCAGGGGAGAAATCAGTGAATGTCACGTATCTTTTAGCCTCTTCTGCTTTCTCTCTCCCTCTCTGAAACATTATTGAGAGTGGAGGAAACATCATTTTTATTGTTGCTGTTTATAAGTTCATAACAGAACTGGCAGAAGGAAGGTAACTGTAGAAAGTTATAAAAGGTGCTTGATTCTAGGATAAGGCCTTGGAGTAGGGTGGCCAACTCCAGGTTGGAAAAGTCTTGAAGATTTGGGGGTAGAGCTTGGGAATGGTGGGGTTTGGAGATGGTAGGGACCTCAGCGGGGTATATTGCCATAGAGTCCACCCTCCAAAGCTGCCATTTTCTCCAGGGAACTGATCTCGTAATCTGGAGATCAACTGTAATTCCAGGAGATCTCCAGGCTACCCCTAAAGGTTGGCAACCCTATCTGGTAGTGGGTGGAAAGTGCAATCAAGTCGCTGCCTACTTATGGCGACTCCATAGAGTTTTCAAGACAAGAGATTTCTGAGTTGGTTTGCCATTGCCTGCCTCTGTGTTTCGACCCTGTTGTGTGGAGGCTGCTGCTGGGCCCAGAGTTCAAGTTCAGTCTCTGGCATTTCCAGTTAGTACCTGATGTGAAAGACATCTGCCTCAGATCCTGGAGAACTGCCACCAGTCAGAATAGACAATGATCTTGATAGACCAATGATATGACTCAGTATAAGGCAGCTTCATGTGTTTGTGTGTTCTGTTCAAAATGCTGGTTTGGACTTTTAAAATAATAAATGACCCTAGGTTGCCTGCAGGGCTACCTTTTTTCCATACAAAATTATCAACAACTAGGATCATATTAACAGAATAACTCGTCCAGTTGCCTTTGTTGGGTCTCCTCTTGTGCTACTGTGCTAATTGAAACAGCTGGAATTTGCTGCTGCATTGCCTCTTCTATAATGACCTTAGATATGTGTTTATTACACTCCTCCAAAAAATCCCGGGAAGATGAGAGAATGGTATACCTTCTTTCTCCTTTCAGACCTTGAATCTGAAACCTCGGACCGAGTTGCCAGATTCTGTGCAGCTGCCCAACTCCTCCCACATACCATGTTGATTGAGTGACACATATTTGCTTTTAAAAAATATCTCTTAAGGGAAAATTGTATATACATTCTTACAACCATTCTGCTAATGTATGTTTGTTCTGCTGGTCCATGACCATAATACATTATTGATTGATCGATTCTTTGTGACACTGAAGAAAGGGCCTTCTATGTGGTTGCACAGTACACCATGTTTGCGGAGCTCCTTAGAAATTTGGCACCCGTTCTTTGTTAGTTTGTTGGACTTTTGACATGCCCTCCCCAGCAGAACCAGGATCAGGGTGAGTTACAACAATTACAATATACAATAATAATCTCAAAATCTTTAAAATAACCAATAAACAGACTACAAACACATACTTAACAATAGATGGTGCTAAAATACAGCTTGCCGAAAAGGCAGGTACAGGCCAACCCTCCCCCCCAATTCGAACTGAGAAGAAGGGGGGAAGTGGGAAGGTAGGGTTGCCAGTTCCCTCTTCACAACCGGTGGGAGGTTTTTGGGGCGGAGCCTGAGGAGGATGGGGTTTGGAGAGGGGAGAGAGTCCAATTGCCAAAGTGGCCATTTTTTCCAACTGAACTGATCTCTATTCGCTGGAGATCAGTTGTAATGGCAGGAGATCTCCAGTTAGTACCTGGAAGTTGGCAACCCTATGGGGAGGCCATTACTGATGACATCGTCAGCTGTCCTCAACCATAGGTCTAGAAGAATAGCTCTGTTTTGCAGGCCCTGCAGAATTCTTTCAAGTTCTGCAGGGCTAGGGTTACCAGGTCCCTCTTTGCCACAGGCAGGAGGTTCTTGGGGCAGAGCCTGAAGAGGGTGGGGTTTGGGGAGGGGAGGGACTTCAATGCCATGGAGTCCAATTGCCAAAGCAGCCATTTTCTCCAGGTGAACTGATCTCTATTGGCTGGAAATCAGTTGTAAAAGCAGGAGATTTCCAGCAGGTACCTGGAGGCTGGCAACCCTATGCAGGGCCCTGATGTTACCGGGAACAGCATTTCACCAGACCGGAGCCAGGGCCAAAAAGACCTTGGCTCTTGTCAAGGACAGCTGCAAGAAGCCATTCCTTATTTATTGCAGAAATACTCATGAAAAAGAAGAAATGTGACACAAATGCAAACTAAACAAATAAATTAACTAATTAAATTTAAAAAATTAAAAAACCTGCACCAGAGTTAATATGATGCATTACAAAGATAGCATATTCTAACTTGGCTGCTGGTTTGCTGATCCTGTGTTTTTACCTCTTGAGCGTTTTAAATCTGAATGCTTTTAAATGGGTACATTATGCATATTAATTGGTTTAATTTCCATTGGACTATTATTTACGTCCTTGCAACTGAGTTGTTTGCTGCCATGAGTCCAAGGAGGTAAGGCAGGGTAGAATTTTTTTAAATAAATAAATAATAAAAGTCCTGGTAATGGTCATTTTTCTTACAGTCTTGCAATGTGGTATTTTGGAGCTTTTGCGGTGCCAACCTAAACTCCCTCCCAAAACATGTTCTCCCCAGACCAGGGGTAGGCAAACTGCGGCTCGAGAGCCGCATGCAGCTCTTTGGCCCCTTGAGTAGTTTATTAAGTTAATAAACAGTGTACCTACCTATATAATTTAAGTTTAAGAAATTTGGCTCTCAAAAGAAATCTCAATCGTTGTACTGTTGTTATTTGGCTCTGTTGACTAATGAGTTTGCTGACCACTGCCCCAGACTGTCTTTGTAATTTTTTAAGGCTCCTGTTGAAGTCTGTTCAGTTCACCTCTTAGATGCTTATGTGGATTTTAGCTCATTGTTTTCCAGTCATAAGAACTCATAACAAACTGAAGTTGATGTGCACAAGTTGCTTCATACAATGAATTTAATACTGGAAAGTACATTTATGTATTGAAAAATGGTATAGATAGACAAGCACAGTATGGATATGTAAGCCTTGACAAACTATACACACGGACATGCATTCATATACACATTAAAACAGCCACACATAACAATCCACAGAAAGTGATTTCATTCTGTGTGATATTTGAAGCTGCCCAGAATACGATGATCTCGTTTTCATTTCATTTTATCTCTTTTTTCACCCTGCATTTTTAAAAACCATCTTTGCTTCGTTTTTCTCCACCTGGTCAGAAGCCATGATTTTGCAATCTTTCTTTTACACAGCCACCTGAGGGCAGCATGACTCTCACCTCCCAGCAAAAGTTTGACTAAGTCAAAGATCTAACTTTCTGCTCTCCGTCCAGTTTCGACTCTCACTTGGTTTCCAGCTTGGTTTAGCCAGTTGCACAGCACATTTCGACTGTGCACTTTCTCAGCTTCAGCTCACTGAGGGAGGCAACTCTCATTTTACATTACAATCTTGTAAAATTCACCACAGTTGTTCCCTGAGCTACTATAGTTCCAGACGCCCCTTTTCCTCCTTACATTAACATACCAGAACTGTGTACAGAGAATGAAACCACTGAAGATTGTTTTTGTTTTTTTAAGTGTATTGGGTCTTGTAAAATTATGACTTTTCATTATGCCGGGACAGGGGGAGAGGAGTCAAAACACAAAATATTGTGTGGTTTTAGCCCTGAAAACTGCTACCCTGAAACAGTGAGCCCATGAATGATTGTATGTGGGTGAGCTTCCAAAATATTCCATATGTCATGTTCCAAATAAATTGATCTTTCTGAAGTTGAATCAACTTATTAGGAATTCTGATTTTTTCCTGTTTGAATTTCTGAATTGTCTACAGATTTCTTTACATAAGCAACTTGCTGAAGCTTTTGGCTTCTTCAGTTCATTTAGGTTTTCCTCACCCTTGTATTACAAATGCACAAGTACGCATTGATAAATTCCTGCTAAAAATCACTTTTTTGAGACATATAATTAGGGTTCCCAACCTCCAGGTACTAGCTGGAGATCTGCTATTACAACTGATCTTCAGCTGATAGAGATCAGTTCACCTGGAGAAAATGGCCGCTTTGGAAATTGGACTCTATGGAATTGAAGTCCCTCCCCTCCCCAAACCTTGCACTCCTCAGGCTCTGCCCCCAAAACCTCCCACTGGTGGCGAAGAGGGACCTGGTAACCCTACATATAATGCAGCACAGAGAGAAATGTAAGTGCTATGAAGGAATGTTTGTGTGCAAAGTGCCGTCAAGTCACAGCCGACTAATGGCAACCCCTTTAGGGGTTTTCATGGCAAGAGACTAACAGAGGTGGTTTGCCAGTGCCTTCCTCTGCACAGCAACCCTGGTATTCCTTGGTGGTCTCCCATCTAACCAGGACTGACCCTGCTTAGCTTCTGAGATCTGATGAGATCAGCCTGGGCCATCAAGGATGTTCATCCCTTATTTTATTGGAATGTGTACATCTCAACAGACAGGATGTGATACCAATTTTTATTCATTTATTTTAAGAACATATATCCCACCTCTCAACCAGAAAACAGCTCCCACCAAACAGTAAAAAACCAGAATAAAATACAAACCCAATAAACTGCAAGCAAGAAACAAAATAAAAGACAATAATAATACAAAACTAGCAATTAAACAGCCAAATTAAAACCTTTAAAGCCCTAGATGGCTTGGGACCTGCATACCGTAAGGACTGTCTTCTCCCATACAAAGCTACCCTCCAACTATAGTTATCTTCAGGGGTTCTGCTTTGGGTGCCTCTATCATCTGAGGCTATATGGATGGCAACCTAAGAAAAGACCGTGTGTGTGTAAAGTTCCGTCAAGTCGCAGCTGACTTATGGTGACTCCTTATGAGGTTTTCAAGGCAAGAGACTAACAGAGGTGGTTTGCCAGTGCCTTCCTCTGCACAGCAACCCTGGTATTCCTTGGTGGTCTCCCATCCAAATACTAACCAGGACTGACTCTGCTTAGCTTCTGAGATCTGACGAGATCAGGCTAGCCTGGGCCATCCAGGTAAGGGCAAGAAAATACCTTAGTGGCACCAAAACTGTTGAATTATCTCCCCAGGGAGTTTCATTGGTCTCCTTCTATCATTATCTGCTGCTGCCGGTTGAAGACTTTTGTTTTTTTCTTGTGTTCCCTTACTGACCCTCCTTCTTGTTTGTTTAAAATGCTGTTTTAACATACATACTGTTAATAGAGTTGATTTTAATTTTTTAAAAGTGTCTGTTGCCTTGAGTACCCTAATTGGGCAGAAAGGTGAGATAGAAATGTTTTAAATAAAACAAACTTAAAGACAACTCAAAATAAGTCTTCCCTTGGCACCCGAAAGTCATCTGATCCAGTGCCAGAGGATCCTCCAAGGAGAGCAAGGGCATTCCAGATTTGGGTTACCACAGCTGAAAAGACCCACCATAATGTTTACAATTTCTCATCATGTGATTTAATCTTATCACAATGCAAGTCTCTATGCCTGTGTTTCACAGTCCCAGCAGCCACTGGCAAGGGGGCATGATGGAGCTGAATCATGAAGTTAGGGCTCAAAAGTGTTGTGATAACTAGGAGGATCAATGGACTGAGGTTGGCAATTTCTAGTGGCTTCCTGTGGCAACATGAATATGTTGTCCATCTCTTACAAGCAGGTAGTTTGCAGCTAGATAGTTTCAAAGAGAGGCATCAGCCCAGCTGAGGCCTATAGATCTCCCACTATTACTACTGATCTCCAGATGATAGTGATCAGTTCCTTTCGCAAAAATGGCTGCTTTGGAGGGTGGACTCTATGGCATTGCACCCTGCTGAGGTCCCTTCCCTCCCCAAACCCCACCCCTCCCAGGCTCCACTCCCAAAATCTCCAGGTATTTCCCCAGCCATAGCTGGTAACACTATGCCTTATGCACCTGGACTACTTTTGGGAATTAACCGCAGTTTGCTTCACTATCCTACAGTTTCTCCTCAAACCTAAACATGGAGCCCTTGTTGGAGAAGCCCCAATTTTGCTAACATTTAGATCCACCTTCTTTCTTCTGGACAGCAGGAAAGCTACCAGTTGTCCCTTGGTACAACACTTGGGGCAGCCCATTCCTGAACTCTGGGGCTGAAAGAGCTCAGGAGGCATGCAAGTGGCTGCGCCAGCGTCTGGGCCACTTGCGATGGCACCCAGGCCACTTGTGCCACTGAGAGATGCAGGGATGCCAGCATTGGGGCGCTCACGCCAGCCTCCCTGAGCTGATGTGGCAGCACGGCCAAAGGACGCCAGCTCGGCCTCCCGCCGATGCAAATCCTTGCGCCGTCGTCCCAGGGGATGTTCCCAGGCATTCGGGGGGCGGGGGCAGCAGAGCTGCCAGTAGGCAGCTTCCTGACCCCTTTCAGGCCAGGAACACCCCCTTCAGCAACAGCGTTGCTACGCCACGTTTTTCCTGGCGCAGCCTCACTGTTTTCAATGGGGGGAAATGCCCCATTTTCAGGGGGGAAAAGATTTTAAAAGGCTTTATTAAGCCTTTCAGTGGCCAGGGAAGTGCTTTGGAGGTGCCGCAGCAGCACCTTGGCCACACCATCCCTGGCCGCCAAAAGGCTCAAGTATGAGCTGAAAGTGTTCTGCAGGTACTAAGCTTTCCCATGTAAGAGACATGCAAGTTGTTCCTGTGTTACTTGCATACAATCCATGTGGCGAGTTCTTTATCAGCTGAGAGTGCCATGCTAGGTAGATCTTTCATCTGACCAGCACGCCAATTCCTATATTCCTAAACTGCCCCGTCCCCCACGAAAGATTTTAAAGAAAGAACAGATCCATGGCAGCAGCTCTGCTGGACAAGGAGACATGCCCTTTCTCTTTTCCCCCCTTTTTGTCCTGTCGTTCCAAAGGATTTCAAACCCTTGTTCTAGCCCTCCCAAATCCCCCCTCTCGTGAAAGACGGCCTGCCGACAGCATGCCTTGCCATCACCTTTCAGCAGGTAAAATATGTTGTTATGGAAGGGATGTGTGGCAGGAATGCCGACAACAATTAACACATGCTACTCATTAACAAATGGAGATTACAACTGAGCTGAAATGGCAGGCTGCCATCAGCTGGATAGTTACGGGGGCAGTTGAATTCCTAATGAATGCGAGCGCCGGATTAGTAACGACATTCGACAGAACGCTGCCTGCTGCATTCTCTTACGGCTTTCATTACCAAATTGAAAATCTGTGTAGATTTTCGCAAAATTGCTTTTAAATGTAGCCAATCGCCTCGACAGCCAAGGCTTGATTTGCCAGCGAGGGAGACCTGCTGTGAGATTTTAATGAAAGATCATAGTGGCCCTCCATGACCGTCAAAGAGCTATGGGCCCTGAAAGGCCTGGAATAATCTGTTTTACTTTTAATGGTAGCCATTTTATATTCATTAAGATCAAAATGCAGTTTTGCAGGCAAATTGCAAAGCTGTTCCACTCACAGCTTGAGAACCTGGGGGCTCTGCTGCTTTTTATCTTGTTCATAAGCAAATATGCAGTTAATATCTTTTAATATGCTTTGATGCTTGGTACCTTATGGGTACATTGTACTGGAGGTTAGAGAGCTGCATGCTTCCTTCGTAGTGTCAGCAACGAACTGAAACTCTGGCTCTTTTATGAGTCAGTCTCTCTCTGTCTCTCTCTCTCTTGTGCTCTCTCTCTTGCACTCTCTCTAGCTCTCTAATATGAACCCTGCTCAAGCAAATTGTAAAAACACTGAAAATATACATCCACGATCTGGTAGGGAAAAAAAAAGAAAAGAAACGATTTCACTGCATTCCATCCACTGGTGACTTTTCCTATGTCAGGGTATAACAATTGTGTTATTTAAATGTAAACAACCAAATAAGATAGTATATCCAAATCATTGGCATCTGGAAATTGTGCTCTTATCCTCCCTGATTGCGAGGTTGTGCACGTTAATAATAGCATTCTAAAGACTGTGATTCCGCCCGATACGCTGTGTGACCTCGCCAGTTGCAATTTTATCAGGGTTTTGCCGCACTAGAGAAATGAAGGCATTTTTGCATTTCCATTTTCAGCCAAGAGACTGTATTTCTTCTGATGCAGATAGGCCTGGATTAAGCATTATGCTAAGCAAGCAAGCACAGCCAAGATTCGATCCCAATCAGGGGAGAAGAAAAGGTCACAGGCTGACCAAAGAAAAGTGATAGCAGGCCAGTAACTGTGGCACACCCTTCGTTGAAGTGTAAGGGACATTGCCAAGGGTTGACTTAAAAGTTCAGCTTTCTGCAGGCTGGGTCTGAGGCTTGTTACTGAAGCAATGGCCTCTGTTGAAAAGAGAGTTGCCAGTATACCCCCCCCCCAAAAAAAAGCCAGGCTCAGGCTATGTTACTTTAGGGCCAGTAGCCAGAAAATCAAAGGAGTGGGGGCAGAGAGCTCCTTCCTTTTAGCTTGTTTTTAAATTGTACAACTTAATTGAATAGGTATATTTGCATTGAATTCTATTCCTGGACTTGCTCCAACCTGATGGGCTCAGGCCCTTGATCTGTTCTGGCCAATTCCCAGAGCTAGGGTTGCAAAGTGCCCGGTTCTGGCAGGCAATTGCCCCCCATCAAGCGGGCTGCCCACCGACCAGTTGATGGCTGGTGGGAGAAAGCAGAAAGGTGGGAACGATCCCTCGCACCCTCCCAAGAAGGCTCCGGCCTACTGTTCCACGCTGCAAGCCTGATCTGCAGCCTTCCTCCCAGCCCCGCTGTGCGTGCGCTCCGAACGTGCACACAGAGGGGCTTTGAATGCTCCAGCCTCCCCGCCACGCTACAAGCCCGATTGGGCTTGTAGTGTGGAAAGGAAAGCTGCAGCCTTCCTCCAAGAAGGGGAGGAGCCTGAGGAGGGTGGGGTTTGAGGAGGGGAGGGACTTCAATGCCATAGAGTCCAATTGCCAAAGCAGCCATTTTCTCCAGGTGAACTGATCTCTATCGGCTGGAGATCAGTTGTAATAGCAGGAGATATCCAACTAGTACCTGGAGGTAGGGCTGTTGAAAAAAAAATTCTGTAAAATTCAGATTCAGCAAAATTCAGCCCGTTTTTATTCGGGAAATGCCAAAGTCCGAACTCCCCCACTTCAGGTCCGTGCAATTCAGCATGAGATCCGGAGTTTGGGGGAAAATTCGGCCGAATAAAGCCATTAAAAACACAATCGTGCCTTTCCGTGGCTCCGGGGGGGCATTTTTGGGGGTAGAGGTCAGAACCTTTCAGCAGAGCTTGAGGGGACCCTTCTTGCAAGAACCCCCAACGTTTGTAAAGATTGGGTCAGGGGGGCTGAGATATGGGTCCCGAAAGGTGTTTCCCCTCCTTAATGTGCATCTTTGACAATGGGGGTTTGCAATTGGCAGAGCTTCCCACCCACTCTCGAAGCTCCCAGCCCTGACAAACAGCTGAACTGTGGGGAGCAAGGGCGGGGCAGGTGCGAAGAAGTTTGCAAACCATGCAAAGCAACAGGTTTGCAACCATGCAAACCATGCAAAGCAACACGTTTGCAACCATGCAAAGCAACAGGTGACGCCTGGGAGTTTGCAAACCATGGAAAGGGACAGAGGCACGCTAAAGGAGCAGGAGGGGGTGGAATTTCCCCTTTTGCATCGGACTCGGGACCAGGCAAATGCATTCTTTAAGTCACAATTTGAAAACTAGTTTTGAGCAAGCATCAAAATAGACCTAACCGATCTTATGAATGAGGGAAAACCTGAGGACACACAACTTAAGCCCCCCCCTCAAACCAGGGAGAGAGAGACTCGAGGGTAGAACGGTGAAAGCAGAACGGGTGAAAGCCCCCTTTGGCTTCCCCCCACCCACAGAAACTGCTCCCCCCACACACACACATGAGAAAAATTATAGAGAAAAGCCCCAAAACGGGTCTTACTGTGGATGTCTTCTGTTCCATCTTCTTCGCACCTGCCCTGCCCTTGCTCCCCGCAGCTCAGCTGTTTGTCGGGGCTGGGAGCTTTGGGCGTGGGCGGCAAGCTCTGCTAATTGCAAACCCCCATTGACAGAGATGCACATTAAGGAGGGGGGACCCCTTTCGGGGCCCATATCTCAGCCCCCCTGACCCAATCTTCACAAAACATGGGGGTTCTTTCAAGAAGGGTCCTCTGAAGCTATGCTGAAAGTTTGGGGGCTCTACCCCCAAAAATGCACCCCCTGCAGCCACGGAATGGTGTGAATGTGTGCTGTAAATAGAATAAAAATGCATATTAAGGGGGGGACCCCTGATCCAATCTTTACAAAACGTGGGGGTTCTTGCAAGAAGGGTCCTTTGAAGCTATGCTGAAAGTTTGGGGGCTCTATCCCCCAAAATGCGCCCCCTGCAGCCACGGAATGGCTTGAATGTGCACACGCATTCCCCCAAGGGGGATCTCTCTCACACACAAACAGATACTCTCTCTTTCTCTCCCCGGGCCACGCAGCAGCTGGGCTCATGCACTCAATCGTGACTGATTGGCCAGAAGAAGACCCAGCTTGGCCACCGATTGGCCGCAGGAGAATGCTGCTTACTAACTGACGGTTATGCTGCTGCGCTGAATCCTGAATTTGTCGAATTTATTCGCCGAACACTCCGAACTCGCTGAATTCGGCTCCCCGTTTTCCCGCCTTTTTTGTTCGGTTCCATCCAAACTAAAAACCGCCGAATCAGGGGAAATTCAACTGTTTTTCGCTTCGGGATGAACTGAATCGACAGCCCTACCTGGAGGTTGGCAACCCTATACTAGCTGGAGATCTCCTGCTATTACAGGTGATCTCCAGCCGATAGAGATCAGTTCACCTGGAGAAAATGGCCACTTTGGCAATTGGACTCTATGGCATTGAAGTCCCTCCCCAAACTCTGTCCACTTCAGGCTCCACCTCAAAAACCTCCTGCCAGTGGAAAGAGGGACCTGGCAACCCTAGTTGGGGTCTGTGGACATGGTGTGTGGGGGTGTCGCCAGTGCAATGACATCACCTCCAGGGAATACCTGGAAGTGAGAGCAGTACTCTTAGAGCTGCCACCCTCACTTCCAGGTATTCCCAGGAAGTGATGTCATTGTGTGGGTGACTCCAGTGAGTCTTTTATTCTTTTCAGGTTTTATTTATTTTAATTTTAACTACCCCCCCCCCCCAACACACACACACACACCAGTGCTTGGAGCAGTGGCAAGGAATAAGAACTCAGGAGCGGGGAATACCCAGAGGCTTGGCAGCCCTACCTTCACTATGATTCTTCGCTGTCAGATGCAAATTTCCTCTTCCTGTTGGTGGATTCTGTATGTGCAACAGAGCACTAACAGAGTGTGCCCAGCTGACAGACCCTCTCCCCTCACTGCCCTGCTTTACTTTGCCTCAGTCTCCAGTCCCACATCCTTTCTCCTACTTATATTTCCTAGTTCTTGTTACCTGCTCCTCTGCCTGCACATTTCTCCTTTAACTGTATTTTATCAGACCTGACCTTATCTTGTCTCTCCAACCTACCACATCAAACTGCAGATGTGGTATGCCATTTTTGAATTCTCCCCCACATAAATAAAACAACTGCGCAACGAGAAATTGCAGTGCTAGTTTTCTGCCTTCGGGGAGCTTTTTCCATAGGGGAAATAAAAAAAAAAGTGATTTCAGTAATACCATCTATGGACTCTGGACTCACATAGATCCAGTCTCTTTTGAAGAAAAGCAGCCAAGTTCTATGAATCTTTACTTGGAAGACAGCCCCACAGAACACCATTGGTCTTACTCCCAAGTGAGCGTGCACAGGATTGCAATCTTAATGATAATTCTTTTAAGTCTTTTCTTCCCAAGAGCTTTTCTTCTTCGCTCTACTGTGAAAAATTCTGTTGTTGCCTCACAGTAGCATGTCAAGCCCTGTGTTTTCAGCATGTGGTTAAAGAAGACCTCCCCATCAAAAGAAAACTGTCAAGCCGAGGAGATTTAAAGCCGGTGTCAGCCCTTTATGCAAGCAAATGCCCACTCTGTTTCCTCCCAAATACAACTAAGAAAGGCCCTAATAATCATCATAATGCACATCAAGAAGGGCAAGCCCCCCCCCCATTCCCCCATTCCCTCCTAAAAGCTTTGTATGCAGCTGTGCCCCGTGGGCATATCTGAAGACAAGTTTACAAGCCCCACCGTCTTGTGCCGTGTGGCGGCAGGGTGTTTTTTTTTTTTTTGTAGCCGCACCGGAGGACTCAGGGCTTTTTGTGCGTCTGGCAAGAACGAGGGAATTCGATAACCTTCTCTCGTCGGGTCTTAGAGCGAGTTGAATATGTCTGGCCTGCCAAGACACAATTTAATGGGCTTCTGAAAACACTCAAAAGGCAGACGTAAATGTGTGTATGGGCAGGCAGCCAGGATGACCTGGGGAGGGGGAGGGGCCTGTCTGATTTGAAGCCGGGGAAGGTCGTGAAGGAATGTTTCAGGACAAAACTTGACTTTGGGGGAGGGCACGGGCAGAGGCGAGCGTTTGATTGGAATGGATTTACAGGGCCCTGAACTTGACTCTGTAACTTAAGAGCCAGAAGCATTCCCACCTGTCTGGCTTTTTAAAAGGGAAATGGAAAATGTACAGAATATATAATTAATTTCAATCAGAAGGCTCGCATATCTCTTGCTCGGATAGCTTTATCACCCGACACTTTATACGGGATCTAACAGCAGGCCCTAATGAAAAATAAAGGCATAAAACCAACACTATCCTATTCTGCACTGATGCAGTGATCCTTGCAAATAATGTGTTTTTTTCTCTTGAGTGGCGCACCTCATATGCTCACATTGATGGTTTGTTCGCAGTTAAATTCACAGTATTCCAAGTGTATTTGCATCCACACGGTTGCTGATGGCATTCGTCATCAAATAGGCGGACAGCTGGTAGCTGCTACTCAGAATTTACTGAAATGCTAAGGTTTGATGGGAATTCTAATTTTCTCAGCCCCCACCCCACCCCGGGTTGAGTTTGTGAGGCTGTGAAAACTACAATTCCTTGAACCCTAGCAGAAAGCCACAATGGAGAAAGCTGGACGATGTGGGGTTGCCAACTATAAGAAGGGGAATTCCTGGAGATTTGGGGGCAGTTCCTGGGAGGAGTGGAGTTTGGGGAGGGAAGGAGGTACTTCAGCAAAGCTGTGATGTTATAGAGCCCACTTTCTGCAGCTGCCATTCTCTCCAGGGAAACTGATCTCTGTAGCCTAGAGAGAGAGAGAATGCCAGGCCCCACCTCGAGGTTGGCAACTTTACTCAGCTGTGAAAATAGCACACATACCCAGGGTTGCCAGGTCCCCCTGGCCACCTGCGAGGGATGGGGGGGGTAGGGTTGCCAGATCCAGGGAAACTCCTAGAGATTTGGGGATGGAGCCTGGGGTGGATAGGGACATAAGTGGGGTAGAATGCCATAGAGCCCACCCTCCAAAGCATCAATTTTCTCCAGAGGAACCAATCTCTGTAGTCTGGAAGTGAGTTGTAATTCCAGGGGATCCCCGGGTCCCACCTGGAGGCTGGCATCCCTACACACACCCCATGGGCTATGCCTGAACAACCATCCTCTTGAATACATTACTTCCCCCCCACACTCACGCACACACAAACATTTCGGAAGAAAAAGTTTGTTGTTTAGGTACTGATGGTAACTAGCGAAGGAAGCCACCACCAGTGTGTTTGTCTGTGGGCCTATTTTGTGAAGACTGTTTGACCGCTCAAAAATCCCCATCAAACATATTGGAGTATTTGATAGGGATGCTTACAAAATACTAGTGGTGCTGAGCTGAGCTGAGCTGAGCACAGAGATCACCACTGCTCTTCACAACTGCACCACTTTCCTCCTTCAACCCAGAGGTTGCCCACGACATCTTGAGGCCTGATGCAGAAAAGCCAAGATGGGTAGGCAGCCAGGATAACCTGGTGTGTGTGTGTGTGTGTGTGTTTGATTTGAAGCCAGGAAAGGCCATGAAGGAATATTCCAGGATAAACTTGAAGTTCATGGCGGTAAAATGATAATAACACATTGAGAATTTGCTGCTTATTTGTGGTATTCCAAACTGTACTCCCTGATGCCTTACCTCCTAATAAATATTTGCTTCCACATATCTGTATTCCCCCTTTTTTATTGAAAAGAATTATTTAATTGTATCTTTTTCAGTATTACACTGCTGTTTCAGTTGTGTAACCAATGCATAAGAAAGAACTTTTAACCCAGAAAAATGTGCCTCCCCCTCAACAGACAAGCTGGAGTTTGTGTTCAGTCGTGTCATTGATTCCCTTCGTTGCTTCTTTCCTAGAACATGGTTAGGTGTCTGTACAGGAATCTCTGTTTTTTTAGGTTGAGACTTTGGATTTTGTTATTGCCTGTCAGAACAAGAATTCTGTTGGCATAATTTACTTAAAATAGGATCTCTTCTGTCCAATTTTGCTTTTTTTGCTCTTTTTTTTTTTAAGGCTTTTTTATGATGCCTGTGGATCACAAGATAATAACTCACACACCGACTGGTAGAACTTGGCCACAAGACAATAGGAAAAACAGAGATGGTGGGTGGGAGGTTGCTGAGTCAGTTCAAGGTGGAGGAGTCCTTTTTTTTAATGTTCTGTAATAAATGAGGCACTAAGAGCTTGTTCTCAATTCATTTAATCCATTTTAGGTACTCCCAAATACCATGTAAACTTTGTTTCTGTAGTAACTTTTTGGGTTTAAAATGAGAAGGTCAGTACTTTGACTGGGCCTTGCACATGTCTCTGAGGGATGGGGAAATGTTGTCCTCTCAGAGCTCCCTCCGCCCCACCTACCTCACAGGGTGTCTGGGGAGGGGAAGGGAAGGTGATTGTAAGCCGGTTTGAGTCTCCCTTAAGTGGTAGAGAAAGTCTGCATATAAAAACCAACTCTTGTTGTTGTCGTCCATTTTTAGCCTTTCCCTGCTTTACTGTGCCCATGATGGGAGTCTGCTGGGAAATTATGACGAACGTTTCCTTTGTTGTGAACCTTGTTTTAGATGCTCCCTCAGCCACTGTCCTAATTTACTTATAAGGTGGGTTTCAGAATAAAAACAGACATCATAAAATGTCCAATGAACAATGCAATAACACTAGGACTACAGAATTAGAAAACAAATCAATGAACAATTATCCAATATAAGATGCCAATTTCTATCGATACATTCCTAAGTGGCTTCTTCAATAATGTATTTGAGGTACAACATCCTCCTCCCTGTGACCCTCCTATAATAGCATCAGAATATTGTCAGAAAACAATTATATGTGGAGAGGCATTTTCAGTAGATGCCCATGTATTCTGGAGTTCATTTCCGTTGGAGACTCTCTAAAGCCTGAACCTGAGCATTTTTGTAAATATCTTCTTATCAGGGCTGGAATTTGGTGAAGACATGTTCTTACCTGGTGGCCTTTGAGGTAACTGTACATACAATCATATCACGATTGCTTTGTTTATCAATGCACACCTGTGCATTGTTAATGTTTAAGAGAGAAAGAAGAAAATGAAGGAAGTGGGTGTCCTGCTGCATGGTGCCCACAGCGCTCAATACAAAACTTGGAAATAAAAATGGAACCGTGGAAGATCTGAAGTGCACCAGGTTAACTTCAGACACAACAACGGATAATATAGATCTCCAGAATCAGAGGACAACTCAGGATGTAGAACATTTTGAAAGCCTCTCTAATTTTTACCTTTTTTATCGACCCATAGATTTTGGGATTGGGGAATTTATCAGTCAGCCAATGTGTTTGAACATAAACAATGGCCCTTTTGAGATCAGCATGTACCAGTCTGCAAAAAATGGAAAGATTTTTTTAATCCAATTAGATGAGGAAGCTGGGCCAAGGCACCCAGCCCAAAAAACTAACATGGAACATGGTCATAACGGAGCTGGAATTTGTCATATGAAAGTACCTCAAATGGTAGAAACACCAGTCCTCGGGATCTATGGAATCTGACAAGAATCTACTCAGATGGGTCTTTTTTTCCAGGCAGAAAAATACAGCCCTAACATGTGTAAAGGAAATTTCAATATGTTTTGACAATAGTGTAATCTAGGGAAAGTGTTATCCCTCTTGTGGAGGTCATCATTCTTAATACAGTGTGTGTCATCAATTCTCAGGACAACAGGGAAAATGATCTAGTCAATACATATGAAACAGAAATCATGCATAAACATGCCGCCTCAGCTCGAAAGTGGGTGACACCAGTGAAAATTGGATAGCGGGCCTAGCTGCAATTTTCCATAACTTTTCATTATTCATAAGATCGTGTGATCTAATAAGCCACACCTCAAATTACTGTCCATTGAAGGTACTCTTGAGTGATAGATTCTGACAAACCAGACAGGGAATATATTATGATTAAGATCAGATGCCAGCCAAGCTGGACTCTGTGTAGCTGACTATTTTCAGCTGTCTTCTATCAATTCTATGCGGAGTAGCTACATGTGTTTCCGTGTGCTTTATTTTTAAATGAAAGAAACATGAACTGTGATGTGTCAGATATCTAAAAAAGGATGAATTTACCCACTGATTGCCTGATGTTTCTACACTTTGATTGAACTCAGTTCAATTTTATGAGTGTTAAGTAAAAACAAGGCTGATAAAAAGATAACATATGGATAGAACCCATTTTTTAAATTAAAAACAAATATGCTATTTTAATAGATTTTGAAAGAAATGGCCATGATCAAAATCTTCTAGGTAATACAGGTAATGTTATATAGTCCCCAAATAATTTTGGGGAAAAGGAGAATCAACTAAATATAAATGGTCTGATATAAGAAGATAAATTATGAAATTAAATTGGAGATGTCGACATTTGCCATTTATTGGATCGTGTAGTATCCCATTGCTAACAGAATATTGAAAGTTCACTTATTTAATTGCTTTTACAATGGGCATGGTATAAAAAATGTTAAGCCTTTTTAGATTTTGGTGGGAGAATTAAGCAGCGAAATCCATAGAATAGTTTAAAAGCTAAACCAAATAGACATTTGGGTGGGGCTATGGCTCAATAATATGGCTGCTTTGCATACAGAAGGCCCCCAGGTTCAATACCTGGCATCTCCAGTTAAAAGGAACAGGTAGTGGGTAATTTGAAACACCTCTGCCTCCTACCTTAAAGAATTTTTGCCAGTCAGAGAAGAGATAATACTGACCTTGAGAGACCGATGCCCTGCCTCAATATAAGTCAGGTCCCTGTGTTCATATTGATTTGTTCTCTGCAGTACTCCTAAAACTCAGAGTCAGAGTCAGTTATAAATGGTGAATTAAACCCAAGTATATGTTTTATGCTTTAAAACTGATTCCTAGTCAAAGGGACAGACCAAGAAAGGGATCTTGGGGTGGTAGTGGATAGCTCAATGAAGATGTCAACCCAGTGTGCGGCTGATGTAAAAAAGGCAAATTCCATGCTGGCCATAATTAGACGAGGAATAGAGAATAAAACTGATGATATCATACTTCCCTTGTACAAATCTATGGTGAGACCACACTTGGACTACTGTGTACAGTTCTGGTCACCACACCTAAAAAAGGATATTACAGAGCTTGAGAAGGTGCAGAAAAGAGCAACCAAAATGCTTAGGGGACTAGAGCAGCTGTCCTATGGGGAGCAGTTAAGACGCTTAGGGCTGTTTAGCTTGGAAAGAAGGCGGCTGAGGGGAGACATGATAGAGGTCTATAAAATTATGCATGGTTTGGAGAGACTGGACAGGGAGACGTTTTTCTCCCTCTCCCATAATACTAGAACACGGGGTCATCTGCTAAAGCTGGAGGGTGAGAGATTCAAAACAGATAAAAGGAAGTATTTTTCACACAACACATAGTTAAATTGTGGAACTCCCTGCCCCAGGATGTGGTGATGGCTGCCAGCTTGGAGGGCTTTAAGAGGGGAGTGGACATATTCATGGAGGAGAGGGGTATTCATGGCTATTAGTTAGAATGGAAACTAGTCATGCTGCATACCTATTCTCTCTAGTATCAAAGGAGCATGCCTATTATCTTGGGTGTGGTGGAACACAGGCAGGATGGTGCTGCTGCAGTCGTCTTGTTTGTGGCTTCCTAGAGGCACCTGGTTGGCCACTGTGTGAACAGACTGCTGGACTTGATGGGCCTTGGTCTGATCTAGCAGGGCCTTTCTTATGTTCTTATGTTCTTATGGTTTACTCAGACCAAGAAAAAAAAAACTAGCCCCAACTGAATGTTTTTGAAAGATTCCCCAAGAGCCTCACATTCAGGCTCTGTTGAGCCTCCCAGGAAAGGGAGAGTCGGAGCAGCTAACGAGCAAGGCTTTCTTTAGTGGTTCCCAGATGAGAACAGGCGTGTGCAGTTTGCCCCGTTGCCAGTGAATGATTTTATTATTGCGGCAATAGCCAGATAACCGTTGCCAGTGCAATTGCTGATACAGTGAAGTTTCTCTGACCTCCTCACCAGAGCGGCCATTTCCTCTGTTCACCAACAGGGGGCTTTTAAATCAATACAAGCTGGAAACCCACAAGGACTTGTGGGGGTTACTTCACCTTCCCCTGTATCCCTTTCCCCACACTATTTCCTCTTTCATTCTCCCTGACAGTCCTCTATCTACCCCCCTTTCCTGCTTCCTTCTCTCCTTCTCACTCACTAATCAACCTTTCTTTTATCTGCCCCCAATTTTCAGCTTTATTTATTATTTATTTACTTCATGTATTCCCTGCCTTTCTCCCCAATCGGTACCCAAAGCGACTTACATCATTCTCCTCTCCTCATAGGGTTGCCAGTTCCGGGTTGGGAAACAACTGTAGATTTTGGGGGTGGACCCTGAGGAGGGCAGGATTTGAGGAGGGGAGGGACTTCAGTGGGGTATAATGCCATAGAGTTCACCTTCCAAAGCAGCCATTTTCTCCAGGTGAACTGATCTCTGTCATCTGGAGATCAGTTGTAATAGTGGGAGATCTCCAGCTACCACCTGGAGGTTGGCAACCCTATCTCCTCAATTTTACCCTCACAACAACCCTGTGAAGTAGATTAGGATGAGAGAGAGAATGACTAGACCAAGGTCACCCAGCAGAGTGGGGATTTGAACCTAGTTCTCCCAGGTCCTAGTCTGACACTAATCACTACATCAGGTTGGCTTTTCTTCCTTCTCTCCCAATGGCAGCCTCTTTTGGGGGAAAGTGTGGCTGAAGTGCACAGGTTATGCAGTACCAAGCTGCTCGTCGAAGTTGTATGGAAGCCACTAACAGACTATGGTTACACAAGTGCAAAAGTATTAGGAGAAACTGTCTAGTACTCTATTTTCCCAACCCAGGACAACAGATTTCCTGGGGATTGAGATTTCAGACAGCCCCCATTGATAAAGGGCCCATGATACTTATTGGTTTGCAGTTATTGTGCAGCGCATGCTTAGCCACCTCACTGTTGCACTGCATCACGGATTGGCTTCATGTAAGGAACCTGCAGAATCAGTACATAGGCAGTCATTTCCTGGATGGACAATCAGTGGATCTCCTGAAGGCAGGGCAGAATACAGTCACTTTTAGGACACTTTTTCTACAATAGATCCACCCTTGCATTATAGGTGGAATTCAGCTTGAAGCTTAGTTATGCTGGAACATAAGATGGAAGTCATCTCTTATCACCATGAAAACAGTTGGTAACACACTACGCCGTGAAGGACTGAGATCTTGCAGAGCCCGCAAGGTCCCCTTGCTCAAGACAGCACATGTACAGGCCCGTCTGCAGTTTGCCAATGCACATCTGAATCACCCAGTTCTCCTCTGGGTCATTCAGATGTGCATTGGCAAACTGCAGACGGGCCTGTACATGTGCTGTCTTGAGCAAGGGGAACTTGCGGGCTCTGCAAGATCTCAGTCCTTCACGGCGTAGTGTGTTACCAACTGTTTTCATGGTGACTATGGTCCCAGCTGCCCTGAGATCATTGACAAGTTCCCCCCGTATAGTTCTGGGCTGCTTCATCACCGTTCTCATGATCATTGCAACTCCACGAGATGAGATCTTGCATGGAGCACCAGACCGAGGGAGGTTGAGGGTTAGGGTTAGGATCTGGCTGGTTGATGGGGGATCAAATACTTATTTCACTCATTATAATGCACATCAATCTCTGACTTTTGTCTTCTGGGTTTCTGGGTTTTTTCCTGTTGTTATTCTGTCTCTCACAGCTACAACAAACCTACCATTAAAATTAAGGACTGGTCATTTCTTCATCAGAGGGCAAATGGGCAAATTTAGCAGGGGATCAAATACTTTTTTCCCTCACTGTAATGCTAGTACTGAGATGCCAGTTAGGATCCCACTGGCATGAAAACTTCCTGTATCAAGACAGTGTCCTCAGCTACTCATCCTGTGAAGATGTGATTTTTTTTAAAAAAAACAACAACCGGATGTATTTGCTTTATTTTGTTGTTTTAGTATCGAATGACAGGGGATTGCTTTTACCATACATGAACCCTGAGATATAATCTCTAGCAGAGGGGCTGTTTTAATTAAGAAAAGTGACTTCGTTGTAAGGAATTGTGGGATTGTACATCCTTTACAGGATTGAGTAATCACTCCGGTCTTGGTCTCCGAAAAGGATTCTGCCCCTTTAATACATCAAATGCTGAAGAAGAAGAAAAAAGGCATAGCCAGTATCTACAAGCCACATTCCAAAGGGAGATGTTTTCAATTCACTCATTATAGAGAGGTCATTCTGGTTCAAGTTCAATGTCACAGAAAAGAAGTACTCTCTAGAAGACGTACCACCCATATATGGAACGGAGGGAGAAAAAAGTGGACTGGAGAATGAGATGAACTCTGCAACCTAATTTTTTGGGCAAATACAAGAAAATTAGCCCTGTGTGCTATTTGAATTTAAAACCTCCTATTAACAATTCTGCTTTAGAAGGTGATGGGAACCATAACAAAGTAAACACCCTCTCCAAGCCACTCGGCTGTAATGATGTTATTAGTATGCAAGTGGCAATGGCCAGATGTAGCCTTTAACAGGCCTAGCTCCACCGTGGATGCACATGCACACAAAATATGTAGGTGAGTATTAATGCATATGTATATGTATTGATAAACAGACAGATGTGTATGTGTGTTTTCTATCTGCTGGAATAACATTCACCTTTCTGAGGGGAAGGTCTGTACACTGCATGAAACTCTGATGAGGGACACCTCATCGCTGTGGGACCTGAGACACAGCAGGGTAATTGCTGGATCTGCATTGGCAAGGCTGGGCCACCCCAGTAAAAGATGTGGGGGCAGATTTTGCCATTAATATAGCAGTGTTATCAAGTTCTTTTCCCAATGGTACTGAGAGGCTGCCACTGAGATTTTGGAGAGGAAATGAAGGGAAAACTTAGAGGAATGGATCTGAAGAATCAGGAAAGGAAAGAGGTGCTGTGACAGAGGTTTCCCCCTTTGCCCTGCTCTCTGCATTGCCCTGACTTCCCCATAGGGCTGTTTAAAAGAAAATTCAGTAAAATTCGGATTCGGCAAAATTCAGCCCGTTTTAATTTGGGAAATGCCAAAGTCCAAACTCCCCCGATTCGGATCCATGGAATTCGGCACCAAGTTTGGCCGAATAAAGCTATTAAAAAAACGAGAATATCTAACAGAAGTACTTCAACCACATATCCAAAACTTGAATAAAGATAAACAATCAATCTTTTTTTTCTTTTTTTTCTTTTTTTAAGGAATTTATTAAGATTAGAAAACAGTAATAGATTCTTTTAAATGTTATGAAAATGATTTTGGTGATTAAATACAATATGTTAAAAAATGATGACTAAGCAAACTATGTTAGGGGGTAACAAACGTATTTTCTTTACACTTCCCTTACCCTTTTTCCTTTCCTGTATCCCCAGATAATTTTAAAAATCAATAAAAATATCTATAAAAAAGAAAAGAAAAATGCATTTGTGCCTTCCTGCGGCTCCGGGGAGGCATTTTTGGGGATAGAGGTCCCAAACTTTCAGGGTAGCTTGAGGGGACCCTTCTTGCAAGAACCCCCATGTTTTGTAAATATTGGGTCAGGTGGTCCCGAGATATGGGGCCCGGAAGGGGTCCCCTCCCAAATCGCCCACAGGAATAAAGCCACTTAAAGCACTTTGGCCACATTCCACAGCTCTGGGGGTGCATTTTTGGGGGTAGAGGTCCAAAACTTTCAGGGTAGCTTGAGGGGACCCTTCTTGCAAGAATCCTCAAGTTTTGTGAAGATTGGATCTGAGGGTCCCAAGATATAGGGCCCGGAAGGGGTCGCCCCACCCATCTGCTCTGCCGGGGGTCTGGCTGCCTCGGCAGTTGGGCCGTACCATTACCCCGGCCTGGGGGAATAAATCCATTAAAAGGGATGTACTAAAAGGAATGACAAGTCAGCCCATTGGAAACAATGGGAGAGGCTGACCAGCCCATTGAAGATAATGGGTGAGGGAAATGTCGGTTGACTTGCATTGACTCCATTGAAAATACATTACAGGGGGTGCACTAAAATGAATGCCAGGCTAGCCCATTAGAAACAACAGAAGCGGCTGCACAGCCCACTGGAAACAATAGCAGCCAGCCAGAAAGAGACTCACTGACCCACAGTTAACTCCAGATGAAGTTGGCAACCGATGAAAACAGGAGAAAACACAGTCCCACACAGAGCAATCAAACCCACCCCACTTTGGCTCCCCACCACACACATAGTAGAAGCCAGTCCGTGGCTTCTAAGAGCCGATGTAACTACGCCAAAAGTGCAACCAACAACGCTCAAAGCATAAGTAAACAGCATAACTAGCCTGGGATGCACTAAAACGAACGCCAGGCTAGCCCATTAGAAACAACAGAAGCTGCTGCACAGCCCATTGGAAACAATAGCAGCCAGCCAAGAGAGACTCACTGACCCACAGTTAACTCCAGACAAAGTTGGCAACCGATGAAAACAGGAGAAAGCACAGTCCCACACAGAGGCAATCAAGCCCACACCACTTTGGCTTCCCCCCTCACACACACACACACACAGAATCTGCTTCCCCTCCACCCACACAGGAAAAAAGTTATAGATAAAAGCCCCAAAATGGGTCAAACCGTGGATGTCTTCTGTCCCAGCAGAAGCAGGGCAGCAGCAGCTGCTCAGGATCTCTCACAACTCGCTGGCCATTTATGCATGGGAGGTTTTGCCTTGGATTTGCCACTCTGTAGAGATGCACATTCAGGATCGCCTGATCCCATTCATCCCAATGGGCAGTTGTGGGGGGAACCCATATCTCGAGACCCTCAGATCCAATCTTCACAAAACATGAGGATTCTTGCAAGAAGGGTCCCCTCAAGCTACCCTGAAATTTTGGGACCTCTACACCCAAAAATGCCCCCTGGAGCCATGGAATGCCACCAATGTGCACACGCACCCCCCCACGGGGATCTCTCTCTCACACACAAACAGACGCTTTCTCTTTCTCTCCCCGGGCTGCGCAGCAGCTGGGCTCATACACTCAACTGCGACTGATTGGCCAGAAGAAGACCCAGCTTGTCCACCGATTGGCCGCGGGAGAATGCTGCTAGTTGCTTACTAACTGACGGTTATGCTGCTGATTCGGAGACCCCGAATTTGCCAAATTTACTCGGTGATCACCCCGAACTCGCTGAATTCGGCATGTCGTTTTCCCGCCTTTTTTGAGTCCGGTACCATCCAAACTGAAAACCGCCAAATCGGGGGAAATTCAGCTGTTTATTCGGTTCAGACGAACCGAATCGACAGCCCTACTTCCCCAGCTGTTTGTTAGGATTCAGGATAGATGGGGCTGCAATAAAAGTTGCAGCATAAAGAGAAATAAGCAGAAACCAACCCTCCCTTCTTGGACAAACTCTTATAGTCATTTTTGCCAGTTCTTTCTTTTTGTTCTACACAACTTCAACATCACACTTCGTTTCTCCATTTCCAAGAACCCAGTAGCCCCCAGAAGTGGCTTTTCTTGGGTTTCAGGAAGCAGCAGGGACTTGTTCTGCTGGTGGTTCATTGGTTCTAACACTGGAGTTGGTAACCAAATAAGTATCCCTGATTTTATATAGTAATGTGTACCCAGGAATTAACAAATTTGCTGTCTTCTATCTGATAGTGTATAATAATAACAGTTAGTTATCCCTCCAAATCATCGGATATGCTGGACATTTCACTATTCCAGTAGGGGAGAAAGAAAGAAAGAAAGAAAGAAAGAAAGAAAGAAAGAAAGAAAGAAAGAAAGAAAGAAAGAAAGAAAGAAAGAAAGAAAGAAAGAAAGAAAGAAAGAAAGAAAGAAAGAAAGAGAAAGAAAAATTCTAGTTTTAAATTGGGATGAGATGGTTCTTCCTGACTGATTTTCTTTGCTGGCATCAGTTCTTATTGCCCTCATTGTTGATTTTTTGAATTCTTTTATCCCATTTTACACTATTTTTGTGCCATTTATATGCCATTGGTAGGAAAATAATTTTGAAAAGAAAAAGTGGTGCTAAAATAAAGACTTCTCCAACAAGACAAGAATTGAATAAAAACTGGGCTATTCAAAGGCCTATCCTTATTTTAAAACAAAACTTGGGTGGTATAGGCGAGGAGAGTTAAATCCTGCTCCACTCTGCACTGTACTCCAGAGCTTTAAGAATTTATCTCCCAGAGTAACTCAAGCACTGGAAGAAGTCAACTGGGTTGATGTGATAACAATATGCAAGTTTGTAAGCAAAATCACATGGGTTTCCACAATGAATCAGATTAAACAGCAGTATGAGCAAGTGACACCAAAAACTGTGATGGTGAAGAAGAAAGAAAATGTCTCTGAAAACAGCACTTTCATGGAAATGTGGGGGGGGGGTGCGAACAACAATGACCCAGCATAAGTGTCCAGCAAGGTAAGTCCCCACCCGCCCACCTTCAGTATCTGAAAATCTGCATGGATTGTGCTGCTTTCAAATCACAGTTCTGGACTGGGATATATTCAGCACATCCCTACAAATAATGTTTTATTTTTCTCTCTTGACAGGATGGTGATGGGAATTCAGGTATAGATCATCATATGAAAGTAGCGTCTGTGTTTTACTTACAAACTCACACTAATACATACATAGAAAGATGCACATTCATCTAGGGATAATAAGTAGACATAGCTCTCTGTCTTGTTCGTTATAGACACTCATTTCAATCCTGCAGGCTGCAATGAAAATATGTGTGCTGCATTGGGAGCTGCACACACTGACCAAGTAGTCTCTAACTCCTTTTCAAAGTGGAGATCAACATTACAGCTGGACAGCATCAGGAAGTAATTCATATTGGCAACATGACCTCTGGTGATATCTCTTTGGAAGATGATTCCTCAATTTACTTGCTTTTGTAATGCAGCATGCATCCTTTGCTTGAAGATACAGGATGGGGTACCCTGATCTGGATAACCCAGGCTAGCCTGATCACATCAGAAGCTAAACAGGGTCGGCCCTGGTCAGTATTTGGAAGGGAGACCTCCAAGGAATACCAGGGTCATGATGCGGAAGCAGGCAATGACACCCCACCTCTGAATGTCTCTTGTTGTGAAAACCCCACAGGGTCGCCATAAATCAGCTGTGACTTGAAGGCAAAAAAAATGGGGTGAGGGAAAGAAATGACTCATGGTTAGGAAATAAAGGGATGGGATTATTTGGGGATGGGAAGAATCTACCAAGACGTGCATTGTGATGTAAGGGGGACAGCAAAAGAGCCACAGTGTACCTCTTAACCAGAAAAACTGCAGACTGAAAACCCACCCAATAATCTTCTGCCTGATGCAGACTGAGAACCCACCCAAGAATCTTCTGCCTGATGCAGATTGAGAACCCATTCAAGAATCTTCTGCCTGATGATTGCTGCAAGTGAGCCAAGCCACATCCCATTTTTTAAAGAAAAATGTCATTTTGAAAAAGAGCATTTATGTAGTGCTTTTTGGAGTATACAAAATGCTTCACAAACTTTTTGTTGCAATTGTGGCAAGAACCATGTCAGGTGTTAGCATTATTAACTCCAAATTGCAGATTAGGAGGGGTGATAAATGTGAGGCTGAAAGATTACAGCTACCTAATGAGTTATGGCCTAATGAGAAGATTTGAACCAGGGATTTTCTAACTCGTATATCAGCCTCTTCTCTCCAATTGTATCACTTCCGAGGACAGCTCTGACATTTTCAATGCCACCCTCACAACCTTCAGTTCCACTCTGAAGGCATGCAACCTCAATTCCCTGGCACCCACTCCTCTTCTGAACTTGGCCATATGATTGAGCTAATTTTCATATTTTAAGAAATCCCAAAATTCAAATCATATTCTTAGGTTTCAGACTGTGTGTGTGTGGGGGGGGGGGACACACAAATGTTGGAGTGTTCTCCTATGGTGAAAAAATGACATGCCAAGGAGAACACCAGCCTAGAACCCATCTTACTGACATGCTGGCTTTCCACAGGCAAGAAACTTTTGTTGTAGGAAAACACTCTTTTTAAAAAAAAGTGATGTACCACCTTCAACATGATGTTTTGTTCCAGGAAAGTTGTACCACGTGATGCTTCTGAAGATGTAGATCAGTCCATAATCCTCTGTTCAGAGAAAGTAGTAGAAAAGAGCAAGAGTCCAGTAGCACCTTAAAGACTAACAAAAATATTTTCTGGCAGGGTATGAGCTTTCGTGAGCCACAGCTCACTTCTTCAGATACACTGTGCTCAGAGAAAGTGATCTTCATTCATTTGTAAAGTGGCAAACGTCTTCTAATGAGCCCTGGAAGTGGCCCTCTCTGTTTTTAGCCTGCAGTGTAGAGGTGAGTGAAGAGCCTTGGGTGGAAGGATGAAACAGTGGACTGTAGAATTCTGGCTGCTCATATTAGGGACCTGATGTCCTGCCCTGATGTTCATACTTAGGTGCAAAGTCCTTTTCCTTGCAGCGGCCTGGGGCATTCTCTGCCTTTCACCTCCTTCTCAAGCAACAGTCAAAGGAAAGAAGCAAATTTAGCTCTTCAAGGAAGTTTTTGAGCATAATCCTGAAAGGGGGGAGGGAACTGGCATAGGAACCAGTGTGACCCCATGTAAGTGCCCCTTTATCCCAGGATAAAGGGCACTTACACCAGCATGGGGGGCATTCACGCTGGCCTCGGGATGCCATGCTGTTGCACAGGGTTCCACGGCAGGCGCTCCCCCTGCCATTGTTCTAGCAGTACGAATCCCCATGCCGGCATCCTGGGAGGCATTTCCAGGGCGTTCCAGAGGTGGAGCCTTTAGGCAGCATCCTATCCCCTTTCGCCCTGGGAACGTACCGTCGAGTTGCAGCATTGCTACGCCACCTTTTTTGGTGGTGTAGCCGCACAGTTTTCTATGGGGGCATTTCCCCCATTTAACATTTTAAACCGTTTTCATGTCACTTTCGGTGGCTGGGAAGCCTCTGCGGAGGCACCACAACTGTGCCACTCCTGGCTGCCGTGCATCCACCACACCCCCTCAGGAATGGGCTGCCTGAGTCTGCTTTTTTGGAAGTTCCCCAAAACTAGCTGGACGGGCACTAGACAACCATGCTTTTAAATAAAGTGTTTCATTAGTTGCATAGACATCTTTAGAGACCCATAGTAGAATAGCTAGGGAATTTTTATTTCCAGGTTTAAAAATCTCGTTCATTTCTATTACATTTGTTAGTAATCTCATTTCTTATCATTATTATACTCATGTTCATCCACATAGGAAATAGCAATGTTGGTACCACCTCCTCCTCATGTTCCCCTCCTCCTCATTTGCTTTGCTGTTCCTGGCAGTGACTGACCAGGTAAGCAGGAAACTGCATGGCCAGTTAGCTGACTGGCAGGTCTTGATATTTGGAACCCTTGAGATCTCCTGCTATTACATCTGATCTCCAGTTGATAAAAATCAGTTCACCTGGAGAAAATGGCCACTTCGGCAATTGGACTCTATGGCATTGAAGTCCCTCCTCTTCCCAAACCCCACCCTCCTCAGGCTCCACCCCAAAAACCGCCCGCCAATGGCGAAGAGGGACCTGGCAACCCTATTGACACAAGTAATTTATCTTTTAAGGAAGCTTCTCTTGATCTTCTCAGGGTCATAACAAGTATCACAGATCTTTTCCAGTCTGTAGAAGGTAAACTGGACACGTGCACAGCCCTGATTTGGAATGGAGCCCTGCAGGAAGTGGAGAAGTGATTTAAACCTTCAAACCCATCCGGTTGTTTGAAACTGGGCTTCCTGTTTGCATTTTTAAAGGGAAAAAATTCCTTTAAAAACTCTATTTTGGCCCTCATTAAGGAAATCCTGATAAACTTCCTCAAGCTCCCCAGAGTTCCTGCAAAAATTATTTGTAAATTCCTCTCTTGTATCTAGAAGGACTTCCATTTGCTGCCTGAATTAGCAAAAAACACAAAAAAAACACACACAACTGTCAACCTACCAATGGCTGGAAGATTTACTATAGAAAGCGGAGTTTCATAAGGAAGTTTGCCATAGCTTTTTAAATGGTTTAAGAATAGCTTTGGGGGAGCTTTGGAGGTGGGGCAAGAAGTGGAAATGACACTGTTTGATGCATCAATCAATGTCACTTCCAGGTGAAAACCCAGACATGGAATCAGCATATCAGATGATGCTCTAGAATTCCCTCCAAACTTTATGGTAATACCATAGAGTGTCAGAAAAAATTCCAGAGCATCACGTGACTCTCTGATGTCACATCCAGCTTTTCACCCAGTAATGACATAGATGCATAGTGCTACATCATTGTTGCCACCACCACCCCAATTTCTCCTGCCAGCCCAGATGTAATGGCGGATAGGAAGGCCTAAGCACAGGTTGCCCACCCAAAGCAGGCACATGGGAAGTCTATGTAAGGGAGATATTTGCAATATCCTTTTTGAAATGCCTGAATGTCTCTCACAAACTATGGTCCTGATATTTGAAAGAATGTGCTTGACTTAACTGTTTGGTAGAGTCATACAGTGGTGAGGAGGCTGGACTAGGCCCGAGGAGACACATGCTCTGATTTCTGTTTTTGTGATCAAACTTACTGGGTTGCCTCAGGACCGACACTCTCCCAGAGCCTAAACTGCTACATAAGGTTGTTATGAGGATGACATTGAGGAAGGAGGGCTTGTTCTCTGTCCTGAATTCCATGGAGAAGAGCGGGATAAACATGTAATAAATCCATTATGTACTAATACATAGAGCAAGGGTCCCCAGCCTTTTTGAGCCTGCGGGCACCTATGGAAGTCTGACATAGCATGGTGAGTGAAGCCACAGAATGGCTGCCACTAAATGGCTGCTGCAGGAGGCAAAGCCAGCCACAAAATGACTGCCATAGTTTACTATCAGTCACACAGTGAAGATCCTTGTGCTGTGGTGGCAGCTTTTGCTAAAGCAATGTTTTTTAAAAAATCTACATAGTCAGTCAAATTTCCAGTGGCCAATCTGAAGCCTTGCTGGGCAAAAGCTCCACCTGGCCCCACCCACTTTCTAAAAGCACCAAGAAAGGTGTTGGCAAGCGCCATGCTGGGGACCTCTGGTATATACCATTGTCCATCAAAGGGTTGTGTTTGTTTAAAAGCAGGTACAATGAAGTGAAATTCATTTAGCATCCTTAATAAGTATGCCAGAGAAAACGTAGATTAGCTGTACTTCAACCATCTATAGGGTTTGAATTAAAATAAATTTCACACAGACCTCAACCTGTGGATGAAGATTTGAGGGTAGAAAAGTCTCATAGACACCCATGGGAAAAGCAGTGTCACAGCAATGGATGTAGGAATTAGGGGAAAGGGCAGAAATGGGGCACTAGGTAAAAAGGCTGTGAATATTTTTGATAATGTGGCCAATTTGTAATGAGTGTGTGAGAGAGGGGAAGATACTGCAAAAGTGGGTGCCACGAGTTCATAAAATGTGAGAAGAATTGCTCATCAACAATGTCACTACCAGGCCAGGATGGTTACCTGTTCCCTAATCCAGATTTGGATTCCTTAACTTCATATCTAGGGGAGCTGAGGTAGGGTTGACAGCCACAGCTGGCAGCCCCCTGGAAGGAATTAGGGGTTGGGGACACACATACTGGCATTGCGCTAGTGTGTGACATCACTTCATTATTAAGTCAAGCATGATGCTCCAGGATTTGCCCATAAAGTTCCATGTTTTCATTTTTTACTCTTGTCATCTTTTATACTTTTTCTGCTGTTTGACATTGGAACTGCATTTGACTTGTTAGTCACTCTGGGATCCAGTTTTCAAGCTTAGGGGCAGGATATGAATGCTTTAAATAAAGAAATTAATCTTCCTATCCTATTGAATATACAGCCAAATATCATTCATAGGGGAGTAAACATCAATAGCACTTCCCCAGGGCTAGTTTCTGTGGTACACTCACATTGAGAATTATACGTCAAGTCTTCAAATTTGCTGTAATGTATGAAGTGGATCTCAGTCATGGTAGCACATAGGGTTACCATCTGTTCTTGTTTCAAGGAACCATTCCTTACTTAGTACTAAAATGGAGTTCCTTTAGAAATGCAAATGCATGTAAGAATGGTATATTCTAATAAAATCCTGTTAATATTTTGACACATGTTACACATCATTTTCTTGCAGTATCACAAGTTCCTTGTCTGGGAGCCGTTCAAGGGGGCAACTTTACAAGAGCAGCATGGGAAAGAAGTGCACCTGCACTTCAATGCCACCAGCCCCTGGTTTCATTCTAAGCAGTATTCAAATGCTTCTGTTTGAGACAGGAAAAGAATAAACACATAGTCTAGTGGTATCATTTCAATAAATCTGACACACCGTTTTGTGCTAAAGGCACACTCCTGCCTAACGCCATCTGGAGTTTGCTCTATCTTGTGAGAAGCAAAAGTTGTCACCCGCTCTATTTTTCTCTTTAGTAGGACTGAGAAGTTTCTGTAATGTAAACAGTAGCCGACGGAGCTCCTCAATAGGACTGCAGCTCCTTTATGGAAGTCGTAACATACACAACAGTGTCACAAAAGGCTCTCCAGTTGATGGCTGCGCCTGAGAAACAATATACAGGAGATATTATTTATGGCAATTGTTATTATTTTTCATACTCACTCGTGTGACGTATAAACTTATGTACACCTATATTGCTCCATCAGGGCTTTACAACTGAAGGAGAACAAGATGGCGGGCACATTTGGCAGTTTTGATGAGAGTCCAAATGAACCAGAATATCAACTCTGTAGGAAGGTCTGTATCAGAGCATTTTGTGGGCATTTTGTGGAAGAATCTTATACAGTAAAGTCTGCAACTTCTCCTGTGTCCTGTCCCAATAAGCACTTTCACTACCAGCTTTGTTAGTGTGAAAACTTGTACTTTATAATACAGGAACTAAACCTTCCCATAAGCTGTCCTGTGTCAAACACTTATGACCCACCTCTTCCTTCATCAGTAATATTTTTTATAAACAAACCATGTGGATAAGGTTCTGTGTGCATTTCTCCATTCAGGAGCCCCTTGGTTCACTAAACACCTTTGGGGAAGTGCTATTAAAATTAAGCACTTCTAAGGGTTGTTTTAAAGTCAGGAGAAAGCTATAATTTTAGACGTTCTTCTTTGGCAGAAAGCCTCACTGAATTCAGCAGGATTTACTTCTAAGAAACATGCGCAGGACCAGCCTTTACAAGAGCCTAAAAATACGACATACTCAACATGGTATCTAGGATGGGGTCAGGGGGTCTAACCACCCCACCTGAAGGTCTTTTTGATCTCACCTATTTTTTAATTAGGATTTTCATTTCTGATACGTCAGTTTCCATTGAAATAACAGGAGCTTGCTTTATGGATCATTTAAAAGAAGAAGAAAAGGAAAGAACCACACCCACACACACAAGTCAGAGTTGGGTAGATTCGGCCATCCTGCAGCTCCTTATATCTATTTGTTTACTTTACCAAGAGGCTAAACTCTAATTCCAGGATGTTGCAAGAAAGAAGATCAGCAATCCTTGGGAAATCATCCTTTAGCTCATATGAGATCCTGGTTACCCTGTTCCTAGGCGTGCAAATGCACCAAGTGAAGTTGTGGAAAACTAATGGGACCCACAAAGACATCAATTTCTCTCTCTGTGCCTCAAGAAGATGATATTATTAAACAGATCTATAGTGACCCTTCAGTTTGCCCCACCTCTGTATAAAATGGTGCTTAGTTTCACCGTTAATCATATCTGCTGCTTTTACAAGGCACCAGATATGCTGACAGAACTACACTGTTCAGTTATTGGTTATCTTTACATCATGGCTGTATAGGTTGTGGGTTTCTGGGGCCTCCTCTGTCCTTCATATGAGGGGGCAGGGAACACATGTGGATGGCTGGAAGTCTCTCAGATTGTACCAGCAGAGCCCCAAATGGGAAATGAGACTGCTAACAAACAAAGGACAACACATTGGGCATTCAAATGTTCATGTTTTGCCAAAGATTTGCACTTGCCAAGTTTTGTGAAACTTGAGCTATTTAATGATAAAAGATACAAATGTTTATTTGAAAGAGCCACATCATTAAAGCAGACTTTCCAAGAAGCCCTGCTGAAATGAAAGGCCATCCTAGAAAGCTACTAAGTGGCATTAAACAGGTTACGCACACAGGCACCTATTGTCAAACGCAAAATGAGATTAGATGAACTCCAAAGAGTGCCAAGAACCCCTTTTTCATGCTTCAACAGAACATAATTTGTTTGAAGTAATGACAACTAGTTATGTATAATTATCTGATTATTGGAGGGAAAAACATGCCTAAACATCTTTAGAATATTGCATTAGGAGGTTTCATTTTGTCTTTGAATTACTTAATGTTTGGGCAGCCCAGACGCAAAACAGCACAAATCCAGACCAATTAAAAGATTTCTGTGGATCACCCATAGCTTGGAAATGTGGAAGACATATGATAAAAGAGACGTGATTTGATAATCCTTATTTTGCTGTTTAAGGTGGAATTTGATGTTCTGATGATTAGGGATGGGAGTTTTGTGTCATTATAGAAAAATAGCTACTTGTAAATGCTACATTGTTATTAGGGATGTGTGAAATCTGCCCCTTTATTTCCGTGGATATTTCCACTTTTTCACAAAAAGCATAATTTATCCTAGGGCTAGAAAAATATCATGCCTACACTCCTTAGTTGTTTGATAGTTCTTTTCTATTTTACATTTTCATTTGGCCCATTTTCCCTTGAGCACAGTGTTTGGTTCCACATCCTTTCAATGAGCCTGTATAGATTTCTGTGAACTTTGTGTGACTGTATGCACAGTGTGTATTTGTATATGTGTTTTATACGTGTTCAATATGTGTCGCGACTCTATTTCACTAATGCTTACCTAATTTAGGTATATGTCCAAATGCACATCCTACCCTATTCCTCAAAAATAACAGGGACACACCCATGCAAAATGGGCAAAAAGAATACACACTTACTTCCATTGTGGACAACTCAGGCCTGAGTGGCATATTCCAGGGAGAATTCCCATCAAGAAGTTATTTAGTAACATCCTTAAAGCTATCTGCATGGCAGTTTTGCTGCATTCCCAATATGGGTATCAATCATTGTTGCATGTCACATGCACATGCACATATCACATGCACGTTATTATCTGATGCTGGCTTGCGGTAACATCAGTTTGCTTATCAATGCTATCTTTTTTTGCAGCTCTACCAGTAATAATTTTCAGCCTGCTTCCTAGTTAAGACACACCTCTGCAGCGGTGAAAATGCCAACTTTGGATTGTTAAGTAGTCAATCACGGCTATTTTGCACAACCATCATTATTATTTGTTTCTGCTGTCATTCCCTGAAGCTTCTGAATGCTCCTATATATGCACTGATATGTGTAAGCGCTGGCCCTGGCATCGTTAAGCCAGCTATGTAAGAATCACGCTGGTCTATTTGAGTGGGGGGATGACCGCCTGGTCCTGACTGCTACAGCGCCCAGTGCAACATACGCACAACAGTGAACCCATGAAGCAAGAGCAACTCATGAAGAACTGGCCGCACCCTAAAGCAAATGAGTGGTGGAATGTTAAAGCAGAATATTTCCCAATCATTAAAAACACATGGACAACACCAACAACAAAATGATCCGAACTCACCTACTGCTGGGTTACCAAAAAGAATTACAAAGCAATAAGTGCTGAAGGGGTTGATTTTCTTGGTGGAAATCTATATATATAGTCTGAAGCAGAAGCGACGATAAATGACCATCCTTATGGTGTAATCGTCAGGTTGAAAAATCAAGAGACTTTAGTCCTCCAAGTCCCTGTTAGCATGGGGAGTTTTTATGTTCTTTATGTCTTTGTTGGTGGATGAGTGGCTGTTTAAGCGCTCATTCGTCATTTGCTATATAAAAGAAAAAGCTATTACCTGAAACTCATTTTTACAGTTGCAGGCAAACTGAAATAATCATTTTCAAGGACCTAAAGCTGTTTCTTGAAGAATGTCATCACATTCTCTTTATTTTACTTACCACTTAAGCTAGTGTATAAGATACCTCCAAGACTTGAACATGGCAAAAATATGGTTTCAAAGTTCAGATACCTGGCCTACTCCAAAGAAACTTTTTTGGTAACTCACAAACTTGTTCACAGGAGTGATTTGGTTCTTTCCGCAGGGAAGTCCATAAGAAGAATACAAGAAAGGTACTGCTAGAGCAGACCAAATAGTTCACTAACCCAGCATCCTGGATCTCCCTATGGACAACCAAGCTAAAAATGGAAGTAGCAGCCTCCCCCACTATTGCCTTTGAACATGCAAGAGTCATTTTGAGCCATTATGGATACAAGTATCCTCCATAAATTAGTCTGTGGAGTTCCTGCAAGATTAGTCTGGGTTTGGGGTTCCTGCAAGATTTTTTGTCCCTGTTGCACTGAAGATCTCTCTAGTCAGAATGCTTGCCTCAAATTGGAGGCAAACATTTGGAGCTGCTAAGGTATATCTTCCAGATCTTATGAATGTGAATTTTGGTGGCATGACTTCTGATGGAGCATCCTCACATGCATGCTCTCACTCATTATCAGCTGCTTGCTTGCATCTGTGAATACAGCCATCACAGGTCAAATTTCACCAGTCAGATTTCACAGAGACATCATTCACATCAACTTGCACCTCTTCTAATAGTTGGTGGAGGTCATTCACTCCTTCATCACCAATCCTGGTCACCTGACAGAACAAGGTTTTGCTGGTGACACCAGTACAGTACTGAACTGGGTGACAACTCGAGGTGAGGGAGTATATCGGCTCCCCCCAAACACACCCGCACCTTGTTAACATTTACACTTTACCAGCTGTTAATTCCTTCCTTCCTTTTCTGAACAGTTTTCAGTGAGATTGATATAATAATACTGTCATCCCCCAGGCATGACATTTTCTGTACTTGCACTGTGAGAGAACTGTGGGTGAAGTGGCTTAAAAAAAAAAAAGCAATTATCACCTTTCCCACCTTTTCAGTTTTAGTTAAGTTATTTTGCTGAAGGATCCTTTTATAAGACCAATGTTTAGTGTCAGGATATTTGCAGTATCTCAGGACCTGACAGCTTAGCACGGGAAGAGGTGGGAGAGTGTCACTTGTAAACGAATGTGTTATTTACATACTAATTAAACTTTGCACAATTGGGCAATCGACTCTTGTTTGGGAAGACACATATTCTATTAATCTCTAGTCTAAAATTCTCACGCTAGAATTAGATCTCTATTTCTAGGAAACAAGAAGTCACAGATTTTATTTTGTAATCTATTCCAGGCGAAATGAGATTTTAGATTCGATTAATTTCAACACTAATCTCATAGATGATGCACTCACAGATATTAGCACCCTTAGCCTTATTATCATTAATAGAATGGATAATAAAGATGTGGTTTGATCATCCACAACAAATTCTTCCCACTTTTGCCACTTTAGGGTGGTTACTAAATAACTGAGTAATCCTAAAGAGGTCTATGCAGAATCCTACTGAAGTCTACTCCATGGGGCTTACTCCCAGGAAAGTGTTCTTAGGACTGCACTGTTAGGTGCTTCATGGCATGCAAGATCAGGGCAGTCGCCTGGCTCACTATTAATAGTTCTTTACCATTTTAATAATCATCCATTCAGTTCTTTATCATCTTAATAACTGGGTTAACATCACTTGGGAAATAATTGGAGGCCAAAGAAGTATCTAATTATTTTTAAAACGTACAAACTTATATATATATATATATATATATATATATATATATATATATATATATATATATATATATATATATATATATATATATATATATATATATATAATCATTACAAGTAATTAATCAAATTCCAGCATTAAAAACCCAGCCACAGCATAAAAACATAGTCATCGTGAAGCAAAAGGAAAATAAGAATGCTCCGCAGAATGTGTTGGATGGCATGCAGCCTCCAATAAGAGGCCATTCCAGAGCCAGGGGATAAACAGAAAACTCTCTTGTGATAATGCTTCTCTCTACATTTGGAGGAATTACTTGGAGGAGAGCCTATGATGATAATCACTGTGTCCCCACAGGGCGATACAGCCCTTTAAGCACTCTGATCCCATATTGGCCAATTGGGAGGCGGGCAGGGTGCACAGAGCCGGCTGGGCGAGCTGGAACAATGCTAGCTGGGTCTGTGCGCCCCGACGGCCAGCTGGGAGGCAGGCGGGGCGCACAGAGCCGGCTGGGCGCGCTGGAACAGCCGAGCCAGCTTTCCCCGCCTGCCTCCCAGCGCGCCCAGCCGACTCTGTGCGCACATTCACTCCATAAGACGCACAGACATTTCCCCTCACTTTTGAGGAGGAAAAAAGTGTCTTATGGAGCGAAAAATACGGTAACCGAATCAACAGCCCTAACTGAAAGCACTATACAAATGCTAACTATTAATATCGATAAATTCAGCAAGGAGCAATTAATTTTTACTTTCCTATCAGGAAGATGTGTCAATCCCTTGATCAGCTGGCTTGCCCTCTCCCACACCAGAGCATTCTCCAGATTCAGTGTCCTCCAGACAAAGCGATGAAACAATGAAGTGGTTTTCCTGAGCCACCCGCATAAGGGATAGCTAACTGCTAAGGAGTGCAGCTGAGATGGTGCAGTAAGTAAGTGACTGTGATTTCATTTCTGCCTGTCTGAGAGATAACTATGATTTAATTGTGCTTTAATTGACACCATTAGACAATTGCTAGGATTTTAAGGTTGACATGTCACATGCATCCATATCAGTTATGTTTGCATTTAGATAAAGGTATATGAAATATGCCACAAAGCTTGTCAGTCTCATTGTTAATTGGATAGTCTCATGGGTCAGTTTCTCATTGCTTGCTACTCTAAAGAGGATCTTCGGATTTAGAGTTTAGCAGTGGATTCGGCAGCCCTTAAGAGAGAGCAATTTATGCAGGTGGCACCAATGAAATTCAATAGATCTGTCCTCTATAGGCCTGATGGTTTGCTATTTTTTGTAATTATTCACCAAGTGCGGATGAACAAACGCCCCATTCTATTTCCTTATTCCTCTATGGGTTGCCTTTGCCCCACAGTCTTTTCCTCCTGCCTCCTGTTTCATTGAGAGAGGGCTGCTAGATGTGCAATTTGCTGCAGTTTCCAGTTCCCACCTTTGGGTTCCCCTCCCCACAAAAAGGTCTGAATATCTAAAAGACGCTATTTCAGCATGGTGTAGTGGTTAAGAATGGTGGTTTGAAGCGGTGGACTCTGATCTGGAGAACAGGGTTTGATTCCCCACTCCTCCACATAAGTCGCGAACACTAATCTGGTGAACTGGGTTGGTTTCCCCACTCCTATGCATGAAGCCAGCTGGGTGACCTTGGGCTCGTCACAGTTCTCTTGGAGCTCTCTCAGCCCCACCCACCTCACAGGGTATCTGTTGGGGGGGGGGAAGGGAAGGTGATTGTAAGCCGGTTTGGTTCTTCCTTAAGCATATAAAAACCAACTCTTCTTCTTCATCGTCTTCTTCCTGTTCCTCCTCCTCTTCCTCCTTCAGCTTGCCATGTTCTGGGTGCTCCCTTACTGAAGGTGGCATGCCTGGCATTGATAAAGTCCTGTGCTTTTTCTGTGGTTTCTCCCACTTCATGCAGCAGGCTTTGCAATGAGGTTAGGAGAGTGCCATCTTGGATAATTTAGCAGACACTGTAAGTCTGTTTTATTCATCATTGCACTGAACCGAGTGTGGGTTGCAGCTATTGCGTTACCTTTTATTTAGTTTTATAAAGCTGTGGTGGGGATTTGGGGGCATTACAGTTCACTGCCAGACTACAGAGATCAGTTCCCCTGAAGAAAATGGATGCTGTGGAGGTTGGACTCTATGGCATTGTATTCCAATGAGGTACCTGTCCTTCTGAGACTCCACCTCCAAATTCCCAGGAGTTCCCCAACCTGCCTCTCACAACCCTACCTCCCCATCCCGCACGAGTGGCCAGAGGGAACCTGGCAACCCTATTGCCATGTTATCTGGTTCCTACAAGGCACACCTCTAGCTGACTCTCTGCTGCTAAAGTGCCTTATGCTATTATATTGTGCTGGTGCCAGACTTCCAGATTCAAATCCTGGCTAAGGCCAGGCTCCATCAGGTACATAGCAAGTAAATAGGAAAGAAGGGCCTTTGTCTGTGATGAGTTGCCCCAGTTGGGGAAATGCAGTGCAGGGCTTTGGAATGAGTGAGTGTTGAAAGATATGTGTGTTGCTAGAAAATTTGTGTTTGTTGTGCATGGCCCTCTCTGCCTGCCTCTTACCAAAGCAAAGTCAGAGGATGTAATAGGAAAACACAAACCATGTACTTAGGACAGTCTCAGACCACTCACATATAGCAGTAAAGCATATAGGTTTATTAAACTTACAAAAGGTTGTAAGGCAAAGAGAATAATAATACTTAAACAGAGTTAACAACACCCCACATAGAGACTGATACACAGACAGACAGACAGACAGACAGACAATCAGAGCTGCTCTGGGTCATTCCAAAGAAGAGACAGAATGGTTTCTCCCTGGGAAGGACAAAGGACTGGACATTTGGACCGCCTTTTTATAGGCTGGACCGTGAGGAGATGTCTCAAATGGCCCCCTCCTGCCAAATTCTTCAGGATATGAGTTTTCACAAATCATGACTAAGTTGTTTGGAAAATCTCTTGTTCCATAATAATTCTTTCAGTGTCCGGGTCTGATAACTGATTGTCCTGTCCATCAGTCAATGCACCAAAACAATCTCCCCCTAAATGGCCTTGCTCCTCTGAACATTGGAGCACTTAATGTGCTTTGGGTGACTAGCTCCTAGCAATGCAATTTCCTATGACCCCTTAGGTCAGAGTCCTAATTGGAACTAGGGTTAACTAAAAGTTAGGTCTTTATATGACTTCTAAGCTATAGGTTAATGTAAGCTACAGATTAAGAAAATCGGTTTTTCTTAACCCAAACCCAATAAATATAATAAAATATAATATTTAATATAAACTAATGTTCAGTACCAAAAATTCTCACCACAATGTGTTGTTCTGAATGTGGGAGGAGGAAATCTTCTCCTGTAGCACAAGTTGGCATAGCATTAAAGTATCACTTGATTTTTCATGGATCTGGTCTGTGGTAGCATCCTGGCAATTCTCTTGCCTGCCTACCATCTCTAATAGTATAGGTAGCAGGGAATTGCTGTATCTGTCCTGCAAGGCTCCTGGTTTGAGTACTGTGGTACCTGGACATTTATAATACTTTATCTCATACTTATGTATTCATGTTTATTTTCCTGTCTTCATTAAGCAAGAGTGTGCATTAAGGTTGCCATCTTGCCAGAGGAGGTGGGCAAGCTCCCATCCCTAGACTCCAGGCCCTACTGAACCTCTTGGGTCCAGCGGGAGGAAGTGATGGGGAGTGACATCATGTATGACATCATGACATCACTTCTGGTTTGTACCAAGTGACACCTTGAGGGACCCAGCCCCTCAAAGGCTCCCTCTAGCATTTAGCTGGCAAGCCTAGTGTGCATGTATATACACATGCATGTATATGTTAAGAAGATTCTTTGTGTGTCCCTTTATCAGAAAACCTGCCTGGGTGACCTCTGTGAGTTGGTTTTAGGGCAACAGATTAGGCCAAGGAGAGGGCTTTAAAAAATAAAAACACATAGTAATACTTACTTTTTGGTTATTCCATATATGACTGACTATACTCACTGAGGGCCTATGGGTGTGGAAAGGGAAGGTGAAGATCTAGGCAGCTCAATATTATCATTTCCTGAAAGAGTCCCTAAGGGCCTGAGAGAAACCAGCTGAGGCAGCCCTTTACTCTAACTTTACTTCGGTCTCTGTGTATAAAAGTGGTATCAAGTTGCAGCCGACTTATGCCGACCCCATAGAGTTTTCAAGGCAAATGATTAAGCAGAGGTGGTTTTCCACTGCCTTCCTTTGCAAAGTCTCCCTTGGTGGTTTCCCATCCAAGTATCAACCCTGCTTAGCTTCTGAGATCTGATTAGATTGGGCTACACTATATCTTTATCCATGTCACCCCCCCCCCCAAACTTCCTTGGGGCAAGTAAAAGACCTGTATTCCCTGAGGGAATGCAGGAAGGGAGACACTCAGTCACTCATGTCCTCAGTTCCTGAAGGGACAACTAATGGCGTGACGGAAATCAGCAGGGACAAATAACATTAGCAAATGGTAGTTTAGTGAAGGGGCATAATTAAGGGAAGCAGAGGCAGGGTAAAACAGTAGGTCAAAGGTGAGCTACACTTAGGGTTGCCAGGTCCTACCTGGCCTCTGGTGGGAGCCTCATGCATGCAACCATGAGGGGCAGCTTCTCAGTTCACCCTGAAAACTCTATGGAAACCATAGTTTTGGGGGAGATTGCTAGTGCGCTGCCAGCACTTCTGGGGTAACCAGCAGAGGGTTGGCGGGCAGCCCGGTGAGTTGGTGGGCAATTGCTCACCCTCACTGGGCAATTGGGCACCCTAACTACACTCCCAATTGATTCAAATCTCCCTTCATTTTCTACATTTTCTTCCAAGAGGGTTTCCTTTTCTAAAATTTATTTCTTCTCTTCCCTCCCCGATTCATGGGAGTGGAGGATGCACTGCATCTGTTGTAGGTAATTTGTGAGTGATAGGGGAACCTTGTAGGGAAAGGAAGTTAATGTTGCAATATTTATGACCATGCAAACCAATGCCTGTTCTCCTTCCCTGATACTTATTGTCTAATTATGTATTTCAGCCCTGTGCAGAACTGAAGTGAATTTTCTGAGACTCCAGCTTTCATGTTGTGCAAGTAAGGTGTCGCTGACACTGTGAAGGCTGAGATATCTCAGAAGACTCTAGTCTGGGGAAAACTCTGTAGGAAACCAATGGCCTGACAACTGTATGACTTCATACTTATCTAGGGCTACCTGACATGGTACTCTACAGTAGCAGATGCTGTTTGGACCTCAGGAGGAAATGCAGGCAATAGATATAGGCATAAAGGCACATTCTTATTTCATTCACTTTTCGAAAATTATTTAAAGAACTCAAAGATATTAAATAGTCTTAGACCATTGCACATCATGGGTCTGCCTAGTCAACATTATCTATTCTGACTGATGGAGGATCTCTAGCAGAGAAATCTCCCCCCCCCCCCCCGCCCCTCCGCTACCTGAGATCCTTTAACTAAAAATGGAAGGGATTAATTCTGGGACCTTTTGCACACAGTGAACATGATCACCTATTCAGCCGCAGCGCTTTCCTAGTCTGTGATGCCATAAACATATGAAGCTGACTTAAACTGAGTCAGGCCACTGGTCTATCAAACTCGGGACTGTCAACTCTGACTGACATCAGCTTGCCAAAGTCTCAGGCAGAGAAATTTTTCCAGCACTGACACCTGAGTTCCTTTAACTGGTGATTCCAGAAATAGAAACTGGGAATTTATTCGTGCAAAGTGTGTGTACCACTCCACTGAGTCCTGGACACCTTGATGGTCCAACTTCTATACATTACATGTTTGCATGTTGGTATCATATAAAGTACTGGTTATATAAATTACACACACACACACACAGGCTCCTATGAGCGACACCTCCTTCTGCATAGCAAAGGGCCTCCATGCTGTCCTTTCATTGCCCTCCTGGAAACCCAGCAGCTGGAGCTGGAAGTCTTCCATGACCCAAGACATCCTTCAGATTAAATGTCTTCTTCTTATGTTGTTTATCTTCATGGACTGACTGGCCATTATGACTTCCAGAAAATGTCTTGGTGGGCTAATGGCCTAAGACTCACCTTATCTAGGGCTGCCCCATATGAGATGGGACTTGGCTAATTTCATTTGGTGTGGACGCATGTGAGGTGAAGAGAGTTTTGCCTTGTCTGGTAAAGACCTGTGTGAGGAGAATCTTGATTCATGCATGGCTACCTTAGGAATGCAGTGGCCTACAGCCACCTGTACCAGCTAGCCCTAATCTGCCCACATGATACTTCTGCGGGCCAGCTGATTGAGTAACATGAAGCTCCTCAAAGTCCACCTGAGTCCACCTTGTTAAGCCTCTAGTAACTTAGCTATCCACATGACTGTATTACAATTGTATTCAATTAGCAAAAGGGGCATTTAAAAGGCCACGATGGGCACACAAAGGTTAGAATAGGAGTCCAAGAGGGAAAGGTGAAGGAAAGCTTCAACGAACCCTACGTAATCAACGACTGCCCATATTAGCCTGCCCATAATCTAAGATCCTCTGCTGTGTGTGCCCACAGTGAAATATCTGGTGAATATGTAGAGCAGGGTTTTAAAGTGGCAACCTCACTCTGTAAAATTTCCTGTCTCAGAAATCTCTCCTTTCTCACTTTTGACTCCTGGAAGTTAGCCAACGCTACCCTGCATTGGAGGGCACTGACAGCTTTATCTTTTCAAGATGTTCTCTGTTGATGCTGACGTACATGCTGATTTTATGTTTTGAATTAAGGTTTGTTTTATTTGTTGGGTTTTTTAAAATACTGGCTGCTATGTTTATTAATTTTAATTATTTAAGCAATTGCTCCTTTTTATTGATTTGTATTATTTGAAACTTTTGTTTGCATAATGTAATTGTTGTAAGCTACTTTGAGTGTTATTATAAGGACAGATAGGTGGAACATACATTTCTTAAACTAATTAATAAATATGAATACTAATGATCGTTTGATTGTAGATATTAAAATATACCACTGATTAAAATGTATCCATTCACCTTCTTGATTATACACTTCATGTTCTCAAATACCTGGTTCCACCTTCAATCTGTTTTTAGATTTTCAGATGATTTCCAGGGTTGTTTTTTTTATTACCCGAGCAGCCCAATCCTAATGGGGGGACTGAAAGGGGTTTGGAGCCAGCATGACTTCTGTGCTGGCGTTATTGCCACCTTCGCCAGCTAAAGTGGCACCAACATCAACACAGGGGCACATGCTGGGTTTGGGGAGCCACACAGCAGCGCGAGCCTCGGGTGCCGGGCACAGCCTTTCCCAGCAGCGTTTTTCCAGCGCAGAGGCTTGCGCCCATGTTTAAAGGGGCATTCCCAAGGGCAGAGCTGATGTTAGCTTCCAAAGTCCTTTTGACTCGGGAACGCCCTTTTTGCAGGTGCCGAGTTAATCCTGCATAAAGGTGGTCATAGCCCCATGGAACTCTATGAAGAGCTCCACAGGGTTTTCTGGGAAGAGGCATTTTCAGGAGGCGGTGTGGCTGCTCCATCCCTGGGCCCGGGGGAAGTACCTCCCATTAGGATTGTGCTCTTAGTATCATTTGCCCTTCATTTCATAAACAATGTCTACAGTACCCCTTCCCTTGCTATCAACCAAGCTGTAAAGAATATCCTTAGCGGGTGCAAGTTCCTTAACATCTTGTGAAATCTGGAACCCCCTATTTATTCCTATACAGACACCGCACTTATATTTACTCTCATAATTGGGGAGGGAAACAAACTTGTTGTATGTTTAACCAACTGGGAGTGAGATCAGGATGCATTCTCTAAGCTCAGCATTTGCAGAGACAAAAACAACATCTGATGTGACTGTGGATTATGTTCTGCTGGGTGAGTCACAGGTAGGGTTGCCAACTCTGTTTTGGGAAATTCCTGGAGACTTTGTGGGTGGAGCCTGGGGAGGCAGGGAATAGTACCACAGAGCAGCCCTTTTCTCCAAGGGAATTGATCTCTGTCATCTGGAGATCAGGTGGGATTGCCCCCCCCCCTGGAATTTGCCAACTCTCATCACAGGTTTCACAGAGTTGTTCTGTACAATTAAATTGAACTATTTATCAGGTGCGCATGCCAAAGGCAACAATTTGTTTGCATAAAAAGTAAAAAGCGATTGCTTGCCTTGTTATCAGTTCCATAGCTACACTTGAGAGGTATTTCAAAAAGGCAAAGATTACCACACAGGCAATTAAAACTTTCCTGTTTGTAATTTTTCCTTGGATATGTTCCAAAGGGGGCTTTTGGACCTTGCTGAATTTTGCCCCTGCATAAAATCTGAAATAGTATCCCGACAGACATGTCTTTCCAAAGTATATGGTTTTCTTCCCCCTCTGTCTGCTAACTCAAATGATTCTTGAGATATAAACTTGTAAAAAGTCGCAATTTTGTATTGTGCCGGCAAGCAACCTCACAATGCCACGGCTACCATCACTCTTTAATATCCAGCTGAGTTCCCCCACTGTGCTTTGTCAGTCAGTAGCAACATCCAAGCCTTCTTGTAAAAGTAATTCACACTTTTCCTGCAACACTGTTGCTTTAATTACCACTGACCTCTACTATTGCTCAGACGGGCCTAGCAGGGCCAAGAAGGGGTCAACGCCATATTCACAGCAAAAAAAGAAGCAATGGAGCCTTTTTCTTCACCCTTCTTACTTTATTATTAACAAACCATCTTTGATTGAAAATTTCCCAACGTCTGAGATCCAGCCTTGTCTCTGAGCTCTCTTGGGGCTTTCATTATCAAAAGAGACTCAATTGGGGAGGGGGGAGATGTAGATCAGAAATAATACCAACAGCCCCTAATCAGGAACTTCAAGCGAAGGAAAGGCATACATATCTTTTAACATGCAAACAAAGATCCGGTTTATAATATATGCTCATGGAATTACAGATAGACAAACGAAACCCTACCTTGCCAGGCTTTAAAGAAATGATTGTTAACCTTCTTTAGACGATTTCTACTTTTTTTTTTCCAACTTAGCTGATAGTAGCATCTCATTAGGGATGTTCAAAGCACCCCTGAGTCACATGACAAAAGAAAACTCCATGTTGCAAACTAGGTTTCCTGAAAGGGAATATATTCTTTTCCCATCACATAAAAGCAGGGAACTGTCCTGGCCACAAATGGAAGGCTGCTACCAAACCTGGTCACCTTACTGCTACTGGTGGCTGCTTTGAATGTCACACATTTCTCACATGGAAAGCACCTTCATGTATAAAAAAAGGGGAGAAAGGACAGATTTCTACCCACATTTCTCCCATGGCATGTATATAGTGCTTATAAAAGTACAAATTTACCTCATATTGAATCAAACTGTTGGTCTATCTAGCCCAGTGATACACAGTGGCTTGAGAATCACATGTAGCTCTGTGGCACCTCTGAGCAGTTTCCCAATGTGACACATGCTCAGTCTTAGTCAAGCTTATGAGGTGACACATCAGCCGTGCCAGAATGCTTATGACCACTCCCCCCTTTCTGACTGCATTTTTTAATGCAGGTGTCCCTTCTGATATTGTTTTAAACAGTCCTGAGTTTTGAAAGGAGCAAGCTGAATCTCTAAACCATGAGAAACTATTGGTGGGGAGTGAGTCAGGGTTTCGACTCTCATCGGGGGAATGCCAGCCAACCTGAAAATGCACAGGGAAGTACTTTTTAAGTACTAAAATACTGTAAAATGTTGCTATGATTCTGTAGAATTCTTGTATGCATTGCAAAATCTTCCGGAGAGAGGGGTTCAAGAGGGATCAGTGGCGGAAGATGGGGCTTCGTTTGACATTTTCCTCCACAGCTTGAAGAACAGCACCACCAACAACGTTTTTGAATTCACACACGGTGGGAGTTGTAGAATTTCTGTTTTTGAATTTCCCCTCAGAAGGAAATGTTGAGACACGCACGCACAAATTAACAAAAAATAAGCTCATTTTGACTCTGGTTTTTCTGTCTCCAGCCAGTATTCACTGATTATTCTTCTTATATATAAAGCTGACTGAAGGGAGGGGTGAGATTGAATAACAAAGTGAGCTGATAACAATCACATCATGTACAATCACATAATAATGGCCTCCATCCCAATTTTTAAAAGGCACAAAGTATCCTCATTAATATGATGAGTGTAGCAGTCAAATCAGCACTGTGATTTTATCAGGGGCTTCTGACTGTACATGAATTAGAATATAAAATGCACACAGAATTTTTAATGGGCAGGCTTTAACATTCTCTAAATGTATTTCTTACTGTCATTTTGGATCACATTAAAGTGAAATTCCACATAAAAGGCTATAGAGAAGACAGGAGGGCCTAAATTACAGCCTTCCTTTGTCTTTCAGCTGGTTTAGTCTGGTTCAGGGATGGTCAATCGGAGGTTGCAAGCCACATTGTGGCCCCTCATGGTCTGATGTGGTTTTAATCAAGGTGTGGTTAAAAAAAAACTTTGTTTGAAGCATTTTGCATAAAACGTATTGTATGGATATTTCATGTGCAGAGGCCAAGGAAAACTTCTTGCTTCTTGGTCTTTCTAGAAGCACATACCTTTTTAAGGCTTCCCTCTCTGGGCCAGCATCACATTTAAGCATCCTTGGGTAATTATCAAGGATCCCATATAGGGTTGCCAGGTCCCCCCTCCCAATCAGCAGGAGGTTTTAGGGGTGGAGCTGAAGTGGCTGCATGTGTGTGTGGGCGCAGGCATGCGATAACGGCACTGCCGGTTTTACTTCCGGAAGCACGGCATTGCAGCAGCGGCAATGCGCAGCTTCCTGAAGAAAAACCGGAAGTGCTGTCATCGCGTGCACATGCCCACACACACATGCAGCTGCAGCTCCAGAGCGGCTGGGTGGATTGGCGCCAATTAGGGCTGTCGATTCGGTTCCATCCGAAAAGTGAAAAACAGCTAAATTTTCCCCGATTCAGGGGTTTTCAGTTTGGATGGAGCCAAATTCAAAAAAAGGTGGGAAAACGACAAGCCGAATTCAGCTACTGGAATAGGGCTGGATCTATTTACTTCTCGACCTGCATCCACACAATTTGATTTTTGGGGTTTTTCTCTATACCTTTTCTCCTGTGTGTGTGTGTGTGGGGGGAAGCAGTTTCTGTGGGTGGGGGGAAGCCAAAGGGGGGGGGTTGCCTGTTCTGCCGTGTGTTTGTGCCTGCTCACCTCTGCGGGAGTTTACGTTCTGCTTTTTTTCTGCCTGTGGCTTGGCCACCCTCATCTGGAGTTGAGTCCGTGTGGCTGTGCGCACGTGTGAGTCTCTCCCTCCACTCGCCAACCACCCCGCCTCTTCCTTGGGTCGTTTGTAGGTGGTTGAGCCAAGCCGTACTGGCTTGAGGGGGGGATTTGGTGCCCGCTCGCCTTTATTTGGGGTTGAGCCAAGCCATATTGGTTTGAGGGGGGGGGGTTTGCCCATTCTTCTGAGGGTATGTGTTTGTGCCCGCTCACCTCTGCAGGAGTTTGCATTCTGCTTTTTTTCTGCCTGTGGCCTGGCCACCCTCACCTGGAGTTGAGTTTGTGCGGTGGTGCACGAGTGTGAGTCTCTCCCTCTGCTCGCCAACTGCCCTGCCTCCTCCTTGGGTCATTTGTAGGTGGTTGAGCAGAGCCATGCTGGCTTGAGGGGGGGATTTGGTGCCCGCTCGCCTTTATTTGGGGTTGAGCCGAGCCGTACTGGTTTGAGGGGGGGGCTGCCTGTTCTGCCAGGGGTTTGTGTTTGTGTCCGCTCACCTCTGCGGGAGTTTGCATTATGCTTTTTTTCTGCAATTGCAATGGTTTGCAAACTCCAAAAGGTCTATTCTATTCATTCCAATGGGCTCATCAAGGGGGGGACCCCCTTCCGGGCCCCAAAACTTCGGTCCCCCTGACCCAATCTTCACAAAACTTGGGAGTTCTTGCAAGAAGGGTCCCCTCAAGCTACACTGAAAGTTTGGGACCTCTACCTTCAAAAATGCCCCCCCCCCGGGAGCCATGGAAAGGCACAAATGTGTTTTTAATGGCTTGAAATGGCAGAATTTGTTCGCAAACTGCAAACTTAGTGCTGAATTCCATGGATCTGAATCGGGGGAGTTTGGACTTCGGCATTTCCAGAATAAAAATGGGCCAAATTTTGCCGAATCTGAATTTTACCGAATTTTTTTTCAACAGCCCTACTGCCAATACTACCCACCTGGCAACCCTAATCCCATTGCATTTGGATAGCCTGATATAGTGCAACACTTGCAAGCATATCCTCTTTCTCTCCAAGTGTTCAAATGACATTTCTTATGGTAAGGAGAGGCTTCTCTACTGACATGTGTCAGAAGGTCATAGGGGAATTCTCATGGAGACAGATGTAGTTTGCTCTATTTAAATTCAAACTCCATAGGAACTTTGTACAGTCTTTTGAATAAAGCTCGCATTGTTCTAATCTGTGAAAATCCACTCTGCGCCAGTTGCTGCTCTTATTAATCAGTTCTACCAAGTCACACTCTTCTTGGTTACTGTTCACCATGCTGCATCTTTATTCTACAGCTCATTCTTGGCTTTCCCCCCCCTATATTTTTGCTTCATCTTACATTCAATTACTTTACATCCTCATTTGACAGAAAAAGGTTCCATCCCCACCTACATTTATGCACTATGCATTATGCCATATTGCTTAGTAAATTTTACTTAAAAATAACATTTGGATGAACTTCATTCAGCAGTAATTTTTCCCCCTTTGCCTTTTGGGGGATATATGCTGTCATCTTATTATTCGGTCTGAAATCTGCCTTCTTAATGCTTTTGTTAATACTAGTCCTAATAATAAATCCAATCTGATTTACATCTTGTTGGAGCCTGCCAGAGAGTTAAATTGCATAATTGTTGCAGTTTCAGGAATACCAAACCATTTCCCTCTTCCCCCCAAATCATTGTTGTCCTTTTCTGTGGAGTCTATAATAAGGACTTAACCATCCGCATGAGGTGAATCTGAGGCCTTTCACACCCATTTTAATGTATATTGGCATATTCAAGAACAGCCCTGTCCTTTTCGTTGCTATATAAGCAGGACAAATAGTCTTTTGGAAAAACGAAAGATAAGATTCACTGTGTAAAGATCTTGCGTTCACGTAAAGGACAGCTAAAGAGCAAGTATCCTGTCTGTCTGTGGGTTATTGAGATTTAATATTAACCTGCCCAGGTCTGAAATTTCTAAGAAAGCCTCAAATAGGTAAATTTTTGAACCTGAGCATGGAGATCTGGGTGTGGTTAGAATCTCGTTGGGAGATCAGTTAGAAATGGTCTGCAAGTCACAGTTTGTTGTGACATAACTATAGTTTGCCATGGAGATTGGGGCAATTCCTAGAACATCATGGGGGTAGTGACATCACTTCAGGGTGATCACGTCCCCTCCCAGGACCTGCCCCACAATAGCCCCCGGAGGTTGCTTGTGAGGGCGTAGCAGCCTTAATTTATTAACAAAGAGATAGGGATATGCATTTCAGAACAAGGGAAATCTAAGCAGCCGGTTCCAAGACACTCCCCAATTTGGCACTAGGCCAGCAAGTCGACAGTTCCATTGTAATGTATGCAATACATATACCACAGTGTTGCCCCTCCTACAAATTTAAAATCTTGGGGTGGCTGTGATCATTCCTAGAGGCTGAGGGGATGGAGAGGTAAGAGAAAGGGTACTAGGTTAGAGGTGGGGGTAGGCCCTTCCCCTCACCCACAACAAACCTCTGCAAGAGGTGCTGTTTTGCACCCGGTTATGCCCTCATAGTGGGTTAGTAGAGAGGGAAAGAGAAGTGTGCCATTTCCAGGCTCTCCTGGTATGCCTGTCCCACCTCTGATGCTAGCATGACCCAATGTGATCCAGCCCTAGAGAGCAATGTTTTATGACCTGTCCCCAGGTAAGCGATGACTGATGCCAGCCAAGAGTATTCCAGAGATTACAACAGACAATCTGCCTTCTTTTAAATTAGCTTCCTCACCTACTGTGTAGTCTGGTTGGCAATGGCAGGTTAGCAGAGACCTTGTATAGCGAAGAAGTTGAGATGAAGCTTTTTGTTAAAAAAAAATCAAATGATTTCAGATCTGAGTCAGTGACTCCTTAAAAAAAGAAGAAAGGTCTACCATGTTACCACTAATGGGCAGGCTTTCATAATTCTTTGCCATTAGTGTACTAACTTCCTCCATTTCAAAGCCTCGGCAAACCTCTCATTGTCCAGCATTTGTATCCCTCACTTTAATGAGCACTAAATAAGAATTATATAAGTATTTCAATAATTCTCAGTGGACAGTTAATTAAGCACATCTGAGTCTTAGGAGCAGTCAGCTATTACCTCCTTTTACAGACAAGTGCTTCCACAGACACAAAGAGAGGAGGTCAAATTTATTTTAAAAAATGTGTGGATTAGTAATTTTTCCTCATAATAAATGGCCGCTACGAAGCTGAAGCACTGAAATAAAATCGGCTCCCCCCCACACACCTCCCTCACCTACCATTCTTCACTGTTTCTAAAAGTTTCTGTAACACAGTAAATGAATTCTCTCAATTTTTCTGGTTTTGCAGAGAGAAGGGAGGCGGGAGGTGCTGAATATGTTAAACTAAAGCTGTTTTTCAGTGAAATTTGCTTTGCTACTGTAAACCACACTAGGCCCATCTTTCATTATACATTCTTCTTTAACAGCTTCTATCCCCCCCCCCCAATATTTGATAGATCCTACCACAAACGTGAGCAGAGTCAGTGCGTGTGCAGAAGTCCATAACATCAGTCATACACCGAGTGTATTTTTTTTTATTAAGTCCAGCAGTTTAAAAATGTACAAAGTTCTTTCTAATAATCCATTCATTCTGTTCTCTCCTGATTCTTGGAGTAAGCCTGCACAATTATTCAAATCCCGGCTTTTAGCTCCAACATACACCTCGCCATGGGGCTGTGGGCCTGTAATCTCACTTTGGTCTTGCATGTCAAATGGAATTAACTCCCCTAAGAAATGTATGCAGAGACAACCTAAAGTGTCTAATCCTTGCGGCTGTCTTAAATTTTCTGAAACTCAAACCTGTCATCTTTTTTTTTTTTTCTATAGCTTTGTTGAAGTTCTCACTTTAGGTTTTTCAGTCCAGCCAAAGATAAAGTTTAGGAAGGAAATTTGCATTTTTATATTCTTTTTTCTCTCTCCTATTCTTCGCAGCCGCACACTCCTGTGGCCTTTTTGTATGTTTCCTGTTTGTTGAAATATTTTCCTCTCTCTCTCCCCGTCCAGTCCCCAATCAGCTCCAACCCTGTTTTGCACTCAAAGAGATTCCTAACAAAGACAAATGCAGTTCTTCGGCAGTTGGCAACGACCGGGGATTTTGACACAAGGAAGGTGCCTTGATGAACCACTTGCCAAACCAAAACAGAAGCAGGAACCCATGTGAGCGAGCAGGGGGGAGGGAATTACGATATCATTATTAGGCTACCTTAACAACCCAAACCAGCTAATCACAAAAACTAATTCAGACTTGATTAAATCTCAAATCACACTGTTGCCTTCGTGAATGAACTGAGTGCAGAAATTAGCTCTGGTTAGTATAACTAGACTGCTTCTATGTTGTGTTAAGAATACATTAACTTGGGAAGTGGGTTCCTCTAGAGACTGTGCTTTCAGATTCTTTTAAAATGTGCAATGAGATTTTTTTTTTTTAAGCAAAGCTTTAATTTTATAGTACACGATTTGGATTTTCCTGCTCAATGCACCGAATACCGTTCCGAACTCAAGGCTAGGCTACTGAAGTGCTCAGTATACAGAGCTGCCCTTGATGCTTCTTCTGAAGTAAATCCCAGTTAGTGATTGGCAACGGCCTGTATATTTTGTGAACAACCTCATCAAACACTGGAAAGCGCTCACAAGGATTTGTTAGCAGGTTGAGAGAGATGTTGCAAGTTGCTCTCCTTTCCGAGTCTCAAGGTCAAAGGGGTATTTGCCTGACCTGAAAATGGGGCGAGCTCACTTTTCAACTTCCCCTGCTCTGAGCTGATCAGCATCATGACTTCTGGTAAAGAATATGACAACCATCCCCTGCAGTCCAATCAGATTTGGATTTGTAGCTGAAGAGAGTCCTAATGAAATCAGGGATAAGCACTGCCAGACTGCCTGGTGACAGTCTATGGCCAGAGTGTCAGCCTTTGGTCAGGAAACACAGGTCCAAATCCCTGCTCAGCCATGAAGCTCACTCTGTGACTTTGAACCAGTTACCATCTCTAAGTCTAACCTGTCTAATGGCATTACTGTGAAGATAAAATAAGAGCAAAAGAACCACACAGACCACTCCTGAGCTCCTTGGGGGAAGTCAGGATAGAAGGGTAATACATAAGTAATGAATTGCCAGGGAGGCCGTACAATGTCAGAAAGTGAGGATAATGTAGGACATGCTCTCTTATTAGACAGCGTTCATCTGAAGAGACTGAGTCCAGCAAGGTAGAAGGGCAAGAGGCACGCAAAGTCGGAAGTTACAGCAGTAAGATAGACAAAGGCAGAAGTAGTTGTTGCCCAGGAGATGACCCAAAGCAAACCTGGGCCATTTATGCAGGGTTGTTTCCCCACGGTCACCCCCGCCGACTGCTTCCAGGATTCCTTTTGATTATGCATGCCTTTCACGACTGTCAGAGGTCGCCTCGCGCTCCCTGCGCATTTCTGCACCTTTAGCCCATGTTTTCTGAATGCTGTTTTAGCCAGAATCCGGAAAACATGGGCAAAACATGCAGAAACATGTGGGGAGAATGAGGTGACCTCTGACGGTCAGGATAGGCATGCATAATCAAAAGGAAGCCTGGAAGCAGTTGGTGGGGGGTGACCGTGGGGAAACAGCCCTGCATAAATGGCCCTGGGAGTTTTTCTAGCCAGGTAGGAAACCACTGGGCTTCCTGGGGATGGGGTAGGGTTGCCACATCCCTGTTCATCACTGGCAGGAGGTTTTTGGGGCAAAACCTGAGAAAGGTGGGGTTTGAGAAGGGGAGGGACTTCAATGCCATAGAGTCCAATTGCCAAAGCGACCCTTTTCTCCAGGTGAACTGATCTCTATCATCAGGAGATCAGTTGTAATAGCAGGAGATCTCCAGCTAGCACCTGGAAGTTGGCAGCCCTAGGATGAGGCCATGCAGAAGCCTGGAAAGGTGGATACTGAGCCCCCACCCCCACAATATGGGGAGGGGTTCAGTGTAGAGTTTCCAGTGTGCAAGACAGAGTTGAAGTTCAGAAGGCATGATGGGTTTTGAAATGGTTTCCAGAATTCTCAGCTAAGATCTGGAAATCACATACCAGCCATATTTTGAGCCATGTTCTGTTAAAAGAAACTTGGCAGCAACTTAAGCCCCTCCTCCCTTTTGATACAGGGCATCCAATGGAATATATAGAATTATACCTATATACCAATATAGGTATAATTCTATATATTATCTACAGATCGATATTGACTTGTACTTGTTAACTGTCTGATTGTACTTGTACATTAACATGTAGCCATGAGTTCAGAAGGCCTCTTTGAACTTCGATAAATAACTGTTTTCGAACTGTTGGATATGGATTTTACTCTGTGCTTTCTAGCTGTGTTATGTGTATACAAACAGCTGCTCTCTTTCTTTTTCAAAATTAAGTAACAAACTCTAGATCAGATTCACAGCTGGCCTAAAGCTGCATTGTTTTCGAGTATTCGAAGCAGGGCCAACTCACGTTTTCAGAAGGACTTAACCCCTGGTATCATGTCATCTGCAAACAAGCTTTTTGTTTTTCCTCTTTTGACAACAGGTTTGCTGCCCATCGATAGCCAAGAGACTGTCAAGATTTAATAGAAATTTACCTGCACAAATTAACTCTGAGCTGAAACTTGGCAACACTTACTCTCTCAGTGCCATCACAGTTTCCATTCTGAACAGTGCCCATATTCCAAGCAGAAGAAGAGAAATGTAATGCATGATATTCTTCAGTACAACCTCATGCATCTTCCCCATCCATTTGCATGCTTGTCATTCCTGCCAGGGTCAATCCCTCCTTTGGAAAATGACATAGTTTGTCCCAGGAAAAAGCCTTGCAGGGAGAACTGAGAAATAGGTTGCTTGGAGAATATTCACAGTAGTCATTATTCATGGTTATTTGTTTCATCTGCCCATAGCACTTCTCAGTAAACAGAGGGCTTTAGGGTTCTGTCTATGGAATATCCATGATTTTCAGTTCACAAAGTGAAAATTGCAAATTCATGATTCTGGATAAACATCCCAAATAAAGCAACAGACTATCAACAGGGATGATTATGATTTTTCTTTTTTGTATCCTTCTATAAATTGAACCCGATTCTTTCTGTTTCCTTGAATTGAATTTGTCCTACAAAACGTATGCATTTCTACCTTGTTGGTGCAATAATGTATCAGGATTACTTAGGGTTACCAACCTCCTACCTTCAGGTTTCTACAAACCTGAAAAGGGCCCTAGGTTTCCTGAAAAATGTGAAATCTAAAAAATATACATAGGGAGTTTAAAAAACCCCAAAAATGATAAAAGGAGCACCTGTACTTTTAATAAACAGAGGGCCTCGGTGGCGACAACACTTTGGCAAGCATTCCAGGCTTGATATCTGCTCGATTTCTGTCCATAAAGGGCAGGGGACGGGCTGTTCTGGCCTTTGAGGGAGGACTCAACCACCAGGCAACTTGATACCACCAGAACTGCTTGAATCACCCAGGCCTGCTGTTGGACAACAGCCACCCGACAAAAGCCAGAGCGATGTTGTGGTTAGAGTTTCAAACTGGGACTTTGGAAATCCATTCTGCTGTGGAAACTAACTGGGTGACCTTGGGCCAGTTACACATTCTCAGTCTAACCTACCTTACAGGGTTGTTGTGAAAATACAATGGATAGACTTACCAGGTACCCCTTCTCCTCCTGTGGGAGGTTTTTGGGGTGGGGATGAGGTACGTTTTACACCCAGTGAGTTTTCCACTGAGAGTTTGAGTGGTAAAAGGCCCCTTGCGATGCGGCACTTCCGGGTGTAAAATGCATCACAAGGGGCCGTTTACCACTCAAACTCCCAGTTTGTGTGGTAAAAGGCCCCTTGCAATGCATTTACAATGTGAGGAGCGCCCCGGCTTAGGGGGGACACGTTTTCAGACTACTGGAATGGCGATCGAGCAAAAACAAATTGTGAGGGAAAGTCTCCTCATTGGCGCTTCAAGAAAAAAATTGAGTAGTGTGGCATGCAAAGGAACATGCAAATGGTGACTCATGAAATATTGAACCTGGTGGCAGGGGGGATAGGGGTGAAAGACGGCCGCACAAAGGGCAGGAAAGGGGGCGGGGTTCTTATCAGGAGTGCAAAACTTCGCTGGTCCAATCGCCGTTCACCTGGGTGGGGAGTCGCGGGGAGAGGGAGGAAACGTTTGCCGGCATGGGCAGGGAGAATTGATCTGAATCCAGGGAGTTTTTCATTGGAAAAGGGTGCGTTGAAGGCGGGGCAGAATCCAGATTCGCGGCAAAACAGGTTTCTGATAATGTGGGGATAAAGCAAATTTTGTGCTCAAACCCGAAACAGTCATGAATAATTAAAAATTAGCCGTGTGGCAACACAGCATGGAAAGCGCGGCAAACCGCCATGAATAGTTGGCCTGAGTCTAAGTTACTGGACAGGTCAGAGAGGATCATTACAGCCTTTGAGCTATTTCTGAATGCTTGATAGTGATGATCACAAAGGAGTGACTGGAGAGGGAATCAAGCCCAGCCAAGGGGGTTTTACCTACCATTTCCTATGTCACAGGAGTTTTATGAGAATAAATGAATAAAATTGATGTGTCCCATGGATGCCTTAGCTCCTTGGAGAAAGTTTAAGATACAGATGTAATGAGTAAAATAAAGCATAGGTTGCAGTCACATTTTATCTGACGTTTACTAAAAGCATTCCCCTGAATTTGGAGAGTGCTTTAAAACATATCTGATGCTCTAGTAAACATATCACATCCTCGCTCCCATCCTTCCCTTGAACACAGTCCTCATGCTGCCAGGAAACAAAAAAGGACACACATTTATTTTCAAGCATAAGTCTTTGGAACCACTTGGGAAGAATATTCTTGATTGAGAACCAAAACATTCTGTGATGCTTAACAAACCTGCAAATTGAAAAATTCAACATCTGCCCTGTGAAGCAATGTAACTGGAGAAGGACCTATTGCATCGGGGAGAGGGGGGGAGGGAGATGAATCAAATCAGTCCTTAAATTATATTTTTGTGCATTTGCAAAATTACTACTCTCGGAATCAAAAGCCTCAAGCTGTTTTCATCTGAGAGCATATGTTGAATTGGTAAGACAATAGTGGTACGTGGTGCATGAAAAAAAAACCTGATGCATAACATAATGGACAGTCCTGCAAAGAAGAATCTAGTGTCTCTGTGAAAGCTCCTTTAATAATATTTTAAGTAAATGGCAGGCAAGTGAACAATCACCAGGGTTATGATTAAGCCAATTTTGGGAGGAATAAACCATTGCAAATTAAAGCTGCACCAAATATTCTCCCATTTCATAGTTGGGACAGAAACTAGCTATTTTAGAGGGGTGGGATTTTTTTCCTGAAAAACACTCAGATTGGAAAGATAATTCTTTTTTGATGACTATTATTTTTCTTTTTAGCTATTGCTCAGGTGCCATTTTTCCCCCCTTGGCTGTTTTTCCTTCCTAGATTTATCACATGGATGGTCCCATACAGTCCCACATGCATTGGATGGGATGACACCCCCAGAATTATGCAGTTGCTCAGCATTGGCTACACGGTGACATCACTGAGGATGATCGAAGGCACTGTAAATGGGGAAAAAATCACAAGGGGTGCCAAACATCACAAAACAGGGGCACTGCTGAAAAGTTTGCAAACATCTGCAAGTAGCTTCCAATCCCCACTCAGATCTGTTGCAAATATTTCAATTTTGGGTTTCCCTCCTCTTCTTATATAAAGTGTTTACAGTAAACATAGTTAAATTATGGGACTCCCTGCCCCAGGATGTGGTGATGGCTGCCAACTTGGAAGGCTTTATGAGGGGAATTAACACGTTCATGGAGGAGGGGGCTATCCATGGCTACTAGTCAAAATGAATACTAGTCATGATGCATACCTATTCTCTCCATTATCAGAGAAGCATGCCTATTATATTAGGTGCTGTGGAACCCAGGCAGGATGCTATTGCAGTTGTCTTGCTTGTGGGCTTCCTAGAGGCACCTGGTTGGCTGCTATGTGAACAGACTGCAGGATTTGATGGGCCTTCGATCCAGCATGGCTTTTCTTATATTCTTATTTATTCCCTGCATTCACTGCATAGTGAGCTGCTATGTTCATTTCAATAGAGGAATCAGATACCTGGGATCTTGTGTGCAAAAGTACATGCTCTGTCACTGAGCTATGGGTCCATACATACACACACACACACACACACGACATAAGAATAAGAAGCCGGTTCCAAATATCATACTGGATGGACTCTTGGAGCCTGAGGAAGAGGCAAGCAGCCCTCCTGTCCCCATGGCTGTTTCTGCTGCAGAAATGGTGCTGGAGGGAAGCCTGAAGCCCTTTACAGTATCTGGAACTGTGCAGAGTACTTTTTAAAGGTTAGTCCCACAAAATGCTGCTCAGTCCCAAAATGACTAGCTAATCCCATGATCCCCCATGGGAGGAATTGCAGGGTAGCAGTATGTATCAAATGCCTGTATGGCAGGAGCAGAGCCCCCAAGGATGCACTTCCAATTGGGTGGAATGTCTCCAGCCCTGCCAATCATGTCCCTTGCCTCATTTGAACCTCAGAAGGGGCTGGGATAACAAGATCCACAGCTATAATGTTGTGAATGCATCATGGTGACAATCCCAGATAGATTCTTCCTTTCCTTTCCTTTCCTTTCTTTTCCTTTCCTATCCTTTCCTATCCTACCCTATCCTATGCCAGAGGATTGGCTACATAAAATTTCCTTTTGTTTAGAACAGAAGCCCAATGTTATACTTTGCTCTTAACCGTTCCTTGTATCTAGCAAAACTAGAATACATGATGCAAAGTAGAAAGAATTATGAAAATGAGGAATTTTGTATTCAGTTTGTTTAATGTAGGCAAAATTCCATTTACTTGGCACAAAATTTGGATTGTTTGGCCTCATAATTTAAATTGCATACAGCCCTTGACTACATATTGAAACTGTGTGCATATATACAGTTTGTGTGAACCATATATTTCTTTTATTCCAATTTCTTTCCCCCCACCAATTGCACAACACAGCCATTGTCCTGTAAAATCAGTTCTGGGAAAAGAAGCCATTAGGCTGAAATTTGCAACAATTGCAATATTCTACCCACCCTCCAAGATTTCCTTCTAGGTAACGGATCCACCTGCCTGACTGCCAACATTCTAAAAATACCGTTAGGTCCGTACTATTATCCATTCCTCATGTTCAATTGCTCTGTTATGGTAATAGTCGGAGGCACACCATGTCGTAATTACTTACAGCTGACTTAAGAAAAGAATATTCAACTCCCCCACTGTTCCACTAGAAGGTCTTTATGCGCTATTAACTCATTCCTGAGTATTAATACTCTACTGGTAATTCTGACTGCTGCTATTCAGCATTGTAATAGGGGGACTATTAAGCAGCAATTATTGACCAGATGGGTTAACGGATATTTGTTGTTGTGGATATATATACCCTATCCTATATATGCATAAACTTTAAAGAAAGGAAAGCTTTCTCAGAAGTACAGACAGAGAAGTTATGTCTTCTTGCATCTGAAGGATGGAAACTTCATGCTGAAGATAAGTAGAAGATGCCACAAAAATATGAGGAGTTTTCCAAGATGGCAAAGCTTCTCATGTTGTAGTGACTGCACAAACATACTGTTTGCCTTAGAGCCTTCTGCTGAAATTTCAGTTTGAGTCCTCAGAATCGAAAATAAATGAATATAATGAATGACGCCATATCCATTCCATAAAAGAAACTTAACGTTTTCCTAAAATTGATCATTTGCTAATTAATAAACTTCATCTAGAACAGTGGTCCTTACGTTTTTCAATATGGGGTGACTGACAAGGCAAAATTTACCTGGAATGGTGCCCCACCCCTTTAAAAAAGCAGACTATGCACAAATTGATAAAACTGCAAAAGCCTGGGACCCAGTTTCACAGGCTTTGTGACTCACTTTTTGGTCAGGACCCACAGGTTGGGAAACACTGAACTTGCACAAAGAGTGTGTTCAATCTTTGGCCATTTACACATGGCTGTTTCCTCGCTGGGGTTGCCAGGTCCCTCTTCACCACTGGCGGAAGGTTTTTGGGGTGGAGCCTGAGGAGGACAAGGTTTGGGGAGGGGAGGGACTTCAAGGCCATAGTGTCCAGTGGCCAAAGCAGCCATTTTCTCCAGGTGAACTGATGTCTATCAGCTGGAGATCAGTTGTAATAGCAGGAGATCTCCAGCTAGGACCTGGAGGTTGGCAACCCTATTCCTTGAGGTAACCCCGCCGACTGCTTTGGGGCTTTGCCTTGATTATGTATGCATTTTTTGACCATCAGAGGTCACCTTGCTCCCCCTGCATATTTCAATGCATTTTGCCCTGGTTTTCTGGATGCTGGCTAAACACAAATCCAGAAAATGTGAGCAAAATGCATGGAAATGTGAAGAGAGAGCAGGCGACCTCTAACAGTCAGAAAATGTATGCATAATCAAGGCAAAGCCCCAAAGTAGTCAGCGGGGTTACTGCGAGGAAACAGCCATGCATAAATGGTCCTTGTGTACTTTAAAACAGCCTTTCTTAAAATAGCCTTTCTTAGTGAGATTGCTCATTTTTAAAATGACAAAATTATAGTAATTGTGCCTCAAAAACATGGTTTGAGAAATGTGGCACATTTGTATAAAGCCAGTTAACAACTATCATGCTATTGTTACGTTTTGTCTCTTCTAAACTTCTTAGTAGATCTACTTTCAGACCAATGCTGATAATCTGTTTACAACATTACCTATCCTAAGCAGACACCTGGGCCTTGGAACCATAGATTATGAACAAGGCCTTTCTCTGTAATGCACACACTAATGCATTCCTCAAAACACGCCTTACTTAGCATGGGGAGTGAGACCCTTGGTTGATAGAAGCAGGATTGCCCTGAGGGTACAGAATGATTTCATTAAGGAGTGAAGCTGCAACTCTTTAGCTGCTTTCAGGGAGGCTACATGTAGGGTTGCCAGCCTCCAGGTGGTGGCTGGAGATCTCCTGCTATTACAACTGATGATCTCCAGGCGACAGAGATCAGATCCCCTGGAGAAAATGGCCACTTTGGCAATTGGACTCAATGGCATTGAAGTCCCTCCCCTCTCCAAACCCTGCCCTCCTCAAGCTCCACCCCCAAAATCTCCAGGTATTTCCCTACTCAGAGCTGGCAACCCTAGCTACATGACATGCCCAGAATGGACTGACCACACAACTTGCATGGAAATTTCCCAGTGAGCTGCTATCCTAAAGGGCCACTTGCAGCCAGAACCAAGCAGAACCAAGCCCTGTCAATACATAAGAACATAAGAACATAAGAAAGGCCCTGCTGGATCAGACCAAGGCCCATCAAGTCCAGCAGTCTGTTCACACAGTGGCCATCCAGGTGCCTCTAGGAAGCCACTAACAAGACAAGTGCAGCATCATCATCCTGCCTGTGTTCCACTGCACCCAAAATAATAGGCCTGCTCCTCTGATACTAGAGAGAATAGGTATGCAGCATGACTTGTATCCATTCTAACTAACAGCCATGAATACCCTTCTCCTCCATGAATATGTCCACTCCCCTCTTAAAGCCCTCCAAGCTGGCAGCCGTCACCACATCCTGGGGCAGGGAGTTCCACAATTTAACTATGCGTTGTGTGAAAAAATACTTCCTTTTATCTGTTTTGAATCTCTCACCCTCCAGCTTCAGCAGTGTTCTAGTATTATGGGAGAGGGAGAAAAACTTCTCCCTGTCCACTCTCTCCAAACGATGCATAATTTTATAGTCCTCTTTCATGTCTCCCCTCAGCCGCCTTCTTTCCAAGCTAAACAGCCCTAAGCGTCTTAACTGCTCCCCATAGGACAGTTGCTCTAGTTCCCTAATCATTTTGGTTGCTCTTTTCTGCACCTTCTCAAGCTCTGTAATATCCTTTTTTAGGTGTGGTGACCAGAACTGTAGAGTTGTCTGTGGCAGTGACAGTTTGGGTCTGAGCTGTGTGGCCCTCATAGAACTGGCAGCAGGGACAGCTCAGCTTGCCTTACTCTTGGGCCATTTTAAATTCTCTATCCACAACCAGACATGCCTGTTCTGACTGGCTTTTGGTTTAAGTGGCTAGGAGTTTTACAGTGCAAACCTTCATGGCTTTGGATCCTTATATTTGTAGGTCTATCTGTCCCTTTAGCAGCAATGATAGCAACAAGTGTAAGTTCACCCATGGGCTTTTCCTACTCTGTTACCAGCTGGGCCTTACCTACAGGGCCCCTGTGTTGCTGGCACGGGTGCTGAGCCTCAGCTTGTCCTTCTCTGGCCACCAGCTGCCCCCTAGGGGAGCAACCCACAGGAAAATTTATGCCAATGCTTCCCTGCTTTTAGGGTTGCCAACCTCCAGGTAGTAGCTAGAGATCTGCTATTACAACTGGTCTCCAGATGATAGAGATCAGTTCACCTGGAGAAAATGGCTCCTTTGGCAATTGGATTCTATGGCATTAAAGTCCCTCCCCTCCCCACACCATGCCCTACTCAGGCTCTGCCCAAAAAACCTCCCGCTGGTGGTGAAGAGAGACCTGGCAACCCTACCTGCTTTCATGCCATGCTTGTAAGTTAGGCAGACCTTTGGACTAGATGATCCTGCAGAGCTCTCCTTAATACTGGGATAGATTTGGCTAATGAGGTGGTCTAAAGTAGGAAGTTAAATGGAATGACGAGAAGGAAGTTGTACATTCGGAGGGAGACATGGAATAAAGACGGGCTGTTAACATAAAAAGCAAGACGGTATGATTTGCTGTGCTTTTTAGAACCTTGACAGCTAAACGAAGATGTCTCTACTCAGTCCTCAAAAATACGTTCCATTAAGGGAATTAAACTGTCTAGTCCTATAAGCTAGCACAATAAAGTAATAAAGTATGGATATTAAATAAGATGTTGCAATTAGACCAATAGCCATCATATTGGTTTTGGGCTATAAAAGCAGAAAAATCAATGCAAATATGTTTATATTTCTATAATTGTTATTGTAATGGAGTACCTTTATGTTTAAGCTTTGGCATTCAACCTCTTACACAGCCTACGCTCTTATTGCTTTCCAGAAGAATGAGATCCAAGTGGATTTAAATCTCCGTGGCTGGCATTATGAAAAAATGTTACATTGTCATACATGCACTCATTAAATGTAAGTTTGTCCACTGCGTTCCCAAAGAGTGCTGGATGAAATTCAGCAGGGGGGGAAATTCCACATCCGGTCATATGTCTCTGAAATGTATCTAGTTGACAGATAGGTATGGATGATCATTCCAGATTTCTGTACCCTGGATTTTCAAGAGAACTTTTCCAGTTTTGCTTCTGTTAAATTTTCAGCCTGGTTCCTAGCCTTTAGTCAGTCAACTGGACCATTCTTAGAACACAATTCTGGAAAATTCTGGACATGGTGGGATAACAACATCTATGGGGGGGGGGAAACCCACAGCAAAGCACATCCCATAGCATTTCACTAATGTATGATGGATCTAGGTATGACTGTGAACTTCTTACCATTGCTGTTTTCACACCCAAATTCTTATTTTAATTTGCTTCTTTCTTCGGCGGCTTGAACCCATACAAAATCATAAAACACAACAGAAGTGAATGGACAAAACCCATAGCAAAAAATAGAGAACAAAAACCATCGGCAAAACATATAAACAAATATAAAAAGAAACAAAATGGATAATTGTTTGCTCATCCATTGAAAGATGGGCTAAGGGAATGTTTATTTGAAGGTAAGGAAGATCCTTTCCCTCTTATCATGGTCTAAACCACTGTAGTCCATTCCCTGGTCCAGGCCTTTCCAGCTCTCCATTTTTTCATACAACCACTGTAGTCCCTTCCCTGGTCCAGGCCTTTCCATCTCTCCATTTTTTCATACAACCCAACATGTATTAAATATAACATTTTAAAATGAAACCACCCAAATCTCCTTCATTTCTGTTTTTATCCCTTGTTTCAGTCATTCTTTTTTCAGGCACCCTTGATTGATTATATACAGAGAACCTAGCTAATTTTGGTGGACTAATGGCTTCCTGGCAGTACATCAGGGCTTCCCCATCACAGTCAACATTTGCGTTTCCATCTTCCAATCATCCAATTCTTTTCAAGAGAAGGACAAATCTAAAGGAAGAGCCATTACCTCCTCTACCCCTATTTTTCCAGTGACATTAATCAGAGCCAGATGGGTAAATCACAGCATACAGCTTATAGAAATAGAAGGTTTATTGTTATTTCTGGGGAGTAAATTTCAAAGCCAGACATTTATTTAAAACATTTATTAGCCACCTTTCAACCTTACAGGATCTCAAGATGGCTTACAAAATAAACAAATTAATAATAATAATAATAATAATAATTATTATTATTATTATTATTATTATTATTATTATTATTATTAAATACAATCAAATACATAAACACCACTAATTAAGATCATTAGCTTAAAACTGCCATTAGGCAGAATAAATAATCAAGTTGCGAGTGAGGGGCCCAGGGCACCTCCTTGGAGAGGTTGGTTCCATAACTGTAGGGCTGCCACTGAAAAGGCCCTTGCTTGTGTACCCATAAGATGAGTTTCTTTGGAATCCCCCAGCAGCATCAAAAGGATCTCTCCCTGTGATCTTAGTTTCCAGGCAGAAATGTATGGGAGAAGGCAGTCCTACAGATAACCCAGTCCCAAGCCATGTAGGGTTTTAAAGGTCAAAACCAACACATTGAATTGGGCTCTGGAGTGGATCAGTAGCCAGTGTACTTGGTGTAGGATTGGGGTCACATGATCCAGTAACTGACACTGACCAGTAGTCTAGCTACAGCATTCTGCACTAGCTACAACTTTCAAACGCTCTCCAAGGGTAGCCCCAAGGACAGCACATTGCAATGATCAAGTCTAGAAGAAACTAAGGCATGGATTGCTGTGAACAAGATCAGACTGAGCTAGGGACAGGCACAGATGGCACACCAGCCGAAGCTGGGCGAAAGCTCTCCAAACCACAGCAGTCACCTGGTTTTCTAAGCCAGGTGACTGCTGTGTTAAGCAGCACTCCCAAGCTGTGAGCTTCCTTTTCAAGGGAATGCAACCCTATCCAAGACAGGGGAAATTTCAAGTCCCAGGTCTGCCTTCTACTAACCCAGAGCATCTCTGTCTTGTCAGGATTAAGTTTTAGGTTGTTCACCCTCATCCAGCCTATTACTAACTCCAAGCACCAGTTTATAACATCAACAGCTTCCTTGGTGTCAACTGGAAAAGAAAGGTAGAGCTGGGTATCATCCGTATATAGGTGACACCGCCCTAACCTCCTGATGAGCTCTCCCAGTAGCTTCATGTAGATATTAAATAGCATGGTTTATAAGATCTAACCCTGCAGAACCACATAGGCCAATGGCCATGGGGCAGAGCAGGAATCCCCCAGCAGCACCTTCTTGGACTGACCGCCTATATAGGACTTGAACCATTGGAAATAAAAGGAAAGGAACCATTGTAACATGGTGCCCCTTAGTCCAAGTGCCAAGAGATGGCCCAGTAGGAGACCATGGTTGATGGTATCAAAGGCTGCTGGGAGATCCAGCAAAACTAGCAGTTTTAGTCCAATCTAGACGTAACTAAGGCATATTGAGAACTGTTTAGTTCTCAGTAGAGGGCATCAACCAAGGTGACTAAAGCAGTCTCTGTTCCAAATCCTAACCTAAAGCCAGATTGAAAAGGGTCCAGAAAAGCAATCTTTTCCAAGAGCCCCTGGAGTTGAGAAGCAATCACTCATTCTAGTACCATGTCCAAGAATGGAAGACTGGAGACTGGCCAGAAGTCTTCCAACATGGTAAGGTTCAGGGAGGGTTTTTTCCAGAACAGATCTAATCACTGCCTCCTTGAGCACAGGCAGCATAACTCCTGCCCTCAAGGAAACATTTACCACCTCCTGTACCCACTTATCCAGCCATCCTTGGGCAGTAGGTTTTATCAGCCAGGACCTGTATGGATTCCTCCAAAAGATATTACATATGTGGATCAACAAAACCAGTGGTTTTTGTCTAATATTATCCCTTACTTTAAACAACGAAGCCCCAAAATACCAATTGGTTACAAGGAGTTGGATGCAGACCTGAAGCTAGGGATTCCAGCTCTCCCACTAGGGCTGGCAGCCCTCTTTTCCCACCATCACTTGAAGCAGTGATGGGAGAAAAAAATTTTTAAGCAACATCACCAAAGTCATTACATGGAAAACCCAGATGTGAAATAACGTAGCTCTAGGAATTGCCAGGAAACTCTATAGTTTTTCCAATGATTCTATGTCACTTCTGGGTTTCCCCCCAGAAATGACGTAATGACATTGGCAACATACTCAATGTTGCACACCCTCAGATTGTCCTTGCCATTTTGTGGTTGGTTACATCTCCTGTGGCAGTCATTCCATGGTTGCACCCACTGACGTGTCAGAATTCCAAAGGTGCCCACAGGCTCAAAAAAGTTTGGGACCCCTGTTCGAAACTCAACAAGGCAGGCAACAGAAGGAGGGCAGTGAGAAGCAATGGGAGAAAGGGACGAACCCAGGTAAAAACACTTCCACATACTTAAATGTTATCAGAGTTGAACATGGAGATTAAAGAGTTACACTCAAGTACTTTTAGCTTTGTACAAGTCAGTAATACTGTCCTATGTATGAAAAAGAACAGGGCAAATGCTGTCGGATGTATACACTATGAGCCCTGTAGATGGACATTTAGCAAGCTCCTTTCAAGCATGTGTTCAACCTGAAATATGTGCTTAATACCTGCCATTAATTCCATACTTCAAGTGAGATGTGTGCCTTCCTTAAATCCAGTTCTTAGCTAGCACAAAATGTAGGCCTTGTTCAAACATTCCAGTGCTGTCCTTATTACATCTTACATTTGAGTAAAGCTTTCAGTCAACTGATTCAAGAGTTTCTTGATAAGGCTGCTGCATTATGTACAACTCGCCATCTCTATGCCAGGGACAACCTCCTGATTCTGCATCCATGTGCTCCTACCTCAGGAACTAGCAGCAGACTGAGAATTGTTATGGCCCTTTTAGGGTATTGTGGATTAAATTGCAAGTTCTCACTGCTCAGATAAACTGTTCCTGCTCAAAGGTGTTGTGTAAAAATTCCTGCAGGCTGAAGCTCTCCGAAGTTATACACCTCTGATTTCTTTCTCCCTCATCGACTAATGGCCAAACGTGCATCACTCTGATTGGCTGCACACATACAGCCAATGAGAAGCTGCAGCTGTACCTCTTTGTTTGAGCTACGGCTTTCACTAATCCTATGAGCAAACAATATCAGCTTTTCATCCACTGTCTTAAAAAATGCTTAAGGATTCCAAAGTAAAAAATAAAAATAAAATGTTACACCATTTGACATAACCTTGGACAACAGGTTTCTTCTGTATGGTCACCTGAATTTTCTCCCTAGATTTTGGAGTTCTGGATTATGTCGTGTTTAAAAAACTGGAAATGTTGGATTGAGATTATTTCATTGTTCCACTGATTCACTTCTGAATTTGGTACCATATGCTGCCGCTTTCAGTTCCTTGAGTTCAAACACATCTTTCCGTACACCCCTCTATATTACTGATCTCCATACGTAGGTGGTTAAAACTCTGCCAAAAACAAATCTTGATGCTGTTGCACATATGCTTGCATCAAGATACATTTCGTATGGTGTGTTATTAAAATGCAGCAACATACATGCACATCAGTTAACCACCAGTCTTGATGCAATCGAAACTATGATCATATCAGTGTGGCTTTTTTCTGTAATTTTTTATTGATGCGCATATGTGCCTTGGTAATTTGCAAAAGTTGCCGATTAATGCCAGCTGCAGCAATCTGAACTGGCCATCTGAACCTCTCCTCTCCCCTTTTCACCAGCACCCAATTTATCTGCCCTGCTAACGGGAAGAGATGTGGTGGAGGCAGGCAGATGAGAGGAGGCAGATGCTTGCTGACTCCGACCCACAGTCCTTCTTTCCTCCTCCTCTTCACCCCTCCCCTAAGAGCATGAGTTTTACCTTGTTCGTCCTCATCCAGCCCATTACTGACGCCAACCTCCAGTTCAGAACATCAGCTTTCTCACCAATGGGGACCCAAAACAGCTTACATGATTCTTCTCTCCTCAGTTTTATCTTCACAACAACTCTGTGAGGTAGGTTAGGCTGAGAGTGTGTGAATGGCCCAAGGTCACCCAGCAAGCTTTTATGGCAGAGTGGGGATTTTAAACTGGGCCTCCCAGATCCTAGTATGACATTCTGACCACTACACCACTCTATTTTCCTGGGAGTACACCTCACTGAATAAAATGATATTTATTTCTGAGTAAACCTGTTTAGGATTGCTCTCTAACTTTCTCAGAATAGCAGTCCTGGTGAATAGGGACAAAATTCTAACAAGTGGTAACTTACCACAGAATGCATGTACCTGTCATGCAATAATTTTTTTAAAAAAAATTCTACCACTTCAACACATTATAACATAAATCTAAGGAAATGGGAGTAACAAAATTCTGCTCAGCATTGGGTGGGATGTTTTGTCAATCAATGTATTTCATTTCTATCTTCTTTTTCTCCTAAAAGGTTAAATATGGACTTGAATCTCCTTTTCTCTATTTTATCCTCATAACTACACTGTAGGACAGGGTTGGCTGAAAGACAGTAACTGGCACAAGGTCACTTTGGCCTTTTATGCATGGTTGTCTCCCCTGCTGTCACCCCTCTGACAACTTTGGGTCATTATTTTGATTATGCATGCCATTTCCAACCATCAGAGATCGCCTCGCTCCCCCCTTGCGTTTCCCCGTATTTTGCCCATGTTTTATCTCAAATTTGAAAACGCAGGCAAAACGCGGGGAAATGCAGGGGGAGAACAAGGTGACCTCTAACAGTTAGAAACAGCATGCATAATCAAAACAGTGACCCGAAGACACTGGAGGGGGTGACCGCGAGGGAAACAGCCATGCATAGAAGACCAAAGTGACCTTGATGGCTGAGTGGGACCTTGACCTCCAACGTTCCAAGTCCTAGTTCAACAGTCTAACCAATATACCCCGCTGTTATGGAGATCTTGTGGTTCACTGGTGGCAAGTTACCATTTGGTAAATGCTCGTCTATAACTGTCCCATTCTAACATCTTCCCGTGAAGTCATAGAATCAACATGAACCTTTGAGAAGTGTAACAGGTCTCTAGATAAATTTAGTGTTTAAATCAAAGTCAATCTGAAACATTGCTGCTTTCCTTATAAAAATTAAATCCCTACCTCATCTGCAATTAAAATGGCAGAAATTTGCATAAAATGTGTGAAATTAGAGATAATTGAAATACAGTAGCTCTAAATGTGTCTGCTGCATTTGTAAAATAAATAAATTAAAATGTCCACTAAAATAATGTGAAAGCCATACCTCCCACCCTATTGAGTTTTTGTTTACTCTGGAATGTTTCATACTAAGATCTATAGACATTATGAGAATTCAAAGTGCCCCCTAAGTAGTCTTACCAAAAAGATTACATATATTAATAGATCAGAGTTTCATCCATGATAGCCAATCACATCATGGAATTATACAGTCAGATCTTTTAAAAAGGAGAAGGCAAGAAACAAGGAAAAGACATGTCCCATTATCCTCATCTGTATCCTTTTCTTTAGAAGTGTGTGAAGTGCCGTCAAGTCGCTTTCAACTTATGGTGACCCTATGAATTAATGACCTCCAAAACATTTTATTGTTAACAGTTTTGCTCAGCTTTTGCTAACTGAGGGCCATAGCTTCCTTCATTCAATCAATCCACCTCATGTTGGGTCTACCTCTTTTCCTGCTGCCTTCAACTTTTCCTAGCGTTATTGTCTTTTCCAATTATTCTTGTCTTCTCATAATATGAGCAAAGTACAATAGCCTCAGTTTAGTCATTTTAGTTTCTAGGGAGAGCTTATTTATTTATTTATATTGTTTGTTTATTTATATTATTATACTATAGTCCACCTTTCTCTCTGGGACTCAAGGCGGATTACATTGAGTGAGTCAATACAATCAATAGGATGGGACATTCAATAAACAATGAAATAGTATTTGGCTTGTAGAGTTCCAGAGCTTTGGTGCCATGACTAAAAAGGCCCCCTCTCAGGTTTCCACGCTCCTAACATCAGGAGGCAAAGACACCTGAAACAGGGCCTCAGAAGAAGACTGTAAGTAGGCCCATAAGGACATAGGCAGTCCTTTAGTTATGCTGGTCCCAAGGGTTAAAATACTTTAAAGGTGAACACCAGCAACTTGAATTGTGCCTGGAAACAGATTGGGAACCAGTCTAGGTGGGTCAAGAGTGGAGTAATAATGGTCTCTATAACCCACTCCAGACAACATCCTGGCTGAAACATTCTGCACCAATTTAAGTTTCCAAATACTTTTGAAGGGCACCCCCACGTAGGGTGCATTGCAGTAATCTAATCTAGATGTAACCAGGGCATGCACCACATAGGCCAGATCATTTCTGTTCCGGAAAGGCCACAGCTTAGGGTTGCCAGGTCCCTCTTCACCACCGGTGGGATGTTTTTGGGGCGGAGCCTGAGGAGAACGGGGTTTGGGGAGGGGAGGGACTTCAGTGCCATAGAGTCCAATTGCCAAAGCAGCCATTTTCTCCACGTGAACTGATCTCTATTGGCTGGAGAGGTTTGGGGAGGGGTAAGACCTCAGTGGAGTATAATTCCACAGAGCCCACCCTCCAAAGCAGCCGTTGGCTCCAGGGGAACTGATCTCTGTTGCCTGGAGATGAGTTCTAATTCTGTGAGATCTTCAGGCCCTACCTGGAGGTTGGCAACCCTATGTCATGTGTGTATTTGTATTCATGCACATGCAAATAGCCACAAATTCTGTGTGAGAAGCAAATGCAAGAACATGGCATCATGTCAGAACAACGATCCCACCTTGTTTTTTTTTGTTTTTGTTTTTTAAGTCAGAACTTTCCTACCCCTTCATTCTTTCCTGGATGGACAATATATTTCATTGATGGTCCCGAAGATAAATCTAATTCCCCTAATTACCCATAATCTTTCTCTGAGCAGCCCATTTGAACCTCAGGTTAACCCTTTTCTTGTGTAAACAAATCCTAGATGGAAGTTAAAAGAGCATTATTGTAGGATAACTGATCATGTAAACAAGCCCCGACATCTCTGCCCGTCACCAGTGTGGTTGTCAAAATAATCAGCTGATTTTTTTTTTTTTTTGGCTTTACCTAAAGTATAGAAATATCTGTATAAGAAGTGGTTTCTGGGCTCTTTCCCCCCTCCTTTTGCATTGGCAGCTTCTCCTCCTGTGAGATGTCATACCTCCCAAACACCGTTTCCCATAATGATGGGAACGTAGACGAATGAAGATGGTAACCTTCACCTAGGTTTCCTGATTCTGTATTGTGCGCAATTACCTCAAATTGCTGTGGGGGTTCTTTTTGCATGTTGGAATCTGAGGCTTTTGAATAGCTGCCCATTTCTCGCCACCAAACGTCTCCTTTTGAAGTTGATTGGTGTCCCCCAGTAACAGAAACGCTGCCTGGCATCGAAAATGACAAGATAACCGGAGTGTAATTTCACTATAAGAAAAAAAAAATCCATGGGGCATCGGATGAATAACATTTCTGAGCTCCGAGAATAGCATCGCAAAGCTCCTAGCGCAATTTGCAGGAGCAAGAAGACACCCCCTCAGGCTGAGAAGAGTTAGGCCCCAACTCATTAGTGAGCGTCCTAATAAGGAGTAATTGGGCAACAGGGCTGAGGCCTCCCCATTTCCAGGTCTGCGAAAAGTGCCGCCTCTCTTCTGCCAGGTGGGCAGTGCAGGGAGACAGTTCCCTTTATCCCACCGCCAAGAAAACAAAGCCCTGGCAATTGAGATGAATGCTAACATGCTGAGCCAGCGGAGATCAGAGATTATGAGGGGGATGGTGCCATTTGGAGGAGAGGGCGCCACCCACAGCTGTACACAATGGCCCCTCAGGCTCCATGACTGAAGAAATGTTTGCAGGAGCTGTAAAATCAGGCAAGTAAAATATCCCCCCATCCTAAACAGGACAAAAAGGATATTTCCCAATAGAAAAAAAAATAACAGAGACATTTCTTAGGGGTATTCTTATGCACTACAGTTAGGGTTGCCAGATGCCCCCCTCTCCTCCGGCGGGATATTTTTGGGGTGGGGAATCTCAACATCCCGTCACTTTGGGCTTATTTCCAGCAGCGCCACAGTGCAATGTGACGATTCACCACTCAAACCTCCATTTCAGTGGTAAATCATCTCTTTGCGCTGCAGCACTTCTGGAAGCGATGGGATCAGGTTGCTTGCGGCCGCACAGGCGATCCTTGCTGTGAGCCAGCCGATGGACTGGAGGGCAATTCCCTGCCATTTCAAGCCACCTGGCAACCCTAACTTCTGTGCTATCCATTTATTAGAGTCAGATCTGTACATGTAACGTTGCCAGCCTCCAGGTGGGGCCTGGAGATTATCTGGATTAACAATTGCTCACCAGACTATAGAGATCAGTTCCCCTGAAGAAAATGGCTGCTTTACAGGTAGGCGGTATGGCATTATACCCTTCTGAGGCCCCTCCCCTCTTCAAACCTGCGCATTATTGCTTCCTCAGATTGCCCGGTGTGGCCTGGCAACCCTATAAATCCCACCCTGAATTGGAACCCAATAAATGCTCAGGACTGGCAGGGAAGGAGGAGAGGAGGTAGGTTTGCCAACCTTCCGGTACTAGTGGGAGATCTCCTGCTATTACAACTGATCTCCAGCCAATAGAGATCAGTTCACCTGGAGAAAATGGCCACTTTGGCCATTGGACTCTGGCATTAAAGTCCCTCCTCTCCCCAAACCCCACCCTCCTCAGCCTCCGCCCCAAAAACCTCCTGTCGGTGGCAAAGAGGAACCTGGCAACCCTAAGAGGACGACATAGAGATAGTGGGCACTTTCCTGTCCAACGGACCAGGCACTGCTAACCTTGGTAGAAAAGAGCAGGGCAGCAATTCCCAGCACAGCTCTTGAGAAGTATGGGGAAGACCTCAGCCTGGAGGGAACTACCATCTCAAGGTCCCAGGGGCTGGCTGTGAGGCTCTGAGGTGAGGCGGAGTCTCCAGGGAGAGCAGGCTCCAAACCTAAGAGTGAGGACAGGAAAGACAGTTTAATGTGACAGGTCTCTTTATTGTACTTTTCTCGTAGAAAAAGAATAAAGACTTACAAGAGCCAATGACTAGGGTTGCCAACCTCCAGTTAGTAGCTGGAGATCTCCTGCTATTACAACTGATCTCCAAGCGACAGAGATCAGTTCACCTGGAGAAAATGGCCACTTTGGCAATTGGACTCTATGGCATTGAGGTCCCTTCCCTCCCCAAACCCCGCTCTCCTCAGGCTCCACCTCAAAAACCTCCCGCCAGTGGCAAAGTGGGACCTGGCAGCCCTACCAATGACCAATAATACGATCACTTAGAAAAAAGCAAACAATGAAAACTGTAACAGAGATATAAAAAGAGTATCAGAACTTTAAATTATAAGATTTTTAATCAGAATTTGTCTACTCTGTTAGCATTTGTTAATACAGTGAGAAGAAAAAACCTAACAATTAACAAAGGAGCATTAAAACATATAAAACCATTGTTAAAATACCTCACATAATTTTTAATTGAATCTGTAATGAACTTTGGAAAAGTTCTGTCCAATACAGTTTACTGTGTTTAGCTACTGATTTCATTTTATATAATAACATTATTTACTTGTAAATTATTGTGCTCGATTTGGTTTGACAAAAGGATGAAACTTTGATTTTTCCTATTAAATTCAAAATCAGTATGAAATTGTAAAAGTATTCTGCCTCATATGTAATTCTTATTTTCATTATTTGTGGTTTTGAGTCTTTCTCATTCCTCTTCTTTTACAGTCATATAATATTAATAATGAATTCAAGGCTTTATCCTAATGAGTCCACAACTCTAACGATGTATGGCCCAGGCTAGCCTGATCTCGTCAGATCTCAGAAGCTAAGTAGGGTCAGCCCTGGTTAGTATTTGGATGGGAGACCACCAAGGAATACCAGGGTTGGTGTGCAGAGCAAGGCACCGGCAAACCACCCCTGTTAGTCTCTTGCCATGAAAACCCCAAAAGAGGTAGCCATAAGTCGGCTGTGACTTAAAGGCACTTTACACACACACACACAATATTTATAATGAATTCAAGGCTTTATCCTACTGAGCCCACAACTCTAATGATGTACAGACTAAGCTCATAACGGTCTCATCTCTAGGTTTGCCAGGTCCCCCCTCTCCATTGGTGAGTGGTTTTGGGGGGCGGAGCTAGAGTGATTGCACGTGACGCAGTCACATCACTTCTGGGTTTACCCCTGGAAGCACCACATTACTACGGCCACTTTAGCACTCAAACCCCTCAAACAGTTCAAGTGCTAAAGCAGCCATAGTGATGCGGTGCTTCCAGGGGTAAACTTGGAAGTGATGTGATTGCATCACACAGGGCACACGCGTGCATGTGATCCCCGCTCTTGAGCACCTGAGTGGATTGGCAGGCAATTGCCCACTGAAACCACCCACCTGGCAATCCTGCTCATCACCCTCCATGCTCGGTCCCCATTTTTCCAAGTAAACTTCCAAAAGAAAGGGAGAATTGATAGCAGGGAGACAACAGCAGAGACCATGTAGGTCGCATCCTGAAGCAACATTCTTGAGCAAGCTCAAATACAGTTGCCCCTGGGAATGCAGGGAGATTCTGGTGTCCAGTGTCTCTTGGCTCAGTTCACTGAATGCACTGGACAGTCCCTTGAATGCTCCTCACCATGAGGCCTACAAACGTTCTGCCATCTAGGGTTGTCAGCTCTTGGTTGAGAAAAAGCTGGAGATTTTGGGGGGGGGGTGCCTGAGAACGGTGGAGTTTGGGAAGGGAATATAATGGGATATAATGCCATAGAGTTCACCTTCCAAAGTAGCCATTTTCTCCAGGTGAACTGATCTCTGACACCTGGAGATCAGTTGTAATATCAGGCGATCTCTAGCCACTACCAGGAGTTTGACAACCCTACTGCCATCAGTAGCATAGGGTTGCCAATTGTAGCGTAGGAAATTCTTGGAGATTTGGGGATGGTGCCTGGAGAGAGTTTGGGAAGAAACTCAGGAGAATGAAATGCCATGCAGTCCATTCTCTAAATCAGCCTTTTTCTCAAGGGGAATTGATGTCTGTAGTCTTAGGGTTGCCAGGTCCCTCTTTGCCACTGGTGGGTGGTTTTGGGGGCGGAGCCTGAAGAGGGCGTGGTTTGGGGAGGGGAGGGACTTCAATGCCATAGAGCCCAATTGCCAAAGCGGCCGTTTTCTCCAGGTGAACTCTCTATTGGCTGGAGATCAGTTGTAATAGCAGGAGATCTCCAGCTAGTACCTGGAGGTTGGCAACCCTACTGTAGTCTGGAGATCAGCCGCAATTTTTGGAGAACCCCAGGGTCCACTTGGAGGTTCGCTACCCCAGCAGCTAGGCCTCTTTGCTACCAGTTTCTCTCCATAAAGAGTTTGAGTTAGGAAAAGGGATCAGGAAGGGAGCTCCCTCCAGGTTTTGTCTTTCTGAGGTTGCTCTTTCTAAGAACTCTCAGAAAGATCTCTGAAAATTCACAAAAATTAGGGTTGCCAACTCCAGGTTGGAAAATTCCTAGAGTCTTGGGGGGTGAAGCCCAGAGGGCAGGGCTTTGGGAGGAGAAGGACCTCAGAAGGGTATGATGCCATAGAGCCCACCCCAAAGCAGCCATTTTCTTCAAGGACACTGTAAGGAAATTAGTTGTAATTCTAGGAGGGCTTCAAGCCCACCTGGAAGTTGGCAACCCTACCAGCAAAGCTTGAAAAACTTTAGCTAATTATGAGATGAACTAGTAACTTTTATTGATTAACTAGTGGACCTCAATTTCAACCAAGACAGTTAAGTTGGTAGAGCTGAAAGGTGAGGGCTTAGTTTGTCATTGTTGAGACTGCTTTGATTCTAGCGTATTATTCGATGAGGAATGAAAAAGAAAACATGACCTGCCTTTATATGGTTTGATTAATCATGAATTAAATGTAGTTATGTTTTCATGTTCATGAAATCTTTCTATGGGTGACATTTTGAGATACTGAAGGAACTGAGAAATAGCTTAAAACTGAACAAAAACTACTCATCTTTAGAAGTAAAGGCATTTTAATATTTTGCTTTTTCATTCCTTGTAACAGTAATATATAATAATCAAGATGACTTAAAAAAACTCTGTAACTTCAACCAGCATTGCCTCTGATTAAAGTAAGCCTTTTTTTTTTCCCTTCAAAATAATCCAAATATTGCTCAAAGGGAATGAAAAAATACATAGGAATACACTTTTGGAGCTCTGCTCCTGAGATATTCATTATCCTACAGATTTCTCCCAGGAGAGAATGCCAAAAGCCAAAACGTGTAACTCCAGTTCGAGACTCTGGAGTCCTGTTGAGTTCCATCATGGTCTTCTCTCCTCTGATTTTAGCCAAATGACCTGTCCACAGGGCAGGCAGACCAAGCTAATCAAGTACCGGAACGACATCATTGTCAGAGACAAGATACTAGCCTGGTCTAATCTAGCTGAGTAACATCAGCAAAATTGATAATTTCAAGAGCTTTTTGTAGAACACAGAACGTCAACTGGAGAACCCAAGGCAGTTTCTTTCATCAAGCTAGTTCTAATTCAATCAAAGCCTTTTTTAAAAAATCTAACTTCTCATTTCCTGTCTCACTGTACTATAGTTACAGCCCATTCCCGAAAAAATGGGCTGAAAGTCCTTAGGAGGCAGCGTGACCTCGCCGCCAGCGTAAGTGTGTGCAATCACGCGATTATACACACTTATGCTGGTGGTGAGGCCAGTCCTGCCCACCGGAAAGTGCCGCGGGACCGCACCTCACCCCTCCGCTGGCGTGGCCTCTTCGTGGCGTCGGCACCGGCATAGAGAGGCCACACCGGCACAGGGGGGTGGGCCAGGGGGAGGAGCCGCCGGTTAGGCGGCCTCCTATCCCAGTCCGGGCCAGTTACGCTGGCGGCGGGAAAGGAGGTGCTGCACCTGCTCTTTAGCAAGCGCAGCCTCTCTGTTTTCAATGGGGCTTTTGGCCCTGTTGAAAACAAAAAAAAGCCACAAAACGGCTTTTTTGTTCCCACGGCGTGTGCGAATCAGCTTAGGAAGAGGCGCCGCTGCGCCTCTTCCCCGCCGACTCCAGACGCCGACTTTTCAGGAATGGGCTGTTAGCTGTGTATTATATATTCATTTTACCCATTACAGGGTTTCAGAAAACATTTTAATAAGAGGTATAAGCCATTGGTCCCTGCATGACTTGTTCCATCATTAATTTAACTGTGTTGCTTTTTATATTGAACAACACACATATTAGCTATATTGATGAACCTTCTTCATTATTTAACTTAGTTCAAGGAGCTAGCACGAGGGTTTGTTCATTTGTTTCACACTTCTAATTGTGAAAGGACCCTAGCACATGTAGAAATCTTTCAGTGGATCCAAGCCGTTGCTTTTCAGATGAGTTTTTAGCTAATCCTGACTGTCTTACAGGTACTGAGTTTTCTGGTGTATATGAAGTGTTGATTTTATTTATTGTTTTCTTGAGTATTTTATGGACCACTTTTAAATTGGGAAAAGAGTTATAAATTTGGAGGGAGGAATAAAGAGAAAACTGCTAACACAGCCACCATTACTACATCTTGTAGTGTGAGTTCATATTTGGTATTGTGTCCATATCATTGTATAATCATATAGTCATCATTTATCCAACCGGGATGCAATCACAGTTTCATTTCACTAGTTTATATTATTGTAAATGTGAGTAATAATGTGTGTGTGTGTGTGTGTGTGTATCCTTACCCCCCTCCACTCCCCATGCCTAGGTACATTACTGTTCTTTGAAAGACCTTGATTTTCATCTTTGTAGCACTTCCCATAAGTGTGACTGAATAATGGGCTTTTAGAGAGCTCTATGGTTTTTTTATACCATTAATTCAGACAAGCATTGTTAGTCAAATAAGCATTCAATTCCCAATAGCTTGCATATTTCACTACCTACCAGCAAACAAATAAACAGAATTGGCACAATAGCAAACAAATTATGGGGAAATAGACTATGGAGGTGACCTTTGCACTGATCACCTCTTAGGTAAGGGTGAATGTTTATTAATGTGGTTCTCATTGTTGCAAAGACCAAGTTTTATGTTTGTTTGTTTTCGCACAATTCACTGCACACATTTTCTTGAAAGCATTGAATCTACACGACACAGATAGTGATAAAAGAAAACAAAGGACCTTCCCTCTTCCTCATCCCTCCTGCTTTTCCAGTGTATTCATTGGCCACTCTGAGGTGGCTGATAGATTAGTGTGACAGATCTGTTTGTTTGAAAGGACAATATAAAGCAATTATTCCTGAATTGCTAATTTTCTAACCTGCTGTACGTCTGAAGAACATAAGAAGAGCCCTGTTGGATAAGTCCAGTGGTTCAGCATCTTGTTTCACATAGTGGCCAACCAGTGGCCCTGGGGTAGGGTTGCCAACTGCCAGGTAGTAGCTGGAGATCTCCTGCTATTACAACTGATCTCCAACCGATAGAGATAAGTTCACCTGGAGAAAAATGGCCGCTTTGGCAATTAGACTCTATGGCATTGAAATCCCTCCCCTCCCCAAACCCCGCCCTCTTCAGGCTCTGCCCCAAAAATCTCCTGCTGGTGATTAAGAGGGACCTGGCAACCCTACCCTGGGGGCCAACAAACAGGGCATAGAGGCCAAGGCCTCCTAGCCTTATTTGTCTTCTTAGTAGGCCACAGTGTCCATAAAGCTTCTCCTACAACACCACATTTTAAAGGAATCTACTTTCTTCCTGTCAGCTTTCTTCATTGTCCAGCTTGCACACCCATACATAGAAACAAGGCATACTATGGCATGAATTAACTTGATCTTGGTTGCCAATGACACATCCTTACACTTCAGAATCTTTTCTAGCTCCTTCCTGGCTGCCCTTCCCAGTCTCAACCTCCTTCTGATTTCTTGGTTGCAGTCTCCCTTTTGGTTGGTGATGGAGACAAGCAATAGAAAGTCTTGAACCATTTCAATTTCCTCATCGACAACCTTAAAGTTGAGTAATTCCCCAGTAGTCATTACTTTTGTCTCCCTGATGGTCAGTTGTAGTACTGTTTTGGCAATTTCTGCTTTAACTTTCACCAGTAGTCGTTTCAAGCCTTTGCTGTTTTCTGCCAGTAATGTGGTATTTTCGGCATATTTCAAATTGTTAATGTTCCTCCCCCCAATTTTCACTCTATCTTCATCTAAATCTAACCCAGCTTTCCTTATGATACGTTCTGCATATAGATTGAGGAGATAGGGAGATAAAATATATCCTTGTTTGATTCCTTTGTCAATTGGAAACCATTCTGTTTCTCGATATTCTGTCCTAACAGTAGCCTCTTGTCCGGAGTACAGGTTGCACATCAAAACAATCAGGTGCTGGGACACACCCATATCCTTCAAAACCACCCATAGCTTTTCATGAGCAACACACTTTGCCATAATCTATGAAACACAAGCTGGTTTTCTTCTGAAATTCTCTCAAATGCTCCAGTAACCAACATAAATTTGCAATATGATCTCTAGTGCCTCTTCCTTTTCTGAATCCAGGTGGAACATCAGGCACTTCTTGTTCCATATATGGTAACAGACTTTGTTGTAAGATTTTGAGCATCACTTTACTCATGTGAGAACTTAATGTGATGATCCGATAGATGATTATCAGTACAACTTGTTTAGGTGTGTGAACAATTTCTTCTTGGACACTTGCATAAAAGCTTCCAATTTCTTCCTCATCAGCATCTGTAGTTTGAGCATAACTTGGATGATTGCTATGTTGATAGGCTTTTCATGAACTCTTACTGATATTATTTGGTCAGACTTTGCATTTTAGACCCTGACTGTCTGTGCTGCATCTCACTTCACTATTAAAGCAACTCCTTTCTTCTGTTTTTGTCATTTCTCAAGTAAAAAACTTTGTAAGTTTTGTAAACCATGGTTGCCCCAAATGCCATTTAGCTTACACAGGGTTCCCCCCCCCCCACAAGTTCCCCGGCCTTGAAATATTAGCCCTGTACACACAACATATTGGTCTATAGGGTCAATATGTATAGACAAGAAGCAGAAGAAAGGCTCTGTTCCCCCATCTCTCTTATGCATGTTCTCCTCATTTGAGCACCATCCATACATACTGCACATACATCAACTCCATCCCCACAATCAGGAATGTATGCCTGTTCATGAGAAAGAGGGACAGAGGAAATTCTATGTGGTTACCAGCAGGGCCGGATTTAGGTTTGATGAGGCCCTAAGGTATTGAAGGTAATGGGGCCCTTTATATGTCCAGCTGCCCTTTGTCAACAACAAATTGTCACTGTTTTTTGTGTTGAATATATGCTATATATAGCAGGCAGAGCCCATTACTTACATCATAGGAGCCTACAAAACACTGTTGCTGCATGTAGATTTTATTTTATTTGTTTTTTATCTTATATGTTGGAAATGTACATCCAGTTTTTTTTTCCTTTAAATTTTTTTGGGGGGCCCAAGAGAGTGGGGCCCTAAGCTATAGCTTGTTTAGCTTATACGTAAATCTGGCACTGGTTGCCAGAATTTAAGAACAGTGCTACTTTTACAAACACTCCCAATCATAGGGATGGAATGTAGATGCAAACACTTTGTACACATGTGGGTGCCCTGTTCACATTCTGGCCCTAATGAATAGTTAGGGTGTTTATGTGTGCCAGTGCATTTGGGCTTTCTCCCCTCTATTTGTGTTGAGGAAAGGAGGAAGAAGAAGAAGAAGAGTTGTTTTTTATATGCCAACTTTCTCTGTCAATTAAGGAAGAATCAAACCAGTTTTCAATCACCTTCCCTTCCTCACCCCACAACAGATACCATGTGAGGTAGGGCTAAGAGAGTGTGACTAGCCCAAGGCCACCCAGCTGGCTTCATGGGTAGAAGTGGGGAAACAAACCCAGTTCACCAGATTAGCCTCCGCCGCTCATGTGGAGGAATAGGGAATCAAACCCAGTTCTCCAAATCAGAGTTCACCGCTCCAAACCACTGCTCTTAACCACTACACCATGCTTGCTCTCTTTTGAGCAAGTGGGGCTAGAGCCAGTTTGCCTGCTCCCTCTTCCCCTCTATGTATGCTGGCCATGTACCCCCTTTTTTGCCATCAAGTCATAGCTGACTTATGGTGACCTCGTAGGGTCTTTAAGGCAAGAGACTTTGAAGGTGATCGGTTCTTGTTGGTTATCCGGGCTGTGTTACCGTGGTCTCGGTAAACAGCCCGGATAACCTACAAGAACCGATGAACTCTGACCGTGAAAGCCTTTGACAATACTTTGAAGGTGGTTTGCCATTGCCTGCCTTTGCATCACAACCCAGGTATTCCTTGAAAGTCTCCCATCCAAATATTAGCCAGGGTTAGGGCAGAGAGTGTGTGATTGGTCCATGGTCACCAAGCACTTTTCCGTGGCACGAGTGGAGATTTGAACTTGGTCTAATACCTCAACCACTATACCACGCTGGCTCTCTAGGCCATGTAATCTGATATGCCATATATATAGGGTTTTGGGGAATTGTAATTCCTAAGAGGAGATTATAAAATCTCTGATGATGAACTTCTAAGCAATTTGACAATTTCTCAGATTTCTTATGGTGAAACAGGTTTACATTTGTAGTGCAGATGTGTCCCTAACCCTATTAAAAGTCAGTGATTTTGTCTCAGTATGTAGCAAGCTGAGCTGTATAGGTAGGTGTAGTTTTTTTTTCCTTTTCTTTTAAAGGATTGGATCAAAAAACTCTCAGGAAAGTTTAATTTCAGAAGCCCCATGGTACACGTTCACAAATCAACATCAGTGGGTACTCCATGAACACATGAACACATGAAGCTGCCTTATACTGAATCAGACCTTTGGTCCATCAAAGTCAGTATTGTCTACTCAGACCGGCAGTGGCTCTCCAGGGTCTCAGCAGGGGTCTTTCACATCACCTACCTGCCTACTCCCTTTTAGGGCTGTCGATTTGGTTCGTCCCCAACCAAAAAACAGCTGAATTTCCCCCGATTCGGTGGTTTTTAGTTCGGGACGAACCGAACTCAAAAAAAGGCGGGAAGCAGGGGAGCCAAATTCGCCGACTTTGGAGTGTTCAGCGAATAAATTCGGCAGATTTGGGGTTTGCCCCTTGCATGCGCCTTCACGGGGCTTCCATGAAGGTGTGCGGGGGGCTCTTTAAAGAGATCTGCACCTCCCAGCTGGGCGCAGATCTGTTTAAAGGGCCCCCCACACACCTTCATGGAAGCCCCGTGAAGGCCCGCGGGGGGCCCGAATTTTCCCCCGAACTCCGGATCTCGTGCCAAAGTTCGCGGATCCGAAGCAGGGGAGTTCGGACTTCAGCGCATCCCGAATTTAAACGGGCCGAATTTTGCCGAAGCTGAACTTTTCCAAAAAAAAATTCAACAGCCCTAGTCCCTTTAACTGGAGAAACTGGGGATTGAACCTGGGACCTTCTGCATGCCAAGCAGATGCTCTACCACTGAGCCATGGCCCCTCCATAAACATGAACTCTTGCCTTACAGATACAGGAATGGTGTAAGAACCATTGGGAGGGGGAGACAATGAGAGGGAGACAGTGACAGGATGGAAAGAAGCCTCACAATTGGCCTCATCCATGGATTTCCAGTAGTGCAAATATTGCTGCATCCTGGCGTCTCACTAGAGGGAAGCAGCTTTCATGGCACTGGAAGCATGTGTGAATGGAAACAAAGCCAGATCATGAACAGTTATCAGAAGTGGTGCAAGTCCTTTCTGATTGACTTGGGTTTGGAGAACAGAGGTTAACCCCAGTAGAGGTCTGAGGTTTTTTAAAGTCTGTTACCTTTATAGCACTTTAATTGGATTTTATTCATATTCTAACAATGTGTTTTACAGTTTGCTTTTAAATCTATTGTTTCCTGCCCTGAGTCTTCTGGGAAGGGAAAGAGTCTTATTTCAAAGGAATGGTAGGAAAGCCATACTCTGTGAATGACATGCTGTTCATTCATTGAATATTCATCTGAAATACAAATGAGTATCTCTGATTTGCAATGGGGTAGTGAAGTATCAATATAAGCTAGAGTGGGGGGGGGACACAAAGGCTCAAAGATTTTGCCTGGTGAGAATGAAATACACTAAGCTCAGTCCCATTAATAAATGAACACCATTTGTGGCAAAGGCTCCATTCTCGGATAAGTTTCTCTCGCACCTTTGCAGTGAAGTTGATCGCCCACCACTATAGTAATTTCTTAAAGCAGATGTTATCCCTTTAATTAGCTCTGGACCTGAAATAAGCTCAAGTCTTCTCTTCTCTCCCCCCCCCCCATTTTCAAGCCGAAAGGAATTGGTCCCAGTGTGTGCGTTCCATATCCGTATTTAGCATCATCTCATAAACAGCGGTGAAAACCCAGCAGGCCCCTGATGAAGATACATTAGCTTATTTCTAATTTAAAGTTATGTTGCTTAACCTTAGTGAAATTGGTCACCGGTGGCCAACTGTTTGTATAGCAAGTTGATGACCAAATGTGTGCAATAAATTATCGAACTCACCATGTAAATGAGTGGAGACCACTGTTTTGTTTAAAAGCCTGGTATGTTAGAATGGTAAAATAATTGCACCTCAAGCTCGAATAGCTGGGGGGACCTGTTTAATACCAAAGAGTCTTTTACTGAAAGATTGGTACTTTCTTTTTAATGTGGCTCAGCAAGACACTTGTAACATCCCCCCCCATCCGTCAGTTCTGCCCTTCGCACTGTGTTGTCTGTCTAGACAAACTTTAGAAATGTCCAAGCTTACGGTTGATTAAAAAATAATTGCTAAATCAAGACAGTGCCTTATTTAGACATTGGGTGGATTAAAATAATTAACCAATTTCGTTGGTTAACAAGAAACAAAATGGAATTTGCACGAATAATTATATTCCCAACATCAAGTTGGAGTCATTGTAGGACCCGATTGCGAGAAGCTGGCAGAATAGCTTAGATAATCATCATGTATAGGAGTAAGTAATTGACACAACTTTAATGTTTAATAATGAATTGAATGCCGAGGGCAATATTTCTTTAAAAGTGTACACTGGAAGAGGAGAGGTGTGGGGAGGATTCTTATTCTTACAGGGCAATATCAATTCTGCAAAAAAAATTCTTAAGCCAAATATTTTTAAAAAACCTATTTTTTTCTTATCTACTAGCATGGCATGAGAGTGAAACTGAGAAATATAGTTTACCAGAAAGTGCACACATGATGTATATGTTACATCAGGGTTCCCCCCTCCTCCCCTCTTGTTGAAAGATAATTCTATACCTTTTTCCCACTGAAAAGTGAAAGGGTGGCTGTAAACAATTCAGGAGTTTAGAAGGCCAGCTTTTCCCCACAGAATTATACTCCTTGTGAATTAAATCAAGAGTAAAATATGTAATATTTTCTTGCCTGAAATATAACTCTGCTTATTACACATTTGCCTATGCAGCATGGTCCTAAATAAGGATGAGTGAATTTCCTCTCTTTTGTTTCTTTTGATATTTGCTTATATTTCTCTCAACCATCTTGGTTCTCCACTTTTCAGTCTAGGTTTTGTAGATTTGGTTGCATTCTGTGTGCATGCTGAATAGCTTTTATATGCATTGTATATGGTACTCATATCATTTAATCATACAATATTCATACATTGTATAATGCTGATGTATTGTTACACACATAATGTTGAAAAAAGCAACCATTTTGTGGGGGAAATTCAATGAAAGGAAACAAAAAAAATGGTAAGAAAATAAAGAATTGTTGATTTGCACAAGTGAGAAGCGAAACTGAAATGGAGACTTTTGATTTGTACCGACAGGAATGAGAAATTCTAAATCACCCCAAATCCTAAACTTGTTTACTCAACTGAATTCACTCACTTCAGTGGGACTTGCTCATTAGTAAATGTGCATAGGATGACAGGCATAACATTTGAGCTGCATCCAAAATCTCTAACTTTAGAGCAAAAGGGCCCTCTCTCTCTCCTCTCTCTCTCTCATTCTCTCTCTCTCTCTAAGAGATGCACACAGATACACACAGACGTACCAATTTAACGTCTTATAATGCCTCTGCACTCAAAATTTCCCTCAGACTCCACAAAAAAAACCCCAAAAAACCCCAGAAACCACCTTTCTAATGTTATGTTTTCTCCAGAAGGACCAGTGGGATTATTAAAAAGAGCATGGGGATTTCTATACCCCTTTTTGAATGCTAAGTTTCTAAACGTTTGCTAGCTATTTCACCTTAGACATTACTCTTGCTACTGTATGTCATTCTGAAAGAAGAAGGGGGGGATGCATATTTTGATTGATTTTTTAAAATATGATTCTTGATAAAGCCCAGTACAAATACTGTTTAGAAAGGATTTGTACAAATGTTTATATTTCTAAAAGCAGGAGAGAAATAGAAAGGGTGTGTGTGTGCTGCTTTGAATTTTAATCAGTCCGGCTCCGCTTCTCCGCCAATCGGAAAGCAGGTGGAGCAGGCAATTACTGTTTCTTATAATTGACGCTGTAAAGAAGGATAATGGATATGTGTCTTCTAGTTGTGATCTGTGAAAATAACTTTCAGGGCAGGTTCCTTAATAGTAAAAATGACTTTGCACAAGCCCAAAAACGAAATAAAAAAAAAATCAGCAATGCTCACTATTTTAATAAGGGAACATGAATCTGGAAATGCGTTTAGCACCAGGTTATATAAACACACCCTAATGAGATACTATAAAATCCATCACATTAAGGGGCTGGTTTTCTACAAGGTATATTAGCTCAAAAATGTTCAATATATTAAGTCAGTACACAACAACTCCATGCAATAAAGGAGGCCTGTCAAGATAAGACACATGCTTTAGCCCTTAACTGTTCTGTTTTGCACATTTTATAAGGTTCTTTGAATACATGAATAAGATAAGTTATTCCCATCTCTTTCTTAAGCAATCTCTGAAATGACTGTGACCTGAAATTGGAATTCTTGTAAACACCCAGCCGGAGAAAATGTTTGCCGTTTGGTTTTAAAGAGACGGTACATGTTTAATTATCCTAACTTCTTCTTGGAGAATGCTATTAACATTCCCCATTAGCGTCATCTCATTGGCTCTTCCTGCTGCTCCACCTTAGGGGCAGCAATAGGAGCTAATTTCATTGCTCCCAAGTGCATAATAATGACATTTTTTGTCTTGTCTCTCAGGCAGCATTCTATGGGTTGAGTACAAGAGGGAAATGTTTCTCTTTTTAGAAAATTCTGGATCAAGTCAGGGTCCAGCCCTTCCCAATCAAATGGAACTCTTTCCTTTTTGACTCTCTCTCTCTGTGTGCCATTGCTTTGCACAAATGACTTCAGATCTTTGCCCACAGATATCAATGCATAATATGTTCCTCCATGTGCCTGCACATGGATTTCTGAAATGACCATTTTGTTTAGGACCATCTCGAAGGAATAACAAAAGAACAACAGGGAGATACTGTCTTAATGTAAAAATGCCTCTGCCTTTTCTTTGCAGTGTAAGAAAGAAAAGAGAGAAAGAAAGAGAAAGAGAGAAAGACGTTAAAAAAAAAATACATGTGAATCCAAGGCTACTGAATCAAGGGAGGTTGTACCAATATTTCCCCTCACTGTACATTATTTGTATTCAAGGTTTTTGAAATGACATTGTAATCTGATGATGCACCGGTCTATTATATTGTCTACGAGGACAAATATCCTTACGTTTTCTCTGTAGAACTAACACAATTTTTCCATGTCATAGGTGCATAATATTCTGGCGGTCATAAGGAATGATGCTATTAATCCACTCGGGCAATCTCCAGGTCTGATTATTAGGGAAATAAATTTGCATGCTGCATGGGAGCTAGGTGAATCACCGAGAACACAAATTATATTTCCTGACAGCAAGTTAGAGAATGGAGCCGCATCGCAGGGCTCTCCCCCCTCGCTCCCTCTTTCTCTCTCTCTCCCCTCTTCGCTTTCCCCTTTCTCTGAAAGCTATAGAATTTCAATTCATTACATGAGATTGGTTAGAATTCAAGTCTCTTTTTAAGTTGATATTAAGTTGAGTCTGTTATCTCTAGGAAGGCTAGCTGGTTCCCCTGAGTATCTACCTAATCACTACTTTAAAAAAAAATCGAAACGTATAGTTAGTGTCATGATTTAGGTACCAGAGCTGGTTTATTTATCAGTGCAGAGAGAGATAATTTCAATTTGAGGCTCTGTAGCCTTCGTGAATTTAACTCTCTTGAAAGATCCCCCCCCCCGCCTTTCCCTCTCTGTCTTGCTTCCCCTCACCCCACCCCCACCCCAATTGAGTAACTGTGGCCGTCGTAAAATTCTTCAATGCGTTTTTTGAAGCTTGGACAGGATACTGGCTTTCCTGAACAATTTTAAACCATCATTCAAATGAAGGACAGTGAAAGACTGGCACAGGGCCTGTGTTAGTTCCTAGTGTTGGGTACGTATAAAACCTTAAATGGTCTGGGACCATGGTATTGAAATGACCATTGCCTCCCATAGAAACTTGCCTGACAGCTACGAACAGTGGCAGAGGCCTTGCTTTGTGTTCCCCCACCATCGAGAAACAGAAACCTTGTCATGGGAGGGGGCCTAGCAGGGGGGCATGGCTCAGTGGTAGACATGCTGCTTTGTATGCAGAAGGTCTGAGGTTCATTGCCTAGCCCCTCCTGATAAAAAAAAAAGATCAGAAAGTAGGTGATGTGAAAGACCTCTCCCTGAAACTCCGCTGCCAGGCAGAGTGGACAACCCTGACCTTGAGAAACCAGCGAGCTGGTTCAGTATAAGGCAGAACCCTGTTTTAATAACCCTTCAATGGTTGTTTCTGACTCTTTAAAAAGTACAATTTATTATGCCAATAAAGGTTTTTGAATTTGAATTTGAATTTGACTCTTTAAAAAACCTACCTCAAATACTCTTCAAATAAGTTTTTATTTTTAAAAAATCTAGTCTTGAATATATTCTGCAAATATCATCTACTGGCCTCCCTATTACCCCCCCTTCCTGTTATATTACTAATGTCAATGGAGGGGTAACCTGCTGCAAATATCCAGCAATACAAGTTGTAGTTAGGTGCCATTTGAAATTTCGTAATTTTGTATTTTTAAGTTTTAATTGGGATTTTATTGTTTTAAATTTAGATTTTTATTATTGATGTATTAATGCTTTTATATGATGTTACCCGCTCTGAGCCGGCTTCGGCTGGGAGGGAGGGCTATAAATAAATAAATAAATAAATTCAAGAGGGGTCTTGCAAATCTCCTCCACACACCTCCTCCAATTTATTTGTTTTCCTTAAGGCAATCTAACTTGTCCTTTTTAAAATTAAAAAATGCTCAAGCCAAAAGTTGCTCTATTTGCTACAAAAGAATCAATTTGACTATTGGCCAGAACTGGAACCATGGGTGACACCCACAAGCCACCACAGTCTCAGGCGCTTTGGGTGACGGTCACCATGTTCTTCACCAGCTAGCAGGAAACGTGCTTGCAAGCAAGATTCAGGAAGCACTACTGGGCCCAAACACCTTCCATATCAATTAAAATACACTCTATGGTTGGCCACTCTGGCCCAGGAAATTCATGAAGTTTTGGGGGTAGTGTCCATGGAAGGAGGAGTTTGGGGACATATTTCACCTAGAATCTATGGTATACCATAGGGTTGGCCCTCCAATGCTGCCATTTCCCCCGGATCTGTAGTTTGGAGATCAGTGGTAATTCCAGGAGAATTCCTAGTACAATCTGTTAACAATTTTCCAGGGAACACTATTTTGGCCACCATGGATGTTGAGTCTATGTATACCAACATCCTCCACAAAGATGGACTACAAGTTATTAGAAACACCATCTCTGACAACACCATGGCTGACCTTGCTACAAAGCTCTACAAAGCTTTCACAGTTTGACCTCACCCACAATTTTTTAGATTAGTGAGGATTTATTCCTTCAGATCATGCCATGGGTACCTGCATAGCACCACACTATGCCAACATTTTCAGGGCTGACTTGGAGCAGCGTTTCCTCAGCTAGCATCCATTAACACCCCTCTTGTACCTGAGATTTATTTATGACATTTTCATCATGTGGACACATGGGAAAGTAGCACTGGAGAAATGTTACCAGGCCTTCAGCAACTTCCATTCCACGATCAACCTGACCATGAACCAATCCACACAAGAAATACATAATGGAAGCATAAAAACCACCGTACACCGGAAACGTAACTGATCGCCAAACATATCTATATGCCTCCAGTCATTATCCTAAACACACCAAAAAATCCATCAGCCAAACTCTGTGTTATAGCCACATGTGTTTCGATCTCTCAGGCACAGATTCTCACTTGCAAGATCTACAACAGACATTTCTGGAATTATAATACTCACCTGACGCAGTAAGGAAATAGATCAACAAAGCCAGAATGACACCAAGGAATAACCTCCTATAGATAGGCCCAAACAAAACAACAACATAATACCATTAGTGGTCATATACAGCTCTCAGCTCAAACCAGCTCAATGCATCATTAACAACCTGTAACCTATGCTGGACAATGGTACTTCTCTTTCACAGGCATTGGGAGGCAAACCTTTTTTTTTCCACCCCCCAAAACACTGCTCCCAACAAACCAAGATGCCAACTCTGTCCCTGTATTCAATCTCACAGCACTATCATCAGACCTAACAACACCTAGCATCTCAGCTGCCCTCCTTCCTCTTGCCAGCCGATGAGCGGGGTCTCTGGAGCCTTCCTGGGGGCCCTGCTTGCCAACCGGCCCGGGTGCCCCGCAACGCCGCAGCTGTCGCTGTGCCCTGCTTGCTGGCGTGGTCTGCCCCCGCCTCTTCTCCCACTCGCCAGCTGACGAGCGGGGCCGTTGGCGGTTGCGGGGGCCTCCGGCCCATTAGCCGGGGTATGTGGAGGAGGCTCGGGCCCACCTCCCCTTGCCGCCCCTCCCGTTTCTTCCCCCGGTGAGTGGGGGTTTCCCGGGCCCTTCTCCTCCCTCTCGAGGGCTGTGGCTGGGGTACTTGGGACGGCCCGGGAGCCCGGGCGGGAGGGTGACCCGGGACACTTATATCCCAAAAATCGTGTTGGTCTCTAAGGTGCTACTGGATGCAAATCTAGCTGTTCAATATCAATGTTGATGGTGTTTGCATAATCCCCCCCCCATTTAGCGTTTGAGAAGCCTTTTTTTGCATTATTAAATTTGCACAGAACAGAAGCAAATAAGAAGAGAATAAATGTCTTTACATCCTAATGTATTAATTAAGCACACATTTATTATAATCAGAGTTTTATAGACAAGCTGTAAAAGGAAATGTGATTTCTCAGCGATAAGCGTGAAGCAATTCACATATGGTAATGGGAGTGCTGTGCTGAGAAGATTGCCAGGGTCCCCCTCCCCATTCCATAGTCAACTATTCCTATGTAGCAAATAATTCTCAGTTTATCACTGCTGTCCTCCATAACTGGCCCTGCAGTCAGGCCCAGTCCCAAAGAAAATGTTTCCCCATTCAACAATGTGAAATAGGGATGAGTCGATGTCCCCCATTCTGTGTGCTAAATTCTTAATTTGGGTTTAACAAACATAATTTATAAAATTAATTTCAAAATTTGCACACATGTTTGCTGCAATTGTAACTTCCTTCAGTTCTAGGGTTGCAGGGTCCCTCTTCACCACTGGTGGGAGGTTTTTGGGGTGGAGCCTGAGGAGGGTGGTGTTGGAGAGGGGAGGGACTTCAATGCCATAGAATCCAATTGCCCAAGTGGCCATTTTCTCCCGATGAACTGATCTCTATCGGCTGGAGATCAGTTGTAATAGCAGGAGATCTCCTGCTAGTACCTGGAGGTTGGCAACCCTATACAGTTCATTTGCTTCTATCTCCCCCAGCTTACTGATATGTGCATATTCCCTGATAAAACACTACAAATAAACAATGCTGATACAATTGCAAGTATGATTGACTCCAGATTCTTTTTGTGTGTGCGACGATTTACTTGATTTTCACATTCCGGTGTAACACTGATAAAACACCACACAAAAAGATTTATCATGCGGTCATGTACACAGTCACATCAAGATTGCTTTTTTGGTACTGTTTTGTCAATGAACACAAGTGCATCAGCAATGTGGTGGAGAGAAAAAGTCATTAATGAACTGAAGGAACTGAAAGTGGTGGCAAACTGCCCAGGCTCGGTGCTCCATACAAAATAGAACAATGGAGCATTTCTGTACACATACAGATCGGTAAGCTGGGAGAGAGAGGGGAATATATGTATGAATGGACAGATCTGAAAGCCGCGGCCAACATGCACATGCATAACAATCCATGGAAAAGTTGGAAATGGAAAAAATGGAGTCTTCCTATTGCATCGGTTCCACTTAGGAGTGTGCATTCGGCAAAGCCGAACCAACCCCCCCCCAATACCTTATTGGTATTTTTTTTGGGGGGGGGTTCTCCCCCCAAAAAATTTGTTGGTGATTTAAAGGGAGGCAAAAAGCAGATCCCAAATAATGCCTATTTTTTCAAGCCGCTTCATCCCTGCCACCATTAAAAAAAAAAATACTGAAGGGAATCATTTCTCTACCCTCCCTCCCTCTGCCCCTCACTTAGCTGTTGGCTGGCCAGGCCATCGCAGAACTCCACTGCCTTATTGGAGTCTTAGAGGTGGTCTTAGCAGCAGGTGGTGTTAGAGGTGGCAGGTGGTGCAGAGCTGAATGCCAAGACCCATGAGGAGTTTGGAGGTGGCATGGAATTTTTAACGTTTGGGTTTAATAAGACTTGATTTTTTTTTAAAGCCGGAAAAAATCTCATACTGGTATGGGGATTCAGCTTTTTTCAGATTTTTTTTTTAAATGATACAATTTACAGGACATAGGTTCCATGATACAAGGGACTAACTCAGGATCATTCAGTAAATCTATAACAGAGAGTTCTTAAGCAGAAATAAAAATTAGGTGATCATAAAGAGCTTCTGAATACACACAGAGAGCTTGTCTTTCACCATGGAGCAACTGTAACCTGTTAATTTTTCATGTGTCTAGAATAGCCACGGTGGTGCATGCCCTGGTAACATCTATATTAGACTACTGCAATGTGTTCTATATGGAGCTACCCTTGAAGAGTGTTCAGAAGCTACAAATGATAGAAAAAGTTGTGACCAGAATACTGACTGGAATGGGTTGTAAAGATCACATCACTCCTGTCTTGTTCCAACTATACTGGTTCTCAATTTGCTTCCAAGCCCAATGCAAAAGGCTGGTATTGATCTTGAAAGCCCAATACGGCTTGGGACCAATACACTGTAAGGGCTGCCTATGGTCATAGGCCTTGAGTGCCTCTACCTTCATAGGCCTTGAGTGCCTCTACCCAGCTTTGAGTGCCTCTACCTTCTGAAATTAGATGGGTGGCAGCCAAAGAACAGGCCTTCTTAGTTGTGGTGCTGAACTTTGGTGATTCCCTCCTCAAGGAGATTTCTCTGTCCACCTCTGTCACTGTCTTTCACTCTTGGAGGAAGACTATTCTGTTTTATTTGGTGTTTACTCAGTGGCCCTCACTGACCCTCTTTCCTGCTTTTTCTTCAGCCCTATTTTTAACAAAGTACAAAGTTACAGAATGGCAATCCTTCTCTCCCTTCTAAAATGTATGTCTTGTCAACAATACAGTAAAAAAAGAACACTAAAACTCACTCATAGGATCCATCCTAACCTTTTCTTCTGTTTCCTGAACATCTTTGGTATAGTCGATGATCATAACAAAGGGGATTTTTTAAAAAAGTATTGGCATAAGGCTTGTAATCATAATTGGGCAGGAAGTATTTCCCTCACTTAAGGAAAAGGAAATTGACTTTGGAGAAAATTCAGAGGTCCTCCAACTAGGAAGCACTTTAATGTACCAAGTGTTACTTCCTCTTTCTGAATGGAAATGCTGTACTTATTTTTGGCACTGGTGCTCTAAAATGTGTGAGACTTGTTAATTCCCTCTTTTAGGAGGTATCCCTTTTGTGGACTATCTAAAAATAGAACAGGCGTATAGGGTAAGGAAGAGATTTTCCCTCACAGAAAGAGGGGCAGACAGAAATATCTGTAGGGAGGTTACAAGTTTTTGAGAGAGAAGATTCACAGCAAAGGTTTATAGTAGGGCTGAGAGACATACAAAGTTCATTTTTCAGCTGAAAAATAGTGATTTTCAAGGGGCTGAAATCTCCCCTTAACTCTGTCTTTTTAGGGACTGCAGCCACACACATAACCACACAGTTTGCTGCTGTTTTGCTCACTTTGTGTGTGTTTATTTAATTTACTTGATCCAAGACAAATGAAGATCTCATATGGGACATGAAGATGTCATAAGGCCACAGAATCTCTCAGATTTAGCTATTTACTGGCATCATTAAGGGCAAATAAAATCTCTTACAGTAATGCTAAATATTTGGATTATTCATCAGATATTTGAGCAGCTGTAGAATATCAAGAGAATATTCAACAAAATCGAAGAGAATTGGAACAAATTCAACCAAACTCTGGTTTTAGAAAAGAGTTTTAAACTATTTTTATTATGGAAAGTTTTTCTGAAAGTTCTGTTAGCTTTCTGCAAATTTGTTTCACACCAAATATGTCCAGGATCAGTCCAAAGGAGCCTTGTGGAGCAGAGGTCAATGCTCACCCCTTGCTGACCCCTGTAACTTTTTCAAACTGGAAATTAGTTAAGCAAACAACTGAAACAGACCAATTCTGAATTTCATTAATGTTGGACAGAGGATTTCGGTGAAGCTTTCTTGATAACTTATTTCCTTTTTAAAAGAAAAAAAAAGTAAGTAGCATGAAAAGAAAAAGATGCAGAAAACCTTACGACACAACTGATGGCAAAATATCTATTAATGTAAATATTCAATTAGTTTAAAATAAACAATCTTTTAAAAATATGTATTTTTCTCCTACTCCAAACAAATAACAAGTGAAATTCAATGATAAGGATGGACAAATGTCACTCATATGTTTGATCCCAATTGTAAATTGTATCCCACTCTGTATCCAATAGTACATCCCCTTTCAAAAAATGCAGGACACACCAAGGCAAAATGGGTAAAAGGAATATGGATACAGTCCCATTCCACAACATGGACAATTTAGATTAGCGAAGTAAATTCCAATGGGGAGGGATTTGAAAACATCCCTTATGCTGGTGAAGTGGTGTCGACCAGAACAAAACAGAGATCAAGCTATCCAACAAATAAAAGCAATACAATAAAACAATTTTTAACACCTTTAAACAACAACAATACTGTGCATTCCAGCTGGCAGTGAATTTTCAAGGTTTTGTGCAGAGTTCTCCAAGGTCTTCCCCAGCTCTTCAGAAAGCCTTCTCACTAGGGTTGCCAACCTCCAGGCAGTGGATGGAGATCTCCCACTATTACAACTGATCTCCGGCCGACAGAGATCAGTTCACCTGGAGAAAATGGCCGCTTTGGAAATTGGACTCTATGGCATTGAAGTCCCTCCCCTCCCCAAACCCCACCCTCCTCAGGCTCTGCTCCCAAAATATCCAGGTATTTCCCATCCCAGAGCTGGAAACACCCCACTTCTAACTGGGAATGCTGGAAACTTTGAATGTTCATTGCATGCAGAGTATGTGCTCTGCCTCTCATCTATGGCTTCGTTTTCTTTTTTTAAGCAACTGAGGAGCTCTATGGAGGACAGAAAAACATCCTCTGAATAGTGTTGTTTTCTGGTCTACTTCACCCAAGTGATGGTCCAGCACAGCACTCCTGGGGCCAGATTCCTTTGGAAGCAAGAGCACTAGAAACCTATGGTGTTTTTGTAATAAGCTGCTTATCCATAAGTAAAATCATGGAAGAGCAACAAAAAGGCCCCAGACAAGTACCAACTTCCCAGCAACATCACTCCACTTTCACCAATCCCCCACTGCAGCTAAATCCAAGAACTGTCACTATTGCTTTCTCCTTGGGCATCTCCTGCCTCCAGTTTGGTCAAGCCACTATCAGCTGTCTCTTGTTCTCTAGCTTCAAGGTAGGTTCCAGATCACTAAGTATGATAACAGATCAGCTCGGTGCCTTTTAATGAGTGATCATTGTTTGCAACAATAACAACATTTTCAGAAGATATACATCTACTCTCCCAGTCATGTGCCCAAGACTGAAAGAGGGCCCCCTGTATGCACATGGGAACTGGTAGAAACCAGGAATTGAGGGGTCACACTTTGAGCCTCTACCTCAGATCCTATTGTCCTCAAAATTTGTCCTTCCAGCTTGCATTTTCATAATCTTTCCCCTTCTTGCTCCTGTTGCTGTGGTCCTCCAACATTGAATGTATAAAGCTGCCTTATATTGAGTCTACATTGGTCTACATTGTCAAGGCTAGGTCTATCATGTCACCTACAGCCTAATCCTTTTGTTGGGAATTGAACCTGACACCTTCTGCATGCCAAGCAGATGTTCTACCAAGCATGCATTCTTGCATCATCGCTCCTTCCTCCCCACTTTGTCTCCTTCTGTTTGCTTTTCCCATCTTCCTCTGTATCTTAGTGGTTGCATCAAAAATCCTCTTTCTTTTGGTGATGGCCACTAATATTAAGGCTTTAAAATGGCTGAGGCATATTCACAGAAAACAGTTTGTCATGTCATTAATTAACTAGCCACGCTGGATGGAACCTCCACATAGTGAGAAGGTGTAGCTCTGAGTAGCAGATGCAGTCAAGTATTGTCACCTGTTGCTGCTTGCTGCTGCTGGTGACATTTTACAAGAATAAATACCCAAATCTGTAACAGTAAAGGAGTTTGCAATCCAAGGCACAGATCTGGGGCTATGGAACATTAATGATACTAACACAACAGATTACTGGATTCTTAGTGGGCCCTCATCATGTCAGAATCATGATAGTAACCTTTCAAACTCATGCAGAGTGTATAAAACAGCTGGAGTAGAGAATATGGAGGCAAGGTATTTATCAAACGATGTGTTCCAACGTGAATTGCGGAATGGTGAGTGTGTAAAACGTGAATGGCTACTCTATTCACCATCCCAATGTCGTTTGTACTGCTTTGTATGTTGCCTATTGTCCAAGAAAGAATCTCCCTTTGCTACATCGGGGTTCAATGACTGGAAGCACAGCAATGTTATTGTAGAACATGAAAATGGAGAAGAACATCAAAAGTGCATGACAGCATATTTGATAAGGCATAAAGAAACTGGAAGTGTAGATTCTTTATTACTTGAGCGACATTGCTCAGAGCAGGAATATTGGCATAAAGTGTTGACACGTGTGGTTTCGGTAATTCGCTTTCTTGCCTCCAGAGGTTTGCCATTTCGTGGAGAAAATCAGATTATTGGGTCAGCAAAAAATGGCAACTATTTAGGTATACTAGAGCTGCTGAGTGATTTTGACCCTTTCTTGGAAGAACATCTCAAAATGTATGGAAATCCTGGAAAGGGGAATCCGACATATTTATCTGAAAATATTTGTGAGGAATTTATTGAATTAATGGGACAACAGGTTCTTTGTACTATTCTTGAAGAAGTAAAAGAGTCAAAGTATTATTCAATAAGTGTAGATTCCACTCCAGACATCTCACACAGAGATCAACTGACATTTACTGTCCGATACATTAAAGGCTATGAGCCTGTGGAATGTTTCTTGATGTTCATCCCCATCTTTTCTCATGGAGAAAAGGATCTAACAGACACTGTTGTGGATTTTCTTAATGAGAACAACATTCCACTATCAAACTACCGTGGTCAGTCATACGATAATGCCTCAAATATGTCTGGACGATATACTGGATTGCAAACACGGATTCATCAACTCAATGAGTTTGCCATCCATGTCCCCTGTGCTAGACACAGCCTGAACTTGGTGGGAGTAAAAGCAGCAGAGTGTTGTCTACAGACTGTAAAATTCTTTGACTTTATTCAGCATCTGTATTCATTTTTTGCTGGTTCTACTCATTGCTGGAATGTATTGACATCATCTGTAGGAAAAGATTTTGTGGTCAAGCGTCTGTCTGACACATGATGGTCAGCACATTTTGATGCTGTTCATGCTCTGTATGGGGTTTTTGAGAAAATAAAACATGCACTGGATTCTCTATCAGCTGACAATGAACAGCAAGTGAATACAAGGCGAGAGGCAGAAGGATTGAGCAAAAAAATGGAAAACCTGGAAACAATTTTTCTCACAATTCTTTGGAATGACATGCTAGAAAGAATAAACAAAACAAGCAAGGTCCTGCAATCAAAGGATGTGAACATCCTTGTTGCCACGAATCTTTTTGAGTCTATGAAAACCTATCTTCTGGAAACTAGAGACAAATTTAGTGAATATGAATTCAAAGCCAGGAGTATGTGTCCAGATACAGATTACAGTGATGGGAAAAAACGGGAACGAAAACAAAGTGTGCATCTTAGTAGATATGATGGATCAGAAGAGGTACTTCTCAGTAAAACCGAAAAGTTCAGGGTGGAAACTTTCCTCCCTATTCTGGACACTCTAATCTTTGAACTGACAAAACGTGTACAGGCTTATTCACAGATTGGAAATCTGTTTTGAAAACCATTGCTTCTGATGCACTAAAGAAAAAGTGTGAACATCTGGCTAATATGTATCACAAAGACCTGAATTATGATGACCTTTTAAATGAATGTGAGCATCTCAAGCACTACATGGCTCTTGATGAAAATTGTGAGACTCTCCCTGCACTGTACAGAAAAATAATTTCGGACAATTTGAAATCTGTATTCCCGAATGTTGAAATTGCACTCAGAGTGTTCATGTGCATGATGGTGACCAACTGTACAGGAGAACGTTCTTTTTCAAGACTGAAACTTATAAAAAATCTGCTTTGTAGCACAATGGGGCAGCATCTTTTGACCTGGCTTTCACTCATGTGCATGGAAAATGACATCCTGAAGACCATTGACTTCAAGCCAATAATAAAGCAATTCTCTGAAAAGAAATGCCGCAAATGCTTGTTATAATAAGTTCATAGTAATTTCACATTCTAATCTGTGTGGCTTATTGTGTTTTACACAAGCCTTGTGTATTGTTCAAATGTTTATCATGTTGATTAGTTGCTGCTGTACAGCATTTTTAATGTTTTAACACCAGTTTTGTTGAAGTGCCAATAAAATAAATATATGTTTAATATTATCGACCATTTACTTTTTATTCCTGTGAATGGTTGCCGTAGGGGCCCCAGCACACTGGTTTGCCCAGGGGCCCATAATGCTGTTAAGATGGCCCTGCTTGTTGGTGCTCCTTAAAAGAAGGGGGAGGTTGGCTGAGTTGTGAATCACAACCCACATCTGAGATCTGACAGAAGGAAAAGGCCGGCTGCTCCTGCTGTCATCTATAGCTGAGGGCTCCAGATTTCATCCGCGGCGGCCATTGTGTGCCATCAACTTCTATGCAGTGACCTGTCACAGTGAAGAAGGAATTTCACATGGCCTGAACAACTGACAGAACATTTCACCTTTCGGGGAAACGTAATATTTTCTGATAAGGAGCTTATGTTAGTTTTCTTAGCAAATAGCCTGAAAGCATTCCTGTCTGTTGTAGTTCTCGATGTGATAAGTTGAAGGAAACATCCATGGCCATGACTTAACAAAACAGGCCATTTGTTTCTGAAGGAGGGAGCCGATGGAAGAAATCTAAATAAATGGCAGCTTAAGGATGATGTGAAAGGAATGGCTGTCGAGACAGCACTGTATGTTGTTGCTAAAGGAAAATAAAAAGAACAGAAGGATCAGCATCAAGAAAAGTACATCATCATCGTCATTATATTTTTTATCATGCCAACATTATTTTTTATTTATCAAAATTGTAATTTTTCATTCAATAAAGTATTCTCAAGACAGCTAATAAATAAACTAGAACACATACATAAAATAAGGTGCCAACTGATTTCTTTTTTACTTTTTTGCAACAGACTGACATGGCTACCCTTTTGGAATTAGGTTTACCAGGTCTTCTGCTATGGTGGGAGACCTCCTGCTGGTACCTCTTGCTGCCCATGGTTTTTATTATCTCCTTGTTTTTAAACACGGCCAGCATTGCTTACAGCATCATGCCATTTCTGGGGGAAATCCAGAAGAGATGTTATATCACGCTAGAAATTGCCAGAAACCCTATGGTACCATAGGGTTTCTGATAATTCTTAGAGCAGCGTGACATCACTTCCAGTTCTCCCCAGAAGTGATATCATGACACATTCAACACCACATCAAACAGACAAATGCCATCTTGATCAGGAATATTTTATCCATCTACCTGAACAAACTCATCAAAGCTGGCCATACAAGCCTCTCTATGGAAAGTTCCATAGAAAGGGTACCACCACTGATCAGACTTTGTTTCTCACCACCAAACCTTTCCCTCCAAAAGAGGTGATCTACTCAGGGAGCATCACGAACATATACAAAGCAGCTGTGTCAATTGCCATGAACTCTGGTTTCAAACAAGTGCGGTAGAATTTCTTTCAGCGGTTTCATCTCCCCAAGCAGAGGTGTATGTATGAAGAGGGGGATGCTACAACTCCCTCTCCCTCTCTTTCTCTGGCTAACTGATCACTAACTGATCAGGACGCTAAAATGGACAAGGGGCATTCTGTGCCTGAGCCACAGAGGAAGTTTGGCTTGGACATAGCCAGCAGCAATGAGGGCTGTCCTGAGCCAAGTGTCCTCTGCCATTCTGGCAGAACTTCTAGGGCTTGGCTTGGTTTTCTCCTGGCTGCAAGCGGCCCTCCAGGGCAGGAGCCTGCTGGGAACTTTCCCAGTAAGATGAAGTGGCCAGCCTCTCTTCTATCCTGTTCCTTCCTTTGAAAACACAGTATGGTAACGGCAGTTAAAGAAAAAGCGTATAATAATGCCCAGTTTAATTAAAGTTATATATTCTACAGTAAGTATCGTGTTTTTTTTTTAAAAAAACACCAACCTACTTTCCCATACTTGTTTAATCTGAGCTATCAGAAGCCAATCTAAACAGAAAGATCTCGTAGAAGGTATTCAGGCGTAGATTGAGGGATTTCTAATAAGCCTCCATTTACGGTGCAGCCGAAAGGTGACCTCGCCATCACCATCTTCTTTGTGTGTGCTGCACAAAGAGAAAATATGGGCAAACCACATTTGCAAGACCACCTTTGCAGAGAATCAATATCAGGTAATGGTTTTGTACAAAAAAAAAAACAAAAAAAAACACAGAGGCAATGAAACAATTTGTTTAGTAGGGCCAGTCAATCCTCACAAAGCGGCAGGTGAGCTTTAGTATTATAAGAAGGGTTTCTCAAGCTGGATGTTAAAAACAATTAAAATAAGGGGGACAATGTTTTTTGGAAGTGGGTATGATGTGTATCCCTGTTTACAGTTCCTTTCTGTCATGTAGCACAATGCTATTGCATTGGTCGCCCGCCCCCCCCCACCAAATGGCTTGGGGGACAAATGGAATTTTTGCTCTGAAATCCAGAGAGGCAGTTGGGGGGGGGGGTTGATGCTCGATGTTCATGCCATCCCCTGGCTTCCACTCCCATTCAATAATGTTTATGGTCCTTGCATATTTACTCATTAGCTAGTCCTATTGTGAACAATGCGGGTTATTTCAAAATAAAGTATATCAAATGGCAGCTTTAAGCAGACTAACCCAGTTAGAACTTGCCTGTACAAGGAGGAGAGGTGATGGAGTGGACAGTGGATTTTGGGGACTGCAGCTTCCGTGTCCACCCACTGCAGCCATTTTCTCCAGAGGAACTGATCTCTATTGGCTGGAGATCAGTTGAAATAGCAGATCTCCAGCTAGTACCTGGAGGCTGGCAACCCTACCTGAGTATATGGGTCACATTTTGAAAATACAGGAATCAACAAAAAAATGGAAGGTGGCCTACTCCCACACACACATACTTTTGTCCTCCTCATCCTCCATCTGCCTGTTTTACCAGTATTCCTAAACTATTACACTGCACTTAAAAATGAATTGTGTGCAATGACATTAGAGAAGGGGTTAGGCTTTGGGAACTGCCGTCGGTGACATATGACTGCCATGACAGGCAGGCAGTGGTATTCAAACTGAATTAATCTTAAAAAGCAGTAGACTTCAGTGTGGTGTTTAAAGGGGAGGGCTTAGCAGATTCATATTTACAAAAGGAATGTCACTGAACCATCTCTCTACCCAGGGATAGCCTATGGCTACTGAAGCCTTTGAAAGCAGTTGTGGAAGGATTAAATACACATGAAGTTAGGGGTTTGAGGCCATTTGCCCTCTTGTACTTTTTCTCCTGAAGTTCACTTGAGCCTTTTTCTTCCTTCCTAAGAATGGTAAGATTTGTGTTCTGGAACCTTTTATCAGAAGTTGAGTAGAAGTCTCACAGAGGGACAAGAACTCCATTGTCTGCTGTCTTTGGAAGTTTTATGTAGCTGAGGGCCCAATCCCAGTTCGGTTGCACTCAGGTAATAGTTCAAAGGCTGATTTTCTGCCCCACATCACCTCAAGCAAAATAGAAAAGGAATTCAGTTTCTCCCCAGGCAAAATATCTGAGGAAGTTCAAGGGAAGTCAAAAACTGATTTGATATGATTCAGGAAAGTTCTCTAGGTCTGGCAGCCCTCAGGGAGGTCCCACAGATCTCTAGGTTGTGAGAGAATGACTATTGTAGAGAGCCGGGCTGGGGCATAATTTGTCTCTATTCACCTCATGTGAGGCCCCCGTTGCTGGAGTGTTAAGAGAGGCGGGCAGTTTGTAAGGGCTTGGCCGAGGACATGGATGTCAGAATCCAAGGCTGTCCCAGGAATCCTGATGCAGGGGTGGTCTTAGGGATTCTGTGAAGACTCTTCTTCCTTCCTCAGCCTACTTAGGCTGCTCTGCTGCACTTTAGTGGGGACGTGGGCAAACTGCTTATCAAGGTGTTTATGGCTGTTGCTCCCAGACTCGGGGGCATTTCTCACATTCTGAGGGAGCTTTGATAGACACACAGTTTATGGCATTTGGCTTAATGCAAGAACTCCAGGCTGAGATCCAGTGCTTGTAAGCATACAGGCCACCTAACTCCCGGACTGGACATGGCAACCCGATATGCAGGCACACGACTACTGTTCCAGCTGTGCGCCTGCCCCAAACGCTACTGGGATGGCCGCAGCGTGCTCCGTTGAAACTGACACGGCCACTCCTGTGCGCTCCGTGCAACCGGCAGCTAGGAAGCAGAGGCAAGGGCAACCTCCAGTGAACCTGAGAGACTCCATGTTCCTGTGCAGACTCTGATCCAGCCGCAGCCAAATTGTGGAAAGCAGACAGTCACGTAGTCAGTGCCAACACCCCCCTTCCCATTGCAACATCAGCAGCTTAATGGGCAATCAGCAGTGATCCTGATATCAGCGATGAGTCGTTCCTCCAGCTATGCAGCAGCGATACCCAGACGTAAGCAGAGATCGCGCCTTTTGTCTGAGAACGTTAATCACTTCAGCAGAGATCTCCCGGTTCCTCCCGGGTTGCAAAAGCCATTGGAATCAAAATAGATTTCCAAATTCTCACTACCCCACCCCGGCAGCCGAAGATTAATCCATTTGCCACCTTTTGTCATCTGGGAACCTAGGAGGGGTAAATCCCCTCTCCCCGCCCCCAGAAAAACAGTATATCTGGGGTGACCCCATCCCATAATGTTACCTTAGGTCTTTCATGGCTTCTACGCCATTACTCTGTTGGTCTGGTTTTTGCGCAGCCTGACCACGCTCCCTCCCGCCTTGCTGGCCAAGTCTACGGGAACCCCTTGTCCCCGCCTTTGCTCTTATTTTCTGCTATCATAGTCTACTGGAACTTGGACATCTCCTCTTCAAGAACGGTAAATATTACCCCACCAACTATCCCTGCCAAATGGGCATCTGTCTGTATTCTACTATCTTTTGAATTCTTAGCTCTGTGTATGTTTGTGTAGCACCACTGAATGCTTGAAACAACATAAACATTTTTAATTAGGAAATCCCTTTTCTGTCTTCATTCTTCATGTCACAGTTAACGGGCTCTGGTATAGTTGGTTGATCTCGCTTTATAAATATTAAAGTTACCGATCTGCTCAGCTAATTCCCCAATTAAAGAGCATTTTGGGTAACATGCTTTTCTGTAAACTTTGTTCATAAGACACACATTGCACCTTGTTGCACAACCCTTGCCTATGAGGGCCAGGCCAATGGGGGGTGGTGGTTAATGGCATCCAATTACTTACAATGTGAAAATAAAAGAGTGAAGTTCGGAATGCCATGTGGGTGGAAGCTACATCTGTCTCCTCTCTCTCCTGCTCTTGGTGACTCCCCAGAAAAAGCCCCATCAAAGGTTCTGTTTCTTGGTCACTCTTTAATGTGACAGAAAATGCTGGGAATTGGTTTTTATACCTAAAGTTATATAATAATGTTATTACACATTGTTTAGCCTAAAACCAGGGGCTCTCCCTCATCACATACACATATACTGCCAGATCACATATTGGCAGTGAGCACAAAAAAAAAAAAAAAAGAGAGAGAGAGAGAGAGAGAGAGAGAGAGAGAGAGAGAGAGAGAGAGAGAGAGAGAGAGTCAGATTCTATTTACATATTAATCACCAGATCTGATTGAGTTTTGTACTCCAGACATTTCCTCAGCCAGAGAGCTTAAAAACAGGCAAGAAAATGAGACAAATCTTATACTTGGGTGGCCATATATAATATAAGGGAAGCGACTCCCCCCTGGAAGGAGTTCTCCTGCTGCAAATGTCCATCTCAGGTTTCTCAAATGTACCTAAGAGATCAAGTTTTCATCCTGATGGAGTTAAACAACAATTGCCTCTCTTTCTCTTCCTCCATTTTTTATTCAGTACTTAAATTTCCTTTGTGACCATGGAGGACAAGAAAGGAGAAAGGGGAGATGGATTGCCGCAGTAGTATGACAAGATTCTACCACCCATGTTTGTTTCATTAATTGCCATAACTCCTTTATGCCCAATGTTGCTTAGGGCTATTGAGCATTCACATCCTTGAAATGTATATGGCTCTTTTTCAATAGCTTTCAAACCACATAGTAAAGTATATCAATAATCTTTACAATAGCTGCATAAAATCAGTAATCTTATACAATGATTGCACATTAGGGGGAGGGGGAGGCTGAGCAAGAAATGTTTGCATAAGGCCTGCTAAGCAAGAGGTATTCAGCACATGGGTTGGGACTAGGATTGCCAGCTCCCAGTTGGGAAATACCTGGGGATTTTGGAGGTGGAACCTGAGAAGGGCAGGTTTTAGGGAGGGGAGGGACTTCAATGGGCTATAATGCCATATAGTCCACCTTCCAAAGCCGCCATTTTCTCACGGGGAACTGATCTCTGTCACCCGAAGATCAATTGTAATAACGGGAGATCTCAAGCCACCACCTGGAGGTTGGCAACCTTGTTGGGACCCTCCAGTAGTTTGTGTGCCCCTATAGATTGACCTTTTTTAATGCCCATTGTAATAGGGTTGCCAGGATCCTTTTCACCACCGGCAGAGCTTGAGGAGGGCGGGGCTTAGGGAAGGGAAACACTTCAATGACCTAGAGTCCAATTGCCAAAGCGGCCATTTTCTCCAGGTGAATTGGTCTCTATCGGCTGGAGATCAGTTGTAATATCAGGAGATCTCCAGCGAGTAACTGGAGTTTGGCAGCCCTATGTTGTAAGGACATGCTGTATAGAAAGCAATGGTGTCATGTGACCTGCCTCTCTTTAGGGTTGCCAACCTCCAGGTGGTGGCTGGAGATCTCCCGCTATTACAACTGATCTCCCGTCAAAAGAGATCAGCTCACCTGGAGAAAATGGCCGCTTTGGCCATTGGACAATATGGCATTGAAGTCCCTCCCCTCTCCAAACCCCGCACTCCTCAGGCTCCACCCCCAAAATCTTACGGTATTTCCCAACCCGGTACAGGCAACTCTACCTCTCTTTGAATTAATTAGTGTAACCCCCTCCCCTTTTGGAGCAGCAACAGTCTGTGTGCATGCTTGTGTGCATGTGCATACCCACCCTGCAGTGACTTCTGTCCAACCAGTGGGAGTGCTGTGGGCCCAGCCTGGCTGCCTCAGAGAGTAGAGATAAGACTGAGAGCAGCAGCTGCTAGGCCTGGTAGCAGGGTTGCCAACTCTGAATTGGGAAATTTCATAGATTATTTGAGGTGCAGCCTAAGGAGGGTGGGGTTTGGGGAGGGGAGAGACCTCAGTGGATTATAATGCCATAGATTCCAAAGCAGCCATTTCCTCCAGGGAAACTCATCTCTGTACTGGAGATAAGTTGTAATTTCTGGAAATCTCCAGGCCCCACCTGGAGGTTGGCAATCCTACCTGGTGGGCTGATTCAGTTATCTCCTGGCAACACACGGCTACCATCCTTCCAGTACTCCAGCTCCAAACCAGGCTACCGAGAGCAGGAGGGGCACAGCTGCTTACCAAAGGATAAAGTTCCTTGTTTGATTTTATATACTTTATTAAATGTATTGTGGAAGTGTTTTATATGTTAGTAATATTCATATTTTTATTGAAATTTCATGGGGCAGTTAGAGGGGGAAAGAAGGGAAGAACGGACAAGCAGTTTAATGTGGGTACAAATGTTATCTTTGCTTTGTGGGTGTACCAAGGGTTTGGGGGCAATAATGTCCTTCCCTAGAGCCCATAACCCCCTTCTGTACTACTGATATTTTCTCATATGTTTCTCACCATGTCCAATGACATGTCATTTCACTAGAGTTTCCAGTCTCCATGTGGTGGCTGGAGATCTCCTGGAATTACAAATAGTCTCCAGGTTACAGAGATCAGTTCCCCTGGAGAAAATGGCTGCTTTGGAAGGTGGACTCCATGGGATTATACCCCAATGTGGTCCCTCCCCCCCAAAGCTCCACCCTCTCCAGGCTCCACCCACAAAATCTCCAAGTATTTCTAAGCCCAAAGCTGGCAACCCTACATTCCACCAATTTTGTTGTTAGTTACATTACCCAAGATATTGGAGAATACAGCTGGTTTGCCCTATAAAGTTTGTTCCAGCTACATCATTTCCCTTCCATGACCCTAAGCAATCACCTTTCCATTTGCTTCTCCACTTCTGTCGGAAGTATTTTTCATCTCAGCTCTTGTTGCCTGTAACAAATCCCTGGGATTTGTGGTGTGAAGTCCTAGTGAGGTTTCCACAAGGTTCATTAGTAAGTACTCTCTGTTCTGAGACGATATCATACCAAGCTCTCTTCTGTTTCTATTGGATGTTATCCAGGCTGAAATGAGAGATCCTGTGGTGATATTGGAGGGAAACCAGTTTGTTGGCCAACAAGCCTTGCCTCATTAAAAAAAATGCTTTTGGTGTTCGGGGAAGGACACACATCATTACTGAGTGAATAATTTCTTATGCAGTCACTATTACACAAGAACCTATCTTATTGTTAAGCCAAGTGACAGAAGCTGGTATTGTACATTATGTTGACATTTGGGGGGCCAAAGGATGATGGAGTTTAGAGGTCAGTTATAATTCCAGGAAGACTCCAGATCTCACCAGGAGTATGGCAACCCATCCCCAAGGTGACTGCTTCGCTGCTTGCCTTGTACTGGTCTATCAAGGTCAGTTTTGTCTACTCTGACTGGCAGCAGCTCTCCAGGTTCTCAGGTAATGGTCAATCCCATAAACTACCACAAAAATTGGTTTTAAACTACTGATGCCTGGGAGTGAACCTGAGACCTTCTGCATGCAAAGCAGATGCTCTACAACTGAGCCACAGCCTCTCTATATTCACTTTTCTCTGTCTATCTATGAGTTGTAGCCTGCCCTTTTCAAAAGCATGAGATGGGTAGCAAAACCAAAACCTTATACACCAACTGCTTTGATAAGACTTGCCTCGACTGGGATCCCCTTCCCAACGTGGGACAGTGTGCATGGTAGGGGTACATTTTCTTTCTTTTTCTGAAGCATTGCAAGACTCCATCAGGCTGCCGCCCTCCATCAGGAATCTCTCAGTATAACAGAATGAGGGCAGTAGTAAATTTCTGGTAATTCAGAACCCTAAAATTTGTGGAGAAATTTAGCAGGGGAGAATTCCATAAACATCACTAAGAGATATGCTTACAGAAAGTTAAATGAAATGCAGCACGAGCAATTCAAGGCAAAGTGAATGGATACGATGGCAATTTGTATTTAAAATAACCCTATAGAGCCCTTTATAGGTTTAATATTGATAATTCCCAAATAAATGGCTGTTATGCATGGAAGTGGAGGGATGGCAGCATGGTAGAACTTGATTTAATCAGATCTCAGAAACTAAGCAGGGTTGGTGATTGGAAGGGAGACCACCAAGGAAGACTCTGCAGAGGAAGGCAATGGCAAACCACCTCTGCTTCTCACTTCCATTGAAAGCCATAAGTCAGCTGTGATTTGGTGGCACTTTACACACACACACACACACAGATGGAAGCTAGTTTGGGTGTCTTCAAAGCAGCCACCAGGGAGCAGTATCTCTTTTCAGATACATGCAGAGCATTGTGATAGGGACACATTGAATATCATCCTCCTCTCCTCCTATTACTTACTCCGAGACCATTGCTATGAAGGATAGTTCAAAACAGTTTTGGGAAAGAAGTTTAACAATTGCAAGGCAAAAATCTGAGGCCCGCATCTCACTAAAATGGTAGAAGTCTGTGTCTAGGCTTTACCACTTCAGGCTGCAGGTTGAGGTTCACACAAGTGAATGCTCCTCTGTTCACATAAATCCTTCCACATAACAATCAGCATGGCAAGGAGAAACCTGTGCTGTTACCTGCTGCTAATTTCTTCATACAATGATTTTTTTATGGAGGACCAATCACTCACTACAGCCTGGCACCTGCAATCTAGAGTGATATGTAGGGTTGCCAGATACCAGGTAATGGCGGGCAATTGCCAGCCAATTAAGGGGCCTACTGCCACCCCTCAGCTGGCCTGCAGGCGGAAGAAGGACAGTGGAAAGGGGGTGATTAATGTTTTCATAGAGTCTTTGGAGGAATGTGCTAGAGTGTCCCCATCACTTCCGGGGTAAACCCAGAAGTGACGTTATTGTGCCAATCACACACACACACCCAGCCTCACCATAATGAAGGGGGACCTGGCAACCCTAGTGGTATGGGCTGTATACAGCAAGCAAGAAACAGGCTTTATTTATGTAATTTTCTATCTTGAGTGCACAACACAACTTGTCTGTGGGAGCTTATTCTGCTGAAAAGTGCTATGCTTGAAGTGAAATGGCATTGCCATCTGGGATGAGATGTCTCCGATGTCTCATTCACACGTGCAAATCTTATGTGATGTTGCACTCGTCCAGGAATACCCATGAATGCGTGTATTCTGTTGCCTCATCTGTAAAGCTATTCCTAGCATTACAGACCTTGTATTGAGTGTGGCCGTAAAAAATCAGGGTACTGCCCACACTGATTAAAGAAACTTCCTGCCTAATTCACCACTATTCTTCTTCTTTGTGTACTTGGATGGGAGCTCAAGCTGAACTTCAAAGCTGTTATTATTTCCAAGTTTTAGATTTTGTGACTTGTTTCCTCTTCCTCAGCCCGACAACCTTGCCAAAAATGTCCTTTGTCAGGTACTAATTTGGCTGACAACCACTTGATCTACATTTTTGGCTGGTAATTACCGAGTCAGATGTGAGCAATTTTTTTCATATCCACTGGCAGCCAGGGGGGCGGGTATTTCTAAGAACCTATTCATTATGGATTCATTGGCAGTGAAATGCCCTGTGTCCTGCACTCTGTACAGGCATAAAAATAATCTGATTGTTATCATTAAAAGTTTTGACCTAATGCTTATTTTCAGTAATATTTTCATAGAGGAGCATTGGCATCTTTCACATTCCTTGGGCTGTGTACTATGGAGCATTTCAGTTTGTGTGAGGCTGAAAGTTTCAAACTAGGGATAAGCAGATTCTGCCGTTCCATTCCATTACTATTCTGCGGGTTAGCCTAGGCTCTACTCCTCATGTCTTCCAGTTTAGCTTGGAGAATTTCTGAAATGAGTTTCTGAATTAATGTATGTACAACTGGCCTCAGTTTTCAGCTTGTGTCATCTGCACACCACCACATATACACATTGATCAAATCAGAGTGGGAAAAGGAATCATTAGGTTCAGTTATCACTTTCCCCTTTTCAGTACAATTTAATTAGTGTTCATGTGCGCTGGAAACATTGTCAGCACTGGCAACATGTAACCAAAAAAACCCCTCTTGAGACTGTGGCAAACACATGTAACTATCTGAACAAAGTCCAAAGGAAAATAAAACAACAACAACAACAAATGATGGGCCACTAATGTGTTGGGACCAGTCTAGAAGAAAGATAAAGTAATACAGAACCTCCAATCCAGGTAGAAATTTTGAAGGGAGAAATATATAGATCTCCCTGTTTGAAACTGAGTACTTAGGGTTACCAACCTCCAGGTATTAGCTGGAGATCTCCTGCTATTATGACTGATCTCCAGCCAATAGAAATCAGTTCCCCTGGAGAAAATGGCCACTTTGGCAATTGGACTCTATGGTATTGAAGTCCCTCCCCTCCCCAAACCCCACCCTCCTCAGGCTTTGCCCCATAAATCTCCCGCCAGTGGTGAAGAGGGACCTGACAACTCTATGAGTATTATTCCAGTGAATTAGTTACTCTGGGGCAGAGCATACCTCTATCCTTCTGCTCCACTGACCGAAGTTTGAAGTTTTCCTCTAGCCTAAGGGGCGTTCCTCAAATTAAATGGCACTTCTGTTGAAGGAAGAGCCACTTACATTGGAGGAAGGCTCCTTGGAAGATGTAGTCCTCCCATTTACCTACCTGAATTACTAGCCTCCAGCCCCAGTTTCCTGCCTCTGAGGAACTGAGGAGTGGAAGAAAAAATTGTCTCCACACAGGCCATTTTTTCATACTATGTGAACAAAAAAAAAAACCTAATGCTTACTTTTAGTAATATTTTCTTAGAGGAGTGTTGACATCTTTGTGTGTGTGTGTGTGTGTGTGTGTGTGTGTGTGTGTGTGTGTGTAAAGTGCCGTCAAGTCGCAGCCAACTTATGGCGACCCCTTATGGGGTTTTCATGGCAAGAGACTAACAGAGGTGGTTTGCCAGTGCCTTCCTCTGTATAGCAGCCCTGGACTTCTTTGGTGGTCTCAGGGCTGACCCTGCTTAGCTTCTGAGATCTGATGAGATCAGGCTAGCCTGAGCCATTCAGGACAGGCTGTTGACATCTTTAGCATTCCTTTATAGTATTTCAGTTTGCATGAGAATGTAAGTTTCAGACTAGGCATTTCTCCTAGTCTCTATGGTAAAGACCAGGAACTAGGGAAGGCAGCCAAGAGCATCACCAGGACGTGACAACACATCCTCCACAGGCACAGCACCCTAGGAGGATAGTTGCATCCACCCTTCTGTCTCTGTCCTTGCTACTGAAGAACTTCCTGTAACTCTGTGGTCTGTAGCTGTTTGGGATGGAGTTACATGACTAGAGTTGCTCTGAATTCCAAACCAACAAACACAATTTGAAATAAATTTGAAAGCTCCTGCTTGGATGAAACTTCTTTAGGAATTTTGCAAGAAGTTAAAATAATTTTGGAGTACTGAAATTATTCTGAGGTGATGTTTCCTTCCACTTTCCTCACTTTACAATGGAAACGTACAAAAAACCCTGAGACATTTTGCAGGTCTTACTTTAAAAAAAAAAGTTTTTAAGGTTTCCTTAAGGGCAGAAATATCTGTATAGATAAAGTGACAGGTTTTGCTCTCCCCGAGAATAATTGTTTTTTAATACAAAGAACATGCTGCCAAACCTTTGGGGAGAAAAATAGTCAGGAAGTGGGGTGGCCTTTAGAACACAAGAATTAACATTTTTGAACAATGCTTTTACAAACCTATTGGGCACTTTTCTGTTGCCTTGACTTTCTTGTTTTCCTGGTAAAAATGCCTTTGGTGCATATGAGATGAATAGAAAATATATTGATTTTTGGCTGTGTAATTGCTTTCAAGGTTTCGGGCTGACTCAGTGTAGATACTAGTGAATCTGAGAAATATCTCTTTGGCCATTTATCCCACTCTAAATGGCATTTTTAAAGAAAATACTATCGGTTATTAATCTACTGAATAGCATTATAAGCGCCAAAGTTTATGTTTATTGCACTTATTAAATGGGCTTTGATATCACCTATAAAATAAATGGCAGAGTTAGCAAATTAGCACTTAACATGCTTCCAACCAATATCTGCAGTTTTATCTACTCAACATCATGAGCCTGTTCCCTTATTATTCCAAGCCCATCCTCAGAGAATCTGCAGCACTGGCTTGACGGTTATCTTTTTAATTATGTAAATTGCACACACGTTCTTTGTTTTCTGTGGGAACCCAAAATACAATGATGAGTTTCGGAGGGAAAAAAAATAGGCTGACCCATACAATGTGGGATTCACAGTTATAATTACAAGTGTGTTAACCATCCGTGCCTTTAGAAACGGGCACCAAGAAAACTGCCATCCAAGGAGGACTTGAATACAGACCCTACAAGGTCACTGATGTCCTTTCATGGTGGAGGGGGGCAGCGATGGCTTGCGATCACTTTCAGTGTGACTCACAAGTGACATCATCACATCACAAGTGATGTTATAGCTTTCGCCCCAAACTCTACGGTTTAACCAGTGATGTCACTTCTGGGTCACTCCGGAAGAGATGTCATGGTGTTGCCGGCAATGCCCCCATTTCCCCACTGATGCCCCCATTGCCTCACTGGTGGCAGGCAAAGCCAGTGGGAGGCAGGAGGTCTCCCACTGAAGCAGGATACTTGGCTGGCTTGCTGGAGGGGCCAGAAGCTGGAGCCTGAAATCCCAGAAGCAACACACACTGCTCTGTTATTGTCCAAATGAGAGCAGAAATGTGGGCTCCAGTTATTCACCCACAACTTCCAAGCAGCAGGGGCTGATGTTACACACCCTGTTCCTTTCTGCCTCTGAAGAAGGCCCTGAGTTGCTCAGGCTTCACACCCCTGAGATTCCCAGAAAGATCGGAGTAGGGGGAGGGGGAATGAAGAAAAACCAGGACAGCGAGGGATTGATAACAGATCTGTGTGGATACAAGGGGGGGGGGAATGGTAACAAAGGGGAATGAAAGTGGAACATTAAGGCTGCCTGGAAGACATCTATGGTTGTTTATGCATGGTTGGTTTATGCACGATTCTCCCGCGATTGTCTCAGTTCTCCGCCGGCGTTATGCAGGATGTTTCCCTCCCTCGGGGCTCAGCTCGCTTCTGTTCTGCGATTTCCCCGGGTTTTCCAATCCCTGTTTTACCACAGTATTTAGTTTAGTTCCAAGCCCATCTTGGATGTGAGTAGGTGCATAGTTCAGCCACGGTCGATCTTACCATGTCCTGGCAGGCCCCCATTCTCCAACTTCTCCTTTAGCCAGCCTTCAGCCAGTGTCTGTTGTGGGGAGGGGAAGGGAAGGTGATTGTAAGCCAGTTTGAGTCTTCCTTAAGTGGTAGAAAAGGTCAGCATATAAAAACCAACTCTTCTTCTTCATCCCCTCCACAATGCCCCAGGAAGCCATAGCGGAGATGGCCATGGTCACCTCCTTCTCTGGGTTCCCTCTGCATTTTTCCCCCTGCTGCTCTGATTTAATATTGATATATCATCACATCATCCAGAATACTATTCAAAATTGCAGAGAGAGGCAGCGGAGGTCAGGATTGTATGTTCGCTTCCTCCCCCCCCCCCCAGCATTTGGGTGATGAGTTATCCATTGGGGGGGGGGAGTGAGTGCACGATCCTGGGCTCTGCTGGCCCTCTCTGCGATTTTGAATAGTATTCTGGATGGTTTGATGATATATCAATACTACATCAGAGCCGTAGAAGAATAAATTTTAAAAAACGTGGAGGGAGCCCAGAGAAGGAGGCGTCTTTTTCAGTTAGTTTCAGCAAGTGTGTGTGTACAGCGGAGAATCTTCCCCCAACCTTTCATGTTGTGCGATTCACAGACTCAGGGACAAACAGAGAACCTCCCCCCAACCCCCACTAATAATGTCTATTCTAGTCAGTTTCAGCAGTGTGTGTACAACGGAGAATCTCCCCCTCCCCTTTTACTTTTGTGGATGCAATTCAGCACTCCATTTTGTGAGATGGGTTGTGTAATGGCCACTCACCGGTGGGGAGAGAGGAGGGGGAGGGGTGATGTTTTTGTCAGAGTAATCACTACTGCCAATGACAATGCAGTGTTTCAAGGGGCGGGGGACCCCGACACTTCCTGATCTGTGGTTGTGATTATGCAGTGCTCCTGAGACTCCCAGGACTTTCTTCACAAAACGCAACACCCATACATGAGGTTTTCCAATCTTGGGATATAAAAGTGTGAGGCAAGAGAGGGATGAACCAGGTACATACTAACCATGCATAAACGGCCTATGTGTGACAGTCTTAGTATGCCTGATTGCCATTTTGTCTGCATTGGGCAATGTGGATTCAGTAAGCATGATCAGAATCCCTGGCTTTTCAGGGCACTTTCATGCATACTGAAGAGGGAACGTTTATTGCCTGAGTCAGGCAAAAAGGCGACCACACATATCAAAATGATGATGCATCACATGCGCTCCACACATGTTGTAGTAGACATGTCAGAAAGATAACTGGTGAAACGGGCTCCGGTAACCCAAGAATCCAAAGACCAGCAGCATTAACATAAACAACAAAGAACTTTGTGACACTTAAAAGACTCACAAATGCAATGTGGTATAACCTTTCCTGAGCAAAAGCCTGCTTCACTAGAGAATTTTGGAAGTATCCCTATTTGTGCTACTATTAAATGCACAGTAACAGGGCTAGTAAAAGGGAAACGTTGTGTAATATGTTATGACAGCTAGATACCCCTGGAAGTTTTCAGTTCCATTTTGGAACAGGCCAAGAGAGGCCATAACTTGAAAATCAATGCAGCCTACTTTCTATTCATTTTCACGTATCAGACATTTACCTCCTTCCCCAAGCCAAGGTTCTTACACTGCAGTCTCTCAGAAGCGACACCACATTTACAGGAGATATTTCTTGTTTAAACAAGTTACAAGAAGATTATTTGAAGGGTAACAGCCAGGTTATGTAACCCATAAAAGTACGAATGATTTACAAATATTTAACAAGGGGGGAAACTAATTATGCTACTCCTGTCACACAGAGGGCACATTTAGAAATGGTATAATCAATATAGGAATGTTAACTGTAATGAAGCTTGTCAGTTTTTTAGCCAACCAAAAAACTCTGGCCAGTGTATACACAGAATCAGCCCTCTCTATGCTGAATTCCTTATTTGTAATCATGATAACCCGAGGCCCACACTGAAGTCCAGTTTTGGGGGGGAGGTGAAGGGGTGAGAGAGAGAGAGAGAGAGAGAGAGAGAGAGAGAGAGAGAGAGAGAGAATTGACTGAAATCAATTACAACCAAGACCTCCATGAACATGACATAGACAGAACTAAGAACATAAAAAGAGCCATGCAGGATCAGTCCATTGAGTTCAGTATCTTGTTCTCCAAAGTGACCGACCAAATGTCCCTAGAAAGTCCATAGGGCAAGAAAGCAACAGTCCTCTCCCTTTGCTGGCTCACAGAAATTGCTGTTCAGTGCATCTGATCGTGGATGTTCCATTTATCTACCATAGTTAAGGGCAAAACAGGATGGGATGGCAACCACGGTGCCAACCCGTGCCCCCCAATCCCATTTTAGAGGAGAATTTAGCCATTTAAAAATAGCTGCAAGGGCTTGATGACGGTTGATCCTGGGGGCCTGAAACCACTGTGGAGGGGGCCTGTTTCGGCACTTCAAAAGATGCTGAGGGAGAAGCCAAGATTGCCTGTTGCTGGTGTGCTGCAACCTTGATCAGGATCGGCCCTCATGGCAATTTTTAAAACGTATCCGGCTGTCCTTGACCAGGGCCAGGGCTTTTTCGGCCTTGGCCCCAGCTTGGTAGAACTCTCTCAAATGAGATCAGAGCCCTGTATAGAGTTGTCAACTCCTGGTTGAGAAGTACCTGGAGATTTTGTGGGTGGATCCTGAGGAGGGTGGGGTTTGGGGAGGGGGAGGGACTTCAATGGGGTATAATGGCACAGAGTTCACCTTCCAAAGCAGCCATTTTCTCCAGGTGAACAGATCTCTGACACCAGATCAGTTGTAATAGCAGGAGATCTCCAGCCACCACCTGGTGGTTTAACCTAAAACAATCTCACCTATGCTGCCCAATATAGGGTCACCATAACATAATGTAAAGCAGCACAACCACTCCAAAGCAACAATTATGTTATCTACTTTGCTATAGTGAAATTGACAAAAATGTGAAATATAAAAACAATATATACACATAACAAATTCCTATACAACAAACAAGCTATAAGGTTTATATTCAAAGTCCTTAAAGATTTATAATGTCCAACTTGTAGTAAGGACAAAGAACCTTCTTGACTCGAATATGTTCCTAATTGGCAGTTTCCGTGTATGTGGATAAATTTCCAAGCAGACCAATGCTAGATGTAGAAAGGCAGGAAACGTGGCCTCCGGAATGGATCAGCGTTTTCACCACATTGTGGCTTCATCAGCCTTGCATTTGCTCGGTTGTAATTCCATCAGCCTTACCACAGCTTAATTTTCTCTAGGGGTGTGCACAAGAGAAAGTTAAGATGTGGTAAGGCTGATGGAATTACAACCTGGCAAATGCAAGGCTGATGAAGCCACAATGTGGTGAAAACGTTGATCCATTCCGGAGGCCACGTTTCCTGCCTTTCCTTCTAGCTCATTTGTTTGTTTGTTTGTTTTGTTTACCAGGGCCTACCTAGGATCACCAATCTTCAGGTGAGGCCTGAGGTTTTCCCAGAATTACAACTGATCTCCAGGCAATAGAGATCAGTTCCTCTGGAGAAAATGGCTGCTTTAGAGGGTGGACTTCCCTCCCATACTCCACCCTCCACAAACAGCACTTTCCAAATCTCCAGGTATTTCACAACCCAGACCTGCCAGCCTGCTTTCGCTTGCTCCACTCAGTAACCCCGTAGCTAGTGTTGCCAACCTCCAGGTACTAGCCGCTATTACAACTGATCTCCAGCCAATAGAGATCAGTTCCCCTGGAGAAAATGGCCACTTTGGCCATTGGACTCTATGGCATGGAAGTCCCTCCCTTCCCTAAACCCCTCTCCCCTCAGTCTCTGCCCCCAAAACCTCCCACCAGTAGCAAAGAGGGACCTGGCAACCCTACCTGTAGCTCCCTGCATTCACAATAGGTAACAGTAGCTTGATCACTGCATGAGCAGTTTTGCCTCCTGCCAAAAAAGTTGCAGCAATACTTGAAGCAACAGCACTGACTGATCATCCTTTTATTGGTAAACTGTAGCCAAAATTAGATTTAAAATATATGTCATATCCTGCCTTTCTCCCCATTCTCAGTTCAGATAAGGAATGGAATTTGCTCCTCCAAAGCCTCTGCAATGAACTGGAGGCTCCAGAATGGATTCTGCTGTCCACTCTGGACATATGCAAAGAGGAATAGATTTTTTTTTTCTTTTCTTTTTCATTTTTGTGTACAGTTGAGAAGGCTGTCTTCATTCTACCTATTTCCTCTGGCAAATTTCCTGTTTTATTTTGTTCTTTTAACAGATCTTTGACACCAATTTAACACCATTTTTACATTGTACGCCATGTGGTTTATGACATTTTATTCCATTGTCAGAAAGTTAATGTGAATGAATGCAAAACGAGGCCTCCATTTTAATGGCAATGGCATGGATCCAGCCATGCAATTCTGGAGACTGAATGACACTTAAAAGTCTTCAGAAGAGGTGATAGCTGTTTCCACAAATTTCTCCCCTCCTACTGTGAATCCCCAACTCATCCCTTATACTGTTCTTGAAGATCTTCTGAACCCTCAGGGGAAACAAATCAGCGGGGGGCACAGAGAGCTGTAGTGGGAGTGTGAAGCAGGAAAGTTCTATTGATTTTGGTCCTGTTTTTTCCTGACCATACGAACAAAGTTTCATCACAAATGTGGAGAAACTTGAACTTACGAATCAAATTGGAGTTGTCACAAAAATTTAGTAACATCCCTAACTGATAGCTCCTTTGTGTTGGAGGCCTTCAGCCACATGAACCGAGGCCTAGCATCCTCTAGCATAGGATTGCCAACCTCCAGGAGGGGTCTGGAGGTCTCCCAAAATTATAGCTGATCCCCAGACCACAGAAATCAGTTCCCCTGGGGAAAGTGGCAGCTACAGAGGGTATGGTATCACGTCCCTGCTGAGCTCCCTCTCCTCCCCATGTTCCACTCTGAAATCTCCAGGAATTTCCCAGCCCAGAGTTGGCAACTCCAGCTCCAACATGATGTTGTGGTGATGGCATCATTGTTTCCTTGCCACTTCAGAGGCCTCATAGAGCACCTGACGTTACATGTCAAACCCATTAAGAAGGGAAAACAAATCCTAGATTTTTAAAATGTCTTGACACATGAGATGTACAGGGAGGGTGGAGTTCATGTTACAATTTTTTATCAGGCTCACAGAAATTATAATTTGTTTAAAAAATTTTAAAAATTAAAATGCCTTCTCCTGCCATGCGGGAGTTGGGACCTAACGTGGTCACAACCAACCACTTAGACAATACATTTAAAAAAATTCAGCTAGAACTAATCTCATGAGAAAGGTCATTGCTCAGTAGTAGAGCATGTGTTTGGCATGCAGAAGGTCCCAGGTTCAATCCCTGGCATCTCCAGTTAAAGGGTCTGGCAGTAGGTGATGGGAAAGGCCTTGAACTGAGACCCTGGAGAGCCACTGCCCGCCTAAGTAGACCATATTGACTATGATGGTCCAGTAGTCTGATTCATTGACTCCTAGGAACAAGCCGTCATAGAAGAAGAGTTGGTTTTTATATGCTGACTTAATTCTCTACCACTTAAGGCAGAATCAAACCGCCTTACAATCACATTCCCTCCCCCTCCCCACAACAGACACCCTGTGAGGTAGGTGGGGCTGAGAGAGCTCTAACAGAGCTGTAACTTGCCCAAGGTCACCCAGCTGGGTTTGTGTGTAGGAGTGGGGAAACAAATCCAGTTCACCAGATTAGAATCCGCTG